>NC_091822.1:173079149-173679149 GCF_038994185.2 Dermacentor albipictus
CCTGCGGCGCCGATGAGTAAACGCCATACGAACAAAAAAAAAATGTTTGCCGTGGAAGTGGAGTTGCTGTTTAATCAGTGCCATTTAGCTTTGCTGTCACGCGGCTTTTCTCATCGCCGTTGTGTTGACCCCGTTGCAGGCCCAAGAGCGGGTCGATGCTGCTGTACAGCCGCAAGCGGGTCAGGTACCGGCGTGATGGCTACTGCTGGAAGAAGCGCAAGGACGGCAAGACCACCCGGGAGGACCACATGAAGCTCAAGGTCCAGGGAACGGAGGTATGCAGCAGCGCGAGCTTTCGCTAACATCTGACCTTCGCCTCCTCATTTTCCTCCTTCAGGGGATTGCTGGCAAGCTCGATCCTTTGACAGAGCAGAGCAGTTGCTCGCCCCACGTAATTTCATTTGCGAGTCAACGTACATTATATTGGGAACGAAAGTCTGCGGATAGGCATAGAACCGACCGTACTGCGTCGCTGCTTAGCTTGATTGTCCCGGAATTCCGGATTTTAGAGCGCAGGGCGCGTCAGTTTTCGCGCAGGCAGAGGACGGTCGTCTGACAGCGTCATTGTAGCACCTTTCTCAAATAACCGGGCGTCGCTTGCCGAAAGAAAAGTCTTGCGCATTTCAACGCGCAAGCAGGTGAGAAGCCTGAACAAACAAGTCAACACGTCATCACCGGTCCTCGCTCACCGACGGGAAATCTCACCGAACAAGTGAGGCTTGTTTTGAAGCGCGCGAGCTTTCCAGCTCACCGTGACAGTCAGTGCGGCCACCGTGTCTTGGGATACTTTTGCCGGATGGCCACAGCCCTGAGAGCGATTGACGGGCGTGCAAAATGGGGTGACAAAACTAGACAGTATATATGACCACGAGGAGACGCAACGTAGCGCTTTCGTCGACGTTCGTGTGTCCCTTAAATGTCGGTTTCCTGCGGTGCTATTTCACGGCGTGCGACAGCTCCCGAAAGGGACAGTATACGTGGAACAAACAGTCAATTTCGCAATTAAGTTGTCATTGTTTTCTTGGTTATTCAACCAATGAAGGGTAATGTGACCTCCTCGTTCTTTTGCGCTGCTATATAGCCCAGCTTTCCACTTTGTTAACTTCGTTAAGCTGGTGTTACAGTACGCCTGTGTTTTTCGGGAAACGCGGACCGGACCTTTGTGCACGGCTCTAGAAGACAGCGTACATAAAGACGCCTCAAGATTTGTTTATGGTCAATGCGGGTCCCTGTTTTCGTACCTTGAGTTATAGACCAAGGCCGGTATACTCGAACTCACCGTTCGGTGCGAAATATGGCAATTCTAATTCACTGCAAAACGTCCTTCGTAAAAAAGGACTGCAGTTCAGCAGTCATAGTTCTTTCTGAAATGCGCTCTCAAGCTTTACCACCAGTGTAGCCTAATTGGATGACTTTGCATAGGCAGTCTCAGCTAATTTTGCTGTACACCAGCGTACGTCTTCCTATAACTCGTGCTCCCTGTCTGGGCATTGATACTGAACGCTGGCAATTTATTAACAAGTTGTCACCAGTGCCTTGCAAGAGAGCAGCTTTACCTATAATGTCATAGCACAGATGTTTTTGCTACCTGTCAAAGCGCTAATTGTTGGGTGATGTACGCATTTACAAAGCTCAGTACCACAGCATTTGTTTATCCACAGTGCTGGTAAACGTAGCAGCGGGTGGTAAATTCTACATTACTAGAATTCAACGCTTATTTCATCTCGAAGAAATTGAGCAAAGTTTGCCTTGATAATTGTTTCGTAATTGCCTCGATATTCAAAGTCAAATGCGCCTTGCTTACCGCAGCTTTTCACTGCTTGGAAAGTTTACATGTCTAACCTTCTAGAACGTTTAGTTTCAGTGTACCTGACGGCGTTCCGCCCTCGTCGAGGTATTATGTCGCGACCGTTAAAGTTTGGGTCGGCCGGCCAGCTTTCCTAATGACGTCTTCGATTTCAAGCATTACGTTGTCCTGCAGTCTGCCTCGGAAGTCCGCATTGCGAGCGGCACCGTAATTGAGACACCTCGTGCTCGAGTTTGGACAGCTAGTGTTCCTGAGACCTCCGTTGCTGTAATGAGCACTCATATACCGCTGCTCATTAATGATGTGAAGATACAGGGTAACGGGAGTCAGTGGGATGGTTGATGCGCGTCAGTTTTCATGGCATTTGACTCCTAGCTGCACTCTTAAAACAATACTTCCTAGTATCACGCCATTTGCTATCTTAGTGTAACGGCAATTAGTAGCGGACACCCATTAGTACCGGTGTCTACCTTGCTTAGTCAATGTTACTCGCTATATCGTTACCAACTGCAGTTATACTAGAGTAGCAAATGGTGTGACACTAGGTACTAACTACTACGACTTTTTTATATATATAAAAATGTACCACTCCTCGGTGTTGCGCGCCTTTTGAGTGCGCGAACGAGCGTTCATGTCATGTTATGGAGGGGTAACTTGCCTGCAAAAAAAAAAAAAACAATGCTTCTCTCTTTTTTTTTTGCTGATGTGGAATGTTACGTTGATTTTTGCTCGTTAAAGATATTCTGCGATTTTAAATAGACTGTCGCCTTCCTAAGTTAACTTTTTATTTCGCTCCCTCCCGTTGCAGTTATCGCGTTCGCGTTTCGCTAATACATTACGAAACGCCCAACCATCACCTCCGGACAAAAGACAGTGCCGCTGACTGAACGGCAACCAGCAACCTCTACTCAGAAAAAGAAGACGAAACAAAAAAGTTATTGAAAAGGACTAATGCCTCGTAATCTCCTCATCGTGTTAGTGGAGTGAACTTCGATTCGCTTATGCAGCGTCAGTGGACCCGACTGACCGATGGTTTAGGAAAGTTGGGAGGCGCACCGTTGATTGAGGAAAGTTAGCGGCAGCTCGTTTTCGGGCGGTAAACGCGTAGCGCGCACCGTCAGCTCGTGCCGGCTGCGCACTCGCCGCTTTCTCCACAGCCGGGAAGCAGCTGCAGCCGCGGTACTGCCTTCCGCCCTCGTCCTCAACGCTCCCCCGTTAACGCACCCTGGACCATCCGGGAGCGAAGAGCCGTGCGTGCTCGGCTTACCACGCGGGCCGAGAAAAGGGAGCAGGGCGCTCGCTCACGGGCGCGGGCCCACGTTGATTGCGGCCCGGGCTGATTGCCGGTTCGACTTGATTGCCGTCGCCGCCGTCGCTGCTGGTGCCTGCTCACGCGTCCGCGCTGATTGCCCCGCGGCGGTCTTCACTGCACCCTGGTCTCCATCCTTTCGCTTTCCCCCAGAGACTTACCCTCAGCCCTCCCCTTTTCTTTTTTTTTCTACCTCTTCATCTCGTCCGCCTTTCAGGCATCAGCACCCGACACACATATCCCGCACCCCTTCCACCACCTCTGGCAAGCGCGTTCTCGTCACACACGAACTCTGGGGCCTTCCTAACATAAGGTTGTGCCCCCATTTCCTCGGCCTCCTCCACTTCCCCCCTCTTAACCTTTTCTCCCGTGGTCGTAACGTTTATGCCTCGCCTCCCGCTGGGCTCTTTCCAGTCGTCACCTTCCGTCCTCGAGAGAGAGAGAGAGAGAGAGAGAGAGAGAGAGAGAGAGAGAGAGCTGTGTGGCGCCAGCTTGCTGCTGTTGCTCGCGTAGGGGCGACGCGGGGACGAAAAGATTCTAGCTCGCGAATACCAAATTCCCCCGCACCCCATCTGGCGTGTGGCGTGTGGCGCGAGATGTTCTTTTTTTCGGCGGCTGAATCGTAAAGGCGGCGGTGGTTTTTTCAGTATGCATGAAGTGCGCTTTTGTTGCTTCTCCGCAAGTTCATGCTATGTGCATGAGAATCACAGAGCACAACGTGGTGGCTTTGTTCTGCCCGTGGACGTCCTTTATTTTGCCTTCCTATTACTTTCATGGCTTCTTTTTACACAGTGTTCAGGGCAGCCAGTTGGTCTGAGAACTGGCAAACCTCTCTATCTTTTCGTCTATTCCTGCTACACGGTGACCAAGCTTCCGCTGTTGTTGGTGTTGTTGTCCTTTTTTTTTTTTAATTGTACGGTAACATCTTCCAGATGAACGTCCTTTCCTTTTCAGAGTTTAATAGAGTCGGCTTCTCCTCTTATGTGATGCTATTGCGGCAGAGCATGCTTGGCAGGGTGTTCTTAGTGGCAACAACGCCTGCTTTCAGCAATAGTTATTAATGCGAAAGCATCAAATGTCTCATTGAACGACAGAGCTGGTGTCCGTAAAAGCCAGATTGCATCTAAATTCCCATTGGCTGCGACGCCACATCACGTGCGTGCCTCGACGGAGCAGAGCAGGTGAAAGGGGACATCTGCTACCGCCTGTTGCGTCAGTGTAGAGGGCGTCGTCGCGATGTCACATCACCGTCGCTCTCGGAAGCCTGTGTTATCTGCGCGTTCCTTGTCCGCGAAAGCTCTCGCCTTCGTTTTAACTTCGCCTTCGTAATCGCTATAAAAAAATTAATGTAAAAAAAACCGAATAAATCCGAAAGAAAAAACGTTCACGGTAGTGAATTTACGACCCCACACTCAGAAGCCCAGTGTTACCCACTGCGCTAAACCTACGCCTCCCAGATAGCGGGCCTGTGCACTCTACTTTATGACATCTTGCTACGTGGACTGAAATTTTCATTGCCAAGCCCAGTGTGACGAAAGCAGTGGCGTCAAAATCACCTCGATTTACTCAGGAGCGCGCCCATTAGATTCTATGGCAGTCGGACAAGGTGGCATGACGTCACGCATCGAAGTGCACCGGCCCTGTGCTATCTAGGAGGCGTGTGCCAAGTGCCTCAATGCGCTCGCTTGCCCGCAAGGAGCTCATAACTCGAAGGACCGCTCAGTGGCGTTCAAGTGGACATTAATGTTTTCGCATTCACAACTCCTAAGAAGTGCTTAGGTGTTCTCGGATTTTTTGGTTCATGCAGACAGCAGTCAACGCTTACAAAAAAGCTTAACGTTTACAGAACATTAAAGTGGCGTTTCGGCTGCTCAGGACAAGCGTCCACTCTTTTGCGTTTCTTCGCAAAGTGCATTCATTCGCGTTTCCCTCGTCATTTTGTTTCATTTTTTTTCACTTTAACTGGTGTTTAGCGAGCGCCATACGCGATATCTCGTGACATATTCAGGTTTCCCTCCCTCTCTGTCACTTCCAGAGCGTTCCAACTTTTCTTCTGTGTACGCTTCACAACTGATCTCGGAAAGCGCAAAAGGTACCGTAAAAAGAAATATGATCAAAATCATCCGAATACACGGCGGCATTGTATGCCTTCTCGGATATGATTTTGTTGTATTGTTATCCGACTACAGTAGTTGTGCTGGTCCGGGGATCGAACCCGACATAACCGTCAACCGGATCAGTTGCTCTGGCAACTTCCTCTTACTATGAAGATCGCAGATGGTTAGTCTGGATGCAAATTAATCTAAAACTTGAAACTCGAGAATCTTGAAGTGACGTATGGAACAAAGAAGTTCTGCAAAAATCTTCGGGATGCGGAGTGTTTCCTAAAAGAAAAAAAAAATTGTCCTGTAGGTCACTTTAGGCTCCCCCATCAGTACGATACAATACGATACGATACAATACGATACGGTACAATACGATATGACAGAATACGATACGATACGATACGATACGATACGATACGATACGTACGATATGATACGATACGATACGAGACAATACGATACGATACAATACGATACGATACGTGCGATACATTCCCGCATCCGTCATAGGCCTCGAGGACATCTCTGTAAATAAAGACATTTTCACCAGCACATCCTCACTGCCGCACCAAATCAGCGAAGACCGAACTTTTGTAAAAAATCAAAGCATCATTTCACCACCACAATCCGATGAGTACAGACGTTGAGGGTCGTCGAGTAAAAACCACGAAACGGCGTGACGGGACCCAGGGTCCCCTTGCTTAACGCAGGCGTATGCGTACATAAACGCATAGCAACCATATTGGTTACATTTAAAAAGCAAGAAATAAACACAAGCAAAATAAACGTGCAACACAAAGAATTACCTTGTCACAAGTCAAATGTCGATTAAAACAAAATAACGTTGGTAAAGAAACATCATAGCTGATCAAGTTACAGGAGAAAATAGTGAGAATAAGGATTATTCCTCTTGAGAAACAGGTTGGTTGTATTACAGCGTTGTGAAATACAAATAGTCATTCTGCAGTTGGAACCTTACATCACTGTCTCTCCAGAGATGTCGTTGAATATGCTACGCTGTCGCACTTGAAAGTGGCTCGGAGCCTTCTCTAGCGTTTCTAACGTGGACACTCTGTGTTGTTCACAGGAATGCTGCGACGTCTTCTCGCTGTTTGATTCTACATTGCCAGTTTCTCTCCAGTCCTTTTCTTTCCATTTTCTTTTTTTTTCTATCTCTCCCTCCGCCACGCGTCGCTACGCGTTGGGCTATTTTGCTTTGAGATTCTACTACGTTCCCGTTCTTTTCTTTTTTATTGTTTCAAAACCGTACGTACTTGAAAAGCCCGCATTTCACCCTTGACAACGAGAATAGCGACTCTTCAGGAACCGTCTCAGTCCAATAAAACTACCTTTTGTTGCGGCGGCAACTCTCCAGACGCCCGGTGTCTCGGTGCTACTCCTATTTTCTCTTCAAATAAGACAACAACAAAGAAAAAGAAACACAGTACAATATCTAGCTGTACGCTTCTAGAAAGGCGCCTAACGCAAGTCTGTCTATTCCGACCTCCACTCCACCGTTCTTCCTTTCGTCCTTGCTTCTTTTTTTCCCCTTGGTCGTTCTTCGGAGAACTTAACGGTCCGCTGAGTTTTATTGTCTCGTTCTCGTGCGTCCAGTGAGCCGCTTGCGTAGCCGCTCGAGAATACTGAGTCTTGTGTGAGGCAATGTAACATCGCGTTTTCTTTATTTGCAGCCAGCAAAGAGGGGAAGGCCTTCACAATTTAAAAGTCCGGCTCACGTATTCCTTGCTATCGTGTGCCTCACTTCCTAGCTTGTCCCGCTGTGCTTCAAAGCTGCCGTGACTGCTTCATCTTGCTCCATTTGTAATTTTATTTTCATTTCTTTCAAGGGGCCATAAAGTAATTTCTGTACGTCGTTGCTGCCCGGCCACCGTGCGACCTTTCGAGCAGATGTTTTTAAAGTCTACGCTGCGAAAAGCTAGAGACACTCCCCGGGATGAAATTACGTTTTCCGCTTGATATCTAAGCGGAAGAATTTTGTCTCTCTCCCTCCCCCCACCTATTTTTAAGCAAATTATAGGAAGCTATTTTGCGCGAGCGCCTATGTGTCACAACGCATGCACTTTCAGAACTTTCTTCTCGAATTACGTTTATCAATGGTTGTTCACCTATGGGGGCAGCCGCCATCGCTGGCCCACAGCGCAGTTTCGTACTTTCTGAAGTAGATCGTTGGTTGCGTGAAACTGAAGGTGTCGCGAGATAAAACTTTGTGTATTTGACGTGTCCGGACATGTCGCTGACAGCAATGCCTGTAATGGGATATTTTTATTGTGATGAATAAACAGCACAAAGAACAACGTGGACATAGAGAAAAAATCGGTGTCACAAGCGCTGACTTCAAAGCACTTTTTTAAGGAACACAAGAAAGTTTAATACGTCTTATCCTAGCGCGTTCACATAAGCAAGTCGAAACGAAACCGAAAAGTCAGGAAAACTACGAAGTATAACTATCTTTATTTATTTTCTTTTATATAAAAATAAACAGAGGAGTTGTCGTCGCCGTTTACTGGCGACGTCTGCCCCTTTTCGCTTGATTGACAATATAGGATAAAAAAATGAAATAAATATAAATACTTGCTTTAGGTAATGCTTAAAAATTATCTTCATAACCAATAGACAGTTTTTCAAAGTTCGAGTGCGCGATTTTAAAGTCGAGTGACAATATGCAGTATAACCGTTACTGGAATAACAAAACAAACATTCCTCCTGCAAAAAGAATGTTTGATTCTGAAGTTCTGTACGTCATCTATTTCTCTTGTAACCGTCTGGAAGTCTGGCTTATACGCATCTTAACGCTATTCTTCACCATCGCTACACGCCTGCCCATTTTGCCGCATAAGGCAGGGATATTTCATTCAATGGCTAGTGAGCATTACATAATAAACCCTAGTGAAGTAATCTCAAGTCAGAACAGCGCTCGAAATAACACTCATCCTTGGCAGCACTGTACACTACCGTACCACCACGTTCTCCGACGTTTTAGGATACGGTAGGTCAGTTGTCAGATCAGAATTGGAAGCTGTACGGTTATAATTAACGCGAAAAAAAGAACGTCAGTTAAAAGTTCAAATGCACGCTGTAAACGCTGATATGTATTATAGCTATAGGCGCCAACATCTGGCACCGAAATCAACGCGTGCGTCGAACGCTTCCATTACGCACACTGGACATTTCCTCGGGCCTGAGGATGAAAAATTGCCCATTGTATTCCTGATTTAGCGCAACGGCAGTGTTAGATGTCAGCATCAAGCGCCGGCAATCGAGGGATTCGGTTGATTATGGGGACCGGCGGAGGCCGCCGACGCTGCTCGAAAGCGCAGGCGGCTACAGGGAGACCACGTTCGTGGCGCAAGATAATGCAATTAGGCCGGAACTTTCTCGCCGGGACACAGAGAGCGAGCCTTACTCGGGAGGGGGAGGGGGGAAGAGAGATTTCACAACGCCTGCACTCTGTTCTGCGGGCGCCTGCTTTGCTAGCGCCCTGTCTGCGCCAAGAGCTGCAGGCTTCGCGTTGCAGGCGCATGCGGTAAACGTCGCTGCTTCCTCGGTAATGGAATTGAAACGACGGCGCGGCAGCAGCTAGCTCGTTCGAAACACTGTTGCGGGCGCGGGGTGGAGGAAAGGGGGGAGCGGGGGAGGGGCAGATGTGAGCGGCACCAGACGCAGTCCACGCGGCACTGTACCACGTGCCACCGACGAGCGTGCGTGCGTGTGTGAACAAAGTTCATGCGGCGGCCGGCAATTTCGTCACGGAACTGCCTCGGCAAATTTTTGACGTGGAAACTGACTGCACGCTTTACTGTCGCAGATTAACCTACTTACGTCCGCACACCCCCTCGGGGCACAGCGCGTGTTGCCTGGGTGAAAGTCGCGAAAAATACTATGTTTGCATCCTCTATGGTGAGTCTTGATCAAATCGGCGTGTAACACCGCGCAGTGTGTTCTACTCTACGCGTGTCACCCTTTCACCTTCACATGCCTTATTTTTATTTCACGACATTCCGTTTTCGCAAAAATTATAGTGAATTAAAACATAATAGAACATTTCTATTTTTTATGTGAATGCTAACTACATTTGTTATTATGTCATCTGCTTTCTTTTCTGAGTAAAATGTATTTCTTAATTCACTTTACTCGAGGCGAGTGCGAAACAATTCCTCTTCGCGGACAGGGTCTGGTTTCCAAGCAGATTTTCGCCTCTGTTGTCATGTCCTCTCCCGCACCGCCCTGCCTGCCTCTTCCCATCTCGTTTAGGCTCCCGTCGCGCTTATCGGACACTCCTTCCACTCTACTCGCTTGCTGGGGCATCAGTGTCCAAACTCCCTCTCTCCGCCCCTTCGTCTTTCGTCTCCTGCCTTCATTCACGCTGTATAATTAACGCGCCTGGAGACCCCGCTGCGAACGACGTGAGCGTCCCTCGTGTTTTCGACGTGCCAGTCTCGCGCAGGGCGTGGCTCGTTGCTGCTGCCGCTAAAAAAAAAAAAAAAATGCGGCCTCGTCGGTCCCACTCGTGCTTGATGCCTATCGGTCGAGAGCCGCCGCCTGTGAAGGGTGCTTCACTGCTCTTGAGCGTGCGCTGCGCCGAAGACACTTTAGAGAAAGGGAAGCTGAGTGCGCGGACAAGCGAGAAGCGAAGAAGGGAGAAGGGCCGTTGTTGACGAGGACACCCGGGACAAGCACCCACGGTCGTGTTCATGGTGGTCCCGTCGTAGCGAACACGCTCTTCGATGTTCACGTTTTCAGCCAGAAGGTCGACGGCGCTAGGATAAAAAAAATATGAAGGCAGACTGAAATGAAATATTTGTAAATACTAAATATTCGTATAGGTCGTTAAACAAAAATGCGAGAACAAAAAAGGACGAGGGTCATTATTATCCTGTGTGTGTGTTTGTTGCGGGAGGGGGGGGGGGGGGTCGTATGGATGGGTGGGTGCGTGTGTGTGTGTGTGTGTTTGCATGGGTCTGTGTGCGGGGTAGTGTTCTACTTTTCCGTACGTTTCAACGCCGAAATTTGTCGTGCTCTCTTCAGTAACACTCACAGAGAGACTAGAATGAACAAATGTCCAGTCACAAGTCCGGGATCATTTATTCTATCATATGGCGTACGTCCTTCAGGCATGCTTCTTAGGGTGCGAATAATCCGCTGTTGGCTTTAAAGTACGATCTCTGCGGATTCTAATTTAGGTTTTATCCGCCTCTTCTGTCGCCGTATTTGTTGTCGTCGTCGTCGTCGTCGTCGTCGTTGTTGTTGTTGTTGTTATTGTTGTTGTTGTTGTTGTTGTTGTTGTTGTTGTTGTTGTTGTTGTTGTTGTTGTTGTTGTTGTTGTTGTTGTTGTTGTTGTTGTTGTTGTTGTTGTTGCGTAACGTGATTTCTTTTTCTGGCTTCCTTGGCGTCATTCGGCGTTACACGCTCTAGCTTGAGCCTTCCTTATGTAGTTAACGCCGTCTATTCAAAACTGAATAATTAACGGAACACTGCGGATGTTCTACTACATGCTTCGTCAAGTTTGGTGCTAAAAAAACTATCTATCTGTTAACGCCATGACGTTGCATAGATGCGCCGTGAATGCACGCATGATAAATGATAAATCGGCTGCCACTGTTAAAGTGTTCCCTTCTCTGTTACAATCACAGTATTGAACAGGCTTCCACAATGTCACTGAAGGACGTAATCCGGCGAAACGTATGGAACAATGTCGTTGGATCGCTGAGTACGAAATCTTGCGCCATTTCTTGCGTGCGTGCCCATTTATTTTCTTTTTTTTTCGCCGCGTATTTAAAAACGCGGTATAATGTTGTAACTCCCCCGTTTCGTGCGCATCGTTGTTCGTGCTTCTTACTGTCCGCTCGTGCCCTTTCAGTAATGTTTTTTTTCTGATAGGCGGTCTAGTGTTTCTACACAAGTCGACAATAAAGCGGCATGAGACGCCGCCCCCCCCCCCCCCCCCCATCAAACTACCTACATCCCTCGATACTCCGGTGCAGCTAGCGCCGGCTGGAAGTGTCGTGAATCCTGTCCCGAAATATGCCAACCTGCTAAAGGGATGGCCACGCATCACGCTTCAGCCTTTCTCTTTAGCGCGAAGGAAATTATTTTTAAAAAATTAATGGGAGCAGCGTGAAAGCAACTGTGCTACGCACGTCGCACTAAGGGCCGTTTCAGTGGTAACGTTCATTTATATGCATATATGGCATGTATAATCGTGATGGCCGTACGCGCTGCCGCAGTAAAATGACAGAACAGTTTCACGCGTTCGCTTTGGTCGGCGCTTGGTTACTGCTGCGTTAGCGTACAAAAGCGTGTCGAACGATGGGAAGAAACCGGACGCGAAGGCGCCGTGATCGCCTTTACGACATCGCCTCCGGTTCCGGGCTCGCTCGCCGTACGGTCATTCTGTTCTCCGCTGCGCCTCCTTTAATGTTATTGCGTGCGGGTGAAGAAAGAGGATCATAAAAGGAGGGGGGAGGGGCCGGTGGTATTCATGATAGAAGCGCGTGGTGCTATATAACTGATACTGCTGCTGCTTTCTTAATAATAAGGCATGCGCGTGGCACGTTTTGTGCGCGTGTCTGGGCCGTTTTTAGTATTTCCTGCTCCAGACGGTGGAACATTGTCCTTTTTTTTCTCTCTTAAAGACAGTGGAACTGTCTGGAAGACATCGATTACCTTGGCGCGCCTTCACATGTGTACCCATATCTGTGAACCTTTACATTATATGTGAGATGCTGATGAAAAAGTGTGTGTGTGTGCGTGTGCCTGCGAGTGTGCGTGTGCGTGCGTGCGTGCGTGCGTGCGTGCGTGCGTGTGTGTGTGTGTGTGTGTGTGTGTGTGTGTGTGTGTGTGTGTGTGTGTGTGTGTGTGTGTGTGTGTGTGTGTGTGTGTGTGTGTGTGTGTGGAGAGAGAGAGAGAGCGGGGGCGAAGAATGCGATTTCATACCGCAACCATACATCTGGAAAAGAAAATGAAACAAGGAAAAGGTTAGTCTGGTGTCAGAAAGTGGCAGCTCGTATTTGTAAGACAGTCATTTTCGAAGATTATCACTTCTCAACGCACTGCGCCGAAAGCACATTCATACCGGCGGAAGCGTACGTGACGACAGAAAAAAAACGTTACGGGAGTGGACGTGCGATATCCTACAATAACGTTGTTTACATCGTCTAATCTAACAGTTTGACCATCCTACTAGTTATCCTTGTGATCATTATTTTGTGTTTTACGTTCCATATCTATGTTACGGTCTCGCGTTAGGTTTACCGACACCTTGCTTCCCACACTAACATATTCTGCTCAAACCTGACTCGGCAACCCTTTACTCGAACACTATTTCCTGGCTTAAACCCTCTTTGCTCTTCTACTTTCTGTCCATAATGCACATATGGAACGTAAAACACGAAAGAAAGATGATAATGAAAACTAGCAGAATGGACAATCTGTTCAACAGACGATGTAAACAACGTTATTATAGGAATAGGGCGTCCTCTCTCACATTTTTTTTTTTTCGTCACGTACGCTTCCGCTTAGATGGGCGTCCATTCAGCGCAGTGCACTAAGAAGTTATAATCGCCGAAAATGGCTGTCCTGCAAATACGAGCCCCCACTACCCGCCTCCCCCCCTCCCGCACATACAAACGCACACACACACACACACACACACACACACACACACACACACACACACACACACACACACACACACACACACACACACACACACACACACACACACACACACATACACGTAGTGTCGAGGTCCGGAGCTGAGCCTTCTAGAAAGGGGGGAAAGAGGGAGCGGGCGCATTCGCTTCTGACCAGCGCAGTGGGGCAGGCCAGTCACGTGATCTGGGGTCGACTAATGCTTTCGGCGAGCGTCCGGCGCCTAAATGGAAGGCGCGAGAGGAGATAATTAAGCCTTCCGAGCCCCTAGGCCCTCCCTCGCCCTCTCTCTCCAACATCGCCCCGTAAGAGTGCAAGTGGCCGTTGTTTCCCCTTCCCCCCAAATCTCCACTCCCCCTTTCGCGCCAGTCTTTGCCCTTCCGGATATCGATGCGCAGAATGGTGTGTCGAGTACGCCGCGCCCACCACTGTCTTTTCTCTTCCACCTTCATTCTCTCTTTTCTCCTTTCTCTTCACCGTTTCATCGTGTATTTTTGTTTGTCTCGCATCTGTTCTGTTTTTCTTCCCATTCGCCGTTTAACCTTCCTTCTCCTCTCAGCTCATTATTTCACGTTGTTTCGTTTTGTTCGGTTCGTTAAAGTTGTGTCGTTGGCTGTTGCCGTCAGCGCTTTGGGGCCGCGACTCCTTTGTTCTTCGTTGCGCCTGCATCCGCGCTCACCGCCCCCCATTCCGCGCGACTGGCCTTTCCTACTAAGGCTGTGGCGATGCTGTCTTCTCTGGTCATCGCTTTCTCTTCCTGGTGGCGTTCACTTTCCCTTTTTAGCAAAAAGAAAAGAACTAAGCCGTTCAATTACAGTACGCTCGACGTGGCGCAATATTAGGCCACAAAGAAATAATCTTTTTTCTCTCTCTCTCTCTTTCTTTCTTTCGCGCTTTTTGCTGCGTTTTCAGTCGATTTGCTGCGTGTCGCAGTATTTATTCCAATGCCTCTATTTTTCAAAACCCTGCTTCGTTGGCAGCAGCTGGTGACGCAAAGCGCTTCTCTCCAGGCGGGAAGCATTGCAGAGTCGATCGCGCATTACAGCTGCGCGCACGGTTGTGAGGAGAGCGTTATCGCTGAGCGTCGTAGTACATTGGAAGGCCCCGTCTTCCCCAAAAACGCAGGTACAGACGGCGAAGCACAGCGACCGCATGCACAGAATGTTGAAACGCCGAAGAAGAAAAACGCATTCGTTGCTTGCTCTTCTCAAACTTACGTTATTGCCGGTCACACTTGATATGACTACGCCGCAAAAAAGAAATGTGTTGAAGTTTTTAGTTTTTACCGACCGTTCTAGTTTGGATCCTTGATATGTTTACAATATAATCTATCGTATATCCTTTTGGCAGTGCCTTACTATTGCTTTTATCTAATTTCTTGATTTCTTCGTCTCTCCCCCTTTCTTTTCTCTCCACCTTTCTTTTTGCATAATTGTGTAGTTTTGAAGTCTTTCTTTTGGAAATGAGTGTGCTACGGAAAGCTTTACAAAGGTTTTAGATTTCTTGTCACCATTTATAGCTTTACCATGACGTTAGCATCTGCGGCACCTTTGCTTTATTCGTTTCGCTTTCTCTCGTTGCTTTGTTCGAATCACCCAACGGCCTCCGTTTCTTTTTCTTCTTCTTTTTTTTTCCTGCGTGTTATCTCTTGGTCAGCCCTTCGTTTTTATCACGTTGTTTTCTCTCCTCTACTTGGCAACGTAACGGGTCAAGCCAGCATTGTACTGCCATTCTTATCTCCGCTGTTACCGCTGTCGTTGCCCGAGTGCTATCAACAAGATACCCTCATTCCTCCCGCGTTCTCTTCGTCCACAGTGGCCTTCCTTATTTATCGGCCGAGAGGAACCGGTCGTTTCGTTGCACCGGTTCTTTTATTCTCAACGCCGGCATTCGCCGTCACCTCCCCGCCTGTTGTTGCCATTCCCTGCCGCGCCCACCAGCCTTCCCGCACCAATCGCGCCGCGTACGAAAGCCGTGTTTTCTGGCCTTGTCCTATCTAATTGGCGATACGGTCGCAACTCTGCGGAGCACACTCCGTGCGTCCTTCTTCTGTGTATGTGTGTGGGTGAGTATGTGACTTGCTCTGCTCTTCCCGCGTACATCGCGTGCTCTGTTGTGCGCTCTCCTTCGTTCGTCGCCTCTTCCATCCACTGCGCCCTATACGTGTATATCTCGCTCTTCGCCGGGCTTTCATCCTTGTTTACGTTCGGTAATGGCCCGCCGCATGTCCTGCATCACCATCCCCGCTCTGTGTTTACCTCTCCGGGACGAGGCGTTGTGTTCTATACAGCGCGGGCCTTTTCCCAGCGTATACACTTTATCAGTCGAACGTGTCCATCCGGAGGAATGTTAATTGTGGCGGGCTCCCCTGCCCGTCGATAACTTGCAGGGCGCTTTCTTGCGTGGTTGTTTCCCTCTCTCTCTCTCTCTCTCTCTCTCTCTTTCGTTTCTTCTGGTTTCATTAGGAATGGGTCGTGTGTGTTTTCTTACATTATCACGTGCTTCCAACAGTGTTTCTGTGCCAGCTTTTTTTATTGTTATTCTCTGTTCCTCTTAGCTTTTTCTTTTTATTTTAGTAGGGGATATGCAGAAAGCAGAGAGAGCGAATCTTAGTTTAAAGACAGCTCGTGATGTTGGCTGGAATGGAGCGTCTGTGGCTTGCTACTCTATACTGTAGCGAAAGGTTTGGAGAAGGCGAAAAGTTGTGATAGTTGATGAATGACGCTGGGATAGTGCAATGAGCGAAGTACTTGCCGCCCCCACGTCCAATTTCATTCACGTAGGTATAGTCATGGGTGTGCCCAACACATTCTTTGTCCGTGTATAAACGTCTCCTAACATCATCGGATGCCAGCGCAAAGTTGGAGACAAAAACATGTGTCCGGGGTGTACGAGTGGCCCTGTCGATGACAGAGATCACGCCATTTTTTCGATGGCGAACGCGGAAGGAGGGTGGCAGCGTTCGCTCTGTACTGATTTCGGTGAGCTGGAATAGCGAATACATGGCAAGTAATAGGCCGGGAAAGAGGACACACTAGCCCTTTGGGCTCGTGTCTGTGGGTCTTCTGTGGTTCTTGTGGTTTGTGCCCTGTGTTTGCGGATTGCCTACCTAGGATGCGGCTTGAGAAAACAATCCATTTTTGTCAAGATGTAGGCCGTTTGTCAGCTCCAGTTTAGTTTCTGCGTCTGCTTGCTCTTTTCCCGATAGCCGTCAGTGAATCAGCGATAACGCCACTTTAACCTCCAAAGGAGGACAATATTCTTACCATGTTCCGCCTTGGTGAGGTCGACTTCAACGTCAATATGGCCTGAACTTTGCAAAGTGAGGTAAAGGTTATAGGTTCAATTAAGGTTGGCGACCGTTAGAAGTTTCGTGGGTTAGGCAAACACTTTTTACCTCATCTTCATGCGTGAGCTCGAGGTTGAGACCAGATCGCCGATAAAAGTTTGAGTGAAGTCTACTTAAGTGCTAAGCGTGGATCATCATGGAAGCTTCACATGCAGAGCCCCCAAAGTCACTTCCACAAGTAGACTTATGGGTCGAGGCCTATTATATGTCAATCCGTCCGTCCGTCCGTCCGTCCGTCCGTCCATACCGTCGTACGGTATCGTCTCTACGCGCATACGGTACCGAAGAATAAACACGGTGTTCCGATCTCACACGATTCCCTGTTCTTAAACTTCTATACGCGAGGATCTAACTATTGTTCAAGCAGTAGAAAAGTGGCAGAAAGATCTCGAAGAGGTGTAAATTGGTGTTTCCATGCTTACCGACGCCGCGCGAAAAGTTCGCAGCTGAATTAAATTCTTGACCCAGTAATAACACCACATCATTATTGCTACGCTGCGCACGCAGTTCTCGCGGGCAGCTAATTGGCAACTTGACTGACGCGGCTGCGTTAAGGCGAGGAGAAGAATACGACGCGAGTGAGAGGGTACGTGGGAAAGAGGCGCGCACACAAACGAAACCCGGGCGGGCGAGGCGACCGTGGCGAGCGCTGCGAGGGGCATCCACGCCACGTACACCGGCTCTGCGGCAGCTGTCCCTTGTGGTGCGCGTCGTCCTCGATCAAGCGCGTTCGGGATTAAGCTTGACGTGCCGTACAGCAGGCCGACGCGGAGCGCCGACGCTCTGACAGATATTCCGCCGGGAAGGAGCAACTCCCCCACCACCACCGCTCCGTCGCCAACGGAATTAGCCTAAATGGCTTTGGCGCCCCGGCGATTCCGCCGAGGCGAGGAATTACCGTGGCCGTCGGCCCGTATGCGCTGGCATTACGTTGAACATTGTGCGCACCGCCGTCTCTTATGCCGTATACGTGCGTCAGCGTCTCCTCGCCGAGTTGATATCCCCCTCACACCCATCACACGTGCGCACATACGGGGGGATGCCATCCCCCTTCCCACGCATCTTGGGCGCAAGGCGGACGGAGACCGCTTTTATGCGGGACGACGATGTGCGGTGTGTAGGGTGAAGGGAGGACGAGCGAGGTCTTTTAAAACTCCGTCTCGCCAACTGCGTGCAGTGCAGAGAAAGCTACGCGTCGCGTCATCCGAATCAAGAAATGCAGAACTAGGACCCGAGTAACGTAACCGTTATATCCCAATGATGCGTTGTAATGGGCCAGTTGGTTCCGAGACATGGTGGAACACTGCTCTGCCAAGCAAGACTAAAGAGAAGGCCGTCGTCAACTGAGACACTAGACACGCACGAAGCTCACTGTTCTTTTTTTCGCGCTGCTTCGTCAGTGGTCCGAGTGGTGCTCCGCTTACGTTATAGGCATGGTTGGCCATTTGTGGACGGTGAATGATAAGAAGAGAATAGAATCGAGCCAGAAGAATCTTTACAATATACCGGTCCAGAAGAAGGGCTCCCACATTGTCCATATCACGTGCCCTGCGCGCGACGCCGACTGACTGAAACCTTCACGAAAGGATTCCCACCGTACATTGAGCGAGTCCTTCTGGCTTTTGTGCACCGCGCAGCTGGCTGTCGTTACTGATTGGCTGACACGAGCCGCAGAATCAACCGCACTGCACGCAATTGGTGAGACGGAGTATGTAGTTAATGCGGCTGGGCGAGGAAGGCCTTCAGGCGAACGCTTTCGCTGCTTGTTCGTTTGTCTCTGTCCCCTTCTTTCTTTTTTTCTTTTGTTAATTATCATATCCGAACTTCCAGGCGCATTTTCGGAGGCACGCGCATTAGGCCTTTAAGGTACGACGACTCTTTGAAGCTCGGTAATTGGTTTATAAATAGCGCGTCGTCCTCTTAGTGATGTGCACGCCGGCGACGGTGTCATTTTCGGGACAGGTGAAACTAGCGAAGTATGAAGGGAAAGAAAATTCGGAGTGCCATTAAACGAGTAAAGGTCGAACGGCTTTGTGCATGGAAGACGAAACTTGCCTGACTAACAGCGTGGCGAAATCTAGAGCGCGGGTGGTAACGAAAGAAGCGAGACTCGTTGCTAATGATCGTGACAGGATTTTATAAAGCCTCGCTTGTTTGAAACTTTATCTAGCATGTTACTCACAAGCTCACAAAGTCACGGTCGTTTGAAGAAAACACTTTCGTATCGCGCAGGTTTATCAACCTAATGTAATTTGAGTAACCTCGAAGAAGCTCACGGCGAGAAAGCAAGGACGGGGGGGGGGGGGAGCAGAGGGAGGGGGGCAGGGGGCGGAGATAAAAGGGGGGGGGACGTTGATGCGCAGTAGTTTAGGGCGCATGCGCTCGAAGTCGTAGGTAGGTCTGCCTGTTGATGCATTCTCTGTCACATTAGTTCTGCGCCGCGTCCGTGACCGGTGTAATTGGAGACGAAGGGCTCTCCTACCAACGCGCACACGCCACCTAAGTGCCGCCACTGGACCGTGTTTTGGACCGTCCACTGTTTCCTAAACCGGATCAGACAGGAGCTGCTTTCAAGTCGCTCGCGTCTCTTTTGAGCAGGTCTGCCAGAGCTCACAACTAGCGGTTCGGCCAAGCTGTGAGATTAATTTCCTTAGCTTTTAGAAGTCAGCGTATGCACATTTAGAACGAAGGCACCGCTGGGAACTCTTTTCGACGAAAAAAAAAAAACTGCCTATTCTACATCTCAGTCCACTTTCCGGTGAATTCGTACGCCTTTCTCCTCCCTTCTCTCCTCGAATAGCATGTGTTCGCTCGACTCGCCAGTCGTGACCTGCCGCGGTGATTCAGTACGCGTTCTGCTTCTGATCACGAGGTCGCGGAGTCGATTGCCGGCCGCGGCGGTCGCATTTGGTGGGGGTGGTATTTAGCGCATTCAGTGCACGTTAAAGAAGCTCAGGTGGTTGAAATTAATCCAGAGTCTCCCACAGCGGCCTGCCTCATAATCAGATCGTGGTTTCGGCACACACAGAAAAATAAATTCACCGACGATTACGATACTGTCTGATGCGAAATTCGAGCGCAGTTCTGTGCGTGTTTTCATTTATCCATATATTGGCTGGCGCGGACAGTCTGTCTTGTGCGGCACGTTGCAGACGCAGTGAAGTGTGGCGCGTCTGCGTCGCTAATCGGGAGATCGCGAGAGGCAGCGCATGGGTGACGCGTGGGCACGATTTACGGCAGTTTCCGCGGACATACCTTCGCTCATGGAGCGCTTTGTTTCCATATATGGTATCGATGGCGTCATCGGTGGACAGACAGTGCGCGCTACTCTGACTCCATCCCATGCCATCGTGGCCGCAGAGCCCGCCTTGCGTGGCACTACGCTTTTCTTCTCACGCTGGCGCCATACTCTCCCCCTCTGCTTTCCTCCTCGCGCTCTCTTCGCTATCGCCGTCCTTCATTTCGCGCTGCCCTCCGCGTTCGCTCTTTCATCCGTCGCTGTGCTCGTCAGCTCGGTTGCGAGGGACGCCGACGCTCGCCGCAGGAATGGGCGCTTAAGAGCTGCGCTCTAAAACAGAATTTAATTTTTAGAAACTGACGCTTCGGAGCTGCTAAGTTCTAGTTAAGGAGCTCTAGGTAGTCATACATATTCTCGAGCCCACAGCTATGGCGTCATTTAATGCGTTAGCATTATCAGTGTCAAAGTTTAGAATAGTGTATCTGTGTGAAGTATGGGAAGCGGGTCACGTGGTACAAGTAAAGGGGATGGGAGATCTCAGAAGAGCGTGCTGTGTGTGTGTGTGTGTTTGAGTGTGTGTGTGTGTGTGTGTGTGTTTGTGTGTGCAGATATATCAATCGTAAATCCTGGACCTCAACGAGGTGCGACGCAATGCTAATGCACTTCTTTCGCATTTACCGCTAACTTGCCACTGACTTTTTAGCCCCTGTGTTGCTTGGTTACATATACACCGTCAATCGACCAATCTATCAAATCGATTCGCGATTACAGGCCAAAGCAAAGTAGACGTGTTTCATCGCCTGTTAAGTTGAATGCACTGTCTTCGGTGTCCGCGACACTACTTTCTTCGGCGGCGTGGCTGATGTGTTCTGATGTGTTCATCACAAACCTGATGTGTTCAAAACTTTGTCTTTACCTGATTTCAATTCTTTGCTGCTAGAAACTGTCATCTTAAAGCATTTTCGGATAAGCCGGTATAAAATTCTTTATGTGCCTGTTCGTTTCCTGAGACCAAAGAATCCTTACGTTACACCCCGCTGTAAGACGAGATATGGTCGAAGACTCCGTAACTATTATGTCCCAGCAATGTTTAATTTACTTCCCCAAAGCATACAAGATGTGAAAACGAAATATGGGCTCAGAAAGGCTCTTAGACACATTAATGCGTGATCGGAAGCCTGTCATGTGTGTGTGTGTTTTTTTTCTCACTGTTGTCTGCAAACTAATAACGGGTTACTGATGGCTCTGTCGCTGTCTGCCAGGCACTGCCGTTCAAGCCCACTGCGGCTTTGGCAGGCCCGATTCTTCCATTGTATGATTCTCGAGTCATCAATAAAGTATTATTATTATTATTATTATTATTATTATTATTATTATTATTATTATTATTATTATTATTATTATTATTCACGAACACGTGAAGAATTAGGGGCTTGTGCTTAAAGCTTAGGCATCTCCGACGAAAAAAAAGAGAAAAAAGCAAACGAAAGCATACAGCTATTCGATCTCAGAGCCAGAGTAAGTGATCGATACGCGTTTGATGAGCAGCTTTAGGACACCTCGCGTTTATCCCATTGTGCCAGTAAAAAAAGCTGTAAAAGAGAACGACGATTCAAATGTGCACCAATGGCGACGTCAGTTCTGTTACAAATTTTGACAGGGAGTGCACGAGAGAGGCAGGTTAAAGGTGATTCGGCATTAGCAGGCAAACAGCATGGAACCCGTCATGCGTATAAGAACTGTGAAGATATTAGTACGGGGAATTCGAGACAACGGCAGAGGGAGAGGGGGGGGAATAAACAGAAAAACCCACATGGTGCGTGCGATTGGAAAATTTTTGCATATCTGCGCCGCGGCAAACACGGACAAGCTGTTTCACCTACTTGAAAGGGGGTCAGGTAGCCTTCGTTTATTTAAATAGACCTTTCCAATTTACATGTGTATAGTGGTGAAGTAAGTGTTGTTCCACTTTCTGGGAGAGATTCATTGCTATACCAAGGCTAAGGGAACTTCTGAAGTAAAATTTTTAAAAAGTTACACGTCTTGATGCTTCACTGAAATGACTGCAAAGCGATAACGTTATGAGATCCTATCGCTCGATGATTGTGTGTCGACTTCCGTATGATTTATTCTCCTACGTCACTGTCATGTGTCTGTCACGAAGGCATAATCTACTGCTACGGTATGTTAGCTAGTGTTTGCGATTCGCCAACGTCACCAATGGCCAACCGAAAGACAAAAGCTCACCAACTGCTTTTCATTCGTTGCTTCTAATCTCAACACATATTGTAACGGAGCCGCATTAGGGTCGTCGCCGAGCTTTAATACGAAAGGCTCTCCAGCCTACAGAAATAGTAACCAATCTTTTCTGGCCCGTATGTTACTGGCTGAACTAAGAAAACCAATAGGAAGGCAAATATGGCGTGCCGACATGTCAAGGAGCTATCACTGTAGACATCACGGCGGACTGATCAAACAAATTGCTATGTAACCACGCACCCGTGCACATACATTTGCGAACCAAACCTATCGATGCTAACCATATCTGTCGAGGAAGCCATTGGGCAGCCCAGCACGCCTGCAACGCAGCCGTTGCTCCTGTCACGTGCGTCTCTGCGTCATACCCCACCCCTGCTCCCCCCCTTTTCCTGCTCCGTCGCTTTCACCACGCCGCTTGAATCACCTATCGCATTAAGGACCCTTGCCATCGCAAATATGATGCGTGTATTGGAATCACGGTCTGCCTACCCACCACTTCGGTTACACTGGGCCACCGAGGTAGAAGTGGGCTACGAACGTAGATGCAACACCGACGGTCCACTTTTGTTTTTTGTAATGATATCGCGATAGAAATGCACTCGAATGCGACTCTATAGGCGGATATCAATCAGTGAATGAATGAATCAATAAAAAAACTGGCTTTATTCAAACAATACATGAATGCGTACAAAATAGTTGGACTTTTAGCCTATGTGGTCCAGTATAGAAAATATATATATGTCAACCACGTACACATTCGCTCAACGGGTAAGAACATTGTTTACTCCAACAAGTCTTAATTTACTAAGGAATATTTATTACATTAGTCTGCATGGACAAGAAGAAGCGTTTACACGCGAAGTAAGCATGCGCGAAGGAGCAAACTGGCTCCCAGTCGTCCAGCTGCGCTGAACTCGCAGATAGGAGCGCTAACTACAACGCGAACGAGAGAGACGGACAATTGTGCTACTTCTCATCGTTCTCAAGTGCTTAGAGTTTGAAATTTGCAGTGCGCCAGACGAAAGAAAAGATCCCAAGAGCGAGTACTTTAATTCGCCCTGCGCGGCGAACTGTAATTCCCTGGGGCGCGTACACTGTAGTGCGCCGCACTATGCGCGATATACTGAGCTGTTTACAAATTTCGTGTGCTGAAAGATCTGAAGAAACAGGCGGCACGAAGAGCGTCAGTGTGGGTGCATTACGGTACTACGTCGAATGTACACTAGTCGGAAGCCTCGATGCATTAGCTGTAAGTAGCTTGACGACGGGAAATCGTGGCACTTCCTTCTGCTTTCAGCACTATCTCTGAAGGGTGAACCTAAAAGCAGAGGTAGGAACGTGGGAAAATTGCATTAGAGGTGGACACAATGTCTTGAAGATGACTAAAAAAAGAATGAAAGAAAACGTCAACAGCTTCGAAAATATAGCACGCCTCGCTAGCAGTGTGTTTCTGAGGGGAAAAGTAAACACCGGAAAAGGATGTAGCTCGAACGAGACAAGCGCTAGTTTCGAGTGTGTAGAGGCTGCAGGTAGCACTTTACTAAAGAACAAGTGTCGTCATATGAGACCACAGCAGTCGTGAGGCACTTGCGGGTTACTTCACGAGATGATATTTTCACAGAATGCGTAGTTTCATGGTCTGATGAACATGCTTCTAGGCCTAGCGGGCATTTAAGTGTTTGTGCACCGACGGCCATTGAGGGTAATTTTCGTTGGGCTACGGAAGAAAGTAATGACCTTAAAGGAACAGAGCCCGCATTTCACAAAAACAGCTCTTGCGATGCAATTGTTCGTAAGAGCAAATGCAGGCCAATTGTGATGCTGGATATATTAATATAGTAGAGGTGGCCAGCCAATAGAAAAGAGCGGTTACGAATGAAAGGCTTCGTGAATTCGGCCCCGGAGGAATATTAAGCCAAGCCGTATTAGTAAATTATGCTCGCGCGATGACAAAGCGTCATGCCGTGTGGGAAGACTCGGTTATGTCAGGAAAGGCGCAATAACGAAAGCCAAGCGCACGGTCGGCACCGCCCTGCTGTTCCCGCATAAAATTAAGTTAACGTCAATTTTGATAGCATCTGCTCGGCTCTATAGCTAATCGTTTGACAGATGAAAAGATAAAAGAGCTACACAGCAATCTAAAGAATTCCTAGGACGCAGCCTATAGCATGTTTCCATGACGCGCTTAATCACAGAAAGCCCTTACACCAGAATTGTTCGCAATAGCGAATACGAGCCAATCCTAGCGTTGGACATATTGTTAGCGAAGGCGGTTAATTTGCAAAAGACATAGAGCACTTAGAAACGAAAATATTTGTGAATTCGACCCCACGGCATTTCTTGCGCCAACACGGCCCAAATACAACAAAACACTTTGAAACCTATGATGCCGCACTGGCCGTGTATACTGGTGCTTAGGTCTCTGTGCGACTTCTTCACTAATAATCAACTATTTATTCCCACATCATGAATTAAAACAGATTCTTTAAAAAAAAACTTTACTAGTTTATTCTGGGGTGGTTCTTTAGCGTCCCTTCAAAGAACTCGAGCTTGCGTCTGTGAAATGCCTGTGAACAGTATAAGATTTTTTTTCTACAGTCTATGCGTCTGTCTCTGAGAAATGCGATGTTTCATTTTGTAGATTGTGATATATATCATTTCTCGTGCTGTCTTTAATTGCAAGTGACCGTCCCACGTTTGGCTGCGAACTGCTAAAAAGCTGGAACGTTTTACTTCACTTATCGCTGTCCTTCATTCATTTAACAATTTAACATTGCGTTGAAGCCAGCGAGGTATCGTGACTATCGCCACCATTTTCAATTGATTAATTGTTAGTCACATATCATACAGAAGGTCATTTATTCATAGGCTCGCCAGGAGTCCAACAAGACTCGATGATAGTTCACAACTAACAAGTGTCGTCTTTTATTCACTATGCCGTCAAAAATAGATACGGATACGGAGAACTTTATTAAAAGGATCCTGAGAAGCGCCGCGTCTTAGAGCGACACCGCGGGCAGCTCCCACGTGGGGACAGTTAGGCCTAACCTAACCACCGCATCGGAGGCTCTCTGGACAGCCGAAATCTGACGACGGTATTCCGAGCTGTTGACGGCCGAGCTCCACTTCTGTTCAGTGAAGTCCTTATCCTCTCATAACGAGGGACACCGCCACAGCAGGTAATCTAAATTGCATGTCCCCCCGCAGCTGGGACACTGTGAGCTAAAAACGTCCGGGAATAAACAGTGCATGAAGGCCAGACTGGGATAAGAGTTAGTCTGAAGCATCCTAAGCGTTATAGCTTCAGGTCTTGTGGGCTTTTTATGTGGTGGAGGAAAGATTCTTGTCTCCAGAAAGAAATGTTTTGTGAATTCGTTAAAGGTGAATAGGGTGTCCCGGAACTCTTGGACATTGGACTGTGGCAAGGCTCCTCCTCCCGCACGGAGAGTTAGTTAGTGGGCAGTGTCATTGAGATTAGTGAGCGAGTCCAGATTTAGGCCCAAGTGGGCCGGAAACCAAGTAATCGTTTGTGGAGCGATTGCACTGTTCCTGAGAATACTGTGGGGCTGTTTCGCGGTGGAGCCCGAGGCGAACGCCCTGACCGCCGATCTAGAGTCTGTGTATATTTGCGTTCTGTTTTCGTCCAAAAGAGCCAAAGCAGCAGCAACCTGCTCCGCTTTAGAAATAGTGGTCCCAGCCACCGAGGCTGCCGAACCAGCATGGCCTCTGTGATCTATTGCCGCTATGGCAAAGTGAGACGAGCGGCCATATATAGACTTTTTTATTATTATTTGTACCAAATTTTTCGTTGTCGTCGTTTTTCATTCTGACTTTGCAAGAAAATGAAAGTGAGAGCTAGTTTTGCGGGCATGATAGGCTACCTTTTACAAGCTCGCAACGTTGTGCGTGATGAGAGTGCACGTTACCCTCAGGAGGAATTTCGCTCACAAGCGACAGCGCTGTTACACGTCAAGATAGATACTGTCATCCGTGCATGGCATGCATGACGGCAACGATAGCAGATGGTCGCGCAGTGGCTTGTAAGGTCACAAGTCCAAGAAGAAAAGAATGGGAATGGGAAACGGGAGGGGAAGCGTCAGAGTAGCGTGGGAGGTGAGCATTTCGATAGCGTACACAGTGAGCACGTACTAATGGAAAAATAGGACAGGCAGAGTGAAAGAGCACCGAGAAGGAACACCACAAGGGCCCGGTGTGCGAGAAATGTAGCGTGCGTGGGTGAAGCCTGGGAGAGTTGGCAACAGTGCATTTTGATGGAGTTCCTGTCCTTTCTTTCCTGAGTACTGTGTGCGCTGTGGACACCATCGACATGCACCGTTGCCAAATCGCTCGAGCTGCTATACTTTGGATAGGAGAAAAGGAAGATGTCGGGTTCACCTCTTTGTTGAGATATTTCTGTACACAAGTGATGTGCCTACTCGTGGTGTCACACGCGCTCAGTGACTAAAACGTGCTTCTTTTTCTGTTTATTTTCAGTGCATCTACGGGTGCTATGTTCACTCTGCGATTCTGCCAACCTTTCACCGCCGCTGCTACTGGCTCCTTCAGGTGTGTGTTCGTCGACTCGCTCAGGCCCTCCGCGTGCACGCGCGAGCTCACCGCGGCTTTCCTCCCCCTCCCCTTCTCCTCTCTACCTTATCTTTCTATTCCCTCTTTCCCGTCCTCCCAGAGAAGGGTAGCCAACCAGACGCATTTCTGGTTAACATTCCTGCCTTCTCTCCTTATTTCGTGCTACTCCTCCTTCTGTAGATAAGACTGAATAAAAATGGGTTGATTCGCATAAATATTCACAGCTTTGAAATAAATCGTCCTAATTTTGAATTTATGGCACTGCAACTCCTGAGACCGCCATGGTGTCTTATTTTCCGCAGGTATCTCGTAATCTGTGCCTCTCTCAACCTTCTTCGTTTCTTCTTTTTTTTCTTTCGAGGGGGTGGGGAAGAGGGGGAGGCAGTGTTAACTTGGATTGGTGTGTGTATAATTTATCTGTTGTCTTCCTAATCATCGTGTTATCGTGTAGTTTATCTGTATTGTTAGCGACACTTTAGCTTTCGTGTCTCGCACCGCCAATTGCCTGTATTTGGCCGTTGATTATGGAACTTTTTCCTCTTTCATTACTGTATTACTACGACATCCGATGTACGTATACCGAAAGCAGTCACGCCTCACTAACGGCTACCTGCCGATAGAGCAAGCCACCTCGCGTGCCTCCCGACGAAGTGACCCTTCGCGTTGGTACCGCTCGCTACGAGAATACTTTTCCGCGAACGGGCCCTCGTATACGTTGGTCAAAGTTCGCCGGCACGATCAGACATCGGGCTGAGTGGCAACAGCGCGTTTGTTCCCTTATCTTTTTTCAGTATCGCTCTTGCTTCAGGGCGCGCGCCTCGTCCATATTCGGAACCCCTAGATACATGCACGCACGCCCGCACACACACGCACGCACGCACGCACGCACACACACGCACACATACACACACGCGCGCGTGCGCAAAACGAAACAAGGTCGCGTCGCCGCTCTATTTGTCTTCGTTTTCCCTACGCGCCCGTAGCGATTTTCCTTCCTCAAAGTGGGGGCGTGGCGTCAGGGGGTGGCCGTTCGTCGAGCTGATGGCTCGGGAGCTGGCTTGCGGAGTATAGTTACTCCTCACCGCCATGCCGTGCATTACACTTCCGTTTGTGTTTTTTTTTTCTCTTCCGGCCGTGCCGCGTATGGATGCCGCGGTACGCTCCAGCGCATAGGTTCAGTTCTGGCAGCTAACGACCAGGTCGCGGGTAGCCTGCCTGCGCCCTGCTGCATGCGGTAAACGAGCGCCCGCCGCCGCCGCTCGAAGAGTCGAGCGCGGCGTGGCGGACTTGATCCGCTGATGTCGGACATGGGAGAGATGCTAACGAAGATGGATGAAACGGGAATGGCCTTCGCGTGCGCCGCGCGGCGCGGCCCGTCCGGCTTGATGAATATTCTTCGTCGAACAACGCGCGACGGGCGCTCGTTTGGAAGCCACGGTTCCGAGCGCCCGGCCTCTTCTGTCTTCCCTGCTCCGCTTCCCCCCGCAACGTCGCCTTCTCCGCAGTGCTCTTGCTTTTCGCGGGCTTGCCGAAACGCGGCCGCGGTTCGTCGTTTCATTTTTCGGGTCGTTGTTTCGTGTAAAATCTGCGAGCTTCGCGCATTGTGCCGGATTTTTTTTTTTTTTCCGAGCGCCCCGCACGTACCGCGCTATCATCCGGGTCTCTCATTAGGCGTGTATAGTTCGGTTTGTACGGAGGGAGGCTGATATAACTGAAGCGTTTCGCTGCGACTTTTTTTTTCAGTCCCCGCTGCCCTGCTTTCTGCAGCGTAAGGTTCCGTCTCGGAGCGCCCGCATGCATTGGAGCGCACACCGCACAGCGTATTTACAACGATGTTCGTTTATTTATGCGTGCTGCTTCATCGCCATTGGAACGGCGTATTGTGCCGACGAGATCTGCATTAATGAACACGAAGCAAAGAAAGAAAGAAAGAAAGAAAGAAAAAATCACCAGCCTTCCTTTCTGTTCAGTAAGAAAGTCTGGCTTAGTTCCCGCTTTTTCTTTACTATTTTTCTTTGTTATTATATTTATTTGTTTATTTATTTTTTAGCTGGGAACGAGAAGTCTCGTTATTGTCTACGTGGAGCGTCAAACGCGCCCTTGGCGTGCGCAAAACACCGCGCTAGAGTACAGCGCCTAATAGCAGAGGCGGCGTGTAATTGCGTTCCGAACGCGTGAAACGAAAACGCTGCTAATTCCGCCTACTGGCATTCGCTGATCCTGCAGCATTGTTCATTAGCCGAGCCGGAGCAGATCGCTTATCTTAATGCCCACAAGTTGGCAAATGGTGTAAGCTAGCTAAGTGTGTTCACTTTTGTGTTGTCCTTTCTTTTTCGGTGCGTGGCCGATGGACGTTAATTCTCATTTTGTTTTGTATTAACGTCTTTCTGTTATTGCTGGTCCTCTGGATTGAAATAGCAGCATTTCCTATGCGTACAGGTATCCGAAAACACTTTCCGTTTCGTCACAGAATCATCGTAAAAAGTTGGCCGATACACGAGCTCACATTCCTCGCTCCAAACGCAGACATATTCTTGCTAATGGTAACTACACGTCTAGGCAGTTTTCTCTTTTTTTCTTTTCTTTCTTTCTTCTCCTCTTGATTTATTTTTATTTTTTATTTGAAGCTCTGATATTTGCAAACGACTCTCCGCTTTCATTTCGCCTTTTTATTATTTTTTTTGCTTGTTTTACGAACTTTAGTATATTAGTCAGCAAACTGCTCTGATGTGTTTTTCTATCTTTTTTTTATTCGTGCAAAGTGTACGCACTGCGTCGCAGATCATCGTTTTTCAGCCATTGTGAAAGGAGGAGGAAATAACTTTAATGTGTCCTGAGGAACCCCTCCCCACCCACTCTTGGTTTAGTGGGCGGCAGGGGTCGCGGGCCGCACCCACGTTGGGACGGGAAGCCCGTGAGCCTCCGCCCTTTCGTGAGCCCTCTGGACGGCCCGGAGCTGGGTCTGGTGGTCGTCGCTTTGCAGGGCGTCCAGCCAGTCTTCTTCTTTAGTGAACACGGTGCCGCTTAACGCGGAGCATTGCCAAAGCATGTGCGCTAGCGAGCAGTAAGATTCGCCACAATCCGGACACTGCGGCTCTACTTCTGGTGAATAACGGCTCAGTCTGCCTCTCGAGGGGAACGACCCTGTCTGAAGCATTCTGAATATCGATGACTGTGGTCTCGTGAGTTTAGCGTGGGGGAGTGGGAAGGTCCTCCTCGACAGCTGATAGTGTGTTGTTACTTCGTTGAAGGTGAGCAGCGGGTCTCGGTGCTCCCCTCCCTCCCCGCCACCTCGCTCGCCACGATCGCCGCGGTGCGTGAGTCCTCGCGCGCGTCCGTGCGCCAGCTCGTTGGCGTTGGGAAATTCGGGGTGCACGTCGGCCCCCATGTGGGCTGGAAACCATTTGACGAGGTGCTGACCCGCGGCTCCCTCGCTGCCGAGGACGGCCGCCGCTTCCCGGGATATCGAGCCCGAGGCGAATGCTCTTGCCGCCGATCGCGAATCTGTGTAGACGTGAGGACGTTCGGGGTCTCTCATTGCCATGGCTATTGCCACCTGTTCGGCCACTTCGGACGTTACCCCCTTGACCGATGCTGCGTTAATTATTGTGCCATCCCAGCCTACCGAGACGGCCGCGTACCGGTCGCTGCGCCCGTACTGGGCCGCGTCTACAAATGCCGCCAGGCCCGGGCAGTTGGCGGTCGATTTCAGCAGTGCTCGGGCCCTCGCCTTTCGGCGCCCCTCGTTGAATTGCGGGTGGACGTTTCTCGGAAGCGGTTCTACCTTGAAAGTGCCCCTTACCACCGCGCTGAGCGCAATCTTGTGTGCGTTGCACTCTGCCTCGGCATTTATCCCTGCTTCTTCTAGGATGCGCCTGCCGGCCCTGGTGGTCGACAGCCGCACGACTTGTGCCTTGGTCTGCGCTTCGATGATTTCTGATAGTGAATTGTGGACCCCTAACCGATCGAGCTGCTCCGTGCTTGTAGTGATCGGGAGACCTAGCACCCTTTTGACGCTCTTGCGCATCAGTGTCTCTATTTTGGCCGCGTCTCTCTTGGTCCATTTTAGCGCCGAGGCTACATAATTGACGTGACTCATGAGGAAGGCGTGGTAAAGTCTGATGAGACTGCTCTCGCTGAGCCCTCCTCTGCGGTTCGTCACCCTGAGGATCAGCCGGAGCATGTTCTCCGTTTTGGACGTTAGTTTCATGACAGTTTGTGTGTTACCACCTTTCGCCTCAACTAGCAGCCCCAGGATTCGTATAGTGTCCACTCTGGGAATCGGCTGGCCGGTATTCGTATGTAATTTGATCGGTATTTGATCGATCGGCGTCAAATTCCACATGCCTTGTTTTGAGGGCCTGTACAGCAACAGTTCCGATTTGTTGGGTGACAGACGGAGTCCCGTTTCCTTCAGGTACTCTTCCGTTGTGTCCAGCGCCTCTTGAAGAGCCTGCTCGACTTCTGCGTCGGACCCTCCCGGGCACCACACCGTAATGTCGTCTGCGTACAGGGCGTGATTGACGTTGGTCACTCTCGTCAGCCGGTCAGAGAGCCCTTTCATTGCCAGATTGAATAATAGTGGGGAGAGCACCGCCCCTTGTGGGGTGCCCCTCGCGCCCAGCGTGTACCAATCGGACGTGGCCTGTCCAATTTTGATCGTGGCTTTCCTGTCTCTGAGGAAGGAGCCTATGTAAGAGTGGAATTTCCGGCCGAGCCCCATCATCGAGATCGTTTCCATTAGAAATCTGTGTTTGACCGTGTCGAACGCTTTCGTTAGGTCCAGGGCCAGTATGCCCCTGGTGTCTCTGGTCATGCCGTCAATTATATGCTTTTTGAGTAGCAACATTACGTCCTGTGTGGAGAGGCCCGGTCTGAAGCCCACCATGTTATGTGGGAAGAGGCCCTCTCTCTCTATGTACCGGGATACTCGGTTATGTATGGCATGTTCGGCCGTCTTGCCTACGCACGAGGTGAGCGATATTGGCCGCATGTTCTCCGCCGCAAGTGGTTTACCGGGTTTCGGTATAAGTATGACCGAGGCCTCTTTCCACACCTCTGGTACTTCTCCCGTTTCCCACACTCTGTTGATTTCTTCGGTGAGCTTCTCGACCGACCTTCCGTCTAGGTTCCTCAACAGTTTGTTCGAGACCCCGTCCGGGCCTGTAGCGGAGCGTCCGTTGAGGCCTTGAAGGCATCCCAAATTTCTGATTCCGTGAAAGGCGCGTCGAGTTCTTCGACCTCTGCCCCGGCGTATTGGGGATAGTCGCCGTCGCCTGACGGGCCCAGTGGCAGATACGTCTCCGCCAGCTCCTTTAGGAACTCGCTTTCCGTTTTGCCCTGCTCCTTTTGCTTTTGTAAAATCCTATCGATTGCCAATCTCTGACTTCCTTTGGATTGTTTGTCGTCTAACAGTTGCTTTAGGAGGTTCCATTGTGAAAAGACGACGCTTTTCTTGTTTACTCTTGTACACAAATTATCGCCTGCGTTCCTTCAAGAGGAAGCGGCCACAGTTCCCGCTGATTATCATCTTTGATTAGGTGCTTCCGCTAAAAAAAAGAAAAGCGATAAGTCGCTGCATACACGACATCAGTCTCAATTTATAATATCTAGTGCCGAAACCGGTGGTCGCGGTAACCGAAGCACCGACTTTTGCATTTGTTCCCGGGTTCTCTCAAGTTTCCAGTACATGTACCGTGTTTCGTTCGTTCCCACGGTTTCGGTGTCAAATACGACGGAACTGACACCGACGCCGCTGGTTATCCCGATGTTCCTGTTTTATGGACCAGCATAACGATATAACAGTGATCATAGGCTGGAGATTCGGCCGTTTTCTCCTCCTCAGTCTCAACGCTTCTCTCTCACGACCGACCTACGATGCCGTACTGCAAAGCCGTGCTTCAGCGGCTGACGCCGCGTGTATTTTAATGGCGCAGGGGCCAGTTACGACCGAAGAGCGCCAAGACAGCGTATCAGCCGCGCGTCACGTTATCGTCACTTTACCTCAAATTTCGCTGGTGGGGAGTCGTTTCCCATGAGGAAGATGAGACGCCTGCATCTCGCGCTTATCATCGTCATTCATTGTTTGGTTCTGTTGTAGCATTCTGCTTAACCTTCGATGAAGAATTGTTCACTCTGAACGATGGCCTTCTGCTGTCAGTGTTTACGATCTGTTTTACTGATCACTTGTGCTTCCTTGCCTCAATGCAATATGTCGATTAGTTAAGCTACAATATGATTTACTGCGTATATAGATCAGATGTACGTAGAACCGCTGAAAGTAACTAAGTCTTAGGCGGCAAGAAAAGTGTTAAGGAGGCAGATCGGAGAACTCCTCGCACCGCCGTCAATTTTTTGTGCATGCATCCGCGCAGAACCCAGACATCGTGCTGGTACACTACTTGAACGTGCCGTACAGCGACGACAACAAGATGGTGATCGCGCCCACGCTGAGCTACTGCGCGGATAAGAAGGAGTGGACCAAAGACGAGCTCGTCTCGCAACTCAAGCCCATGTGTGAGTGCCTTTTCCTCCCACTTTCCCGTCCTGTCTCCAGAACAACTGTACAGACCGCTGTACGATCGCTTTGCGACTTTACGTAGCGCTGTTACTTCGTTTACATGACTTTCCCAGGCGTCGAATTCACACGATAGCCAGTATGATGTAGAGCCATCTGAAATATCAATGTTGTCTGATAATAGGCGCTCGAACAGATATAGCTTATTTATATAATTTTCGTATCTGCTTTCGTTGAGCAGTTGCAAGGCTGTTAACGTGATCTTTCCGTTCGCGATTCGAGTTTGTTTTCTTATGAGGAAAAAAAAAGAAAATGCGTTTTTGAACATTCCCCTTCTATTGCCCGCCAGTAATCTGTTTAGTTCTGCGGTCGCGTAATAATGGCGTTTAAATGTCTTATTTTCGCTTATGTGAGAATGATGCAGGCTTTGTTGCGTTTACTTTTTGCATTGCAGATTCGTAGTCGCGTCCTACCTGTGAGCAGTGGGCGATGTTTGCTTTTTACCCATGCATCTCAGCCTGAATAAAGGTTTCTTTCTCTCTGTCTTATTCTCTGTCCCGCAGTTTACAGCGAGAACGAGCCGGACCTCAACAATGAGCTAGAAGTGTCGGTGAGTAGATCATTCTTAGTGCGCGCTGTCGCCAATACTGAGTCATCTGTGGCGCCGTGTCCTGGGTAGGCCGTATGGCTAAACATTTATTTGACAGTCCACGTGGCGATATCTGTGGCTGACGTTTTTCTTTCATTTTTTTTAAGCGCCTCCTAAAATGTATGCGAGAAATTTCTTACGGTTTATGGCTCTTACTTCAACGTTCACGTTTGCCTTTCTTGATTGAGCCAACTGAGATATTCAAATGAAGACGAATCAGTAGCAGCGCTATTAACGTATGCACTTGTCTCTTGTATGCACTTGTAATGCTTCTGTCGCGCTGACGTATGCCTTCGCATACGTTCCTACTCTCTGCATGATTGTTGGAAGTGCCACAAGAGCAGCTCGGCGAAACTTTTTTCTTATTTATTCTTAGTATATAGCCACGCTGGGATGAAAAAGCACTTCACAAAATTTCTGTCTGTTTTTATACGAACCAGGCAGCTACGACGGCAGTAGATACCTCGACAATGCGCTTGCCATGTAATGATCTCCCTTCGCTCTTTGTTGCACGTTATTTGCCTACTTCGGCACGTCGTGCGCTTTGGCAACGCGCACTCTAATCCTTCGGCACCCGCGTGCCGTGTTCGCTGCGCAGACGGCCGAGACGGTGGAGGCCATCGTGCAGCAGCTCATGGAGAAGCAGCGGGCCAAAGGCAGCGCTGGCAGCGGCGGAAGCGCCGGCGGAGGCGGAAGCGGCGCACGCACGCACGAATGCCCCTGCGACTCGACGACCAAGACGTCGCTGTCGCCCGCCTCGACGCCCACGCCGCCGCCGGCGCCCTCTTCCGCGCCGCAGGCCTTCTCGGCCGCCTCGTCGTCGACGCCCTCGCCGGTAGCCGCCGTCGCCGCCGGCACGACGGCAACCGCCGACGGCGGCGGCGGCGCCAGCAGTGCGTCCAAGAAGTGCGGCCACAGCCTGCACCGCATCATCTCTCCCAAGACGCGCTGCGCCGCGGCCACGTCGTCCACGCCCACGCCCGTGCCGCAGCCGCCACATTCGTCCTCGTCGGTGGTGACGGCCGCCGGCGGCCCCCTGGTGACGTTGGGCCACAAGGAGGGCCGCGCCGCCGCCGCGGCAGCAGCTGCATCCGGCGGCGCCGCGAGCGGCGGCAGCGTCATCCTTGCGGCGCCCGTGCGGGAGGCCGGCGCCGCGGGAGCGCCCACCGCAGCCGCCACCACCACCTCGTTCATCCTCAACCTGTCGCAGCTGCAGGGAGGCGGCGGCTTGCTCATCCTCAACAGTGCGGCCGCGGCCACGGGCCTGGCGTCCGCCTCCGTGACGCCCGTGACGCTCCTGTGCGGCGCCGGAGGAACTGCGGCGGCTGCCGCTGCGGCCGCAGCCGCTGCCGCGGCTTCCTCCTCGACGGAAGGCACGACGGTCAGCAGCGGCAGCGCCGTCTGCAAGGAGCCGCCGCCCATCGCGGAGGCGCCCTCGTCCACCGGCGGAGCGGCGTCCAGCGCATCGGCGGCGGCCTCGTCGACAACCCCGTGTTCGGTCTCTTCTTCGAGCAGCAGCAGCTCTGAAGCGGCGGCTGCGATCACCACGACGCGAACTGAAGTGAAGGTGGAAGAGCAGCAGCCCACGTGCCGCGTTCTCTGCGGCGGTGAAGAAATGGAGTTCGGCGGCGACAGGGACCCGGAGCTGTGCAGCAGCAGCCTCATGGGCGAGGACTCGAAAGAGCCCGCGGCGTCGGCCACCGAGGGCCGCGGGCTGTTCGACGACTCCCTCGACCTGAGCCACGACGGCATCCAGAAGACGTTGACCGCCAACCTGGCCGCCTCATCGCACAACAGGAGGCCCTCGTCGGACTCGTCGTCGGGCGGTGGGGTGCTCGTGAAGAGTGAGAACGGGCCCACCGACTCGGACACAGTCGACCTGAATCCTATGGACTTCATCGACAACGACATCTCCACCCCCGACGAAGAGGTGCGTCCTGAGGGCACTGCGCGCGCACCGTTGTGGAGTCGCGCGTTGTGAATGTGCGTCATCGAGAGAGGGTCCCGCTGCCGTTATCGTGCGCTGAAAGCTTCTTGATTACATACGTCACGTGTGCTTCACTGCGGCGCGTGGAAATAGAGAGAGAAAGCATTTTGGCTTGTAGTCATGTTGGATTCTATCCGAGGTCCCGGTAGCCGCATTTCAGTGTTAGCGGAAAGAAAAAGTAAGCTGCGCTAAGATTTTAGCGTACGTTGAAGAGCCTTAGGTGGCAGAAAATAAATCCAGGACCTCCGCTACGGCGCCTCTTGTAACATTAAATTGTTATAATCATCACTGAAGCCTGTATTCTTCGGCTTCTTCTGCTTACATGCCTTTCTGAGAACATTTACCTTTGTTGATGTCGTCCATTTACAAGAATTCTTTGGGCCTCTTTGAGAAATTCAAGTGTTTCTATGTGCCCTGCACTACTTTCACTTTAACTCTCTCTCTCTCTCTCTCTCTCTCTCTCTCTCTCTCTCTCTCTCTCGCTGTCCATCATCAAACCGCCAATGCAAAGAATTTTATATAGTGGGCTTTCCCGCATTCATTGTATTATTGTGAGAAAGCACGCTTGTAAGGCAGCGATCATCTGCATTGTTGCATAAGCGCTCTATAGTGGACCGTACCAGCGACTGATTATTGCTGGGACAGTTTTGGCCTGAGATATATTTCATTTGGTTATCCGCTTACACTGCGTCGTCATGAGCTAGTACGAGAGTCATGTGTCTAATTTTCACACATGCAACAATTTACGCATAAACACAAGTATTAACACCATAAGTAACTTTGTGAATCACGAATTTATATCACCTTCCATTTCCTAGTATTAGCGAGTCAGTCCAAGATTGTCACACTCTCACACATGCCTAATGTCTTCCAATGCAGGTGTTCAACCTGGATACCTTCGACATGCTTACTGACCTGCCGAACTGGGACGACTTTAACTCCGACTTGGCAGCAACCACAACGACCACTTCGTCGTCTGGTGGTACCGGAAGCACTTTATCGTCTTCTTCTTCCGTATTGGGCAGTGGCGGGACTGGGACCCTCTCGCTCGCAAACAAGACGCCCAGCACACAGTCGTCGCACTCGGGCATGACCTACCGAGAAGGCACTGCCAACATCACTGACTACTCGCCTGACTGGTCCTACACAGAAGTGAGTTGTCACGCTCTATGATGGAACTTAGTGACGCTATTCGGCCACCGGAAGTAATAGCTGTCGCATATTACAGTCTCTCTGGAGAGAGATGCATCATCTTCCCATACGCCATCTCTCCTTCAAGATGACGCATAGAACAACATAAAAAAAGAAGTTGCTCAGGTGGTTCATGCTATCTCAGTCATGTAAACTATGCAGTTGCCCACTCCTGTAAATCGAGCCAGAGTTGAGCACTGAGTGCGACTTTCAAAATCACTGAACAAGGATGAATTTTACAAAACCCTGCCGGTATCAGCTCCTTTGTTTGAGCGGTCAGGCCTTTCGTGATTGCTCAGTCACACTGGAAAAAGCTATTGAGATGGAGCATGAAAATAGCATGACTGCAGTACCAAGAACTTGTGTCGTGTGTGTGTGTGTGTGTGTGTGTGTGTGTGTGTGTGTGTGTGTGTGTGTGTGTGTGTGTGTGTGTGTGTGTGTGTGTGTGTGTGTGTGTGTGTGTGTGTGTGTGTGTGTGTGTGTGTGTGTGAGGGGGGGGGGGTCCCTGTCCTCGTCTTTTTCGCGCTGCTTCAAGTTATACTCAGTTTATGCCCAGCATGACTAGTTTAACTGTGCATTGTAAGTCTAAATGAATGAAATGTTCATGAAAACACAAAACTTGCAAGATGATCTTGCCATCACATTTGTGATATTGGAATTCATCAAACCGGATTTTGTAGGTGCATAAAGTCGTATTACATATGGCACAAGCCTTCATAAAAAGCATAAACGTCTCAGCAAGCACTACTCTGTGTTAATCAAACCCTAAGCAGAGATGGCAGAAACAGAAAGCAGCTTAGAATGAAATTCACTGTGTCATAAATGATTCTGCTTACCAGTACATAATATGTAGGATGCTCCGATGTTTGCGAAGGGTTACCTATAACTATAATAGCTTAATTCTCATCAAGCTGGTGGGTGTTAATACAGTTATTTTCTGAACCTCCTACGACCGCTGTATTCCTTTCTTTTTCTTTGTAAAACCGAAATCTACTTCAAGTGCACAGTGCTACCGAGTCATATACGATGTTATGCTCACAGTACAATTTGCCACCATTTTTTCTTTCTTTTATCTTCTAATAACAGGGTGGTGTAAAGGTCCTGATCACAGGGCCATGGTACTCATCATCTTCACCGTATATGATTCTTTTTGATGGAGTCAGTGTACCAACAACGCTAGTTCAAAGCGGCGTGCTGCGATGCTTCTGTCCAGGTAACTGTTTGCTATATCGAAACTTTCTTACTGTCTGCTCTGCATTTCAAGTTGTTTTGATACTGTCATTGTATATAGAAGTAACCCACCGTTCATTCTGTTTAGTTTTGTTTTTTACGATTTTGAAGTGGTAGCTTTGCATCATATGGGTGTATTAGTGAAGAACACTAAAAATGAACAAGCTTGAATTTCATTTCAAGGGAAATTACTTTGTCAATTCGATGTGCATCCGCAAATTTTCTTGCAAATTTTTCCGACAATACCAAACCTGTCACAATAGTTTTCACGTTCCCATGCTTATTGCAGTATTTCTTTAAGTTTATCATTGTCTTCCCACTGATTACCTACATACTCGCTATAAATGCTTGATAGACCATTTTATCCAAAGGTATAATACAATCAATCGGCTTTCGCTTCTCATTCTTGAGAAAGTACATTGTATTTATGTTACTAATCTTAGGCTATACATGTACACTTGTCAAGGTCATAAAAATTTCAAAATTACAACAGTGGGCCGCTAATATAGTGAATTATGCGTGTGGTTCATTATCTAAACTGTGCCATAAGGCGATATATATATTTTACTGTTGTCTAGCTTGTCATTGTCTTTCCATTGACATGGATCCTCGTTATGATCGGAATCACGACAGAGCAGAATTCAAGTGCATGTTATCGAACTTTTAATTGCATTGTTTTATTTTTCCAGCTCATGAAGCCGGATTAGTAACACTCCAGGTAGCCTGTGAAGGCTTTGTCATATCCAATTCAGTCATCTTTGAGTACCGTGAGCAGCCTCTCGTCAGCACTCAAAAGGCCAAAGATTGGTTTGGTGTAGACGGTAAGTACCAGTCTCAGTATACATCCTTATGCATTCGATATTCACAATAAAGCACTTAGTATGCATCACCAGCAATCGCATTTTGCCGAGATCGCACCTTGCTGTGCAGGCGAGTTGTAGTACTTAGCATTATTATATATGGAATCTCAGTTCTTGAATATGTATTAATACCTCGAGCCATGGTCCAAGTTCTACGTAGCAAGGGACACTTTTTAACGTATGTAGTAGAAAAGCGTGCCTTTCAGTCTCCTTCGAATTTGCGGTATTTTCTCACTCCGTAATCTGCACCAACTTCCAAGAAAAAAAAAAACAAATTTTGGGATTATGAGGAACGCGTAGTGGGTGACTCCTAAATAACTTTCACCGCAGGCGTTTTCGCAATTCGCCCCCATCGATATGCGATCGCCGCGGCTTGAGTCGGAAAGGCAATATTTTGACAAATTTACGTATGAATTTAGAATGTGGATTACATTCAAGGATCAGCACTATTGATTTAAACCGAAAAAAAAAACCAAAGTTCGTCAATATTTTTCCAGAATACAATTTTAACCGAAAAGTATCTGTGACTGCAAACTTACGAGAGGGCTAAGACGGCAAATGGCGCGCAGCTGCGAGCGTATAATGTTGAAAAAAGAAAGGCTCGTAAGCTTGACGTAAAAAAGGGCCACGGAGAAAAGCCGTTGATATTTCATCTGAAAAAAATATATTTATCAAGAAAAAGTAAATATTTGGTGAAAATAAAAATCGAAAAAAAGTACGCCGATTATTGGCAAAGTAACCGAAAACTTGAAATCCGATTATATGATATGCGAACCTTACTGTCACGTGCGGCTTCACCGCAATAAGACCAATATTGCCGTGAAGCCACATTTAAAGGCAAGATTTGCGTTTACAAATGCGCTCCGTATTGAGGCCAGATTGCACGATAATTCAACAGATAGCAAAAATAAAATAACTTATGACTAAACTAACGTAACCAAATTGTTTCCTGATTGTACCGGAAATTGTGCCTGCTTTCTTTCGTGGAATTTACACATATTTCTCTGCGAATATTTTCGCATGGTTTATACATTCGGACTCCTTAATTCTCGTTCCCTGTATCTCTCTCTTTCTTTCTTTTTTTGTCTTTCTCGAGAGTTGTAATTGAGGCGCTTGTTATGAGCGGGTGCGAGTTATAGGCACAATAGTTCGGCATGATCAAGTGGAGCCTTATGGGTAAAATGAAATGTGCTGGCTTTCTTTCGAAACATTGTGAAGACACAAGCTTGTTGCAAATATTTAGTGTTTTGTACTTTACCTTGCAGAGGGCACTCTCAAATTCTCATTGCTGGAGCGGCTGGAAATGGTCGAAGCCAGGCTCTCCTTGGGAAACAAAGGTGGCACCCTCTTCCCTGGCGTTTTGGCTCAGGCAAGTGTTCTAACTTTATTTTATTTTTCTGCAAGCCTATGTTTCCGGTAATAGCAGTTATATGCTAGGTTGAATATGCACTCGCGAAAAGTCTGACACATTGAATTATGTTTAAAGTTGTCTAAGCCACAAACTTGATGCAATACCAGAGCGCTGAGTCACGGAGGCATGTCACACGAGACGGAGGTGACGCAACATGGTTCTTCAGTTAAGGACATGGTACTGCAATAAAGGTCAACCCAATTGCAGGACTCTGCTTAATTAGTATCTCTGACCAAATTTATTCTTTTTTTGTGTGTGTGCATTCATCCTACTCCACCATAGGCTCAAACCTTTCTCTACCTCGCATCGTTACTTGTGGAAACGGTGCACCATTTTTGCGACCTCAGTCAAGCAGCGCAATCTCACTTCGATCACTTCTCCACCGGCTTATCCAAGTCGCAGTGAGTGTGTTAACTGCTCCACCAAGTTTCGCGGCTACAGTTGGATGACCACAGGTCGCGCGAATGTGGTGTTGCGCTGCTGATCACGAGGTCGCGGGATCGAATCCCGGCCACGGCGGCCGCATTTCGATGGGGGCGAAATGCAAAAACACCCGTGTGATTAGATTTGGGTGCACGTTAAAGAACCCCAGGTGGTCGAAATTTCCGGAGTCGCCCACTATGGCGTGCTTCATAATCAGAAAGTGGTTTTGGCACGTAAAACCCCATATTTCTTTTTTAGGCCGCCCTAAGGGAAAGCTGACTCTCTCCCGTCGCGTGCGTGCAGGGCTTCGCGGACCGGCAGCGTCCGTTTGAGGAGCGGCTTGTGTCGCTGTGCCAGGAGCTGCGCTGGGGCGCGTGGCTGCCGCGGGGCGGTGGCGATTCGTCGCCCGTGCGCGCCCTGACCCGGCCCGACCTCAGCCTGCTGCACCTGGCCGCGGCGCTGGGCTTCTCGCGGCTGGCGCGTTGCCTGTTGCGCTGGCGCCTCCAGAGCCCGTCGCCCACGCTCGACGCCGAGGTGGACGCGCTCGCCAGGGACGCCGCCCAGTGCACGCCGCTGGTACGTACGTGCGCGCGCACCGCGTGCAGAATCTGAAGTGAAGGGGGCGACAACGACGGTGGATGAAGAAAGAACACACACGCACACAGGGCGCCCTGTGTGTGTTTGTGTGTGTGTGTGTGTGTGTGTGTGTGTGTGTGTGTGTGTGTGCGCGCGTGTGCGTGTGTGCGTGTGTGCGTGTGTGTGTGTGTGTGTGTGTGTGTGTGTGTGTGTGTGTGTGTGTGTGTGTGTGTGTGTGTGTGTGTGTGTGTGTATTCCTTCTTGGTGCACCGTCATTGTCGCGCCTTCATTCAGATCATGCTTAACCGACATGCCCAACTATCCGTCCCAATTGCGTGCAGAGCTCGGGATCACGTAGCAAGTCTTTAGGACACGCTAAAAAAATAATCACTAGACCAATTTTGACTAGCAGATTACATTTTTCTACGCAGTTTTCTCCTTTTATTTCTTTGCTGCTTTTAAAGCAAAGCTTTCTTCGTAGAGTCAGGCATGTTTTGATGCTCTGGTCAATGGTTGGACTGTGCGGAAGTTACGTGCGAGGAGGGGAAGAGAACCAGCGCTGAGAGGCTAAAGAGGTGGACACGGTATGAAGGAACGGGTCAAGAAAGTTGGCGACCAAGCGCAGGCTAATTGAAAGTGCAAATACACAACCAGGAGTCATAAAAAAGGAAGTGAAAGAAATAGAGAAGAGTAAATTGGATGCAAAGGATGGAAACGAGAAAGACCATGGAGATTTACAAAAACGGCAAGAAAGAACTCAGGAGGGAAAATCTGTATGATAACGCATAGGGCAGTGCCCTGCTATTTGAGTCCCGAGCTGGCTGCTTGAGGACAAGAAACATACCGGAGCAAATATGCACCACAGGATGAAGCAGCTGCAGCGTGTGTGTGCTGCAAAAAGAAAAAAAGTGACAGTCACTTTAGCATACGCCAACGAGGGTGAAGGCGGAAGCCTGCGTGCTCAGCGGACATCCATTAAATTACTTGACATTCTCATTCGAATGAGAATGTCAAGTAAGTTTTCTTCCACTAAAGGTCGTGGGTTCGACTCCCACCAAAGGTCAAGGGTTAACTTCCACCAAATGTCGTGTGTTCGAGTGCCCTCATTAACCCTATATTAATTAACTGTGCCTGTTTTGGCATGATTAGCGGCGTCGATGTGGAAGACGACGAACGAGCGGCCCGATTAACTGTGCCATTTTTTTTTCGTGCGTGATCGGCGGCATCGATGTAGAAGAAGACAATGACGAACAGGCGCGCAGTTGCACCAGCGCTCCGATTTTCTGTACTTCACAACGCAACCATGAAAAATAGAGACCTAAGGCTTTCGACTTACGAAAAAAAAAACATCCTCAAGCGACAGAGCATATCGTGACCCATAGGAAGTGTTCGCCTTACAGAAGCATTGAGAGTCAAAGAAGATGGAAGGGTTAACTGGTCAGCAGTCGAGATAAGTTAAAGACGTTTATAGTACTGGTGGAAAGAAAGCAGGGAAGAGATTAGTCACTGCAAGTGTAGGTAACGGCACAATATAGTGATAGAAGCTTTAAATATGAAAGTTAAGATCTACATTAGATAGACAAAAAGCTAGGTGGCAGTAATATAAACCTGAGTAAATCAAGCAAGGTAGGTGACTATTTGTCTTCACCTCGTTTCAAAAGGCATTCCACTGAACATCATCACCATCCTCATGAAGAGAGGTAGTAACGCACGCCGGTTGGTCAGCGCGAATGATGACGTCATCAGGCGCTTGGTCGGCCGCTTCGGCAGAGTGACGCAAAAGTTTCGTTTACACCAATTCCTGATGTGTTTGAGACGTGTGCGATTCTTCTTTAGTTCTTTTTCTTTCTTTTTTCTCTTTTTTTCTTGGGGGGGGGGGGGGGTGCATGGCTTTATATTAGGGAACAAAGTGAGGTACAAACTTGTCCTTCAGAATTATGGCAACCATGGTAGCTTATGCACAAACGAAGAAAAATTGCCAGATTGATTTTTGCTTTACTTTGAAGTGCACTGGTATTTTTTTTTTTTTAAGATACCCAGAAACAATTTTGACGATTTTGTACAAACGTACTGAGCCGTTAGGGTAGGACCTTCTGACCATTAATTGACGCATCTAAGCGCTCCGCGTAAAGCATGTAAGTTATCATAAGGTTTTAAAAATGTGCATCGCTATCGCGATCGCAGCGCTTGACTCCTCTGAGTTTTCATTCGCCCCTGACCAAGTGACGCGAGGTGACCATATGACGCCAGTAGGGTGAGCTATCCGATTGGCTGCCCAGGGCGTCATCGATAATTTTTCCAACTTTATGCTGAACAAACCTTGTTTGTAATAGATGTAATGTTAATTTGTTTCTATGAACAAGAAAATAACAGAAGGACTATGCGCAAGGACAATTTATCACTACACTTAAACACTTCTGGCACACAGCCAGGGTCGTCTGCTTGTGTTACAAAGTGCGCCGTGTTGACGGGAGCTGCGTGGTCTATGTTAGTCTCGATATGCCTTTTTGCGAGCACCATGTTTCGCCCTTGTGTCGTGGGCTGCAAACATAGCGGTCGGTGACATGTCAAGCTGGGACAACATGTCCCTCTGCAAGACAAGCATGCGAGCAGAGTGGCTGCCGCGCTGGTTGTCGGCATCCGATCGGCATCAGCATCTACGCATTTGCGGCCGTCACTTCACGCCGAAGGATTACTACCACAATAGTGTTTCGCATGTCCCGTATTCGGGTAAACACAAGCGCAAGTGGACTCGGCCTGGGCGTTTTGCGGCATAAGCGGAAGCGCAAACGTGAATAGCAATGACAAAGCATATTCTACTTTGCTGCTGGTGTAAATGTTTGGCAGGAGCATAATCGTAAACATGTTTTTTCTAAATGTTTAAAATGGTTTACGATTGGTTACAGCAATATTAGCTCTTTGTTTGGCTGGTTAAGCTCTGCGCCACCAGGTGGCTGGACCGTGCAGACCGATGAGGTTTCCCAGCTCGCCTGTGGTTATGAGAATACCGGACATGCTCGGTGCGGTGACAAAATGCTCAGAACGCACGCTGCTTCGATGACTCTTGCTTTGAATCGACTGCCAGGCGGCTGGCAGATAGGTTGGAGAGGCTTTGCGTGCTGGCTCCAAGACAACCGAAAGTAAACGACACGACTTACCATCATATGACGCAGAGCCAGTGAAGGCGGAGCTAAGCCCTGATTACTGGGCGAACGAGTTGAGGGAAAAATGCACAGCTATGGAGGAAGGTAACTTGTAATTGTCCGTAGCTCTCTTAATATGAGATGCTTCACACAAATTGTGGTTCATATGTTTTACTTAGCTGTACCCTACGTGTTTACAAATTTTGTCCGAACTTTTCGAGGGACCCTTTAAAAAGCCCCTCACCAGGTTTGGTCATTCTTACCAGACCTGGTGACAAGCACAGAGCATACAATGCGCGATAGCGATCGCGTCTGCAAAGTATTACATCGCTACGTGCCGCGGGAAGATCTGAAATTTCAAGCCAACACCATTCTCCCTTCTCCTCGTGGCCGCCCTGCTCCAAGCCGGAGGATGACGTACATGTGCTAGTGCACCTACCTACATACGCGTGTTTTTGCTGTGACATCACTCCTGGTGACGAGTGATTTCAAGAATTATTCAAGGCAGGTGGTGGTAACAACTTTATTGAAATTCTGCTCAGTGATGTTCTGGCAGGCCCGAGCAACATCCGTTATTTGCGTAATATGTTGCTTGAATAGACGAAATAAAGGTTACATAAATAGTAAAACACACAAACCAAATTTCTGCGTGTTTTTGTTTTACTTTGCACCGCAGCAAGAGAGAGGTACTTCCTTTTGGTCCGCTTGTTCCCATGTCGTGCAGTCTCACGCGCAGACACCGAAACTATGTAATTTTCTAACATGTTCCAGCGGGGGATCATGCTCTGTGATCCGCTTGTGCTTGCCTCAGTATTTGTGTAGCACTGACTTATACCGCTAGTCAGGTGTCCTCGTGCGCAGCGCGCAAAATCGTTCGTTGTGCGAAACGAAACAGTGACAACAGCGCTCGCGATGCCCCCAGCGGAAATGCGCCGCACCGCATAAAAGTGAAGAGAGAAAAAAAAGTGAAGGTGGGGCCTGTGACGTATGCGCTACGCGATCCTCGAGGTCCGGTATGGGAGAATGCAGAGAAAGAATTTCCCTTGCGGAGGCTAGACGGGGCAAGTGGAGAGAGTGTCTCGCTTTGGCAGTGGAGCTCACCTCCTGAAGTCATGGGTTGGGTAGAACTTGTTACTGGGCGAGTTGATTGGGATCTAATGAATACACTGTTGCGCCAAAAAAGGAAAAATAAAGACTCGGGAAGGTGAGTACTCAATCTGTAGTTCAATCTGTAGCTCAATCTGTCATTTCGTACTCCCCCTCCCAAGTCTTTATTTTTTCCTTTTTATGGCGCAATAATGTATTCATTAAGTCAGGGGTTGGCGGCACTGAAATATTTCCATCTCGGCTATTAAAGAGCTGATTTGAAAAATTGTTGCAGCACAACGCTCCCTAGAGGACACGTAACAACTTCCAGTGTATAACCGTAGTTTGCTGTGTGGCCTGGTGAGGGGCCCTTTAATAGAAGGTTTGCTAGCTTCAGTCAGTAGAAGCTATAGGGGTACTGTCCTCAATCTTTCGATTTCGCATTTTGTGGTCTACCAGACCTTCTCTACTGGCAAAAGTGACCTATTTGCAATTACAGAAGTGTAATGTACTGGCACGACCTAGGTTCTTCTTTTTTTTATTGTCCCTATAAATCTGCAGAGTGTAATGCCCCTCTCATTATGCAAGCATGCTTTCGTTACTCAGTTCACTCAACTAATTATTTATTTCTTAATTCTTCCTACTGCTGAATAGAAATATGTCCCTTTATACAGTGCTTCTGAAAGCATTTCTATTCATTGCCTTTTTTCACCCCTTCAGCACTGGGCATGTGCTCGAGGTCAACGAGAGGTGGCCTTGCTGTTGCTTCAGTGGAATATCTCGGCTGCCGCTGCCTGCAATGCGGACGGCCAAACAGCTACCGCACTTGCTCGTGACAGTGGGCATGCCAGCCTTGCTGAAGAGCTGGAGCAAGCAGCCACCAAACAGCAGCATTCACAGGATTCCACCAGCAGGTACAGTCGGACCAAGATCTAATGAAATTCCGCAGCTGTTGCAGGAAGTGAACCTCATGCCCACTGTATTCATTTCACCCTCTGTTTTGTACATTTGTATGCACAATAAAATACAGAGGGACACAGTCCAAGAATATGAAGAAATGGCAGAATTCACTAGCATTGCAATGCAGGCTTGCTGATATGGCATCTTCGAGGACTAATGTAGCACATACAAACAAGGACACAAGAAGGCACATGAGCACGAGTGCCACTTCCATGAGTTCATGTGTGTCCTTGTGTCCCCGTCTGTATGCGCCACATTAGTGCCGCAGGAAAGAATTAAGCATGAGGATATCTGTTATCATCCTAGTATTGAAGCTTTACTACCTGCCATTTTTTTTTTTTTTCAGTGCACACTGCCAGTTGCTACAGCAGCAGCATGTGCGGAGCTCAAAGGGCTCTTCAACATCTATGCACAGTCGGCTGACCAAGCGAGCATCAGCCGACGGCAACATGAGTGGCAGCTCGTCTGCTGAAGCTGAATCCTCCAAGCGCTCCTCCATAGACAGTGGCATGTGTGAGGGCTCCTCGTCTCTCCCTTCGTCAATGCTGCTCTCCTCAAGGCTCGTCTCCAAGCTGGAACTTGGCAGTGTTGTTCTCGAACCAGGTATGTTTCAATCGACATATATTGTATGCAGTACAGCCCACTTTCAAAGGAGCTTTCAACAGCCAGATTGTATTTGGCTGCCGAGTACAGCTCTATTATGGTGTGGAGGCTGGCAGACTATATTCAGATCCATAGATGTCGTCCTAGCGCCTCCTGTCAGTCATTTCATTTCTCTTAATAAAGTAGAAGGTGTATAAGTTTTGTTGACATCAGCTAGGTGTTCCCTTTAGGAATGGACAATACTTTACGCTGCTTCTTGGGATTGTCTGTCTTCTTAATAATTTACCAACAAAAAATTGCTTTAGCATAGTGTACAGAAATGGTAATACGTGTTTTCTACTTAGTTAAGCATATGTTTGTATAGTAATGAAGCCCATGTTAACAGTTCATTAGGTTTTCTGCTTTAATGGGAGCACAATAATTTGTTTTGTGCTGTATACAGTGCAGTCCACTTACAAAGATGCTCATAACATCCAAGTGTCCAATAATTAACCTTGTATAATTGTATCCACACAAATTCTTGCTATCTTAATATACATTGTGGCACAATAAACTCATTGGTACAACTATATATGCACATATATTATAAAGTGATATCGTTTTAAGGTGACTGCAAGGCACAAACTGTTGTGAAATTACCGTTTATGCCAAACTCTTTGAAATTGTATTTTTCAGAAAATTACAATAATTATAAGGCCTGGCACGACAATGGCAACGAGTTTGCAAGTGTTTGCTGTAGCAGCGTATCAAGTATAATGCCAACCTTGGTCATGCCACAGCCCGATAGAAAACTGAAAATTAATATGACTGTGTTTGCACTGTACGTGAGCAAGCATTTGTCATTTAAAATGCTTTTAAGTGATTAAATGCGCGTAGGAAGCCTCCCTTTGTTTTTCTTCTTCTTTCTTTAGATGCGCAGGGAAGCAGTGAAAGTCCATTTATTGATGTTGTTGGAGTCTCGGATGAGGAATTAGAAATGCAGAATCCTGTCCGATCTTCAGGTGAGCCCTTTTCCTTAACTTCCAGCTTTCGGTTCAGGTATCCTGAGAAGATTGCTCATACCATCTCAACTCACTGTCACTTACCTGAATCACTTCAAATCAGTCAGATGCTAACGGTAGCCAATCAATAGTGTTGGATGGGCAACATAAAAATGCTTGTGTTACAAAGTCTTGATGCTTTAATGCGGTGCACCAAGCTTTCATTACCAACCTTTCCCCTTTTTAGTGAACAAAAATGTGAGGAAGAATTGAATGACTTCTACATTTTCCTTGTTTCTCTCTCATTTTTGTTTCTTTGTTTTGATTAAAGTGCTCTAGGAAAGTGATTGCCTTCAGTGCTTACTAGTCTCTTACCAAACGCGATTTGGGCAATGCCACTGTTCATCATTTCTTACTGGCATGGCAACAGCGATTGAATTGTTTTCGAGTGTGAAGCATGCATATAGTGTGGTATGCACGGCACATTCCCTTAGCACTGACCGTACACTGCTTTCTCTTATCTGTAGTACACTAAACACTTCATTGGTCAACATCAAAACTGTAATGTATGCCACTCAACTTTTTGTAGGGACGAGTCCGTTGGGTAGGAGGCGAGAGAGCCACGGCAATGCGGGCTGCGACCTGGGCACTTCGTCCTCGGCCACGGCTGATGCCGCAGCTCATGTTCCGGGAGACAGCCGTGTTCTCACGCTCGCTGAGCAGATAATTGCAGCGCTGCCAGAGCGCATCAAGGCAGCACCACGTGCACTCGACGATGATGAGGACGACTCAATGGAGGCTGAGGGCCTGTTCCTGCTGCTGTCGTCACCCGACATGGCTGGTGGACCCCACAGCCCTGGCCTGGCGGCCACCATGTGCCCTGTCGATGATCCGCCACCACCACTTCTCAGCGACGACTTCAATTTTGAGTTTAGCGACTACAACTACAGGTAATAATAGCAACGAATGAGGTTAGTTGGGGTTATGGTGTTGATATACAGTGATACACATACTATCTTTTTATCTTTATCCAGTTGCCGCATTTCACTGGATAACAAATGTTGAAAGTTATAAATCAGCATAAGACACGCCTTTCTGTATCGAAATTTTCTTGAATGTTATCACTGGTTCTATCTGTTGTTTATGTTTTCATCAAGCCCTCTGTAACCAGATTGCATTTGCGACGCGAACAATGTAGTACAATCTGGAAGGCATGCGAGCACCAGCAGTTATGCTGAAATCTTCTATAAGTCATGCATAAATAGGCGATGTGCTTGACCCAGAGGCCAGATTCTCGATGATCGCTGACTTTGTTTTCGACTATCATTGTGAGTGTTACTTATTTTACCTATTTTTTATTTTTTATTGGGTTGCACAAGTTCACCCAATAAAGAGCTAAATTTGTAACTCACAGTTTTGATGCCATGTCATTCTTCACTGTCACTACAATCTGACAATAGCGAAAAATTGTGTGTGCTTTACTTAAGTATTAAGCTTGTGCTGTGGGAGTACAAATTATAATAGGTGATATTAACAAAAATTAACAGCTTTTTATTTTCACACCTGATTCTTAGCTACACACATCAAATATAAAGTTATTCAATTTATCAGTGAAGGCTGCACAGTCAATCTCATTAACTTCGTTTCATTCTGCTATCTTTACTTCCATAAGAAGACTCAAGTAGTTGGTTGTCTACCAAAATATTTGTTTCCCAAATTTATTTTGTCTAGGTACTGCGAAGCAGGAACTCCGTCATCATCCCTGAGCCCAGCGTCATCATCATGTCTGCAGAGTCCTGGAAGTTTTACCTTAGAATCCCCCTCGCCTCCACCAACCACTGCTGATTTCTGCGAGTTCTTCAAAGCGTCTGGGAAGATCATGGAGAGAGATTTCTCCAATCTTACCCTTTCAGGTAGGAAGAAGGTTGGAGTGGTGCACAACACTAGCGAGTTAATTGTCTACTACAAATGAATATACTATTATCTGTAGTCTCATGCAGTGTGATACCTTCTGACTCTCGGCTTCTGCCGCTACCAGTTTATGACTCTGAGCTTCACATTATGACGAACTGACGGGACAGGTTGTTATACATGTCTGCTTGAACACAGTGCACAATAGATTGACAGGGACTGACAGAGTAATGACACTACAGAGCTTTGTGGTTTTCACGGTGTCATTACTCTATCAGTCCCTGTTGATTTATTGTGTGCTGTTTCAAGTAGTTATTTATGACTCTGAGTTTCACAAAGCTTCACATTTGACTATTCTGCTTTTCTCTGTCAGCAGTATAAGTGATAGGATAAGTATTTGAATGTAGTCTTATATAATGCTGTATCACGTACATGTGAAGCATAAATGTATAAAGTAGGCCATCTCTGATGTTTAATGAATCTCAAGAGTGATTTTTTGTACTGAAAGATATCCAGTTACCAAGTATGGTGTAGGCCAAGCCCCAAACTAAGCATGCAAGCTGAAATTAGGCTGATGTCACATGGAAAAACGAAAGCAAAAGTAAAAATAATGTGTTGTAGACAGCTCTAACTCACTCAAGTTTTCATTTGTCCACAATAGTGCACTACATGTTACAATTAGGGTGGGCCTTTCAGTTACAAACTTCTGTTTTCAACAGACAAGGAGCAACGGGAACTGTACGAGGCAGCCAAGATCATCCAGAAGGCGTACCGCTCCTACAAGGGTCGCAAGCGCCAGGAAGAGCAAGAGAAAGAGAGAGCTGCCGCTGTGCTCATTCAGAGCTATTACCGGAGGTACAAGCAGGTAGGTGCTTCTCTGAAATATCTTGTGTCCTGCTTTTTTTTTTGCATGCCACTATAGCTCCACATTCACAAACGGGCTCCGATTCAAGCCACTCGGATATTTCTGCGGCGAGGATCAGCTTAACCTACACACCTTAAATCGAGTGTGTTTGAGTAGACACAACATTTTCACACGAGAATCACCATGTAACATAATTGAAGTGCAGTGATCACTTCAGTTGAAGGGCAACACTGGGTGCCATACACTTTCCTGAGACAAGGTGGAGTAGAGGAACATTCTAGAATATGATCACTAAGTGTACCAACTTGGCTGCTTTCTGCACAGAAAAATGAAGCATCGTATTTTCCTAACAGTTACCAGTACTGTTCTTTAAGTGAGAGTACTGTGTTTAGTTACTAGATATTTGTATTTTTCACGTCTTTTGTTGTTCACCTATTCCTTCACTAGCTTCTTTGAAATCATCTTCACTGCTGTCTTTTACACCTTCCTCTTGTCTCCATCTCAGATTTCTTGTGCCTTCTTGTTGCTGCTGTTATTTTCCTCTTAGTTACATGGTCAAACTGTTTTATTTTGTACCTTTCAACATTGGTCTCATTGTCATTCTGACAGTGAGATTTGTACATTCCGACTTTGTTTCTTTAACTTCAATTTTACGTATGTCTTTTATCCTTGATCTTTACTTTTCTTATGCAAGAAAGCTGTGTGAAGCACACACTCGCAATGCTGACCCACATCTTATTGTCATTCTCTGCTTGTTTCGTACAGTACATGTACTACAAGCAGATGACCAAGGCAGCCGTTGAGAGCTTCCACGGTTGGTGTGAGCAGCACAAGAGGTTCAAGAAGAGCCCCGACGGAGAGGCGGCCACAGGCAGCCCTGGACAAGGCTTTTTCCACAGGGGTTACTCGGACGACAGGCGGCCATCGTCCCTCTCCAGCCGGGAGGGAACTCCCACCGCCTCGGCTTTCAGGTCTTTCTCTGTCTCTTACAAGCTTCTGTTCTTACAACTTTCACATTATCTAGCACATAAAGTAACTTCACATTCCGGAAATTAGGCATGGTTGATAGCCTTAAGCCATAGTCTTCAATCACAAATATGTTGGGGATTCCTTTGCATCACTGAAAGTGATTGCGGTGCCTTGAAAAAAGTTGGAAGGTGACCACTTTAAAAGCAGGCTTAGGCTTGCCACTTTTGGACATTCACTTGCCATGATCTTTGGGCTTATTAGCGTTTGCACTTTCTTTATGAAGAGAAATCATAACCTGATGTATATTTCTGCAATTATATGCCATTGCAGCTGGTCAGATTTACAGGTCACCCAGAGAGAGGCATTCAGTACAATCTTCAATGTTGGACGCTAGAATAGCAACCCAGAAATCGCTCATTGCTGAGTTGCTCACTGCTTAACCCATCGTTGCTTAATGAAAAATTGGTCAACATGTGCAAAGTATTATTTTTTCCTGGATGTTTTCAACGAGTACAATCTCCCTAACATGTGAATGAAAACCTAACACGTATCTATATTTTTACATTCTAAAAGGCTGCATTTTTTTAAAGAACCTGATTGTGAATTCATCTGGTTATCATGGAGAGGGAAGTGAAGTTATGATGCTTACGTGGAGATATATCTGGTGCAGCTAACTGTGAGCTTTGTATTGTTTGTTTATTAGCAAAATAATCTTTCCAAAAAACTGTACGCCTTGCCCTACTGCTGGAACTTAGCAATGTTGCATGACTACATTCCTGGTCAGTAGGCAAGTACACTCAATGCCGCACATCCAGTGCTGGCTTTCTTCTTTACATTAAACGCAGCTAAGTAAAACAATAGAACATGGTAAAACATAGTTAAAATATTTGTGTCGGTTTCAAACAGTTTTACGCTGAAAATTGCAGGGGTAAAATTTGCATTGTGTTTATGCAAATACAGTTTGTACTCGCAGCTGAGGAGAGTGTGGTTTAGAGTCCTTAAGTATCAAGTTTCCATTGCAGGCGAACATATTCCCAGCGGCGTCAGCACCAGGCCGCTAGGAAGATTCAGCAGTTCATGAGACAGTCGAAAAACAAGTGAGTATACTCATAGGAGCACTTTTTTTTTTCCTATCACCTTCAAAAGCACGAGTATTATGAGGGACCTGAATGAAATGCCGCGCGTTATTCTTAGCTGCCAAGGCAAAAATAGCTGGCAAGTTGAACTGGTTTATCGTGCAATTCTAAGGACATACAGGTTGTTTATTGCTCTGAAAGTGTTAAGTGGTCAGAAATGAAAATTGGGCAGTAAAATAGTTACTATACCGTTGGGTTATAGACCTGTCGGTAGTGACGTCTGTCACTGCAGGTTTCACATCAGCCAGATGTGCTCTGTAGACAACCAGACTCAAACTAGTTGCAGTGCCTTGAAGGTTTACTTGTCATTTAACAGATTTAAAACTGGTGCTGCAAGCAATTCAGAATATTAACATCTTGGCTTTATAGTGCTGCTCAAAAATGTCACATCCATAAATTTGTTTCTGGATAGATACATACGAAGGCCTCCTTTTGTATGAATTAGTGAAGGCAAGGCGCAGAAGACCAGGACCAGGACCGGTCCTGTAGTTTGTGTTCTTCTTCTTGAGTCCTGGTCTTCTATGCCTTGTCTTTACTAATTCAAGCATGAACCAACTAGCCCAAGCAAGAGTTTTACCTCCTTTTGTATCAAGGAGCCAACAGGTGTCATCTCACCATAGAAGGACATGCTTGGGATACACATTCCCACTTCTTTCTTACACTATACATTTTATTGCCCTTCACCTATTCTCCAGCATTCTCTCACTCATCTGTATTATTTTTGAATATGAATCACCCCTTTGGCTGATTTTTAATCTCAATATTTTCTGGGCCTCTGCTCTTGCCTCATATATTTACTGCTGAAGAGCATTACACTTCGTACAATGCATGTATACATGCATATGGAACACTGTTTTGTCTGAGGACAGTAGGGGGTGGATACTAATCAACCCCCTAAACAGTGGCATACGCAGTGACGAGGCATGGGTTGATCCTAATCACTACTCCTCCCCCCCCCCCCTTCTTAATTAATTATGTGCCTAAACCGCTATCGCTCTTACTCTGCCCTTTAATCAACATACTTGAATGCATTTAAACAAAGTGTTGATGCTGCAGCTATGGCCACTAATTGCAAAGATTGCTGTCCGAATCGGAATCAGCCTTGAAGATAACGCACTACTCGCTACACTTTGCTTATGCATCTATACATAGCATGATTAAATCATTTTAGGTACCACCAGTGTGCATGCAACAGCAGTTCTGTCATTATCCTTCCCTCTGTTTTATTCCTAAGCTCACATAGTATGCTGACAGGCTTTCTCTTTCTCTCTCGTACTTTCACACAAAAGCAGCATGTGGGAGTTTTTACATGGGAAAGTGGTGAGTCGTCTCTTCCTGCTCTCAATCGCTCATTCTTACTCTCTTTATTTCCCTGCACCTTCTTATTCTCACTCACACATTTGGTTACTGCTTTCTTTCTGTGACATTTTCTTGAATGCAGCACATATATTTCTGCAAGAATGCAACACGCACAAAATGTTTTCAAAGTGTGAAAGGTGAGGTGGATCCATGGCAGAGTGGAGTGTAATTAATAAAGGAGCAGGGAAAGCAGCGATGAAGGAAGCTAATTGGTTGCTGTTTGTCTTTCGGCGTGCACAAACTACTGTATGCAGACACAAGTTGTATGTGAGCATATGTGATTGGAGTGCAACATTTATGTGTTCCATTTCAATGGTCACGTGTTCCTTGCCTCTGTGAAAGTGAGACAAAGGACTCGCAGGATAATGACTACTTCATTCGATCAGCAGTGGGACAAGGGGAGTTGTTCACAGCATCAAGTTGTTGCTCCGAATAACCAAGTCCTCTTGTCGAAACGTTGGCCCCTGGCTTAGGCGTTTCTTGCTCACTCCCTATTGATCATTTCTATGTAATATCTTTACAATGAAAACAGTTGCATTAACGTTTGAAATTATGATTTTTTAAATGACACTGCTCTTTTTACACTAGCTTATTTGCTAACTCAAATAAGAATCAAATGTGCGGGACTGCCATGGGTCTAAGATTTGTACCACTTTGCCTTCATACATACTGAAGATCACATTGGAGCAGATCACATTGGAACTTTTGCATTGTTCATACGCTAACGGAATCCATGTTTACACGGATGGTTCCATCTCGGAAAATTCCATGGGCGCCATTGTTCTACCATCTCAATCGGTCGTCATCAAGTTTAAGACTTCACACGTAACGACATCTACAGGTTCCGAACTGGCTGCTCTTCGCGCTGCTGTCGAATACATTGAAAAAGAACCGCCCAACAAATGGGCAATATTTTTTATTCGAAAGCAGCCCTCCAGAGCTTGCGAAGTTTACGACGTGGCAATTACGAACAGCTGGCGTCACAAATCAACAAAACCTGCCATTGCGCTTCTTAACGAGGGCATGATAGCATATTTCAGTGGCTGCCAGGGCATTGTGGCGTCGTTGGTAATCACCTGGCTGATGACGCTGCCCGACGTGCCCAGGCTGGCGCACCGACACTCCTTATACCTTTATCGAGAGTCGGCGCTGCAAGAGAGCTTCACAGTCTCGCTCGTACGATCATCTTAAGTTACTGGCATACACCACAGAACTCTAAGTATCGTTTATACAGCCTCGACCCGTCACTGAAACTTAAATTATTAGCGAACCTTCCATGAAGTGACGCAACACTGCTGTGTCGGCTGTGGGTAGGAGTAGCATTCACCAACTCCTACAGCTATCGTTTTGGAATGGCGGATTCACCAATGTGCGCTAAGTGCAAGTGTGAAGAGACCATCAGTCATCTTCTGTACCGCTGTTCTCGCTTCGATAATCAACGTGAGACTCTCCAGTGTGCCTTGAATAGACTTGATGACAGGCCATTTACGGAAGCAAAGATCTTGGGAGCCTGGCCTCACAGTTCATTAGCCCAGAAAGCAGTTCGAGCTCTTTTTCACTGCCTGAAGGCAACAGATTTGAGTGCCCGACTATAGACATCCTACACTTAAGTTTTCCCTCTCTCTCTTTCACTCCCCATTCCCCTCCCCACGTGTAGGGTAGCAAACTGGACTCAGTCTGGTTAACCTCCCTGCCTTCCCTTCTCCTCTCTCTCTCCTCTTCTCTTCTCTTTCAGAGAAGCATAGAATATATCAACTTTGCCCCCTAAGATGCTCTAATAAATGCAGTTTACAGAATTGTGATATTTTATATTGCTGTTACACACTTGTAAACATTATGCTTCATTTTCTCCCCCCCTCAATTTCTGGCAATGTTTGCATTAAAGAATTGACAGCCTTTTTGTTAATTTGCATATATAAATAAATTGATGACCTTAGTCAAAAATCTGCTCCAAACATTCAGTAGATCGTAACTTTCTCCTTGAAATGAAGTGAACCTAATCAATATTGGTTCAATAAATGCCAAATATATATTCTTGTGGGGGGCTCTTTAGGTAGAGCTTTTGCTTACACTACTGGAAATTGTTCATTGTCTGTGATGGTTTTTTAATTTCTTTCCTTGTTTTTTTGTCTGTAGTCCTTATAGCCCTTGCAGGCGTCTCAGACTAGGGCTGGGCAAAGATACTTTGCAATATTATCATGATACGATACAACATACTCGAGCAACAAGTATTTGAGATACAGATACAAGATACTACCCCAATTATTGTATCCACTACAATAATTTTATATTATATTTAATTATATATCTATATATATAAAATGTAGCAGTAAACACATATGCCCAAAAATGCTTGCTTGGAAATTTCTTAACTCCGACCAACCTTGTTTCATTTGGATGAAATGTCTGTTAGTATCTAAACATTTTTGTCTTTCTTGCTCAAAGTATAATAGTATCATTCTGAAGCAATTTATTAGGGCTGCTTTAGCAGCTTAACATGAATGCTCTTTATATGCTGTGCTGTCAGAAGCTTTTGCTTGTCGCTTTTGTAATTGAAGAGAGTTGTTATTCTTGCTTGCTGTCCAGCTAGCGGGTCACCACCATGCTGAAGCACGTCAATAAGAAGCCTCTACACGTAAACGTATTACCATTTGTGCATGTAACATAGTCCAAAAAATTCACTGTCGACTACGATACTCTCTGATGTGAAATTTCAGTGAAGCTCTATACATGTTTTCATTTCGAGATATATTGACACGAAGAATTGATATAGTCGGTGATTGTCGAAACCTTGATCTGCGGGTCAAGTGCGCTGGCTTTTATACATGACTCGTTGAAGGTTCCAGTATAATCGCTAGTGCCATGTGGCTTCCAGAAAGTACTACACGATTCACATCGTGCATACAATCAGATTACGAAACAATCACAAACCATGACAATCAAAACAAGCGCAAATAAGACCAAACTAAATAAACCAAACAAGCACGAGGAAGTGGTGATGCGAGCAGACGATAGTATGAAGCGAGTGGTCTGGCTCAGACCAGTTACGTGTATGCATCGAGCGGTGACAGGTCTGCATAATACCAGTTTCCCGCGTGCTGGTCACTCAAGGGGCCGCTCTCATTGGTCTCCGCCGTTTGCACCTTGCGACTTTCATAATTCACTCCACCTTTGCTCTTTCATCTTTCTCTGTGCTTGTTCATTCGGTTACGCCGCCAACGTCGTCAACGCAGACGCTGACACTTGCCGCAGGAGCGGGCGCCTAAGATCTGCGCTATGAATATTGCTTTTTGTGCTTGCGAGAAACAATCACGTACACAAAATAGCTGCCTTATGCACATGTCTTTGGGAAGCAGCGCCATCCATGCTTTGGTTCACAACACACAAACTTACATCCATGAGATCCTTCAAATCGCTGAGGTGATAAAAACCACTAGATGCGAGGCAATCCCATTCTTGCATTATTCAGACATCGTACCAAAGCACCACGCAATATAAACTTCGATGACAACACTATAGCGGCATCAAAGTTTTGCACGAAACACGCCGTATGCATTGGCATTCACAGAACAGTACGGTGCCTACCAGCAAGTGTCATGGCACCGACGAAACTAAAAACAGAAGATCAAGACACCAAAAGGTTGGCTGCGCACAGACGTTTGCGTGCTTGTCTTTGTAGAGATGGCACGAGTGCCAACACGTGACTCTGCTCCACTAATAAGGACGTGCAGACCTCATTACCTGCCCTCACTCAAGGGCTCTGGCAGAAAGAAAAAAGGATATCACTGCCTATAGTTTTATTGGGGTGGCTTAGTGGCAGCAGCATCAGCACGAGAAGTGGAGTTCAGCCGACATTTGTATAGTTTCTCACAGTGATGTTGCAATAGCAGTATTTTGTATCTTAAGATGCACGATACATTATTTCATGTATTGGAAATACAAATACCGATGCACGTCTTGCCAGATGTATCATGATACAGGTACAAGATACCCGAAAAATATCCAAGATTGTATCTAAGATACATGTGTCTAGATACATGTATCTACATGTATACATGTATACATGTCTAGATACATGATACATCCACGCACTGTCTCGGGCACATCTCAGTCACATCATAGTGGATGAGGGACGCTCGGCAGTGGAGTACGTATTTGATTTGACACAACTTAATGTTGTGCCTAGAATTCTGAAAAACTCAGTTCAAGTAAATACTTACTAACTATGCTTCGTGTCACATGTCTATTTAATTTCTGATCATTTAAGTTTTTTGTAACTTTACCACACACAACCTTAAGCTGCGTGGATAGCCCAGGCAATTGAACTTGCTGTTGCTGCCCTTTCAGATTGCAGAGAGAGCGTGCCTTAGCTGCCGAAAGAGAGAGGCCAGCAGTGGTCGTTCCAGCGCCGCCACGGCTGCCCACAAAATCCCAGGAACTGCCTTCTAGCTTCAAGGAGGCTTGAAAGGTCAGACTACTGCTCACCTGGCGTGGATTTCTTTGGTTTAAATTCTGTCAAAAGCACCTAGAATGAGAAAAAAGGCAATTCAAGAAAAAAAGACAGCCCATGTGACAGCATAACCAAGGGAAATCGCTGAGGCCTGTCACATCCAACAAGCAGGCACCCTCTGCATCAGCTGTGCTTCTGCAGCTCTTTATCAAAAAGAATTTAAGCTGTTAGTCATGCGTTGGTTCAACTAATTATAGTCACAATTATTTTCCTTTATGATCCTTAATTAGTTTATAATAAAGAGGGATTGAGGGGCAACATCCAGGCGTGGCATTTGCATAAGGTGCTTGTATATTACTGTTTTACCCCTTTCGGTATTTCAGTATAAATGCTCAGTTGTGCTCGGCGCATGTGTCCTATCTTCCTCATTTAACTTGGCCCTTGTTCAATGCATTTGTTCTAAAATAAACCAATATCAACTCACACAACTCGCAGCCATGCATTCTTTCTTTTAAAGAGACACTCAAAAGAGGTATAATGTCAAGCCACTTCACTACATTCCACTTGTGGAGTTGCAAACAGCTCAATCTCACCACGAGTGAGAGCTTGGTGTGCCAGCTAGAAAGAGTGTAAATATTAAGATGAGTGATGAGATCATTTTGAATTGCTCACATGAGCTCCTCGTGACTTCATCAATTCTTTACAGTGTCTGCTGGGTGCTAAGTAAATTGTTTACTGCTAAGTAGCATAACACTGGCAGCTAGTGTGGATTTTTACTGTGAAGATACTGTGAAATCTGTGATGTCAAACTAATGTCAGCTAATGGTGTTGGTGTGAGATTCTAAAACGCAAGTTCGGCCTCATTTGTCAACTGACAATCACTGCTACTTTCACTGGAGAATTGCAAGCCATATTTTGAAAAGATGATCTGCACTTCTAAATAGATTTAACATTTCCCCTTTAATGTGCTTTCACATGCGAAAGTAACAGACCACCCGGCATTTTTTTTCAAACCGTGGTTGAGAGTCACTTGACGGAACAGTATCTGTTCTTTCTTGTGTAAGGCTCAGTCGGACACCTGAAAGGCATCAAGTAGAAACAACATCTTTGCTAGATAACACAAAATTAAAATCAGCACAGGAGCGGAGGGTCTGTTACTCTTGCTCAGAAAAACACCTTTGAGGATTGAAGCCATTGCAGCAGAAATAAACATGGACAAAGAAGAGGACAGTACACCATGGTAACACAGACAAAAAGAGGACAAGACACCATGGACGCTTGTTCCCATTGTGTACTGTCTTCTGTGTTCCATGTTTCTTTGCACTACACTGGCTTCAATACATGTTGACCAATGTGCCCAAGAAGTATTACTGCATTACCTTTGAGGATATAAGTGGGTAAAAAAGGTTACCCTATTCTTAGAAAAATAAATTCTGAGTTTTTGGTTGCTGTGTTAACCACTCTCGGATGTCCTCTTTGTCCTTATCATGTTTCAGCAGTGTGAGCTCAAGCGACAAGTGCATGAGGGAGAAGGAAACGTCTGGAGGAGAGGTGATGGTGGAAAGCTGCAGCAGCTTTGCTGATGCGAGAATTTTGGTTTCCACGCAGCGCTTGGAAGCCACAGCTTCAATTACTTTCTGCATACATATGTATAACGCAGTCCCTGCCATTTGGGTTATATTGAACATGTACTTTTATGTCCTTCACTTTTGCTGTTGCGAGAAAATGCGTTTGTACAAGGTTGTTGCTTTTCTTGCCCAGAGTTGTGCATTCAGTACAGAGCGCACTTTCAATTTGCGTTGTTTACGTGGCATCGCTTGTTCAGGTTGCTAATCCAGCACATTACTTGGCAGTGTGACCTCAGAATAGAGGGATCCTTTTTGTGAACTTGGAAATTAATTTCATGTACTGAAAACATTTTGGGCATCTTTTTCTTCTTTTGCACTTTCTTTTTACACTTCTTCTTTTCTTTCTCTTTTCTTTTTTTCAACGTATAAATTCTCATAAACCTTGTTTTACACATTACTTCCCATGCTTTATAGCCTTCTTTTCTTCTGTGTTCATGACATAAACATACACACAAAAGAATACGCAGTATGGTACAAATGTTTGTAAAACCATAAAAGCCTCCTTCCTCCATTAGACACAAATCTTTTTCTCTGCTGCACCTTTCATCTTCACCACAAGACACGCACACAAACACACTCTAAAAAAAATTTAAATGAAGGGAGAGAGAGGTATGGAGAGTATTGTTTGTAATGACTGTTCGCGTTTTCATCAGTAATTTATCTTCAGTGTGACTTTTTAAATGTTGTCTGTAAAAAAAAAAACACAAAAGCTCAGTGTTGCCTTTCGACACAGGTTCTTATTTTTATGTTTTCTGCGAAACTGTCAATCACTCCATATTTTGCACTTACCAGTATATGATAACTGCTGTGTAAACATAGGACAGGACGCGAGTTCTGCAGTGGATGTCTCTCAGTTTCTTTGTTGTTGCTGTGTCATCTCACTGATATATATTTATATATACACATATTCCTGTTGCCAGAAACGCTTGCTTGACAATACGTTAATAACCATTTCCGCTGCTGCATGGAAGAATTATTTTTGTCCACCGTGAAGGTGGCGGTGTTGTGCGCACAGAAACACTCTGCCTGCAAGCTCCCAAGAAAAATACAAGTAAAAAAACAAAGCCGAAGTGGGACGATGTTGGTCTCGAGAGGTCAGTCCCGGTACAAACAATGTTCTGGCATGAATAGTCAAGGTGTCGGATGTCATTACTGAAGGCAAGAGATAAACACGAGGCCAGAGTGAATGCCCGTAAAGCGAATTTACTTACACGGCGCAACTGCTGATATCTATTATGCTCGCAAATAGAAAGGTAGTAGAAACCACAGGTAGGCATTCTGTTTATTGAAAAAAAATGAATACATTGAGTGATGTTTGCACAGGAGTAGCCAAAGTAGCAGCTTCTTTCTCATTCCAAAATCCAGATAAAGTTTTGCAGCTTCACTTACATGCACAGAGAAATTATCAGCTGTTTATTTCCCAGCTTCATGTGCATGATTTTCCCAGTTCTCTGAATCGAACTCGAATTTTGCTGGGAAAATAGACTGTGCAGCTGTCGAGGATTCACGAAATTTAATCGTCTAGTGCTACAGTAGTGAACCAGGTACAGAAACATTCGGCGCACAGTCAGTGTCAAAACTCTGCAGGGCGTGATTTCTGCAAAACATCTTTATTTCCTAGCAGTTCATGCCCACAGCCAGTGAAAGCAAACAACACCATATTGTTTACATATACACCAGTACAGGCTAGGATTCCTACTGCTATGCTGTGGAAACATACAGTTTTGTTTCAGATTCCACAGCTTTTGATGCCAACTGGACGCACACGCTTTAGCACATTGGTAGACCGGAGCACCTGCGTCTCGCGGTATTGACGCATACGAGGGAGTGTTATGAAATACATCTTTGTTGCTGACTGTTTTTGCTCGTGCCGTGCATTGGTGTAACATTCCCGCCAACGCCTTGTCTGTTCTTTCCTGTTGTCACATGTCCGTGCCATAGGTACAAACTATGTAGTAAGGTGAAGAGAAGGTTGTAAAGGAATTGTTGCTTCTTTAACAGGGCGCTGTTGATGGATGCCACATACTTTTGATTTATGGTAAGGCCAGCCAGTCTGTTTGCCAAGCACATGCTCATCAGAGGCATGTTTCATGTGCTCAGCTTCTGTGTTGCTATGTATTCTTAGGGATAAGGCTGCCATGGCCACTAGTCCCTCAGGTTTTAAGTGCTAATCTATTTGAGGCACCACCTGAACTTTCGGGAGTGAAGGGTGTTTTGTTTGATGTTTAGCATTGTGCTCAGAGATTCCTGTGGTAAGGACCCACCTAAGAAATGCACCTCTATATCAGGACGTCCAAATGAGCCTGCTGAAGCATAGCACCACTAAACCTTTTGATGAAAAAAATTTGAATTGCACTTAGGTGTGAAGTTACAATGAGCAAAGGTTTAGAGTTGTGAGGTCAGAAAGTTCAAAATTAGTTTCATGCCATTTCGTACCCCAGCATAAAACTTGTTACGAATAACTGTAACAAGTGTCTAAACCATACATATTGCTTTTATATTTGCACATTTTATCACTGCATGTCCTTTGACTTGCAAGGTGAACTATCTCACACCTTATGAATGTTATCACAGCTGTTATTGAAGAGATGACAGCTGCAATTTGTGCACCTATATGAATGCTACTGTGCAAGTTATTCTGCTGCCTCCACTCTCATTGGAAATGCTGCCCGTGTGGCATTGTTTTCCAACTGAGAGACAGTGACGTGCCAACATGTCTTTGTCGGACGATGACATGTGACATCACAGTACAGCTATCTCTCATTTAAGCATCCCATTCAGACACAAAGCTCAAAACCAGTATCACAACAAAATTACGACAAGCAGCTGAAAGAGGCAAAGTTGAGTCACAGGGCTGCCTTCAGCTCCTGAGATCAAAAGTGGTGCGTCAATTGGAGAAGCATTCGAGAATATGGGGGTAATGAAAAACAAAAAGCATGCCTGCAATTTACTGGCAAGTAGTGTGGAGTGTTAATTTTTTGCTTGATTGCTCTTTGGAGCATTCATGCCACTCTCAACAAGCTACAAGCCATGTGCTACCGCCGCTGCTCCTGGAACAGAGCTAATGCAGCATTATTTCAGTCTGTTAGGAATCTACGGCAGAGCAGCTGCTCACCTGTGCTTACCTAATGGCGAACAGTTAATGGGCTCACAGCTCACACTAATATATTTGAAGTAAACAATGTGCTGGACATTGTTGGTAAGCAGTAGCATTTCCAGGTCCTTCATGTACTTGTACGAGGAATGACTTCAGAAAAATAAATACTACGGTATACTCAGTGTCCCCCTTGCCAAATCTACAACTAACAGCAAACATTGCTAGTATTTTATGAAGCATTGCAGGGCATATTATTCAGGCAAAGGCGAAGATGTTCTGGGAGCTTGGTTGAATCAGCTTCTTGAAGCTTTTGTATTACTTGTCAAACATACGTAGCCTGGCTTATATTACATGCCCTTCCCAAGGTACATGGATTTTATATGTGCCAGTATATTTGAACTCCCGGGATTAGTACTGTCCTTCTAGGTAACTAGTGCTTACACAACCAAGAGCAGCGGCCTTTCTTTTTCTATATATAGTACGCGGAACTCGGGCAACTAGGGTTGCACATGTAGTTAGAGTAGCTTTAAGTTAAGTATTAGCAACCAAGCATCTCAGAGCACCTGATTAGCAATCTAATCCAAGGGACCTGCTAGATTCATAGACGTGTTGGGCATGATTTCTCACTCACACAAATCCAAACTCTTAAGGAGCAATGTGAAGCAGCACAGGGATTCAAACTAAAAAGAAGCCAGAGGAGGCAACAGGTATCTGCAGGAATGGCCAGAGAGAAAGGATCTCTCGAAGTGTTAAATGGGGTGACGGGGAAGAATGCATTATCTGCGCGCGTATGTCGGTGATTCTTGTTGACTGTCTTCGATGCCAGAAACTGTCCACATCCCAGAGGCTGCTTGTCGCATATACCCACGGCCCTCCTGCATCTGTGTGCGTACCTGTGTTGATATTCTGGTCATGTCTCGATGCAGTCATGTGACGCCAGCGCGCGTCTGCGCGCAGAGTTGGCCGCATGTACATACTATACGTGTAGTCACACTGTATACCCAGCAATGCAGTCCCAATGTACTGAGGAGAGGTTACGGAAAAAAAAAGCAACATACAAGACATGGTAGTGTGCTGTCTTTTTCTTAAAAAAAAAAAAGCTTTCACTTGTAAGCGCTACCTAACTATAACTACTCTCTAGTTTCTTCTCTCACCGTCTCTACTTCAAGTGAAGTATACCAGTACAAATACCACCCCCAAGTCCAAGTGTGATGGGCGTTAGTGAGCGCCGTTAGATGTGGAGGAACCCAGGATCGTTGTTGCCGTCACTCTTGCTTTTGCAGAGGGGGAGAGAGAAATGATTTGGTCTCTGTGCAAGGTGTGCCCTTACATCTGCATTACAGCACAAGCTTGAGCACCATTTGTATCTGACATGAATTTAATTTCAATTTGTTTGGCTTTGAATTGAGGCGAGTCATATAATTTGCCACTGTGTCGTGCAGTGCACACCGATATTGTCACACACACTGCCCAAGTCAAGGCTGTTTCTGTGTGGCCAATCACTCCGAGTGAAGTCTGGCAGAATTTGCTTAGCATTTGTTACCGAGTAATTTTGATTAAGCTTGCATCTTAAAACGCACAGTATGACTGTGTACGTGTGATCGATTATATCTGTAATCATACACATGACTGCACCTGATTTTTCTTTTATTTGGCAAAAGGAAGACGATATGTGCAGTTTCAAATGACACACCTCTGTATTGCCTGTACACACGCTGTCTCCTGGACAGAGGCAACATAGTGATGGGTTAACAATGTTTTCATACGAACACTGATGTATTTGTGTAAATTGCAGAGCAGAGGTGCGTCTGCTTCAAATGCCAACCATGAGCCCCATGTAAAACCCATCATATTTGTTTGAAATTGTACATGAAAAACATTGCAAATTGCAACATTTATGATTCCTCTATCTGAATACCTTTTTATTAACAAACATTGTAACTACTCCTATAAACCTTTTACATCTTTCTTGGGGAGCCTGGTATCCAAGTGCCAGGATAAACCGTATTCCTTAATTGCTATGCACTTCAGAGCAGCCTGGATGACAACGCTGCCAATCTCAGAAGCATTTGTCTTTCGGTATATTTTTTTTCTCTCTGTGTAGTTTTGCTTTGCTATTCATCCATGCACTGAACATTAACATGCATCTTTGTAGGTGTTTTGGTAAGCTACATGATCAGTACAATGTGCAAGCCTGTTGCAACTAGTCTTTGAAATCTCATAACGAATCTCATCGCGAAGACATGCACGCCATTTCAATGGAGAGACACCAGGATGTTGGATGCAGAAGCTTTAAGCTTTGCCGCTCACACGCCAGTGTAAACACGCTGATGCTGCATAAGCAGCAGGAAAAGAACAAGGCGAGAGAACATGTCTGGAAAGCCCATTTAGCCTGGAAAGTGTGCTGCGAGAGGAGCAAACCAGCATAGATACACTTCTCTCTCTCTCTCGCCATCTTTCTGTCACTCTCTCTAGTACCACACCTATATACACACATATATAACTATATTTGTGCTCAGAAACCTTCATCGCGAGATGTGAATAATCGTGATAGCACAAGGTGTCGCTGTTCTTGAGTTGTTTTGTTATTTTTGTTTCTCAGTGCTGTTCGTTTGTGCAAAAGCTGGGTCGCCCAGCGCCAATACAGGGCCGTCGGTGCAGACTCGAATGTCGACGCGGCCGTTACCTGATGCCCCCAGAAGGGAAAAATTCGAAGATTTCTTATTTTTCATGTTGAAACCATTTTTCTACTGTTGCCCCCATGTCCTTTCCCTTGTCTCCTTTCCTCTTCCCTTTGCTCGATACATTTGTGGTGTCCATAGCTGTTTTGTAATTTCTACCTAGGAGTCACTTGTAGAGTTTGTTAAGAGCCTCGTGTTAACGATTTTTTACATATATATAATATATAAATATATATATAATATATATATTTACTGCCAGTTCCTTGGTATTTTTGACGACTGAATATTTTTGCAAAAGTTGCAATTTTTTGTTTTTTCTTGTTTTTCGGTTCATGTTCACCAGTCTAGCTGAGACATCTTGATAGCGAGTGAAGAAAAAGCTGCTGCATGATTGATTGCTGCCGAAAGGAAGTTACGTGGTCGGGGTGTTGAGAAGAATAGTGTTGAAGGGGAGAGACATGTTAAACGTCTGTTGAGAGCATGAACGTGCTGGCTCGGAGGCAGAGCTAGTAAAGTCGTTGTAAGTTCTGTGAACGTTTATTTTCCCCCACCCACCCCCCTCCTTTTTTTCAAACTGCGGGGCAGAGAAAAGTGTGATAGTTAAAAAGATGCTTTCATCAAGCCACACCATGTGGGCATGGACACTCTTCAAGCTGCTGTTCTTGTTTCCTGTATCGCGATTTTTTCTTGATCTCATCTGTTACCCCAGCGCCATGTTATCACTAATTTCTCATGCGTGTTTCACTGTGTAAAAACCACAAAAACAAATAAAAACTATTCTTCCTTTCACCATTCTCGGTTCCTTTGTGCTGTTACACTACAGCAGCACGATTACAGTTAAACCTGTACATAACAAAGTCATAGTCTGGACAAAATATTTAACTAATATATTCATTATAAAAAGCACACAGTTGTGCTGGCAACTGTTTACACCTGTAGCTAGTGCAGAACCATACCCATTTGCTGGCACCTTACTTTGTAACACAAAGGGGCAAGCCTTTGCTCAGTATTAACTCTGTTTACTATTTGTACTTGGTGCAAGCAGTCAAAACATGTACGTTTTCCATCATTACCCAAATTAGGATTGCACATCTGGCTTGCTTTTGCAAATGTTTAAACTTTTTCCTACTAGCTTACATTTTCTACTTCTTTTTTGCATGCATACAGACATCTACTTTACCCATGCTGCACCTGGCTCTCTTCTTTTTTTTTTTTGTGACAGCGAGCCTTCTGGCATAACAAAATATTTAAATGTCTAGATACACGCTGGATTCTCGGCGTATATTTGCTTTATCAATATGTTCGTTCTATTAAACATTGAGCACATGGCAGAGATACTTGCAAAGGATGACATACCTTTATTTATGCCCTTTAGGCTTCATTTAATTGTGGCATTTCAATAACAAATTGCGCTGAACTTACTGTAGTGTCGGCATCATCAAAAGCAATCACTAGCACAACAGGGAAATTTTTTAAATAATTTTTATTGCATCCATGAATGTGACCACTACACTTCCACAAAAAGAAATGGTGCATGAATATTAATAAACTAGTTTGCATGAAGTGTACCTGAAACACACCCAACAGTTTTACAAGCCTCCACCGTTTTAGATAAATAATACCAAGTCACACTTATGCTATATGCATACGCTATGTGGATGACTATGCTGTGAAACCACATTGTACTTTTTTTATGACAATGTTTCTTGTACTTGGTACTGTGCTACTGAAAGATGTCAACAGCTCTCTCTTTTAGAATTTCCTTTATTAAGGCAAAAGCCTTAGATCTCTATGAGCCAAGGAAAGCCAGAAGCAAACCAAAGCATTTACAGCCATCTATAAAAGATGATTAATGATTAGCAAAGTTAATTATTGATAGGATTAAAATGGATTAAGGTTGGATTAAGGTCGATTAAGATGTCCTAAGGAGGACTGAGGTGGATTATCATGGATTAAGATAGATTACAGTATGCTTTACAACGCTTTTGCCTTCGCATCTCTTAGTCGCTAGGTAAGGACACTTGGGAATTTTCGCTCCCAGCAGCAAAGAATTCTGTGAAGTATTCCTGTGAAGATGAAATCGCAAAGGGCCATCATGAGACAGCTGTTGAATACTTCAACATTTGCTTTAGTAATGTTAACTATCCTAATGAACAAGCGTGACTGGAATTTCTTGTGCCAGATACTATTTATTTACTGCACACTATGCTGTCTATTGCACTGATGTAGGAACCAAACACGTATACATCAGATTTCACTCCTCGTGCAAGAAATCGTCTGTTTCTGTTCGTGGTGTTGAAAGCTTGGCGGTACTACTACCATGGACAAGTGAAATACGAGCAGGTTAGGGCTAACTGGAATGCCCTCTTGTAACTAATACGCTCCCTGTTACCTGTAGGAGGTGTTCTACTTTACATTTGCATGCTTACATTTCCTTCATCCATAACAGCAACTCCCCCCACCCTCCTCCTTATTGTGCAGTATGAGTGTTTTTGCAGACACTTTTACTTGACAATGCGCTGCCCACCATTGCTCCCCTGCATCTTCTATGGAGCATTTACAAAACAACAACAGTTAAGTTTGTTCACAAAGGAAGCAGTTGTCTCATCATCACTTCCTGATTTCGATCAACAGTTGACTCTGGCAGATCACCAGCACGTTACTAGAATTTCCATTGAACCATTCAGTAATATTTACCACAATTTAATGTGCCATCATAAAAAAAAAAGATTGCACCCTAACTGCTGCAATATCACAGGAACATGGGACCAAGTCATGTTCACACATGCTGCAGTGGCCAGAATGCAATCCCTGCTGTGCAGGCACTCGTGAGACTCGTGAGTAATCTTCATGAACAGCAGAAGAAAACAAAGCTTCAATCACTATGAACCACATTAAGCCACTTTGCAACGCAATCGCGAACAGAAATAAAGAAACCACTATTTTGCACCATGTGGCCAGAAATGGTACAAGCCATACAGAGCTTTAGTGCCCCCGCAGCAGGCACTCGTATTGCTAACAGCCCTGCACCCTTTGCAGACAATGTACTGCTCCCTACCCCACCAATTCAAGAAGAAATAGTGAAAAGATCCTTCACAAATGTATGCCAGTCTGAGAAACTGATACATCAAAGACAGCAAGGCTGTATTAGCAAGTTTTCACACCCTTCAGAAGTATAATAAGGATCTGTACGCCGGCTGTTCTTAGTAACGACTCCGATGCTGGCTGTGTTTCAGTACCACACCATAAGCTTTCAGTGCCGCAGCCATACAAACTCCTAGCTGACATCTAACGCGGAGCCGGTAAAAGGCAATGTGAAAAACAAAAATAACAAATTAGTTGTCTACTCAAATAAGGTATACGCAAGGCAACTTTTGTTTTATATTCATTGAATAATTAGACTTCAAAGCAAGAATTTGGAACTCTACCTCTTTTATTAACATTTGATATTGAGCATGCCAACCTTCACCATCGCACGAAAACGGCTGCGAAACACTTTAACAGCATCGCTGTTTTTTTTTGTTTTTTTTTTAATCTGTGCCTCCAGCTCACAATAGCAAGGAAACAGCATGGCAACCCTCTGCACAGCCTTCCTTATTTCCACTGATGCACAGCTTTGAACCTAAGCTGGAAAAGTGGTAGTGCAGGACATCAGCATCACATACTCAAAAGATGTATGGTGGTCTAACATCTAAAGGCAACGCACCGGCTATGGGCGGCGCCATAGTGGAGGGGACTCAATTGATTTTGACTACATGGGATTCTTCACCTAATCCAAGTCCACAGGAGCTATCGCCTTTGTCCCCGTCTGAGAGCTGCTGCCACAGCTTTCATACCCAGGAATCGAACACAGGACCTTGCTCTGAGCCACAGAATGCCATTATCATTAAGATGCCGTAGCAGATAGGTCATTGAAATTAGGACCATGCTTAAGATAATGAAAACTGTCTGAAAGCAGCCACCTGCTAGAATAAACACATCTGCAACAAAAATATCTGCTCAAATACGAACTTCATGGAAGCACTATGTAGAATTAGCCAAGTCTACTGTCAAATGTGAAGCACAGAAAAGTGTGTGCAGGGTTCAAGCACGCACATTACAAGTTCGCGGAGCTTCAGGGCTGCTACTGTACAGCCTTTAAAGTATAGCCATGGTATAGCTACCTAAGTGACATAGCCTGCTCCACTATGCAAGTTCTCATGTTTTATTCCTATTGTATGCCTGCAAGGGTGAAAATGTACCATTCTTTTGCTCCGATTTTATGTTTGTTTGCGAACAGTTAATGTTTTGAAATATGTGAAAAGTATTCTAAAATTATTTGCATATACAAAGTGACAACGCAATTTGAAGACCAAATCGAATAGGAGACTATTCAACTCATTATTTGAGAGTTTCGAAAATTCGCAGACCGCTAGTGACTAGTGTGCTAGCTATATACGAGGGCGAATCAGAAAGTCTTTGCCCAAATTTTTTAACCAAATTACGACTGTAAGTGCGAAGTCAACATATCCATTCCCAGCGGTGGACCTTTCTTGGGCCGGCCCGGCCTTATCTGCCGCTAGCTCCGCAGCAGGGCTCTGCTATCAGCTGTTGATGATGGCGGTTGTGCTTCACACGTCCATGGCGTACGAGCAACGAATTGTGATTCATTTTCTATGGAGCAAGGCATGGACACCCATCGAAATCCACAAGGAAATGCAGCCCACGTATGGGGAAAGGTGTCTCGCTTTGAGAAGTGTGAGGTGGTGGTGTTGTGAGTTTGCAAAAGGCCATGAGGACTCGCATGACAATGAGCGTTCGGGGAGGCCATGTGCACCGCTGACTTACGATAGAGGCATCTCAGGTTTAGTGCTGCGATGGGACAAATGTGCCTGAACTGGTGTGGGACTATGTGCAAAAATAGTGTAAGGTGCATAGAATAGTATGTATATTTGTATTTACCTGTATGTACCTTATTTTGGCTAATAAACAAAGGGGGAAAAGACTTTCTGATTCACCCTTATATATAGAAGGTCCTTCATTTTCGGGCAAAACTTGATAACTCCTCATTTTTGCACTACGAACAAAATTTATGAAAATTGGATTAAACCTAATTTCTCTCCAAAGTTTTCCCTTTTGTAAATGATAAAAATAAATGCAGGTGTCATAAAACTCATCAACACTGCCCACAGGGTGTCTACCAAGTTGACATTTCCAAGTTCCCCGAGTTTTCCCCGAGTGCCTTTGCAAAATTCGCTGAGTGATGCACAACTATGTGTTATGTCAAGACGGGCTGAAACCACGTCGTCTGATGCTGTCACTCTCTAGTAAGTGTAGTAGTGGCAGTGAAACGTGGTCGCCCTATAAAAAAATACACGTGTCAATATGAAAAAATTTTAATAAAAACGACTTAATCCAGTTTGAATACTAAGGAGTAGTGTTTATATTATTCAAAAAAAGAATAGAAAGCAGGGGTTAGTAAAATGCACAGCAAATTAGATGTCTTCCAAAAAAATTGCAAATCGAGTCAGACATCCTCAAATACGAATAAAAGGGAGATGTATACAGAAGAAAATATTTTCGAATGTGAGCTATTTTTATCAACTGATAGCAAGCTCAGTGGTATGAGGCCCGAGCTTTGTCACAATCGAGATTCTCACTCAACAGCTCGCAAGTCCTGACATACTCTCAGCCCGCGCATGACGCCTCAATGTTGTGTTTCATTGCTTTAAAGAGTTTATTTTGGTTTGGATGATGGACATCTACATCTCGGCATCAGCCAAAACTTTTTTCTTTTTTTGAGCTCAAGCTCCATCAAAACGGAGGCAGCACGCTTCCTTTTCTGTTTATTCCTCAATGCGTAGGTTCTTTCTGTTCTTGTCCTCCTTCCGCCACTCGTTCGCCCCACGGACCATTTGAAGCATCTTGGTCAGTTGCACAGTCCACGTCCGATTTTTCGAACTCCCTAGGGGCCGCGATAACGTCCGAAAAATTGGCCAGTTGGAAAAAATAAATGCATGTCATTTACTCCCCTAAGGGCTCAAACCTCCGCAGGCACATTCAAAAACACTCTGAAGGCCTGTCGGTACACGTATTAGGCATATCCGTGCTCGTACTATAACAGGAGATACCGTATGCACGGGTGTATAATTAAGGAATGCATACTGTGTCCCGTGGCAATAGCCCCTTCCCACGCATGTTATGCTTCACTGCAATACTTTTGCGTATGCTTCACCGAGTAACATTTCTGTAAAGAGGCGAAGCTGACTTTCGGGAACCGGCGTTATGCAACGCACCGTGCTTTCCAAGCTTCTTTCCAAGCCAATCGCGAGGACCACAAAGGCGCAGTCGGTGCCATTGCGGACAGCAGCTAATTCTTTCAATGAAAAACGCGGCACCCAACGGCAAGAAGCTCAATAGCGATCGTCGAAGCAGCTAGGCGTTGCCGCAGTGGTGGCTACGGCTGTCAGCGGATCTGCGTGCGAGAGCGCCAGTTCGAGGCGGCGAGGTAATCGAAACGGCAGCGGTGGTGGCTTTGATTAATGCCGTTTCGAACCCTGCGGTCACGGCGAAAAGTCTGGAAAATCGGACGGCGAATTGTTCTTGCGTCCGAAATTTCAGACGTCCCGATACATTGACTCTATGGGGTGCGTGGTGGTGCCGCGAATTCGCCCAAATTATCGGGAATCCGGAAAGTCGGTCATTGACTGTACACTGGAAACTCCTCCAGCCGACACCAGGGCGTCAAAGAGCTCCTATTACGATTCCCGTCTGTTACTCGAGCCAGCATTACCGCTACTTTCGACCATTTAAACAATATTACCGCTAATTTTCCCGAACAGAGGCACGAATTCCCTGAGTTTTCCCCGAGTTTTTCCAGACTACTCAAAATCCCTGAGAATTCCCAGTTTTCCCAGTTGGTAGACGCCCTGTGCCCACCCTTTGTCAGCATGTGGTCACATTTATGATATGAATATTATTAATAATGTATATTTCATGTTTTCATTTAACACTCGAGCGAAAATCTGTATGTATAAATAAAAATATAATATATTCAGCGCCTGCCGATTCTGAGTCAAGGAAAGCCTGTTGCTTTTCTTAGTAGCAATGTCAAGATGAATACAACAATGGTGCATTGCGTTGCATTTCCCATAGGTCGCATATATGTATATATGTAAACGGCAGCAATGCACTACAAAGCGAATTAACGCGGCATTTACGTTCTGCAGTGCGAACGGTAGCTGTGATGTTGAGAGGATGCTGCTATGTTATGTTCAAAGAAGGATGGCCAATTTGTCTGGTTCGTATTTTATTATCGTTGTGGAAAGAACATATGTTGAACCAGTAAACCAGAGCAACAGACAAAAACGAAAGGTCCAACAAGTTTAGGATGGAGATAAATGCTCCCAATACATATGATAACATATTGCTATGGAACAGTTATCTCATTTACCAAGAGCAGACCTATCATGACTGAAGAGATGATGAGGACGACAACGTTATTAGCTAGCACAAACTGTTCATTCTCAGCAGGGCTACATGCCTTTAAGACCTTTTAAATCCTTTAAGTTTCTTCGATGCTGGGTGGAATCGAACACATGTCACAAGGGTTCCTCAAGGTCAGCAACCTAACACTCTAGCAGGCTGCACCACAAACGCACTGGGTATGTGCTGCTTTAGAATGAACATCTTCCAAGCCAACATTTTAGCGAGCCGCGTCGTGAATGCACTTGGTGATGTGCGACTCTTCAATGAACCACTCGCTAACTTAGGTCACTGAGTATGTTCCACTGGGTGTGCGTTTCATTCATTCAGCTATATGTCACATACTCCGATATCATCCCACTTTTCTAAAGCACTTGCTTGCCAAGGTCACCCATAAGTGTGACTATGATAGAATGATGAACAAGGAACCACATCGATGCATCGACGAATGTGGTATGATGACAGCGGCATGACGACAATGGGAAGCCAATACTGACGTGATGACGATAGTGAAACGACAGTGCGACAACAATGGTATGACAATGGTATGCCAGTGAATGTATGACGACGATGGCAAGACAATCGCATGAGAACAATCGGATGACGGTAAGTGTATGATTACAATGGCGTGACGAAGACTGTATCATGAAACCTGTATGACAACAATGGTGTGACGACAACGACATGACAAGAGTCAGACGACATAGCCGGAGTGGCAATGATGGCACAACCATGACAGCATCATGACGACGGTCTGACAATGGAGGCGTAATTGCTATGGACGACAATGGCAAGACAAGGGTGCCATAATCACGATGAAATGACGACAGTACAACTACAAGACTATAACAAAAGAAAGATCGATGTCGATGTAACAATGAAGCATAATGACGGCATAATGACGGCATAATGACGACGGCATGACGAGAGTCTTGTAAGAAAGCTGGAATGACCATGATGAAATGACCACGACGGCATCATGACCCCAAACACATATCCAGTGACCCAAGCTATTTGGACCACAGCATGTGAGCAGAAAGGGCGATGAAAACAGCATGACGTAAGTCAGATCACGCGGCTGGAATGACAACAGTGGAACGACGATGGCAGCTCGACCAGGAGCACACACCTAGCGGCCCAAGCAGCTAGACAAATTGGAGCAGTGGGCTGGCTAAGAGGCTAGATAGATGGATAGGCTCAAACTGGACTAAGTAGGCAAGAAACATCATTTGCATTAAAATATGAGCTGAAATGTGCGAATGTTGTAGTTTCCACATCAGTAAAATGCCACTTAAGAATGTCATACTGGCAATACTGTAGAACCAGGACATATCGAACCCACACATAACAAATTATTGCGTACACAAACAGCAGTAAAATCCCCTTGAACATTTTTGCATAAATTTTTATTTTATATATCAAATTACCTATATATCAAACTTTTTTGTGGTCCCCTTCAGATTAAATATATCCGGATTCAACTGTACACTGGAAAAGAAGCACATCACCGACCATAACAAAAACAGAATGGCATTTCCAGATCCAAACAGATACCTTGTTCACAATATCACTGCATTTGACTCTTTAGTAATGAGAAAAGAAATAGCCAACTATAGAAATAATCACTAAAGAAATATCAAACCCCTCCAACAAAAATAACTGTCAAGTGACCACACTATAATGAACAGTGAACAAAAGATGAGCACAGAGTGCTCAATTCCAGCAACATTTAAGATCTTGCTGAAATTCAGTGCCTCTTGTCTCGTCTGTCTTAATTTTATGTTCACACTGTTTATTCAGTATGGATCATCAACAGGCCCATTTGTAATTCAACCACACTATGCTTACTACACTGGCACTAAAAAGTTAAACAATGCTTCAATGACCATATATATACCTCTAGTACAGCCAACAGTACCACACATGGGTACAAGAAAGTAGAGCAGCTAAAGCACAGTTCTAGTTTTATTCATACTAAATATAAACATTTCTGAATTATTAACAGTCAATCAAGCTTTGGCTTGACGTACTGGACATTGCTCCTGTGTTTACGCATCAGCTCTAGCATCTTTTCCTTTTTCTCTTCAAGTGACTCTGGCCTTGGTCTGTTGCGCAACTTCTCCAGCACTCCCACCACAAACTTTTCTGCATCGAACTCCCGTGCTTCTTGAATTTGAGCAAGAAGTTCTGCCCTGAAAGCTTGCTCTTTGCTTTTCTCAATTCGATACCTCCGCTTTGACCACAGAAAGTACATCCGCTTGCGCAGTTTCCGGAGCTTGTGTTTCTTCATTTTTTTACGTCGAATAATCAACATGTTTACAGCACGCTTCGCAATAACGATTGTTGTCGGTTTCGGATCTGTCTTCTCGAGGCCAATGGAATTGGTGTCCGTCGACGGGACTATGACCTTACTGTCTCCAATGACGGTGGTGGGTTTCACAAGGGATGGAAGATTGTAATCCCATGGCCTCCGCAGAGTTGGGAGCCTAACGGGACTTTTGATGCCTGGAGGAACGTATGCTACACTTCGATCTACAGTAGTGGATCCCGGCGAACGCTCCGCTGCGACTCTGCGGAGACAGGTAGCAGACACACGCGATTCCTGATGAGCGATTTGATGCAATCCTCCTGGAAACAGAACATTAACAATAATAAAACACACATATCGTTGCAAGAAAGATTACAACCACTCTATACGCATTTGGCCTTTCAGCTTCGCTGCATGTTGCAAGTCACATTACAGATTTGCTAAAGTACCAGCGGATAAGTCTAGCAGCCGAAAGGAAGACAGCCTTATACAGAAACGGTGCTTTTCTGAATACTACATAGTACCCTACTATATTGTGTGCCCAATGTGCTCCGTCTGACCACGCAACTTACTCTGTAGTGGCGGGATTAAACGAGCAGCCCTCGCAATGCGACCAGCTTCTGAGGCAGCTCGCGCCAAAGCACACACGAAAGTCATGGCAGGAAGCACACTCGACGCTGAAAGAGGAAAACAGTTAATGAAATTTAGCAAAATTTTGTGGTGAACATTTGTCATTACACATCATGGATCGTGTGCATCAAACTTGCTACCACTGGGCGACGTTCGTTGACTATCTGAGAATTACTTGTGTCTTACTAGGAGGAAAGCAAGGTCGTTTACCTTTAGCACGCGGATAGGGACAATAAACTGCAGCCTACACGCAACATTTGTTGTAGTACAACTGTTCTAACCACGCAAACAGGGGCTCAGTAGGCAGCCTGAAGGGCCTGAACTCCTAAACACGCGAACACACATGCGACGATCCGAACTTTATACGGCTCATGCTTTGTCTAGTTTTGGAAGCGTAGAGCAAATAATGGATTCGACTAGATAGGTACCGTAGTACTGCAGTACTAGGAGTACATCATAAAAATAATGACATTATAAAGTTAGTTATCTCTTTGAGAAAATAATAAATACAAGTATGTAACGCTTGTTACAAAGAGCGATGTACAAAGTTAACAGGCACAAACTTTGCTAACTTTGGCTATTAGTACGGCTTTGCAGGAAACATTGAAAAACGAAACAAGCGCCGTCTGTTTCGTAGCGTTTTTTATCTACGTAAACCAACGGCAAAGCAAAGCGACGCTGGGCAACAGGCTGTGTTGTGTGTGTTGTATTTTTCAGTGTGGAAACAAATAATTCGTCATGCGATAGCACTATCTTATCTCATCGGTCTTTTCTCTCGCACAGAGCCCAGTGCGCTACGCGCGTTCGTCTTGAGGTTTATTCCTGTTAGGCTGCATTGGAACGATGATCTCCATCCAGAATCCACAGCTCAAGGTAAGCACCCGCCTACCTTTTGCCGTAACGCGCTTAGTGCGCAGCTGTGAAATTCTTTCAAGATTTTGTAATACAAGCTTACGCGCAGAGCACTGTTGATGGAGTAACGCTGGAGCACTGAAACATAAGCTTTGCGGCCACTGGAATTAAGAATTCGGTATTAAAATCGCCGATTTCACCTGTGTCCTAGCCCGTGTAGACGATCTTTTGGGGGTGTGCTTATTTACGCGCGTAAGATAGTGTTCGAACTGGTTTTGTGCAAGATCACCTTTTCTAAGCTATCTTTCACGTATTGTCATTTCAGGCCATATTTCTCATTCACCTGCTCCTCACAGTATGGTGAGCACCTTTTCTGGATACAAGGCGCTGATCCTACAACTCTGAGTGCTATCCTAACGACGTATCTTTCTTTAGGCCGTTGCAGGAAGCATGGGCACCCCAAGCGTATCTCTACTACAACCTCATTTATCTGCTGATGTTAGCTTGGGCGATCCATCACAAGGATTCCGAGGAGCCCGTATTTATGGCAAGTATCCGCATCGTCTTGTCTTGTAGCTTTGCGGCGGTTTAAGCTTCTGTCCGAATGTGGTACTTGCGATGGTAGACGTCAGTGAATGCTGGTTGTTCAAGTTTTAATGCGAATATTAAGTGAATAACGTGTGGTTCTGACTTCGCTGCCCGAGATACTCCCGCTCCCATGTCTGAGGACGAAACATTTTGGCGCCTTGATACCCCGCTGACTGCACTCTCGATCATTATTTCCTTTTCTTTTTTTTTTTCACATGCCAGAAGTGCATGCAGTTCTTCCCAACTCGTACTGGTTCATCTGTTCTACAGGATGAGAAGAGACATGTTTTAGCTGTTTTGAGAGAGATAATTATCTGCACCTGGATGTCGGTACTGTGCTTGTAAGCCGTTTTCTCTCTCTTTCTTTTTTTTCTTCTTTGTAAAGATTTTACATAAAAGCATAGCCAAGGCAACATGTTACATTTTGGAAACATTTTATATCAGTAAAACTGTAACCTCTACAGCACTCGGTTTAAGCTGTTTTAAAGGAAACCTAAGATAAGCAACCACACATTTGCTGATGCCTGTTGTACTTGGCACATGTGAGCACTATTATATGCAAGTACACAGGCCCATGCACGTTCTGGAAACCCAAAACTTGCAAAAGGACTGAATCCTCACAAAGTTAAGGTTGTTCAGTCCAGAATTACAAGAGGCATAGCATGGATCACACGTCTGTATACACTCTGTTGACTACTGAAAGTTCCAAAAATATCCTCATTGTTTGTGAAAAATGCCAGCAGTATTTGGTTGGTTAGGAATTGTAGAGTAATTTCACTGTAACCTGCAACCAGTCTTTTTTTTTTTTCAGATCAACAAATCATGATTATTAAGATTATTATTGTAACGAAAACACAGGAATTGCACAGGAAAGATGTTTTGGTAAAACAAATATTTTGCGTGTAGAAACATGTCCCTCATAAACAGTGCAGTGTACGAAGTCTTTCTTTTTCTTGGCAAGATTGGGCAACAGAAAGCTTCAACTGGAACTTTTATGGACAGGCAACACTGTTCTAAGCATCTGTAACGATAGTCTCGACTTTTGCAAGTATGGTTAGACAGGCGGCAAAAAAAGTTTATGCATGCTAACCGTTTTCGAAAAACTTTTGTAGCAAGCGCGTTGCATAGTAAAGTCTGGTACACTAAAGGCCGCTGTATTAATTTGTACCTTTATGGTTGCTGTGCGAGTTATCTTTTGGCCTTAATTAGCAGCAAACTGATTCCTCAGTTGAGAAAATTGTGATTAAAGGCCAAGTTTATTATCTTCAGTTCTTGTCTTTTCATATGTTCATGTCACTTCTTTTGCATGGTTTACTGGAGTAGCTAGGTTGACTCAAAGTATTTTTTATATGAAGTAGGGCATTTCTTTTTTTTTTTTATTGAAAAAGGAACGAGGTTCCCTGAAGAGCTCCTCAGTGAAACAGTTAATGGCCAATTGTTACCACAATGTTTTAGGTAGCTCCTTCGGTAGTTTAGTTGTTGCTTTCAATTTGCCACCCACACCAGTGGCTCACAACTGTGCTCAGTCGATCAATCAGTCCTTTTTCATTGTTCAGTCATTTTAGAAGAAAAAACAAATTGGGGACAGGAGTAAAAAAAAAAAGAACTCCTGTTTCTGTAGCTGGATGGGTCCCTACTCTGTTCCAACTTGACAGCAGAGTGAGTATGTCAGGTGCAACTATTACTTGTGTTATGATGAAACAATTTTTTCATGTCCCAGCAATATCTGCTTATTGGCTTGCTGCTGTTGAGCATGATGTTTGGGTCATTGACTGCATTCTGATGAAGGCAAAATGCCAAATCCTTTATGCACTTAGCTTTGAATGCATTTCAGAATTAAGGCAACTGTGAAGTTTTTATAGATATTTGCTAAAATATTCAAATGTGCTTTCTATATGCCTTGATTATGCAATACCTCTATGACTGCTGGTATCTCTACTGAATCAAATGCCTTTTCATAATATATGAAAGACATAGGGAGGTTGGTTGTACTTTGCAAATTTCTCAGTTACCTGGTTGTTGACGTAAATGTGATCCATGGTAGTAGAACACCCCATGCTGAAACCAGCTTGGTTTCGTTAACCTCATTAGCCTCTTGGTTCATTAAAGTCAAGTGTTGGCCTGATTCTACTGAAAAAATATTGGTGATAGAATCGGGGCTACACCTAATAAAATAGAAGTTCATTTACCACATAAGTGGTGAGCTGGCAGGATAAAAGCTGCATAATGGCAGCTTGACTGGCCCCACCTCCCCATGAACAACACTTCAGTCAACCAAAAGAACAGGCTGGCTTCAGGTGAGGGTACTATATAATACAGTTGAGCCTTGATTTAAAGAAGTCATTGAAATCTGCACTTTGTTATAATGAAATTTCATTATATTAAAATTTGACCTTTTATGCAAATGACTACAGTTGCTGACAGATTTTTCTTACACGAAAGGGGCCATATAATTTTCTGAATTATGGGGCATTCAGAAAAAAACATAGTTTGTAGATTTGAGAGCAGGCTACCAAGAGATGCAGTTTCATGCTGCGTGGGCACTATCTTCACATCAGCAGTGCGAAGTAAAGCTTAGATAGCTTTTGCGTCCGCTCCATAGTGGCTGGTATTGTTTCCCGCAGTGGGACAATGCTATCATGAAGAGCACAGATGGAAGAGAGCAAACACCTCGGCCGCCACCCGCCGTAGTTGCTCAGTGGCTATGGTGTTGGGCTGCTGAGCACGAGGTTGCGGGATCGAATCCCGGCCACGGCGGCTGCATTTCGATGGGGGCGAAATGCGAAAACACTCGTGTATTTAGATTTAGGTGCACGTTAAAGAACCCCAGGTGGTCGAAATTTCCGGAGTCCTCCACTACGGCGTGCCTCATAATCAGAAAGTGGTTTTGGCACGTAAAACCCCATAATTTAATTTTTTTTAACTCGGTCGCCTCCCAAGACATATGAGAGGAACGAACATTTCTTGTGCTCTCTCTAACCTTCAAGTAATGTTTTTGTTTTCCCTGTGCTGGTAATATTATTTGCCCTGAGAACTATTAAGCAATGTGTTTCAAGTAGTACTTGTGCCTAATTTAACCATTATTTGCATTCTGTCTCTTTGCAGGCATTAGCCATAAACCTTGGTACAATCCTAATGGACATTGTCACTCTGGGAATGCACTTCCCACACCAATTCACCTTCTGTGCTGGGTATCCTTTTCCTTGGCTTTGTGGTTGTCATTGTTGCAGCGTTGATTAGTTAATCGCAAAATAACTGTATTATTTACGTGAAAGCTGGTGTCAAGGCATATGAAGCGTCTCATCACTGTCACATTTTTGCTCGAAGCTTGCATGCAAAAGGGAGGGAGGTAGACTGCCCTGACTGAATACTGTGCACACTCAGCAGAAAATCGGCAACCTTCACAAGATGTTCTTTATATATCTTTGACAGCTATCATTTTTTTTATTCTTTGAGTTGTCGTTTACATGACTGTTGTAGGCAGAGCATCATATTTACTTTTTAAAGGAATAAATGGTGATACTATTATAGCTTGCATAATGTTATGTGTTGCATTTTCCTTAATTTAATGATATCATCAGCATTGCCATTGTTAATCTTTTGTTTCGGCCGGTGTCGTCGGTGTTTCTGCTGCGCATCTTCAATGAGCGGGGAGGCAGGTATGCAGACCTGGGCATCCCGAACTTCAATGGCGGTATGTTGAGTCAAGTTTTCTTTTTTGGATATATAATAGCAACTACTTAGCGAAAGTAATTGTTACATTATCGAGGTATGGACACGTGCAAAAATGGCTAACATGACTGCTGTGCAGAAATAGTAGTAGGTGTAATACTTTTAGTAAAGCAAGTTGGCACATATTTTACGTGGTTTGTCCCGTTCATCTGGCATCTCTTTGTGTTGTGATCATTTGCTTTATGCTAAGCTTCATGTAAAAAAATTAGCATGTGTGTATGACTATTCACAGTTTCAACTGCAAATGAAATGCTTCTCTTTGAACCTACTGTATTCAATTTGAGAATTCTAGGATCAGTATTTTTTTTCTTTTACAACATTCACCTATAGTCGAATGTAATGCAAAGTTACAATTATTGAGCCCCATCCACCTTGAAAAGGGGACATGTATCTTCGCATGTAGCCACTTTAATTACTCATTGTTATTGACCACCAACCAAGAAGTACTGTGCTTTCCAGCAACATATTTTTTCCCCTTTATGAACGAGCATTATTTACTGTAGGAGGCAGCATTGCCACACAGGGGGAGCACTTACTGAGTGATATTGTGCAGAAATAATTTTCCTCGTGATAACTTGCAAATGCCAAAACTCTTCTTTTTTTTTTTTTTGTCGATCATCAGACTTGCATTGATTTATGCAATATTTTGTTCTCTTGGCAGAACCCGTTACATTTGCATTTTAGCATGACTCACGGTCTCAAAATTATATTTAGTTCTTTTGTTTAACGATATGAATGGTCAGTTTTAATCTTGCAGCAGCATGCAAGCAGCCAAGCTATGTGTGTGTTTTTAGTTGCTCAATGTTCCTTTTTTTTTGTAGTTGTTGGCCTGTCAGATTTTGCCTGATTGCAAGCTGTGCAGTTGAACAAACTGGCAAATAGCATTGTGCGTGTTGAAATACACAAATATTTCATTTTTCTTAACCTTTTTTTACTCCATGTGGCAATGAGCGCATGCAGAAATGTAGGCAGCTGCTCCAAAGTGACCTTTTTGCCTTTTGCAGAATTTGCCCCAGAACAGTTTAGTCTATGTCCACCACTACATTTTTTATGTGCCTTATCTTTTTTTGTTGAGTGCCTTGATTCCTCCACCACTCCCACCAACTATATAAACATGCATTTTGTGATGTAACATGCAATGAGATCCACACATATCATGCAACTGGACTGTCATTGCTTGATCCAGCGCAGGTGCTACAAATGTTGCGCAGTTGAACTGTGTCTCAGCGCTATCACACGGTGCAAACTAAACCTTTTCAGGTGTCACTCAGGCCATTTTGCCCAGTATTTCATTCCATGAACTACATCAGAGTGGAGTTACCTGCCATCAGACATGGTCATTTAAACACACCCTGATCAGTTCCACACCCTCTTGCTCAGTACCTATAAACCATAACACTATGTGTCTTTTGTGGTTATCTGCAGGAAGTTGCCATTTGTATTGTTCCTTGACGCTGCAGCAGTTTTTGATCGTGACTGTTGAAATTGTTCTTGTTGAATTATTTTTTTATTGCTTTTATTCGTTCACCTGTAAATAAGCGGGGGGGGGGGGGACTACTGCTTGTGTTTGACGATGTTGCTATGTGTTTCACCTTTTTCTTTCACCTTTCTATTAAATTGTCGTGCTTTGCCTGTGTTGATTTAACTGTGTGTACCTTATTTACTACCCCTCCTTCTCTTAAGAGGGTCCACTACTGCTTCTACCTGCTTAAGCCCAGCCTTGTTGCCTGTAGCTATTAGCTGTATGTGTCATGAGAATGAAGGTGATGCGTATGATGCTTGTTGAGGCAAGACTGTTGATCAAATGTGTATGCACAGAGAGGTGCAACTCGTATCTGAATACATTTGAGGCCCCTTGTGTCACATCCATTCTGGGGGATTGGCCTAGTATGGGCACATATCTATTTGCACATGCCCACTTACCCAAGTTGTCTGTATAGAGTTACAAATGTATCCTCCAAGGAAACAATAAGAAATTCCAAGCCCTGGGTAAGAGGCAAAGAAAGCTTTACCCTAATAAATAAATGAACCAGCAAACAAACAAGCAAATACATACATAAATAAATAAATAAATAACAGAATTGTACATTTAATGTTGGCTTATTTGACTGACCTGTTTGCTTGCACTGTTAACAGGCGTGGGCAGCACTGGCCGAGGTCAGTATGATGACATTGACCAGACCACTACCCAGAGCGTGCCGAAGACTGGATTAGACACTGGAAGCCCAAGCCATGTCTACTCCTCGGGAGGCGATGGGCTGCCACCTTACTCGCAGCCATAATTGCAGCTTCCCCGCTCATTTTGTTGGAACAGTGCCGTCTTCAGTGGCCAGAACTGACATGACCTTGATTGCACACCCGCTCCTCAGTTCAGCATCAACTTTTTTTTTTTTCTCTGTCTCTCTTCTTCTTCAGTTAATTGTCCAAAGTTTGAATGTCATTGCTTAGTATGGTACCTGAACCTTGCGAGGAAGCCTTGATGGCCAAGTATGAGCTTGCTTCACCAGTCTTGTGTGGTGCAATGTAACATGTTAAGACTGATTTAGCTCATTCTTATACATGCCGGCCGTGTTAAAGTGCCAGCATGAGCAGTTTTCCCCCAGTCATGGTAACAAACATGTCAAGGCTTTGGAAATCTACAATTCCTTGTAGCTCTCAAATCTAAATGAGTGCTTAAACAGATAAAGCTTTTAAGTCTATGTGATGTTTGTTCTTGAATCTTTATTTACCACTGTCATGAAATGGCTTTCTAAACCAGACTGCAAAGCCACAAGCGTTTATTCAAGCTGTTGGTGGCACTGTTCATGAAAATTTACCTGTCTTACCGTTTGTAACCCCTAAATGTTTACAAGTTAATTTTTTTATGCTTGCTAATGCAGCCAAGTGTGGCATGTTTTTGTGCACATGTTGGCTGAATAGAATAAATAGCACTGCAATCTTTTCTTTCTTATTTTTTAGATTCGATCATGGACAAAAAGCTGAAGTATAGCATTTAGATTACCATTTGTTCACACTGTTTTTGCCTCGTACAACTTTCTTCGCACACAGGTTGCTCATTTTTGGCCATTGAAGACAGTGTGCCACTATTTCTCTTGCAAACGAGCAATGCGTTGCAAGAATGAGGGCTTGAAAATTTTTTTGAATGTGTGAAGTGTGTTCTGAGCAATTAAGCATTGTTTCTGTGCATTAAGCTATGTGTACTAAAGGGCAAACTGCAGCAGCTTAGACAGAAATTCTACAATATCTTCCGCAGTGGCATTTGGAGACTCTACTGTTCCAACTTTTTATAACACTAAATTTTATATATATATATATATATATATATTTTTTATTTTTACCCCGAGATGTGTGAACCAAACGCCCCTCCTTATTTAACCAAGGGCACCAGTTCTGACCCCCCAGGAAACCTGTAAGAATGGTTTGCTGTGATTGTACCCGGCACTTCCTCACTCTGGGGTCTTCATTCCGTGTTATTTGTGGCTGCCTGTATGGAAGCAAAAAGAGATTAGTACAGCTTCTCCCTTTCATTTGTTCTGCAGCTGGCTGCTGCTTATACATGCTTTAGTTTGGATATGCTTTCTTTTTCTAGTCATTGTTGAGAGTGCCACTGATTGCTTGTTGCGCAGACTGGCTTGACCCTTGCAGCTGTTTCAAAGCAGTACTTTTTTTTTTGCGTGTGTTCCAAAGCTGTACTATTTTTTATCGTGTTTTTGATCATGTTTTTTTGATCATGTGATTGAGAAGTTTCCGAAATAGGGGACTCAAAGTCAAGGAATGCTATCAGACACCATGCAGACAGAGCATTGCGTGGCTAGGTACCGCTGATACAACTTGCTGTGCGTTCCTGTTGTCCCTTTAGTTCACGAAAGCCACTTGCATCCTCTATTCCTAAAGCTGTCTATTGTGCCAGCCAACTCGAAGCTGTAGAGAGCATCTCGTGATATTCACATCCATGGCACTTAATGTACTACCGATGTGGAAATTTTAGACATGTAATTTTTTGCATTGCATAACGGTCCAGGACCTCAAAACTACAGAGAGTACTGACAATCCTCAGAGTGTCCTAAATAATTTACAGTAATAGCTTTTCTTCATAACAGTTCCTGTTTTGTCTCTCAGGAGGTGTATGTCATGTGGGAGCTGAACATCATGATGTTTTGGCACTCACTCTGACTTGCTCAGTCATCTGCTATGCCAATACTAACGACCACAAAAGGAGGAAGGCCATCTTCGTGAACAAGAAGAAGGACAGGGCAGAGAAAAAGATGGAAGTATCAATCTCTACGACTGTTGGAGATGGCAGAATAAACGGAATATTATTCTGCATTGGACCACACAACAAGTAGCAGCACAGCAGATGACCGAATGAGCCAAAGGGAGTGCCAAAACATGATGACGGTCTGTGCCCACGTGACCACCTTCTGCGTCATGGAACATACATACACATGACACATACAGCTCCTGGGAAATGGTACCAAAACTGGTTCATTGGCGAAAAAAAAAAAAAAAACATGCACTCGCCAATAATAAAATAAAAATAAAGAACAGACGTTTCGGGCCCCATACGGATCCCTTGATGACAATGAAGATGTAAGCATGGGCACACGGCTATTTATAACGTCTGTTCTTTATTTTTATTTTATTTTTGGCGAGTGCACGTTTTTTGACACCAATATGTTACCTCGTCAGATGAGTTTTCGTCAAACACTTGACCAAAACTGGTTCATAGGAAACCTATTATTGTAAGTTACTTTGAACAGTCCGAGGCTTGGTTTTGAAGTCCGGTACCTTTGGTTTTGAAGTCGAGGGCCCTTAACGCAAGAAATAAAAAGTCAAGAATGTCATGTCAACATGCCTTTAATAGTGAGCAGGGACTAATTTGTCTATGTGCAGCTTCATGCTTTACAATTCCAAAGCCATTTAGTGCAGCTACGCACGCTTCAATGTCATAGGACATTTGGTGGATTGTTGACTGGTTCTTTACTTTATAGTTACCAATTTCTAGTTTTAGGACCTCTGCAATGAGCTTCAGCACTTTTATTTGTCCGTGTGAATGAACTTGTCACCGAATTAGCAAATACCCATTGCATTCTGAGCACTATCACTGTTTGGTGCCAGTGTTTTTACACCATTCCTACTGTATTCTTGTTCTTGATACTAGTGAAAGTTGCTTGAAACCAAGGTACTTACTTTTGATGTGTCCATATTTATGTGTGTTTCCACAATATTTTAAAGCACTTGTTCCATATAGCTTCTTCACAGCAACTTTTCACACTTGTCTGGAGCAGAAAACATTTTGAATTGTCTTTGCTTCATTGGTATGGTTGTTGAAAGAGGCAACAGAACATGCGGCTGAAAGTGGTTTAAAGTGTGCTGCCACAGTTTGCTTCAAAGCACTGCAACAAATACATGAAATAGCTAGTTATTTAACTTCTTGGGATGTCTTCACATCCATGAGACAGATGCTCCAGACTAGTGCAATTGTAACAGTTATACGAAAGACCATCCATTTATTTTCAGCACATTGGTATTGTAGAGTCACTGTAAATGAGATTTCCTGGGAGATGTTCATTTTCTATAATTTAACTTTCTTTTCTTTTGCCATTTGTCACTTATTCTTTCCTCACACTTTTAAGGTGCTCGTGATGTGAACATTCCTTATTGTCTCTGCCTTTATTATAAACCTGTTATCTTCTCATAGGCTCTGTCATTCTTGGTGGGCACGACCACATTTGTGAGACAAGCTTGGAGATTTCATTAACATAAACATGCTGTGCAAGTTCGGATGTTGTTTGCTTGTGTAAGTAATGTGTGTGCGAGTGTGCTTCGGAACATGGAATGCACAGGTATATTCCAGAAAAGACTGAGAGTAGTAGTACTTGGAAAGTTTGCTTTCACTGTGAGCAGTTATCCAAATCGGTGGACATTATCTTGCATGTGTTTAAATAAAAATATGAAAACTAGCAGTTACTGACAATTTCACTTTTTAAGCACTTTAAATTGTTCACCTGCCATCACTGTGATCTGTTCAGTAGTATATGAGCGATATTTTTGGGACGGCTTACATTTGTAACTTTATGCAGCAGTCAGGCTCCACGATAGTTTTCTGCAACTGGTTCAGTCGGCACACGCTTGTGCAGTTTCCTGGGCATTCGTGCAGCTTTATAAGGGAACATATTGCATGAAACTGTTCATTTATTCTAGCTGGTGATGCATGGTGTTTGTTAGACTTGTGCACCTAAACCAACCGTAGAAATTTATTGTCATCTTAAAGGGGACACTGAAATCAGTCAAGCTAAAGAGACTGACTACACTCCTCTCTGCTCCGTTTGCATTTCTACACCATCGGGTCATTGTGAAAAGTGCCATTCAAGACAGTACATTGCTTCGCAAGTTTAAAGAGAAACGTGCAGGGTGTGTAATGTCACTTGTGGCCTCCGAGATTGTTGGCTCCCTATACTCCAAAGGTCAAAGTCTGGAGTCTTTGACCTTTGGCGATCTCCGAGGTCACGCACTGCTTCCTCATTGAGCTGGACATTGGCATCTAGAGGGTGATGCACACACAAACAGTGCAAACAGAGCACTGCGTTATACAATGCAGGTGGCAAAGTAGCCGTTTTTCTTCCTCCGCATCGCACATTAGCGCAGTTATTTCCATTCACAGACAGCTGTTGATAATCCAGAACAACTCTTGATCCTTCATTCCAAAATTGATAAGACGACTTTTTTCCTCACATTTAATTCTCCTACAAGAACTGTGTGGTTGGAATAGCATGATTCTAACTCGCTTTATCACCTTGCCATCATTTAATTTTCGCCTTTAGTTTCTCAATTTCGAGTGCCTGGCAGCAACTCGTTCACACTGAAATGTATAGGATGTGGTTTCCAGCCTCGCACAAAGTTGGAGTAGCCAACCTTTAGAAGTGCTTAGCCAGAAGAAAGTTTAATATTACGGCTGCCTTAGTTCTTCAATTAGTTGCTGCAGCTGCCAAGTGGTCACTGTTAATTGCAAACATTGCATGGAAAGAATATGTCTTATGGTAAGCAAGCATCCATGCAACTGTAGACAATTTTGCTCACTGCAACCTATGGGCAAAACACTACCTTCCGTACGCACACCGAGAACATACGTTTGTCATCCTCATCACTTCCGTTTTTTTTGCCTGGATTATTTTATTATATGGTTATAACATTGAGGGCATTACACTGTACCAGCATGTTGACCATTTTGTCTGTTGCACTCGCCTGTGTACGTTTCGGGAAAGCATGCTGTCCCACACTGCCTACCAGTTGCAGGTCATTTCTGCTGAAGCAACTGTGTCATCATCATCAGCCTATATCCACTGCAGGATGAAGGCCTCTCCCTACAATCTCCAGTTATGTACCCCTGTCCTGCACCATTTGTCCTAGCACATATTTAGTTGGAAGTTTGGGATATGTAATCACTTAAGCAAGTCCGGAAAAAAAGCCAATAATTGCCCAATAAACCTTTTATTCTCTTATGAAGTGATCTTTTTTCCCACTTGCAAAATTTCTACATTGCAAATGCATTGCAAACATAACTCAAATCGACAAATCCTGAGCTCTCTAGCTGCTCTATAAGGAATTTGCTGAAATTTGAGTTATTTGTGGAAAGGTCGATTGGCAGCTTCCTGGCTATGGCGTGAGTGAAACTTTATTACGCAAGTGTTAAAAGTACATCACTCAAGACACGAACATGTTGCACACGGCAGAAACCACATTTGCCTGGCATTATGCTAATTACCTCTGCTCTATGCAACATCATACTTTTCATACAGGGGGTTGAAGCTGTGCCGTTTCATTGTAGACCTAATTTTAATCTTGTTCTCGATTACTGCACTCTGCCATATGGCACAGCTCCCTGAAAAGTGTTGATAAATTCTTTGTCCACTTCAGTTTTGTCCTGAAAGTGGGTGCATGTAAAAATCGAACACAGTTCGACTTCTATGTAACGAAGTGGTAAAATTCGCAATTTACTTTGTTGTATCAACGTAAAGTTTTATTGAAAATTGACCTTTTATGCAAATAAGCAAAGTTGCCAATGGATTCTTTTTACATGGAAGGGGCAGCAAGATTTTCCTAATTATTGGGCAATCGAAGAAACTTAAAACATTTTTTTTATTTTGTTAATCGGAGTTAGTGACCAAAGATAGTTTCATGCTGTGTCAACAGTATCTATAAATCAACAGTACAAAGCGAGACCTGCAATGCTTTCGCACCCACTCTGCCCCAGCGGCTGATAGTGTCACCCACAGTGGAGCCGCAATAATAATCAACATAGAATGCCGCAATGCGATTCATTGCTGCAATGTGCACCCACGCTGACAGAGGGGAGGGAACACCATGTCTACCTCTCACCTCACTGTGTCTCCAAACACTTGAGATCACACGACCTCCAGCACTGAACGAGTGGGAAAACGGCGCACATGAAGCCACAGCCATCTCGGCTCACCCGACGTTTGCACTCACCGCAGGTTAGCTCCAAGATAAGCAAGATGGGCCACGTATGCCGACAGTCCTGTGCAAACACAGCTGGGCTAGAGGGAGAAACACACTCACCTGCCCCTCCTCCTCCCCTTAGACAACCCCCACCACTAGTGCATGCCTAGTGCATGCATGAGTGATCACATTACTGCACCTCGAGCCCCACCCCCTTTCCCCCATACTCGCACACGGGTAGAAGACAGCACATATCAAGCCACCATACTTCTCGGCACACTCTCACACGCACAGCATACGACCCATAATAGGATCTTGTCACACTTAGACTTTATACGGAAGTCTTGATGCTATGCTCCTCTGCTTCAGCATCCGCTCTCTTACACATAGCACACTGCATGTACGTAATTCAACCATTTGACCATCTACGGTCCATGGCAGTTTCCATTTATTGCCTCGGTGTTCCTTTGCGGTGGCTGTGGAATTCCATTATATATTGAAATCGTGTGTGAACACACCTCCCGATATTGAGGTTCAAAATACACGTACTATAGACAAGAAGTTATAAAAAGTTAAATACATCGTTATATGGAGAATTTCACTGTATACAGGTTTAGCTGTTGCCAAATAAAGTAACAGTGTGTTTGTTGGTAATTTTTCATGCCTCTTCTTTTGGTTCAACCCATCGGATGTCAATGAATTTTGCCAGTCCTTCAAGGTCAAATTAACAGAAGTTGACTGAAGTCTCTTGTTTTCGCAGCCTGCAACTGCATTGTTCCTCAATGATAATCACAGAAAGAAAAGGAGCCGCAATAATAATCAACAGAGAATGCCACAGTGCAATTCATTGCTGCTATGGGCACCCACGCAGGTCAGGCGCATATACAAGTGGTCACACATGGGTGTAAGTATACCTCCGCAGCACTTGTGGCTTTACACTATGCTAAAACATTCAAAAATTCACAGCTATGATTGCGCTATGCGTTCCAAGTTCCCAATGTAATCATCAGAACCATTTTATTTTCCGGATCAGTCAAAAGTCGCCATTCCATAATATCACTGCCTCGTTAGATTCGTGTACGTATGGGCCATGTCATTATGACCCGATTCCAAGCTTTGAAGATCTGGAGAAATTGCCGACTCCCGGAACTGCACGATGGAAAGAATGCAAATCGTGACACTATCGGAAGCTAAACCGACAGCTGGAATTTGTTACGCTTGATTGGTCACGAAGGTGATTTCGAGTTCAGGCACGACTCCAGAAGTTCACTGTGGTAACAGCACTCGCACAGCACTTCGTGAGGGCGCAGTCAAGAGTCCACACCAAACTCCCTGTTGAGGTATGGCAAGTCTCTCCTGTCGGCCACCTTGTAGAGGTCGGGCCGATTGAGAAGGGTGAGCACCATGCGCAGGGTTGACCAGATGTTCTCCGAGACTGCGCTGTTCACAGACTGCATACCTGCTGGGCCCCTTCCAGCAGACTGCATGTTTAGTGCTGTCAAGAAGTGTTCTGCAGCTTCCCTGCAAAATACAAGCACACAATCTGGTAATTAAAGGCTCAAAGTTTCTGCCAAAATTTGCACACTGGTAAAAACACAGTACAGTCGAATCCACTTATAACGATACTGGTTTTAACAACATATCGGTTATAACAATGAAAAGCTGCTGCACCATCAACTTTTGTATGTTTTCTATGGGAAAATAACCCGCTTACTACAATGTCCCCATGCCGCATTATCGGTTACAACAATGAAGTCTGGCTGCTGGGTGTCTGTGCCGAAAGGTAATGGAACGCGAAATCCTTGAAAAGAAAAAAGAAAAAGTGAAATACGAGCAGCTGCACGATTGCCCGCCATACATACTTCGTGCGTATCCCTCCCGTCACCCTTCCACCCCTCGGAACATGAATGGGCTGCGCCCATAGCTATGCACTGCACCGCACCAACCTCCAAAACACGAATGCACCGTGCCAGCTGCGCTGACAGAGTGCTAGCTCAGCCCACTCGGCCCTCACAGTTGGGTTTATTCTCTAGCTCTCAATCTGCGCATTTCTGCTAACGGATTAAATCGCTCATGCTTGTCTTGGTTCATTGCGTCTAAGTCATTCTTGACCACGTTGTTTCGCAGCTTTGTTTGATTTGCCGCCAAACTGGAAGTTGCTGATCCGCCCGCTGATCATCGACAATGCACGACGATGCCAGTGAAAAGAAAGCGCACTGCTATACATTTGGGAACGAAGTGCTTCTAACCGATGAGGCGATCGTCGGGAACATGCTAGCATCAGATAGCGGTGGCCACGATGGCAGCGCTGACACTGTAGGGCAGGCTGCCTCAACATTGTCGCCGCGGGAGGTTCTGTAGGTGATTCAGTCCCTTGCATGCTTGTTTTCGCGAGAGACCTTCCACTTCACTACGTGGAGCACCTGTACGCCTTGGAGAAGGATGTCGGCAAGCTTCGCGTAAAGCAAGCAAGGCTGACGGACATGTAGTTCTCTCATGCAAGCCAGTGGAAAGTACGTGGCAAGATGCTTGGGGCGGTCTCGCTAAACTTTTTCTCTGTATTTCTCAAGCTGAGATGTTGCCACGGCAACCTTCCCGCATTTCTTAAAGGGCGCCTTTTGGAGCCACCAAAGCAATGCCACGGCGGAGCTCGTATGTCACTTGCCGCCCGTGACCCTTTTTCGCAGTTATAGCAGTGCCATTTTTGAACGCCGACAGCTGCGGCTTGTTAACAACACGCGATCGGAGCGCGCAGGAAGCAGAGTTAAACAGTTAAACGGGTCAGCACTATCAGAAGCCGTATGAAGGAAGGTGGTGGGGAGAACTGACATCCCTGTCATTATAGTTTTCTCGGAACAGCTAGGCCATCCCCTATATTAATTTTTTTTTCATGCAACCCGGTTATAACAATTATCAGTTATAACAATGGAATTTTCGTGGCATTTGAATATCGTTATAAGGGGGTTCAACTATAATTAAAGCCAACAGATGCCGAAGCGAAGAAAGTGATAGGAACATGAACTTCTAAGAAAACACAGCTTAACTTACCTATAGAGCATCGACTGCATTTTTTCCATGAGTGGATTTCATTTAGCCCCGACAGATTGCCAAAGGGCAAAACATGAGAACCGCGATCCCTAGTATACTTATTTAGCGATGTGTTAGGATGCGAACTAAAGGAGAAAAAATTACAGGAACAAAGAAGAGCGTCAACAACATTCTTTTCCTGTGTTTGTGTCCTAAACACCGCTAAAAGCATGAATCAACTAGCCCAGCAAAACGCAGTGATCACTGGTACAGTTCTTTGGCTCAGTGAAGTAACTTACAATACAAAATAGCTGTATCTAACCCACCTGCAATACTTTGCTGGTGTGCCCCCATATCACAGTTGCATCCCCTTTTCATATGAATTTTCTGCTTTTGATGAGTTTCTTCTATGACAACCATTGCAACAATATCTGCAAAAATGTATCTCTATCTTCTCCTTGTAAACAATTCAGCAGCCAACATTTTTAGAACGAACTCGTAAAAAGATCTTTGTTTATCAATATGTTCACTATTTCACACTTTCCACTAGGCCTGTAGCGGTATTTGCTCCGAATGCAAAGAGGTGGCGGCAAGCAAGCATTTCACATGCTGCAAGACACCAAATGATGACACCGCAGTCACAGAATACCTGGCTGTGTGATGCAGCACAATATAGAGCAGGCATGTACCTGTATGATCCTAAGTTGATACAGCTGATGCCGAGGTTGAATCTAGATCGAATAAAACCAGGCGAAAGCTGCAGTGCCTGGCGGTAAGCGTCAACAGCCTCCTCAGACCTGCTGCCATTGGCAAGTGTGGCACCAAGCTTGTTCCACAACAGGCTGTCCTGCAAGCACAAAACAACAAGGTTAAGCTAACAGCTTCAGAATTGCTTCGTTTAGTTCACTAGGCATCCTCAGTTTTCTAGTGTTGCGTTAAATCTTACGTTAAATCTTACGTTAAGTTGACCCGTTGAAGTGAGAGGCAGACGACGCATTTGCTCCCCGGTGCCAGCTCTTTTCCTGATGTCATCCCAGTGCGGGCGACGCTGTCAGCCGTAGGGGCGGAATGCACGTGAAAGCGTGCCTGGCTTCACTTAATTCGTACTGCCAATGTAAGGATATCATTGATGTATGTGGCGTGAAACTGATTATTCACCGCCGACTCCTTAATTTAACAAAACGAACTGTTTTCTCATTCAAATTTGCTTTTTTTTCTATTGCCCGATAATTCGGAAAATTCCGCAGCCCCATTCTGTGTAAGAAACATTGATGGTTATTTCCTTAAAATGTTGAATTTCAATACAACAAAACTTCGATATAACAAAGCAAATTGCCAATTTTACAGACTTCATTATATCGAGGTTTAACTGTAGAAGGAATTCAAAGCCGTTGAAAATGAGGCACTATTTTAAAAGGTCTCGGCGCTTTAGAGATACCTATAAGCCAACATTATATGTACAAGTTTTACATCATGACATATTGCTTGTTTGTTGCAGAACAGAGCTGTGCTGACTGCCACTTACTTATGTCAGTCAACACTCAGTGCTATATAAACCGATTTATCATCATTGTCATCAGCCTATTTTATGCCCATTACAGTACAAAGGCCTCTCCCAGCAATCTCTAAATACCCGTGTCTTACTTTAGCCAATTCCAAGTTATGCCTGCAAATTTCCTAATTTCATCAAACCACTCAATTCTCTGCTGCTTTATATACACTCACAAAATTATCCAGCAAAACACTGATGAACCGGTTCATCAGCAAAAAACGTGAAATCATGGTGGGCTATGCAAAGAAAGCTTCACTTTAATAATTGTGACCCAGTGACACAATGACACATCTTATGGACTGTCTGGAACTACCCGGACTGAAATACACCAGCATTCTTGAACTGCAAAGTTCAGTCATAACTAGGGATGACTGAATTCCGCAAAAAGGGACCTTGTCCACCAAGAGCCTTCTACTATGACAGGCTGTTCTCTACCATCAATGAGCAATGCATTCGATTAGGTTGACGCTGTCCACCGAAAATTTCAGGGGTCTTGCCTTTTCTTTCGCCAACTAAACATTTTGTCATCCCTCTCTCACTAAAAAGAACAAACAGACAGGTAACAACACACGTCATTTACTCAATATCTTCTAAGCGCATGTGAGTAACACAGCAAATGCAAACATTGTGCTTTCCCGAGAAGAGGGCTGAAGCGCACAAGCATGAAATAAAGCATGCCCATAGCACCCCCATGACATGCTTGGAGAACTACTTGCATTTGGCCGCACAGTAAGTGCTGCTCGGAAGCAGTCGGCTGCTTTGTCGTACTCGCCAACCAGGTTGAACAGCACACCCAAGGCACACTGGACATCTGGGTCAGGGTCACTGGGGGACATCCTGGCTGCCTCAATGAATAGATCTCGTGTCTTGCTATGCTGTTCACTGCAACAACAACAAAGTACGTGTGTGTGTGTGTGTGTATGCACATATATATATATATATATGTATATATATATATATATATATATATATATATATATATATATATATATATATATATATATGTGCATACACACACACACACACACACGTACATATATATATATATATATATATATATATATATATATATATATATATATATATATATATATATATATATATATATATGCAAAGAAAAGTAACAAACAACAGTGGCTCTACGAGGGAGACCTCAGCCTAGAGTCACTTGTGTTCGCAGGGGTGCACCCTCCTGTATTGTTTGTTTTTTTTTTTTTTTTTCAATGCCAGCTTAGTGATGCCAAAACTTGGAGTCACATATAAGGTGCCTCTTCCCAGCGGTTGGTCTCGATTTACGGGGCATGGTTACGATCATGTCCAGTGCAGGATGAAGGCCTCTCCCAGCAATCTCCAATTACCCGTCTTCCACCAGCTGACCCCCCATCTCATGCCTGCAAATTTCCTAATTTCATCACACCACCTAACTATCTGTCATCCTCGACTGTGCTTTACTTCTCTTAGCACCTACTCTAAAACTCTATTAGACCACTGGTTCACTGTTCATCATGCGGAGACAAAGGAGAGGGCATGGAGCACTGGTAGCAACCCGGCTAATATTTTCCATCCTCCAACAACAACATGCTTAAAAATGACTGGGAATGTAATGCTACTGCAGTGGACCAGCGGCTCCCATACATTGTGGTGTAGCAGGCTATGGTTGGGTTGACAAGACAACTCTCCTAGTCAAAACATGGGCTTCTGTCTGAGGCTTCCCTCGTTTAGTCATTGTTAGTCACTATTGACCGGTGTAACTACTGCCACCAGTCAGCATCGACACCAGTCAGCAGATGATGAAGCTTGTCACTAGAAGATGACAAAGACATCTGTAGTGTAACCTACGACAGAAAGCCAAATACCTCAGGGAAGAGTGCAATGCAAACGTTAGCACTCATTTGTCTGGAATAAAGGCCACTCAGAATTCCATAAGACGTGCATATTTCTGCCAGCAGCTTGCTGCCAACATGAAGTGATGGCCACATCGCTCTAACAGTCAGTGCACTGAGCTATCCCAAGCAGATTGGCAGAGTGCAAACAGCGGTCTTTGAGACCGGTTCATTGCACTACTTAATCTTGAAGGTCATAATGTCAGTGCAGTGGTCAGAGCAAATTAAACAAGCCTTGCAACACTTATCGAATATGGTAAATAAACCATGAACGAGATTGCAAAACATCCCAGATCACCACCAGATTCATCACCAGATGGCACCGCCTTCTTATGCTTCATAAGATTTCATTTTAGTCTTGCCATAGCCGATGCCTAATCATGACTTATATAAAGAAATCCAGTCAATAGCTACATATTGTGCTTGTTCTCGCATCACAGAAAACACAGAAACTGGCGCAAGTATTTCTGGAAGTTGACGGGCACATGGTATTTTAAGCAAAACTTCGAGTTGCCTGTTGTGTTAAAGGAATTATATTTGACTCAAGTGTTAACGAGAGCATTGCCTAGCAACTGGACTGGGGTGAGATTACGCCAGCACCTTGCTTTCCAAACATTCGCCTACTCTCTCGCAATTCACCGGGCAGCACGCTTTCATCTGCAAATGTCAGCGAGGCAGGAGCATGGCACCTCGCGAATCACGAGAGGGCAAGTGAACGTTCGAAAAATGGGATGCTTCGCAATCTCGTTCGTGGTTTATTTACCATATTCGATAAGTGTTGCAAGGCTTGTTTATTTTGCTCAAGACTAAACTTGGCATTTTCCTCATTTCAAACGCAAGTTTCACAACTATTCAGACACACAAGAAGCAAGTGAGTAATGTGGCGAATTGAGCGTGTTGGTACACATTTGAAAAGGTGGCAGCACAACAAAAGACACGGACGGAGACGTGATTACAACAACAAGCACTCGTCATTATCGTCCCGTCCGTGTCCTTTTTTGCACTGCCGCCTTTTCAAGTAAGTGAGCCATCATCACTGCAGGATAGACAGCGACGAACATTATAAAACCCAACAAAAAAAATAATCTTGTCCAGTGCCACACTGCATTCTCAAAATAATTTCTTTGCCTTTGTGTTTCCTAGACGAAACATATAAACGAATAATCAACTTTACACCCTTTCACTGTACCCGCAGTCAGTCTCATCCAAGTTACGAATTTAGAAATGCAAGAACAGAGCATACACTCGTGAGTGAATGTGTTTCACCTGATATTGCCCTGATATTGCTGGCTACGAAGGTTCAAACAACCTTTCTTCTTTCACTTTTGTTTTTGCACAACCTACACGTAAAGAGCTTTGGTTCAACTTCACAGGTGTTTCATATAGGTGTATCAAACTAGAGTGCATATCAATTAAATCTTGCCCCCCACTGCTGTACTGCTTCAGCAAACTTTAGTGGCCAAGTCCAGCATCCTTCCTGTCTGTTCGCTTTCATCCATGAAGCTTTTTACCACTGGAAATAATGGTTTCATTACTCATGGTGCATTCGACTGGTCATTTTTAAGTGCTCTAGAGTGCTCCGACGGTGCACGTTACACTCAGCTGATCAAAAGCGAGCGCACTGGGCGCATTTGACCAATTCTTTCAGAGTGCTGTACTACAGCTCAAGAGATCTCAACTTTGACCCGGAAGCGCAGCCAAGATTTGGCACAGTTCTGGCAACATGGCTGCTGCAGCGGCAAGTCTGCGCTGTTAGCCTGTCAATGCTTGTTTATAACAAAGGAAGCGCTGACATGTTTCTACCTCTGGCCTCCAGTATGTGGTGTTCAAATCCACACCTCAGCAACATCTTTTAATGAGCGACAAAAGCAGATCTCAAAGGCCATGCTTTTGCTAACTGGAAGCACTGGAAGTGATTGCGGAGCCAGACACATGTGATAGAAGCCGTATTTTGGACATCACCTAATGCTATGGCAAGCAGCTGGGCTGTGCTTGGGCATGCAGTCTATGGCTCCAATCTACAGTGGGCTCAGCTTCGCTGCAATCAGAGTCGAAGCACGGTAGGCCCACCTTTCTTCAATTAAACTTTGGCACATGCTACAGTTTGTTACAAGTGAGTTTTATGGCTGTAAAGCTCTGTTTACATTTCACTCCAATACACTGAGCAAGTGGCTACATACGTGGTCATTATGGTAAACGCAGGGTGAGACGTCTTCCGATACGTTATGTTGGTTGACGAATGCAGAGCCTCGTATCGGGGATTGCACTTGAGCCATTCCAGCAGGGATTCGCATGCCTGCATCTGCAGGGCCTCATTGGTATAGCTCACAGCCAAGGCCATGTGAGCAGTCAGGTTCTGCGGGCTCAGCTGCAGGCATCTGCAGAGGGGATCAAGCACTGCTGAAGCGATGAAGGCTAGTGAGACCGCTATTAGAAAGGCAGCGGCCAGAGAGACAAACTCTAGAGTCGGTGACAACCTCAGATTGCAGAGGCAAGTACAGCCACCATATTATATTTCACAGAGATGTGACCACAAAACAAATGTTGACAAGTTTTCTTTTAAGAGTGACCTCTACAGCTATCTTTTTTTCCTATATCATTTGCCGATCTAGGGGAGAATAAATGATCTTTCGCCTGACCTCTTATTGCTACTGAAAGTAATACAGTAAAAGCTCATAATTCGAACCGCAAGGGGAAGCCGCTTCAGTTCGAATTAACGAAAGTTTGAACTAACGAAAGTGAAGGAGAGCAACAGTACACTGCGATTAGGAAGCAGTAGGGAATGTCAGAAATTTGGCGTTAAGATGACGTGTGCCGCGGGCACACGCCATCTTCAAGTCGAAGCTCTGGGTCCGACTGTGCCACACCACTGATGTTCACCGAAACGAACGTTAGCCGAGGCTTAACACTATCACAATGATTCGCGACGGCCGATACCTCCTAAGCTGAAAACAGAGGTACACAACCGATGAAGACTGCCGAGACAAAGACGCTGAACATGTGAAGGTGGCGAAGGCCCTGATTCGTTGGTTCTTGATTGCAAGCGCAGCTGCGACGTACTTGATTCGCTGTGTTTTGGCGCTTGCCGTGCCATCTCCGCACAACATTAGCAGCTGTACAAGATTTGCAAAGCCTCCGAGATTCGCAACGGGCAAGAAGTCTTGGAGGTTACGTAGAACGGAGAGGCGGCAGCCGCCACTGCCTTCTGGCTGACCCTGCGTGGGTTCGGTTTTTTTCCGATTTTGCCTTCTCTCGCCGTTCTCTCCGTTTCGGAGGCAATACAGCCTTGCGTGTAGGCAGTAGGCGCTTTTCTCTGGCCGTGTGCCAGGTCAGCGTAGTTCGAATTATCTGTGAGGGAACCTTCTCGCGTTCGAATTAACGAACTTTTTTATACATAGACTTCTGTGGAGCTTGGCCGGACCAAATCGTACAGTTCGAATTATCCATAAATTCGAATTATTGAAGTTCGAATTAACGAGCTTTCACTGTAACGGTTTTTACTGCTCTATGGTTTTTGATTGCTGTTGAGTATTCACAGCATGTAGCCCCTGCTGTAATGCCAGAAAGGTGAAGCAGGTAACTAATAAATAAATAAATAGATGCAGTCTAACCTCATCATAACTAGTATGTCTCGCCCAACGTGAACACCCTTCCTATATTCAATATATGTTATAAGCCTACACGCCGATTTTGGCAAAAAACAAAACAAAATTGGGATCATGCCTATTCGAATGAAAGTAGAGCTTTTGATGGGCCAGCAAGGGTCTCCTGTTAGCTTTGATGGCCCATTGGTGGCTTGCCATTCTGGTATGCATTCGTGTGGTCTGTTTAATCGCACAGGATCGGTGCATTCAGCTTGGTGGCTATGAGACAGCCAAGCCAAGTGGCTGGACCAAATAAGCATGCATGTCCAGAATGTGCAATTTCAATTTACTCTTGCTGAGTATGTGGCATTTTCACCACCAGAATAGATACTTCAAGCTGCAAGTGAACAGATATCCACTTGTGTAACCAATATTGTTTTGGATTTTCGAATTCAAAAGCGTCAAACACAACCCTAGGCTTCACCCTTCAGTGGACTTGAAGAAGGCTCGATCAACTGAATCTCATTTCAATCTTAAATTGACATTTCAGCCCCAACACTGAAGCCTTTTTCACAATCTGATGGGTTGGTCATATGCCTTGCGAACATTGATGAAGTCAAAAGTCTAGTGAAATCTCATCCATGGAAAGAATCATAAAAAATCATTAAAATAGTGAAAAAAGTAAGTTCTCATGTATGGATCGAAACAGCAAGTTAAATAATTTTTTCATCTTGGTCTGCGTCTGTGTTGTTAGTTTGCTTTCCTTTTTGAAGAAGGCATATGATTGTGATAATTGCAATCACAACGAATAAAGCCTCGTAACCAGCATACAGAGCAAAATAAGCTTACTTTCTCAGGGCTGCAATAGCTGCTGTGTCCTGCTCATTTTCAGCTTGCGTTGTCCCCAAGTATTGCCATGCCTGCACCAACAAAGAGTCACAAGAAAGGCGAAGGTGTCAGTAAATTTCTCCAATGACCCCTTGTCAAGTGTCACATTGAAGAAAGACTATGTGATTGCAGCAAATGAGTGGCTTGCCATCACCACAGTTACGTTAAATTGCTACATTCATCAAACAAAAATACCTTTAAAGTAAACTTTCTTTTTAAACTAAATTAAACTAAAATTTTTGTGTTGCCCAGAACTTGCCCACAACTTTCCAAAGTATTTTACCCTGTGTGTCATCAATAATGGCACAACTATTGGTAACCATCCACTACGGCACCCAAAGTTGAAAAATCGACTTTATTATTAAATAATGACATAAAATAGATGCCAAGTTCACAAAAGTTCTGTAAAAGCCCCAGTTACAAATACTGGCACATTTTAAAGCAATTGTAGTACATATATTTTGTCTATTTCGGGTGCTCAAACAGGTGCAGTTTATTCTTCAATTCAGTCAAGATAGGGCCAGGTGAAAGCAGTTCTGCATTTCATGAGCGTATGAATTGGGAAGACCAAACTTGAAGCTTTCGCTAGCTCGAACGGCACTCGCACATACTTCAAGCCAAGCAGTGCAAGTTTATTTACCTCAACGTGCTGTGGATTTTTCTGGACTGCTGCTTCAAAGAGCAGAACTGCGCTGGGAATGTCGTTTTCTTGAAGCTTCTTAAGGCCTTCTTCAAAGGGATTCTCAACGTTTTCCAATGGATTCACGTCAGCGAACTTGTACTCCTAATTTAGAAAAACATCAAAACATAATGGCTCCATAAGAACGAGAGATTCCTCAAAGCTGCAAGGCTGGGTATCAAATAGAAGCAGTTCAGTAATGATTGTGAACTTACACGATATGGCTCGGGAAGACTTTCAAACTCCGAAAGCCATGGATGAGAATTAGGCGCCTCCCTGTAGGAGTTACAGTAAATAAAAATGTTTAAGAATCACAAAAAAGACATGGCCATAAATATCATGCTTCAAATTAAATAAATAAGCATATAAAAGTGACCATAAAAATACCAGGTGGGTCAGGAAATATTTTAAGCGATTAGGAAACACAGCACAGCATACATCATTCCTCATTGCAGATGTCAAACGTTATGTCATAATCACTAAAGAACTGATTATGTATCTGAATTCAATTGTTTTATTGGCACATTTAAAAGTGCATGTTGCAAAAGCAAAACCGAAGCCAGCCTGTACATAAGGAAAGTACATATTCTAGAAATCCTGTGCCTTGCAACACACTGCTACCATTACCACCGCAAACACATTGCTTCGCTTTAATGTCAAGAAACACGGATTTGACTCAAAATGTGAACTGCACGGGTGTTCCAGTTAACAATTTTCTGCATTGTATCAAAGTTGTTTGGCTGCATGCAGAAGGCATCTTACATGGTGTACCACTTAAGCACAGCAACCCAGCACAATCAATGTTATAATGAAGGACGCATCGGACACAAAAATGCCTTCACTGCATCCTGTATGCGTTATATGTGTACACCCTAAAATACTCACGCTATCGTATCTATGTGAAAGAAATTCCATTGACGGGTTAGTTTTGATGGCCAATCTGCAACCTGCCATATCGACGCATGGCGTGTAAGCGATGCTAAATTACAAATGAAGCCTTTGGACAAACTTTGATACGCAAGCATGTAATTGGAATGATTACACAAGATAGGTATGTTGCCTTGCTGAGTGCGAGCCAGTCGAGCCAAGGTCAAGCCAAGCCACAGCCCAAGAATCCACCCACCTCCAGAATGTGCCATTTGAAGATTATCTTGTTGCATATTTCACATTTTCTGCAGCCATATTACCATATTTACTGGACTATAGTCCACACCCGGTGTATAGTCTCCAGGGGCCAATCTCGGCCTAACGTGAAAAGTCTTCTTTAGATAGTTTGCAACCACTGCATAGTCTGCAAAGACAGACTTACTAAAAATAGTTTCTCTAGCTTGTCTGCAACCAGTATACAGTAGGTAAGCATATGTTTTATATTCAAGCAGTAAAAGTTTGGGTACTTTATTAGACTGTATGTAGGAGTCAATTTCAAAACCTGTAAAAATCACTCTCATCGGGCCTATCAGAAGAAAACAGGCCAAGCATGTTGAATTTGGCAAATGGTGTTACGATCCCAACTGTCCTTGTGTCTTGCACATATATGAAACTACGTATAAATGCGTTGAGCATTTTGTAACTATGTTTTGCGCATGTGCTCACAAATCCAAATGCTGAAAAACAGCCACTTTAAAGGGACACTAAAGTGAAAAATGATTTCTTCTGCATCAGTAAATTACCGTTCTACAACACCAAAAACACCACTCTTACAACGATAAGACGTTTGGTAAGCCAGAAAAAGCGCAAGAACAAAATACGAGTCACAGCCCCACACCTGGGGGCTGTGACGTCTCGGATTTTGATGGCATCTTCTAGGGCCTGCTAAATATATATAGCGGTACAGATTGACTACATTGTGTTCTAAAGGAACCGAATATTAAACATGGCAAGTTTCGGGAACCTTTATTCAGCCAATGCATCCCAAATGCGAAAACATACTTTGGAATCCCTGACATCGCACTGACGTACCAGCGCTGAGGCTTCGGCGTGAAATTCAAATACTGATACTTGGACCTTCATTTTCTCATCCAATATTCAAACTATTTTTTTTAAATGACTGCCTGCAGGGTTTTCAAACAATGCTTAATTAGTCTAAACTGATTTATTGCTTCGCTTTAGTGTCCCTTTAAGTATCACGAGAAGCATTCGCTTGCATATGACAAGCTGCTAGTATGAGCTATAAATACTGCTAAAGCACCACAACAGTTATTGCAGCAATGGTTTTACAATGTGATTTAAGGCAGGCAAAAATTTCAGGAGCAGTCTGGCCTCATTTTCTTCAAGCATGCTTCAGGTCTTGAAAATAATATTATGTATGGCCTGCACCCATCGATAGCTCATACCCTATGAAATTTCAACTTTTAAACTAGGGTAGTCCACGGACTATAGACTGGAAAATACAGTAAATATTTTGAGCTGCATGAGAACAAAAATCTTAGGCGTAACCGATACTGTCTAAGACCTGTATTTTCAATTTTGTGATAGCAGTAGAATAATCACTGAAATAAAGCTTGGCCCACAAAATTTTAGATTTTCTTATATGTATATGGTACTGCTTCGAATCCATGTTGATTGTATTGAGGCTCAGCTATAATCGATAAATGTTAACCCACATACGGAAAAAAATATGGCTATGATGGTTGTATTTTCTGGTTTCATGATTAAACGGCTTTAGTTTAATGTTAGCGTAATAGTGGGGTTAAGGGAAATAGCATCACCATTTCACAAACAAACTTAGCGGAAAAGCGTAGTTTAAGTGTGCGATGCTATTCCATTACACTTTGAATTTCACATACATAGTGCGCCTAAGTGATTCTATCTATTCGCCAAGCTTTGTGTGTGCATCCAAAAAGTGTGAAAGACAGCGCAATGAAAGCCAGGGGTGCCTAGTATTGTACTTTCTACGTCTGCTGATCAGCAGCGAAATCAGTACAAGCAGTAAATGCTGCCAACCACAGCCACTGAAATCTTCCTATCTCAGAGGCCATATACCGTTGCACCTACCTCCCGACTTTACCGATAGGTGGCTCTGTCATCTCGAAAGTTTCTCTCATTAGGCCTTGATGCGTTTGAAACAAGAAGCAATGTCATAATACTCCGTCGTCAAAGCGACTTGAGACTAAGCAAAAGCCGTGTACACAGTCATCTGCTACAGACGAAGTGAATACTACAAAAGCAATGCTAAATTCAGTTGGAAGCGGGCGGCTGGGACCGCTGTCATGTCTTACGTAAACAACATAAACCATGCAAAGACGGCAATGTTTAATCTGAGAAAAGCGTGCGTACGCTAAATGCTATGGGTTGTTTAGCATTCTGCGCATGTGCATTTCAAACCAGCTATTCCACTAAGCCCGCTATTACGCTAAGCTAGAGTTGTCTATTATAGTACAAATAGACTACACTGTCTCAACATTTTTTTTTCCTTTTTTTTTTAATGCACACCGCTTCCCAAGCTTCCTGCAGCCCTTGTCTCGGATATAGTACAACAACAATATTTTGCACCAATAAGTTTCGTCTGTACAACAAGCAGTACCCTCATGCTTTCACAATGTTACAAAGGAAAAAAGGGTGCACTAGACTGGAAATTTCCAACCTCGTCACTTGGTCCCACTCTTTCTGCAAGTTTTCCCAGAAGTCGGTGTCGTTTCCCTTTTCTCTGCCCTCTGCAGCAAATGCTTTCGCCCACTCAGTTGCCATTGCTTCAGGGGAAGTAGGGTCCTAGCAAAACAATAATTGCACTTGTAATGCATTAGATACCATAGACAATTCAAGGGCACAAAATTGTTATTATTTTTTAAAACTTGGCAACACCTTCAAAAAGAAAACAATGTGACAATCTGCATAATTCACTTTACGCTCAACCGTACAGCCCCCAACGCTTATGTCTAAATATCGGCGTGCTAGGGTTAAAGAAATCGATGTTTAGGGCAAAATAGTGGGTTTCAGGCAAAGTGCTTTCACTCTGTAAAAGTATTAGAGCACAGAACGTGCAGAAAAAGATAAATAAATTTGTCATGATGATGCATCCCTCAGAGAAATAAAAAGTTTGGTGTCCTCATGTAACCATTACACGGCACCTCTGAATTCACTTCAGTGGCAAATACACTGAAAAATTCTGCGCTCTGAAAATGTTAACAGTCGGCTGTACATTTTTCAAGTTTTTGCATAGAATAGCTGCATAATGTGCTAAATTTGTTCAGCTTAAACTTATAAGCTACAGTGAAATTTTGCTTTCTTTGCATCGCAGCAACACAGCATCTGAGCTCCGACCAGTGTGCTGGGGGTCATACAGGCCAGAGCAATGTGAAAGAGAAAGCCTGAGGCCGTATCTTATAACATTTCATTTACCTCCCTTATTACCATCCACCATGCTTAATGGCAGATCCTGGTGATGACAGCCACACTGCTTCATTCGAGCCAATCGTGAAAAGTGAGGAAGATGAAAAACGAAATGAATTGTTTGAAAATAGAACCCGTAATTAGCATTCCAGTGCATCAAATGTCCTCGCTTTCTGCTTTGACATTTTCTTGAATGCAAGGACAACTTAGCAAGCACAAGCAGGAGATGTTGTGAATTGTACATCTCCAATAATGATTTCCTTTTAATATTTTAAACCCCCTGTACAGCTTACCTTGGGGGTCATTGGTATCAACATATACAGTTGACATTCTGGATGTTGACAGAGAAACTTAATTTGGACAAATCTCAAGGTACCTTGAGAAACTGTTTGTTTAAATGAAAGTTTATTTTAGTGAAATGTCAGCACCTGGGTTTGATACCAATGTGGGGATGTTGCAATGATTCATTTGTAACAGAATGGACTAATAGGCTACTTGGTTTAGTTGCATCTTAAAACTGTAAAAGCGTGCAAGAACGAGAATGAATAGAGAAGACAGGATGAGACGCTTACCCACAATTGAAAAATTTTATTGAAAGGAAACTATATATATGCACGCAATTATATGCACGCAAAAGACGCCTTCGAAAGCTTTAACCCATGATCTTTTATGTGCATGTGCAACCCACCTACTCTGTTTTTTGCTTGCACATATTTGTTTCCTTTCAATAGAATGTTTCAGTTGTAAGTAAGCGCCTCGTCCTGTTTTCTCTCTTCGTTCTTATCTTTGTGTCCTTTCAGTTTCAGAACAGGTCATTCCACAGTGCTCGATCAAGTGATTTTTGAACAAATACAATTTGCATTTGGTTGTGGCACAGGGTACCAAAAACAGCTCTCTTTCTCTTCAAACCCTTGCATAGTGAACAAGATAAGCAGGGTGTCAATAAGCATATTTATTTGTCTAAGCACTCCTTCTTTTTGGCACTGTGATATTTTCATTACACAAGTGAACGAAATGCAAATTATTCACTTTGGTTGCAAACTGAATTAAAACAAAAATAAAGCATCATGCGGCCAAAGAGAAACTCAAGCAATGTGAAGTCTGAACATAGTGGAGCACACCTCCTTTAGTTGTCACTATTTCAACTCAAATGATTGATTAAGAGCAAGCTTTAGCTTGAGGCCAATCTCTACTTGCCCTTCCAAATATGTGTGAAATGCAAGAATGTTCTCATTAAGGACACCCACTGAACCAATTTGAATGAAATTTGTTGCATTTGAAAGAAAATGTTGTGTACTAGTGACTGTCAAGAGCAGATATATTACTTAGTACCCTTAATGTTTTTACAATAAACTGCTGAAAACCGTCAAACTGCAACAAGTTCCAAGTTTACAATGCCATAACTCCACACCAAAAGCACATATGTATTGCACGTCTGTAAATGGCACCTATTAGAGCATCCCAAACAAACACAAAACAAAACAAAAAAACATATGACACAATAATTTCCAATTTATGCAACATTGCTTACAAGAATTTTGTAAAAGTCCTATACACAAAGTATTGGTACATTTCGTAGCAATGAACAGTAAATCAATCTTTCTGTCTACATGAGATACAGTTTAGAAACTGAGGTACATATGTCTTTAGTGCCCGATTACATAACCGTGAACTTCGTGCTTCTTTTTTCTCTTCTTTTCATACTGCTCAATATTGATAGTTTCAGCAAGACATATGAAATTCCAAGTCGGCAATTTCCTTCCAGAAGTCATTAGAACATAACTTTTTTCTTTTGAACACAACAAATTTAATTAACTCAGTTCAGTAGCTGCTAAGGGAGAGCACTTTTCCATTTTTCACGAACCAGAGTTTAAGCTTCCTCTAAAAAGACAAACTCTAACTCTGTTTAAGCTGACAAAATATTTTTTCAGAATTTTATTTTCATTATTTTGCTGTGATAGGTTGACTATTGAAAACATAAAACTTTGACAAAATAAATGTCAGTTTTATTTCTTTATTTTGGGGGGGAAACCCCTACGCCAATGCTCCAGTGTGATAGCACAAATTTCGAAGTAGTATTTTTTCGTATTTTGGCAGATGTGCTTTAGCCAGAGTTCCTGGAACTTTATAAGTTAATGTTTGGCTCTCTTGTAATACAATATAGTCCATCTTTGCCAACAAAAATTTAGCAAGGCTCAAGCAGGTACCATCAAAATGTGACGTTGGTACAGAAACTTCCAGGGCAGCATCACCACCCACATTTAGTTTCTGCACCTTCTTCGGCTTACGAAGCCACTTAGCATGGTAAGAGTGGATTTCTTGGTACACCGGAAGTGTAATTAACTAATATAACTCAAGTTTAGTCTCTATTTAAGAGGAAGCTTCAGCTCAAGACCAACTCCAATTTCCTTATTTAGATACGTGTGAAGTGCACACGTTTTCATTAAACAGCCCATAAACCAATTTGAACAAAATCTATTGTAATTAAGAGGGAGGGTGAGCTGTATTGTACTGACTGTAGCGAGCAAAATTTTTATGCAGGGCCTCAACTTCTTTTTAACAAAAATTGCCAAAAGCGGTAAATTCTTTAAAGAACAAAGCACAAGCTAAACAAGTCCTATCAACTCTGTTCACCTCTGATGTCTCATTAGGCACAATTTACAGACATGCGATATCATTCTCATTGCTGAATTATATACAGTTGCCAACTTGATGCTTTAGTTGCTGTTGTTGTTTTCTTGCAATTTTCAATGACTTTTGGAAGAAAATTGATCTCCTAGATAAAAGGCCTGCTGCCTGTAGACAGTAGATTCTGACCTTACCTTTTAAATGCAACAAACCACGTAAATTCAGTGCAGTGGACATCGAGCAAAACAACTTCTCGGCTCCCATGCATTTAGATGGGAGCTCCGAAGACAAAGCTTCCTCTTAAGAGGAAGCTTTAGTTCGGGTGCTCCTATCTAAATACATGTAAAAGGAGAATTCGTTTTTCTTGGCAATCACTGCACCAAATTTGACAAGGTTTGTTGCATTTAAAAGAAAAACTTAAAATTTAGTGACCGTTGGTTTCGAATTTTTGAGTTAGGTCGTCAATTTTTATTAAAAATTAGTAAAAATCGAAAATTTTCAAAAAACGAAACTATCAAGTTTACAACTTTATAACTCAACAACGAAAAATGATAATACAATTCTGTGAATTGCATGTAATAGTACATCTAAAGCAGACAAAATTGATATGCTACACGTGAATGTAAAAAAATTTATTAATAGGGAAATACAACTTTTGCAGAACCCTTGTAACCAACGTAACAAATTCACGTAAGATGTAAAATTACATATTGAATTTGTCCGCTTTGAATGATCCAATGGATGCCGTTCACATAACTGCGATATCAGTTCTTGATGCAGAGCTATTAGTTTGTGAACTTCGTGCTTCTATTTTTTTCAAACGGATACATATTTCAAAATCGTTTTAAGAAAATTCAAGCCCTAAATCGAAATTCCACTTCCAACAGTCACTAGAATTTAACTTTCTCTTTCAAATGCAACAAATTTCACTAAGATCGGTCCAGGGGTTATCTCATAAAAACGTTTTTGCGTTTTACATGTATTTGAATAGGCCGCGTCGAAGTTGGGCTCGAGCTAAAGCTTCTTCTTAAGGTCCCAGTGCTTCAACATGGCTCTGCGTCAATTACCTTCGGCCACGACTCCTGCTGCTGCTGCCGACCGTATTGTCGAGCAAAGTCTTCAGCCCAGCTCGCAGCCCGATCCCCTAAGTCTGCGTGGTCGTCTCTTAGCCTCTTCACAAACTGCATAAACTAGCGCGTGGAGCAGGCGCCAGGGACAGCTCCATATACATGACTGCAGAAAAGCTTAGCTCCTTATTTACTATTCTTTACTGAACCAAACTATTAATGGAGCCAGAAACCTTAACCTTAAATAGTTAGAAAGTGGAAAGAGAGATAGAGTGCAGCTTCTATGAGGACAATGTCTTTGAGCCACGCCTGGGTTCAAATCAATTAAAACTTTGGTGTCTCTCAGAGCATGCTAATCTCATGCAGTAGTGTTTCTCAAAACTTTAGCGATCATGTACCTCGCGGCTGGCTTATAGGTCACTGACAGACTTTCTTGCACTTAGGAGTGTCTACTCCTTTTTAACTACAAAGCATGCAGAGAAAACAGACATCACATTAAAGCCACAATAACTGCACTCAGTTTCACCCATAGCAGGCAACGCTACGAAGACTTGAAAGATTTCTCTCACTGCTCACATAAATTCATGACCCAAAGACTATGCATCACGTGTCAAAGAATGATACTATGGGTATACCTCACGTATTTCAGCGTAACATTAATTTCATACTTCTGTGTCGCAAAATGCAACATATTTGTCATATGACAGGCATTGCAAATTTGAACCTTTTTTCCAACGAACAAGTGGAGCAGTAGGCAGCAGCCGCACAGCATCACTTGCGCTCATCCCAAAAAAGCATAATACATTTAATACTTCAAGCACAAGTGTGCGCAAATGAAACACAATTTGACATGACCTGACATCAACAAGCTGTAGCTGTAGAATATGAAATACAGCAGGTACTCCATACAAGGCATCAAAGATAAAAAACAACTGCACTGAAAAACACACACAGTGAGACTTCTATGAACACTTCAATTGCATAGCTTCCACAGGATTGCCTGCTAACTATAAAACAAAGTATAAAAGGATACTATCTTTACTATCTCCTAAAATTAGTATGTCCTCGGCATTCTTGACTATATAACGCAGAAGGCAGTGCAGAGTGCGCTGGCTTTAAACTCATGTTTTGTTGTTTATTCTTGCAGCATTTTCACATAGAATACCAAAAAGCAAAACAAGATAAGCATAAGCATAAGCAAAATAATCCCATAACTGCATCAATAAAAGGAGAGAAATGTACCAAATAAGAAAGAAGAGTAACAAATAATAGGGAGAAGAAAGTGCAGTACCTCTGTTTCCATCAATGCATCATCGTTGACACTCTTCAGGAGATCGTCAGCCACCTGAGCCATGCCTTGACTGCCTTCTGTCGCTGGACCTTGCGCACTGCATAGATTTTGCGCCAATCAGTTGTGTCTCGCTGGGTGAGCAGTCTTTTAAAACCTAACAGAGCCTGCCACAATTCACAGAAGGACCACAGCGATGACTGAAGAATCTTGTGCTACTTCTTGGGAAATGTTTAGAGTATGCACCACTAATTTCCAGAGTACAGCCCAGTAGCACACATCCTCAGGCAACTCTCTGTACATTATAATATTAATGACCTTCAATCCTTTTCAAAGTTAGGTTGGAAGCGATTACGTAAAATATTCGACTAAGATATAAATTCTAATGCACGTGGAACTATACAGAAGTGGTTTAAGCATATTGTTGCTGTTAGCTATAGTGAAAATTGACACCAATTTGCTTTGGACCACTGTGTTGTCACAGATGATAAAAAGCCTAAAGGAAAAGTGTTTTTAATACTGCAAATTGAGAGGAAAATCCAGGATACAGCATCAACATGTCAACCCACCATTAGGGGTGTGCGAATAACATTCAAAAATTTCAAATATTATAAAATATTAGATTCTTCACATTCGTATTCGATTCGGAAACTATGTATTCAAAAATTTTTAAATGTGCGATAGGATATGAATATTGATATGAATATGAATACACCATCAGTGGAAGTGCGCTGCGCAGCAAAAAAGCAAGGAAAAAAAATGAAGGCTGAGCCTGAAACGTATGCGTCACGCAATCCTCGAGCTCCGGTGTGGGAGAACACAGGGAAGGAATTTCACTTGTGGAGACTATACGGGGCAAGTGGAGAGAGCATCTATGTTGGTGGTAAAGCTCGCCTCCTGATATGCACTGAAATATTTCTATCTCGGCTAATATCGAACCAATTTGAAAAATTCTTGCAACAGAACGCTCCCTAGAGGGCACATAACAACTTCCAGTGTATAACCGAAATTTTCTAAGTGGCTTGGTGAGGGTTCCTTTAATGACAAGAAACATGAGGAGATGGTTACTTGGATGGATGGAGTAACTTTATAGAAAGGTCCTGCGAGCTACGGGGCGCAAGGTCCCATAGAGCGGGCTACTCCCACGTTGGGACCGGGAGTTGTAACTCCCTGGCCGCATCGTGGGCTCGCTGGAAAGCCCAGAGCTGCTCCGCCAGGTCCGTGCTGCGTAACGCTTCTTGTAGCCTGGCGGAGTCTTGATCCTTGTTTGCGTGGGTCCGACCACACGGCCAGAGCAAGTGATGTAAGTCTAGTGTGCTATGGCAATTTTCGCAATATGATGTTTTGTATAGGTCAGGCATCTAGTGATGTAGTCTGTTCTGCGTGGGGTACGTGTTTGTTTGAAGCATTCTCAACGTCAGGGCTTGAGGCCTGGTGAGCTTATTGTGAGGTGTGCTGTATATTCTGCGGTCTAGACAAAAGTGCTTTATGATCTCGTTATATGTGGAGGGAGGGTCCCGATTCTCGCTGGGATGGTCACGACCAGAATAGGTGGCGTCGCGGAAGGTTAGGTCTCGCGCGCTCCTGTGAGCCATCTCATAGAGATTGCGAGGGGCGTCCACGATCTCTCCGAGGTGTGCCGGGAACCAGCAGATGGTGTGATGCTGCAGCGGTGCGGATCTATTGATTATTTGTAGTGCTTGTCTTGCAACTGCTCCTTTCTGAAAGGCTTTGACGGCCGAGCGTGAATCACTGTAGACGTGGGTGGTGGTCGGGTCTGTGAGCGCGAGTGCGATGGCAACCTGTTCTGCTATCTCGGACTTGTGGGTCTTGACTTGGTTACTTTCTCCACATACAATGACATGATGCCTTCAGCACATAACTATGATACTTAAGCAAAAAATCTTTTTTTCATGTTCATTTCATGTCCCTGAGCTGTCTTTTGTGTCCGACATGAATACTACAAGTGTCTGCAAGGCTCATTCCAGCTAAAAACTAAAGTTTTCTTTTAATTTGTACACATATAGCTCACAACTGGTTTTGGTCCACGTGGTTCTAACCTTGTATGCAAGGAAAATTGGCACAACATTCGAAAACGAAAAAAAAAAAAGTTGTTATTTGAGCTTGTCCGAAACTCTGCTAAGGTTCCACGCTGTCATTAAAAACAAAAACTGTCTGGTCCTACTGTTCTTTCTTCACACCAAAGACGAACAGTAGCAATCACAAAATAACTAGAAATTGCAAAAATAAAGGAAGCAATCACAAGAATAGCTTCTTTCTGCTATTCTTGTGGTTATTATTATGATTTGATTTGAAAACATATACATGTATACACTTGACAGGAAAGGAAAAGCAAGGAGCAGGCTGGCAACTGCCATGTAGTATACCATGCACAACTCTTCTAAATAAAGATTTCCTGGGCATAAGTAGTGGGTGCGTTCATTTTGTTGTTCTATCCATGTCTTTCTGGGCAGTTCAAATATGAGAGAGAAAAAAAGAAATCTTCAGGCTCATGCACAAGTATTCAGCACATTAACCTTATTACTCTGATAAACATTCCAAAGCACAATCTTAAAGGGGAACTAATAAGTATTTTCAAAGCTACAAAAATCCTACCACGTGCTTCTCACATCTAAAAAAATTAACACTTATCAATTATGAAGTATGGAAAACAGAACATAGCATACTTGTTGCAGTACGAGAAGATGCAGACATAGATGACGCACACCGGATTAGCACTGACTCACAAGTGAAGCTTTTATTGGAGAAGATATACATATATGTGCAGTTGACTCTCATTATAATGGACCCTGATAATTCAGCAAAAAACATCCAGTTTACCCAAAGTTCGTAATATCCGAAACGCCTCACTGCCGAAACTTTGGTCGCGATGTCTAACAATAATACTGCAAAGAATGAGTGACGAACATCCAAAATAAATTTTAAAAAAAATCACAGCCTCGCTCAAAAGGTGAAGCATTGATTGCAACAGCAAATTAGTAGACAGCTACACGAAGTAAGGATAAGTACTGGTTTTATCGGCGGTATAAACTTGCAAACATTCACTTACGAACTAAACAAGCACGGTTTCATGTGCGCGGAGGTAAACATGGACGCATCTCGCTCAATGACAACGGAAAGGCGCTGTCAAAATGTTGTAGTGAGAAAGCACGGGAGCAGCAACAAGCGAATTGACTTTCGTGCTATCTCTCGCCTCAACATGAACTAAACGTCGAAAGCACAGCACATACAAAGCTACCGGCACTGGGTGCACTTTGTCCACATCGCAAACTACTTTCAAGGTACAGCAGCTGCGCGCTAAGCAGCAGCAGCCAGGAACCCCCCCTCACCCTGGCCTCATCCACCCTCCTCGTGCCTCATGTGCAAAAGAAGACAGTTTCTGCCCTGCCTTCCTCCCTCACACGCGCTATATTGAGCCACGATCATCGGCTAACCCTCGCAAGTCAGTTGTCAGCCCGTGTCAACACAGCAAAAGTATGTTTTATACACCCAATTCTGAAAAAATTGCCTCTAATTTCATCTGCTGTAGCCGATAGTCCATTGTAGCGTGGTCCTTTAAAAGCGAACTTCGTTGCATTAATAAAATAGGTAGAACAAACTAAGGTTGAAATATGGCCAGTTATATTCGAAAGTCTGCTGTACACGGGTCCATTGCAACGAGCATAGACTGTATATATATAAGTGATTGGTAACACAAAATAGAACTCGAGGAACCCTCCCTCTTCTCCTCTGTATGTTCATCTACGTCTGTGTCTTTTCGTGCTACAAGTATGTTGCCTTACCAACTCACCCAACTATCGATCGTGCTGTTTATATATTAATTTGATACTAAAGTCGGTCTCGAAATGCCTGTATCACGATGTCGCGACACAGGCCTAAATTTTCTGATATTCTGCAGCAAAAAGACAGGTACGAAGATGATCAGAAAGATGTAAACAAGACTGCCACATATTTTTTTCGGCTGCGCTCGTGTACAGTAGCTGCAGCAGTCACAGGAACAGAGAGAGCCAGTAGATCATGACATCATGAGGCATCCACCTCCCGGGTACCAATATCGAAACTGGTTCAAAGGTACAACCATTATAGTGGATTATTTCAGGCGCTCTGATGTTTGCCACTATTTCTGCATGTCCGATAGTTTTGGGTCTCGACTTGCCCCCAGAAAATTTGAGAAGTAAAAAATCCGAAGTCTAGACTACTTTAAAAATTGAAAAGTATAATCCTGGTTATACAAGCATACTAAGTTGGGCGGACAGGTAGAGAGACATTCCAAGAAAAACGGTGCTGGTAACAGGACCAACGAAAGACAAAACAACAGAGGCTCTGACCACCAACTACAGGTTTATTCATAGGAACGACTTGTATATGTACATGGTGGAAAGACATTAAAAGATAGCCAATGTCACATCTGTGTGACCACAAAAAAAAGAAAATAAAGAATGAAAGAAGGGCTGACCGGCAACAGTGGTCAAGTGAAGTTCTACTCAAACGCTTCTACAACTCACCTCGCACGCTGTTCACCTTCCAAAAGGTATTCTTCAGCCCACTTGATGGGGGCTTCCTGTGGCAGCATGGCCGCAGAAGTTCCTGCAAACTCCCGGGACCAAACGGCTGCGACTAGGCCGGGCTCTTCCTTCACCTCTGGCATGGAGGGAACAAACTCGTCGGCCCAAGCCTTGGAGACACCTGCATCAGCGATGCCCGGTCGCACTAGAACAAACAAGACAAAGAGCTTAAACACGTCTTCCGACACATTACACGCATTTCTCGAGCAGCAGTAGCCTCATCCAAGCAGAAACATTTTCGAACTTACATTTTCCACAATTGCTCACGATAATACTCAATAAAGTTTCATTTGGCAATTTCTTCATTCCTCTTACCTACAATATATGTACGGCAAAAGTTGCTATGGCTCTTTGCCAATGTGTACTAGAGGCTCCAAATGTAAGCTGCAAGCTCAGCGCTTCTTATCTTTCTTAAGCAGAAATGGAAGAATGGAAGTAGATACAAATGTACAAATTCTTGTGGTTTCAGGAAATAAATTCCTATGATTTTGCTTCTATACATTTCCGCAAGCAGCTTGGATAGTTGACGTAGTACCCTGTTAATTGCTCATTACAATGTGTAGTTATGCCTCTATGTGAAGAAAGCCTGTACTGTTTGGCTTTGACCACGAGTACAGGCTCGCACTACAATTTTTTTCTACTTTATTTCAGTTTTTTTTTTTTCACTTACTGTGTCTGGTAAAAGCATGCGTCAGCTTTTTCCTGTTTGTTTGTGCACAGATCTGTTACTGCCCACAGGCTAAAGATATAGACATTACTGTCTGTATAATGAGTAAACTAAAAAGAAAATAAAGGCAATTATGAATCCTAAGCCACTTTAGGTTCTGCATATAAAATCATATACCCTACCACAAAAAAAAAAAAGGCAAGCTGCCCATTGCTGACTGGCTTTAACTTTTTTTTGTGATAAGCTGTACACGCCAATATAATGGCTTAGAATCGCAAGTATCCGTAAGAATAACAATGTTTAAAACAAGTTAACGTTGTGTACATCTTTGGACACTTCTGATCAGATCTGTGCTGTAATAAAGGTGAAATATTTCAATTTTGTTAGAAAAATTAATTCCATACAATGCCTGGGTGGCTTGGTGTCATTGCCAGTTTGTAGTAGATAGATTGGATTCTTTCAATGTAATGAGAGCAATAATTGACATTAGACAAATTTATTAAAGGGCTCAGTGTTTTTTGAATACTACACTGCACAACTGAAATAACCAATGTTATACCTGCCCCTGGCATATTCCTAGTAATCAAGGCAGAGGGTCCACATTTGTCGATGCACAAAGGCTCACTAAATATTTTAAATCTTCAAGACAAATTTAATAGATACATAAAGGGGCCATGCTGGCACCAATAGCATCATAAATGGTTAGCAGAGTGTTAGCCACATAACCTAGGAGTCCTGGGCTTGATTCGTGGCTAAACCAGTAGTGAAGAACTTTTTCTGCTTTGTTACCTTATGACAACTGACGATGGTATTGGTGTGACTATACAAAGTCAGTGGAATTCAGACGCTAATGACGCTAATGAGGCTCTACACTAAATACATCACTTTGTGTAGCCTCATTTTATGAAGGCGCGCTGGTTGAAGTCATGGACAAGCTTTTCGGGCTTGAAATGATAAACATGGTTACCTGACACTGGTGGCTGGTACATCTTCTCAATATCGTGCATTTCCCGGAGTAGGCCAGCCATGTGGAAAGTCTGTGGGGCCATCCTTTCTGGTCCATGCCTCTCGGCCAGAAATTCATCAACAAGCTGTTTTGGGCAGAAAGGTGTAGTCACAACAAAGGATCACTGTAGTCCTATTAGGTCTGATGTACATCTTAACCACAAACTGCAGCAGTGAACAAGTCTTTTAGTATTTTTTTTGTGTTCTAGAAGCTTTCGCGAATGGCTGAACATCTCTGCCATCCTCCTGTACACCAAGCACACTGAATGGCAAGTTAACAGTCACTATTCATTTTTGTCAGGCACATATCAAAGCATTAGCTTGGTAGTTAGGCTAGCAACACAAATTTGCTTTCAAATATTTTTGTCATACTCACCCCTGCAGAAGTTCCAGCCTGAAAGTAAAATGGAAAGGCACTGTTATTGGGGGTACAAATTCATTGCTAAATAGCACGTAGATAGGATTACACATTTCTGAACTCATGTATTGAGGGCTTGGTAATCAAGCAACGAGCTGTTCATGGATACTCAAAAAGTTACATCAGTATAGCAAAAAGTCAAGCGTACAGACGATGATCGTAATGTGTGATGATTGCATGAAACATACAATCTGTCACACTGTGAAATCATTGCACTACCATTTGCTCTAAAAGCAAGAAAACTGGGCAAAAGCAAAGGGGGAAAACAACACAATTAAGGTCGTCAGACCATCAAAAAAACGTAAATGGTACATTTGTATACAATCTCGAGCTCAACAGAATGAACAACAGAAAGTCTGAAAGTTTTTCAGATCCATCGGACGAGGAGAGTTCCATGAGGATGTCCTAAACACAATTATGAAACTAAGTTTGGTCTTACTGCTCCGAGCTGTCCATGGTGTCTTTGCCTCAGAAGCCCTTCCTGTAAAAAAGAAATGTATAATAATAATAAATAAATAATAAAACCAGAAAGAAACGCACGGATATGAGATTTACTGTAGATGATGCTAACCAAGACTTTAAACAGAAAACTGGACTCGGGGAAACTTACTTGCTGTCGCGCTGCGTCCTGGATCGCATGACTCGAAAGTTTGACGAGAGGATTTGGCGCGCCGCACTCGGCTTCTACTAGGTTCCGGATAGACATATTGCGTACAGAAGTACACGAATGACTGAGCTACTGCTGGGCGAATTTGAGTTTCGATTTTGTAAGGTGCTAAAGTATTAGCCTGTTGGTCGATGAACCATGTCACGAGCACCACCTTCGTTCGAAAACGACGTCTTCATCTTCACTTATAAATCAAGCTGCGGAAGAAAGAAAAAAATAAGAAACGGAGAAGTTCTTGGAGACAGAAAGCCTATCTGGCAGCAGCTACAGTTGCTCAAACATATTAATCACTCAGTTACAAAGACCCGCATATGTAGAAGGAAATCGGCCAACAAAAGATCAGCAGATGCGAGCGACGTTGTGCAGAATCGTGATCAAACGACTACCAACCGTGTCGAGTCGGGTCAACGTGTCCGAACGAATTAGACGTTTATTTGTAAACAACGACGCTCTCCTTTTTGCTAGACTCGTGCGATCGAATCCAATAATTTTTTTTTATGGTGCATTGACTTCTTCAGCATGCCTCAGCTGATTCGCTTCGCATGGTGGACTGCTTATAACCTCAAACCAGACACTTGTGTCTTTATTTAAAATGATAGACTTATGTACAAGCGTAACGTGCTTAAAACCTGTTGACTGTATACAAAACCTAAAATACTTGCGCAAAGTATACGTTATGCGACAAAAAAGTTGTATACAACGTTTACAATCACTGCGTTCGTAGCTAAGATTGTAAACATTGGCCGAAGCCAGAAGTTTCTCTGGCGCCGGTGGTGCTGTGAGGGTTTCGCTCGTCCGTGGCGTTAATTGTGAGGTGATTGGTTTCTGTGCGAAACGGTGCTCTTAAATGCCTTCGAAAGGCGAAGATATACTAAATGGATTTAAGCTGTATCCTTCTTTTTCACAGCCTGCAGCGCATGTTAGGTGCACGCACGCAGCGTGCGTATGATTATGATTTCATTGATTGTTTCCATTTATGTGGTCTTGCAGTGCATTCTCTGGGCATAATGCCTTGATCATTGCTTTTTCTACTCGGATACTACTACCACTGCGTATCGCTCGTGCATTGTAGTTGTTTCATTTTCCTTAACCAGTCCGCTTCCTTAGGAATTGGATGAATTTGAGAGATGCTGACACCGGCAAAATGCTTTGGCAAGGGACCGACGATCTGTAAGCGCACGCGCTAGAAGCAGTTTACTTAAGTCTCATTGTATTTTTAGTGCGTTATTATAAAAAATTCTCTTTTGGTTACAGGTCTAAACCGGACGTTGAACACGAAGGTAAAACCACACTAATTCGATCCGTTCAGTCATTTATTTATTTTTTTTCCCCATTGCTAATGTCCTAGGTTTGGGACGCTCGGCGGTCAGATTACGATCTTTTTTTTGTGTGATAACCTTTTGTACACTTTTCTTTCCCTATTTCTGCAGCTAGAGTTCCTAAGAAGATATTAAAATGCCGTGCCGTGTCCCGAGAGATCAATTTCTCATCTGTCGAGTCGATGGAAAAATTTCGACTCGAGCAAAAGGTTCTTTTCAAAGGGCGGTGCCTGGAAGGTAGGCCGATGTCCATACTCTATTACATGTTTTTCACATTTTTTCCTAAGTTATGTTCCGGCACGATTTGTGCACTTCGTTGCTGAATCACAAATACACATGAATGGCTTATTTATGACTTAAGCATGACACTTCTAGCTCAACTGACCTTCGTTTGAAAAATCGTGTTCTCGCCACGAGGTTTTAAATATACGCGGAGCACAGAAGTAATTCAACATCCGGCCGATTTGCTTGTACCAGGCGCTACGGTCTTTAATAAAATATTGCATTTTCGAAGCCATTCATTGGGGGTGCCTTATTGCTCTGTGTTTCCACACACCATGCAAAACTTAGATTTCACTTTTGTAGCCATAACGGTTTCCTTATACGGAGCAGATACAGGGACAAGGATTTGCAAGAAAGATCTATTTCTATCGTATGGGAAAACTTCCAAAAATTAAACAGTTAGGATTGAGCAGTTCTGTATGTGAACAATGGCTGTTGTGCAAAATGGTGCAGACTGATGAAAGTACTGAAAGGACAGTAAAATGAAGGCATGTGGCATCTTCTTTTCGAATAATTCAAACAGCGTTTTCTGTAAGGGGGGACTGAAAGACCGTTGGTGTAGCAAAAAAAAGGACATTTAGAAAATTGAAATGATGTAACATATCTCATTATAACACTTTCATTTCACTAACATTTAATTGACATTAACATTTCATTTCACAAAACACTTTTGCTATAACAATTGATGTTATAATATATTCATTATTTAGTTTTATTGTTAACGTAGTATTCATGTGTCTGTATTCTTTAACATTATTTTTTGTAGGCCCTTCGAAGTCTTCTGTATCAGCTGAAAATCAAGAAATAGAATAGTTGAGCTGTGATTACATTACTTCATCTGAAAGAAAGATAACCACCCAAAACCATGAATCAATGCTCAGTAGAAGCTAGTAACATCGAGCTTTGCCTTTCACCAGTTTCTGTTCACTGAATTCAACGTGCTCTCACTTCTAAGAAGTTCACACGGTGTCACTCAACAAAAATCTGCTTTTTAAGGATGATGTCTTGCTCAATTTCTTACTGTGGATGGGTGCCAGCTCCACTGCAATTAAGCTTCAAATGAAAACAGCGAGAGCAGAATAAGCACCAATAATCTTCCACCTCACATAAGTGGTCTTGCCTTTACGCAGGAGGGTGATAACATAACGTTACCATAGCAACAGTTCACAGTGACTAGCCATAGAAACAATTAAGGCTCTCCAAAACCGTAGCGAATGAACGACTACTGCTCATAACAATGACACAAAGGTTTCAGTGGGTGGGGGGAAATGGTATCATAGGTTTCTTTTGTGTCTGGCTGCCTTGAAGGAGGGCATACAATGAGCGAATGGCTTTACTCTTACTATCCGAGGGGTCGCAGAGAGAAAGTTCAAAAGAAGAGTTGAGGCATGTTCACCATATAGGAGGCTCCTGCTACCTAAATGATGATGCAGCTCACACATAAATGGTTCCCATGACAACAGTCCATACCAGCAGCTTTCAACATTGTTCTTTGGCCAGCCTATTTGCCATAGACCTCTTAGATAAGTTTTTCTTTAGAAGCTAAGTAGTGGCAGCCCTTGAAGCACTGCACTCAGCCCTATTATTCCTTGAATGTTCAGATATGTGGATATAGTCAGATATGGAATTCGATCAAGTGAATCCAAGGTTTTTTAGTAGCTAGCACTTGTCACATTGAACTTTCACCTCCTTACCCATTTGAAGAGGGCTGTTGCCAGCAAATGTTTTTTGGATGGTGGTTATGTTACAGTGCCATAGAGGCACTGTTAGATTAACAGTCCAAGGAGATCTCCACCAATGAGATAAGACAGCGTCAGCATTGCTGTAGTAATTTCGTTCTCTTTGTCAAGTTTATGTATAAAAATAAAAGCATACAAGTTTTGTGTACTCGACACACTTTACGAAACCAAGTTGAAATATGAGTGGACTGAAAAATATGAATATGACTCAATATTTCTTTTATACATCCTGCATACTGAGCAAATTTTTAATAGTTATCTAATACTGTTTGTTAGAGGCTTCTGAACTGGCTCTTGGAACACCTTTAGGATCATGGCCTCTTGTCTGAAGCCTGTGCGTGTTTAGGGTGCACTTAACTGAAATATTTTAAGAGTTGGTGCGCAAAGATGCCAGTAAGTCATTCTGTATGACAGATATTTGTATGAAAGATGACAGACATATTTCAATAACTTCACCGAATCAATCCGTTTTTATTAATAACTTTGTGCATTCCTATTGCAGAGTGGTTTTTTGAGTTTGGCTTCGTCATCCCCAATTCCACCAATACGTGGCAGTCATTAATAGAGGCAGCGCCCGAATCTCAGATGATGCCTGCCAACGTATTGAAGTAAGTACCACATCTAGTATGTGTCGTCACAATGTTATGAATATGCTAGTAATTGTTGAAGCCTAAAAAGTAAGAGCACATTCCCAGCATTCATATACAGGATGTTAAGTGAGATGTCTTTGCATAACACTTCTCTCAAATCACTCCTGATAATCACAGCAGTGATAATCAGTGATAATCACTACAGATATATTTTCATAAATATTATTTTCCAGAGCAAATATTATGCAGTACTTTGCAAGAACATCTCACACGTGAGGCTGATTCATAGGGGTGAGGGCTCTGTATTGTAGTGGACATAAAATACAATCTTATGACGGGTGATCCCAATACTGCTGGATGGTAGCATAAGACAGCTGTTACCATATTTAAAAATATGTAATGAGTGGACTGCTTTCAATGTTCACTTGCATTATTGATCTTCTATGTGCCATGATATTGATTTTACACCCTTTATTGCGCTCTTATGTTTTTTGCAGTGGGAATGTTGTAATAGAGACGAAGTTTTTCGATGACAACCTTCTTGTGAGCACGTCCAAGGTTCGCCTGTATTACATCTGAGCCCCAGGCATGATGTTTGGCATGGCACTTGGGAATCCTGCAGCGACACCTTCATCACCGCTGCCTCTCCCTGAGCTCACATCTGTGGCGTCTCGAACAAACAATAGTTTCTCCATTGCTTGCATTTTTATTCCCAGATTGCCAAACAGCTTCCGCTTTTTACGCATTATTTTTTCCTCCACCTTTTATCATTTTTTTCTGACCATTTCTGGAACCAGTGATGAAAGTCATTTTTTATACTAAGCTTTGTTGCATTGGTGACCAATTTGCTACATTTTTCCCCCCATCATTTGTACATAGTATTTTGTTGATGAGCCACGAGTTGTGTGGCTGATGAGTATTTAAGATTTTGTCTGTTTCGTTTCTTCGGTTCTTGTTGTCCGAGTGTTGTTTGTTGTTGATTGCGCTGAAAGCCCATGCCAGTGCAGAGTGAGAGATAGAAATGAGCAGCTGCAACGGGCATGTTATGTTCACCTTGTGCTATTCCAATTTATGTAGCTGCCGTTATGGAAACTTGTAGTGTCCACTTATTTTGGGTTCCTCCAAACCCTCATGTTGTGGTTTCGCAGCTGCACTAGTCCAGACGAGTGTAAACAAGGCAGGATGATCGTGATGCAAAAAAAAAAAAATGTTGCCTCCTGTAGCTTTCTCGCACATTTGTGATGCTTATTATGCTGCTGCTTGTTTCTGCAATGCAGGAAGTAAAATGCGAGAGGTATCGTGTGCTGCTCTGGCTTCAGGGAGCAGCAACCAGTGCAGAGTGCATTTCATGTGAAGTTTTACCAGTTCAACCTTCAAATTTTAAAATGTTCTTTCTAACCCTGTAACTCCCAGCATCGTTGAAGAAGTGCGCAAACAAAATGCCTAAAGATTATTGTTTTTTATGTTCTGCCAATTCTTTTTTTATTTTTATACCCGAGATTCACAAGGTACCATACACATACTTCAAAAAAGAAGCTTTGCCATCAGCACTTGTGATGCTTCAAATACATTAATCTGAACAGATGATAAGAAAATCTATTATGTGACGCACCAGATATATTTCACAAGTACTGGGACTCGAGTGCAGACCCGAAACAATTTTTATACAGCTAGGTTGGTCATTGGCAAGCAAAACAAAGGACCAAGGTGAAAAGCTGCAGCCTGATTCAGTAGGACTTGCAGTGGTATTGCTACAAACTTCTAGGAAAAGTACACTTCAGGCTTGGGAGTTCAAAGGTTTCAAAACACTTCAGTGAGTATGCTGGGTCCAAAACAGTGGTTGGCACACCAGTGTTGATGCTTTTTACCCGTAAATGTGTGGTTAGGCATCTTTCCTTCGAAGCCTCATTGCCTGAGACATGGTGCCTCATGCGTCGTTGAAATTCTGGATTATGCATGCTGCTCAAGCATTTTCCCTCATTCTGTGTGTGTGTGGCACTTGAAATAGACCTGTATGCACTTGGCTTGTTGTTAGAAGGACGCTGAAGCTGAAACGAGATTGGTCAAGTGCATTGTATAGGATAACAAATTAGTCCATCTTTGTGGAAGCAGAGGCTCAGCAAGCTGTAAAGGTTGCAAAAATGATATGACCTGTGGCAACATCTCCTTCCGGTTCCTGAACCTTAGCTGCCCGGTGTGATGATTTTTGACAGATCATCTTGTGGCTATGTGGTTGTTTGTACCAGTGAATATTGCATAAATTAAGCAAAGGAAAGCTTTTCTGACACTCCTCCTTCCTCATTATATATATATATATATATAGGCTCCGATATGTGCAAATTCCACGGCATCCTTGATGTCGTCTATGGTTTGGATGTGAAGTGCGAAGTGAAATTTGACCTTCTGCGTTCTGCACTGCTAAATTACTTTTTTTTTCTTTCTTCTCCCTCGCCAGGAAAATGCACAGTTACAGCATAGGCTCGTGTAAGGGCCGCACGTCCAACTTGGCAGCCCAAAATTTCGAGAAAAATATTGCAGTGAAGAAGTAATTGCATTCGTTAACCTGATGCCGCGTGCGCACATCCGCGAATTTTTGCTTGCTGCATACTTCCGCATGCCGCTAATAGATGGTGAGAGCTGCGCGTTGACCTCTCATGCTATTGGGTACATCTGGGCATCCGGGATGTGCACAAGCCAAGGCTGTGCTGGCACCATTTTGACGAAAAGGTTCGGTCCCATGTAAGGAGGTGCATCTCACCAAAAGTGTGAAAAAAAAAGTGCAGCCCTTACGCGAGTCTATACAGTAGTTCTGAAAAAACTGCCGCACTATATTAAAGTGAGCTGGTGTTTGCCTTCAGCGTCCCTTTAACACTTGCCGCTCACTTCATTGATGAGCATTGTCATCACTGTTTGAGGAGTGCATCAAAGCCATAGAGACAATGTTTCGGAAAGGGCCCTGCCTGCTGCAAACCATGTGTGAAGTTTTGTCAACCAGTTTTGAGAAGGCTTCAATCCTGTGATAACCTAAGTTTACCATGCTGATCCAGCGGCTAACAAACAGTGCCAGCTCCACGCATCGCTTGCCACCTTCACAAAATAATTAAATCTGCGTGTATAACTGGTCATTGAAAGCAAGAGGCATCATGTACATAGATATTGTTCTTTGTGTTGAGCCCACTGTGTGTTCTGTAGCAGTTGTAACACAGGCTGTCACTACTTTTAACGTGGTATCCGTAACCATGTTACGACTCCACAGAAGAAAAAAAAATGTATTTTCATGTTTGCAAGCAGATTGTGGTGTACTGAGATCCACCATCTACTTAGAAGAGCACATTCCAGTTAGACTGCACTTAGGCTTGTCTGTTTGTACTGCTCTCATCGTGTCACGAGCCTCACAGCTTTTTTTGTACCATGTGCTGTCCATAGGGTTTGTTATAGTTACATAGAGGGAAAACTAGCGCTGATGTGCCATTGTATGCATGGGAACACTGGAACGCAGAGGCCTCAGATTGCCGCCTTTCTTGGAAAGCCAGGACAATTTAAGGACATGTAGACACTGTTTCATAGACTCAATGGCCCATTCTTTGCTAAACCAGCATGTAATATGTTCATTTTTCCTTATCTACATAAAAAAATCATGCTTTGTTCTAATTAAATCGTGGGAACTCATGCTTATTGGAGCTAATGTATTGAATGCGAACAGTGCCAGCGGCTGCTAAATTTGTGTAATAATTACAATCTGTTTGTGTTTCCTAATGAATAACGAAAAGTGCATTATGGTGAAACAGACACTGTTGATTATTTGAAAAAAGCATTATTTCTGTGGAAATGACCATGCTTTAAGCCAAGCCACATTCAAGATGAGTATCACACACCCACATCTGAACATTTCCATGGTGGCACACTGGAAACTCACACAAATGGTAGTGCCAGATTTTCCTCTAGGTAATATATGAAACTCTAAGGTGCTTGCTGTCTACACCTCAACATGCCACATTTAGGACGGCCTAACAGTCTTTTCCACGTTTGATGGCCCCAGCTGTTGTGAGAATATACATAGTTGCTTCTTTCTCTCGCCCCCCCTTTTTATTAGTTATCGTAGTACAAATTTCTGGTGTATTTTTGGCACAGCATCATGTCTCTGCTTTTAATGCTGTGTAGTGACTGCAGCCAAAGATTCCTTTCATGGAACCACCCATTTATGCAGGCATCTCATGACACAATTTTTCGGCCATGATGATGGCATGGTTTGCTCGTGGCATGAAATAGGCACACAGATGCCATGGTGAGACGTGTTCTGTTCAGTTGCCACGTGATGTTTGATCTGTAGATTCCAGTCATAAATCATGTTTCGAACAGGCTGGCTACATCTGTATTAGTAAGACTAAATTTGTTCTTTCCATTCAAAAATTTAAATGAGAGTTAACCAGCTGTCAAGCAACAGCAGTTTGCTGCTGCTTCTTTTTTCCCCTCCGTTTTCTTTAACTTTGATAAAGCATGCAGGCATTTAGGTGCCAGGTTTTTTTTAGGAAATTTCACTACAGAACGCTCTTAAGAATTTTGGCTGCTGCTTAATGTCTGGCCAGTTTGTTTTAAGTGGGTTATATTAGCTGGTATTGCAAAAAAAAAAAAAATGTCATCAGACAAGCTGCAAATGCTGCAAAGAAAATATACAGTGGGAACATTCATTACTGTGCAGGAAAAGCCATCCCATTGGCATATTTGAGGCGATCATCAGGTTTTTGTTGCAGGTTTATATACAAGGCTTGAAAGTGCGGACCGTGACAATTGTTGCACAAAAGAGAGCAATAAATTTGGTTTTCAACAATACTGCCTTGATTTGTTTCACTGCCACACTGTACGTGTGAAGAATTTCTGATGTGGTCAGGCAATGAATATAGCACAGCTTTTATGGTCAAAACTGCACAACTAACACTGACGTGACGAGGTCAATATAAAATTTGGTTGGTCATGCTTTATTTGAATGAGTATTCTGTAGCTAAAACAAAAAATGCAAATGCGAGACAGTTAAGAATACGTCTCTTGGTATCAAAAATGTTAACTACAGTAGACACATTAATTCATCTCCGGTTAATTCGATCCCAGTCGGCGCCCATGCATTTTTATGGGTACTTTTGCTATTTTGATGCTAAAATTAGCCTTCGCCGGATACACATGTGCCTGATCCCCGTGGTGACCCCAATAGCGACCCTTTTAGTGGCAGCAATCTGTCTAGGCAGAAATTGGGGGACAGTGTATGCATTGAGCATATACTGTCGGGTATGAAAGTGCTTTGCACATTGTGCGCCATCTTGTGCCAAATCATCGAGCTGCGCCAACCTGCACCGATACACTAATTTCTAAATAAGTTATCAAATTCAGCAAAATGTGCTTGTTTAGTGGCAGCCATACAGACATGCGTTGGTTAGCACTTAGCCCTGCAATCCAAGCCTAAGCAGTCTGTTTCAGTGTCGGCGTCCTTGGAGTGTGGGTGTATTTGGTGGCACAATTGTAAGTAGGCTACAATAACATTAAAAACTGTTTTGTGCTATAGAATGTACTACGAATGTTTTATAAAAGTAGTGCATGTTTACATATATGCGGACCAGCTGAAGATGACGAGCTAGTGCATACCTCACGGGGGCCATCGGGAAGAGAAGCCACACTGAATGAATGAGGTCGTACAGCCTGCTCGGCGTGTAGCTCATCAGTTTCCTTAATACATTTTAGCACTTGATTTTGCACCATATTGGTACATCTGAGTCAATTAATCAGCAAACACCATGCACATAAAATTATAAATCTATTTTGCCCATGTACAATGTGCAGTTACCGGGTTGATGGTGCGGCACACCTACAAACGACCTGCCTGCTTTCACGAAACTTCTTTGTCACAAACATTCAATGGCAACCACAATCTTCACTCAAATTTTCACTCGGGCTACACTATCTTCTGCAGGGCCATGTCACACAAGATCAAGCTTTTGCCACCACAGAAGGGAAGCCAAGTTTCATATTTAGTGAACCTTGCCAGCCAAATGGTGTTCTTTATTAAAAGTTCTGCGAAAATGCAAGCCTCCTAAATTGCATTCGTGGCAACGATGCATCCTACACTGACCGAGTTCAAAAATTTTAATATACCATCATTCGGTGTATGAAATATCGGTTGCCGTTTTACACTGGCGCCTGTGGCTCAACCGCCAATAAACCCAAATAACCGATCTTATTCAAAATATTGGTCGACAACACAGACTGGAAAGCCAGTGAACATTTTTATCCATTTATTGTTTTCAAAAATACCTTGGAGCTTTTTCTCCGCAAGCGATGTTGAATACTGCCAAACATGCATTGACCACTACGTCACTTTATATTTGTTCTGCTACCCTAACTGCAGGTCGCCAAAAATTACAAATTACCAAAGGGCACCACTCGAACAGCGTTCACTGTACTTTGATCGGTGTTGTTCATGGTCACTACTGCAAATATTTCTCGTTCGTTGTGCACGGGTACATTTAATTAGTTAAATTTGTAGATTTACCTAATTGGGATGGCAATCAAAATGTTTTGTAAGATGATGACAATTAAATGACCAATAACGGCATTTAAAGCAACGTAGGATTTGTGAATACATTTTTTTAAGGGGAAAGAAAGCACATGAAATAAATAGGTAAAAATAAAGCGCTTTGACCGCGTCAATGTTTCTACGCACCAAATATTATATCAATCCTTAGGGAAACTGTAAAATAGGTGCACTAGGAACAAGCGAGCGCGTTTTTTTTTTTTTTCGACGTGTCAGCAGTTCTTGGCACGCGTCTTTGGTCGCTACCAAACGCGAAGTAGCGTGATCTTGCAGCTGTTCAGAAAGCGAACAGTTACAAGACAGCGCCCCAGGTTTGCGTGTTCGTGATATACACAGAACACCGATGGCGACGTTTACATCTGAGACCACTTATATTGTCGCGAGCATTAAAAAATTTTGCACACATTTTTTTTTTTTCAGTAAACAGGACCACACATGACTAAGTCTCTATAGGTGCTGTTATCAGTCATTTCTCAACGTATTAAATATTAGTTGCTTATTCACACCGAAACAATTGGCTACGACTTAGCAAATTCTTCTTGTATACATTTATTTACATAGGCGCACCTGAGCTAAAGCCACAGAACACCTATATCTAAAGCTTCCTCTTAAGCCAGGTTGTGCTTAGATAGGTGGCTAGACATGACTGATTAGGCTTGGGTAGACACGCATCGTTCGACGGTGCGATGCCTGTTGTGCCGCAGTTAAAGCGCAAGTGCTAGACATGCAAAGACGCAGCGTCGAAACACAAACGGACAGGACGCGAACGTGGTCACTGTATTTCGACGGTGCGAGCTAAACTAAACTAAACTAAACGAGCTTGGCCATGGCGCCTGACCACGCGGTGAGTCACGTGGTCAGGCGGCAACCCAGCTGCGGAGAGCGCATGCGCCAAGTCGGCGGCGAAGCTCGGCCCGGCGAGTCACGGGAGCACGACCTACTGCACGGGAGGCATTACCAAGACTACGGCACAGCTGCGGTCAAATGATGGTCAAATTGCTGCAGGCGACGGCGAAACTCGGCTCGGCGCGGTTAGACAAGCTCGCTTTAAGAGAACTAGACTAGCATTAACATAAGCCTAGCTATCAACAGGGCGCTGCTCACAGAAAGCCCTCGTTTATTTCTTTCTTAGCCACAGCTAGTATAGGCACATGCGATATGTAATTTAATGGTGGTTTCTGAGAAACCTGTAAGGGTTTTCATTGTAGCTTCATGCTACAGTCGGTTGGATGACAATTAATCCCCATCATGAATTTTACTCGCCATCTTTTTTTCATATGCCTGTATTTCATTCATATTGACCTTTACCAAGCTGCTCAAAAACGGACAATTCATGCGCTAAACCTGCTCAAATGTGTCAAATTCACGGCTCCCAAACTTCATTCACCGCTTCTATCCCTGATACATCTCTCGTCGAAAACGCCTATTTTCGGCCCGCCCTTGGGAATATTTACCAGATATTATATATTTACCAGATTCTAGCACGCGCTTTTTTTTAGAAAGAAATGTGGGCCGAAAACTGCCTGTTTGCTTGGTGCACCGGACACAAAACCAAAACCGCCTTCGCCACGTTTGCATGCTTTGCCGCATAACTCAGGTGTATTGCGGTGAAGCAAACTATAAATGAACCGTGTGGCAAAACTGATGGGAAACCGGCCGCCAGTGTGCCATTTTTCTTGCTAAACAATCGGGTGCGCGTAAGATTTCTACATTGTTCGGGAGCTTTGATGCAATTTCTATGCTAGTTAACTAGTTTGCACACATAGAAAGTGGGCGCGCGTTTTATTCGGAGGCGTGTTAGAATCTGGTAACTACAGCCAAATTAATTGGTGTAATTTGACGCTTTTCCCACATCTTAATTCGATCCACCGGATAATTCGATCTATTTCGTCGGTTCCGTCAGGGCAAGCATATTTGTAATTAAGTGTTCTTCACATGCCACGTATCAACACGGCAAGTCACCACTAGCCCTATTGGAGGCACCATGTTATTTTTCGTTTCTTTTTAAGCGCAAAAGCACTGGATTTTACCTGTCTGTGTGAAGCCTCTTCATACGTGTTTTGGTGGCCCAGCCTCTCCTTTCACACATACATGCGTATGTGCGAAATAAATATGAAAAATGAATCGGGATTGTTGTTGGAAATGTCAAAAGAAGAGATTCATCGCGCGAAGCGCAGTGAACAACGAGCCCGGTGACAGGCAGTGGGAGTTGACTGAGGAAGATGATGTGGCCAAGCGATTGTGACTTTAGCAACAAAGACGACAATTGCATTGAAATATGCCAGCGAAACATTTTAATTTCTTGTTGCAGTTTATTAGCTTAAATAAACAAACCTTATAAACACCACTCCACCTTATTGGATTAGATTTAACAGTCCAAAATGCACGACCTTTGGGTGCCCCTACAGTTGGGTATAGCAACGGGAAAGTTAGCGCTGCCATCCACGATTTTCTGTTAGGATCAATGAGATTTAAACTCTTAATACAAAACTTTAAGCCTGATTTTCTTTTATCCAAATTTAATTTGAATTGTCTTATTTTTTATGGTAATGGTAGAATTTTGATTTGCATAATATCATTCAAGCTCTACACTCTCAATCTTCCTATTCTAACTTGCCTATTATAAAACTCTAACCTTTTATTTTGCACTTTGACCTACCCGATTCTTGGCCAATCCCCCCGAGTGGGTATGTACCAGTATGTCAGAAGGATTTACACCCATGAACTGCCGAAGAACAACAGAAGTAATTGGAGAATGACAGATTGCACAACCGTGCCACGCGCGCTGCCGAAACGGATGAATCGTGACAAGCTAGACTAGTTGCAGACGTTCCATACCAGCATCGTTGAATGACAATTTGTGCTTCTGTCACTTACATAACAAGAACATTCCGCACGTTTTGCACAAAAATATTGCACCGGAGGGCAATATACTATCAGTTAATACCAGTCAGCAGGTTTTATTAGCACACAATTGCTGAAGTCACCAGTAGCAAAGTGCCTCTGTGTACATTTTGATGTGTGTTGCCGATTGCCTATCCATACTAATACGATGATGGTGCTACCACCTGTTGCTCAATCTTGCAGCAAATACAGACGCTTCACAAAGGCACATAGTCATTACATCTTGCATAAGTTCACCATGCCTTTTCAATCTACACCTTTGTGTAGAAATTTGCAACTTAAGGGGCTTTCTTACAACCTTAGAAGCAAGAGCCATCATTCACCACGTGCACACCAGATGGTGCCACAGCATAGCACAGCAGCAAACAGAGAGGCTTTGCCAAGGTGTGTAGTACCTGCCCCTTGCTAACAAGTGCTTTACTGTGGCAAGCGAGAATACGTACGTCAGCGACACTGTGTGAAAACGAAACCTGAACGTGCTATTGCAAATTCTTTGAATTGCAATTTTATGTGAAGTTTTATTTTTATTTTTCTCTACTGTACAAGCCATGTTTTTCTCTCGGGGAGTGCAAATGACAAAAAATGTTGGCAACTAAATCGTCTTGCAGTAGAAGTCCTGCTCCTGAGTTTGCTTCTGGTACTTCTTCGTGTACTTGCTGTCGTATGGCACATAGTACCATGCCTGGAAATCTCCACGCTCCCTTATCAACTTCTCGACTTTCCACTCAATTTCTCTGCAGAAAGGAGAGACGTCCAACATTATTACTGTATCCTTAACCTGGTGCTAAAAGGTGGGCTGAAAGAAACTGCTTTTTTGGACTGAGTGGAAGGAAATTAAACAAGAATAAATTATTTAGATGACCCATGTTTCAAACTAATAATTGCAGAGTACAAGAATATCTAAACAGAATAAAATGTGACTGCTAGGAAGAAAAAAAATGCTTCAAATGTGAAGTACACACAGTGTATAAAATAACCCTTTCCATACTGCAAGAAATGAAAAATAATTTTGTCATGTTTCCCAGAAATGTGGCGTGCTGGTAAGCCATACTACCAGCGAAAGCATTCAAGCACCTGAATATGGAAAGTAAAAACAACAGAAGGCCATCCACTGTCAAAAACAACAACTAGAAGCAAGTTGACAGATGTAACCATCATTTGTTCACAGTAAAGGTACTTCTGCTTATGACTGTACTGGCTATGCTTGTTTGTGGTACTGAAAAAGTTAAGTTTGAAGTCGTACTGACAGAACAATTATCTTCTTCTTTTTAAGTTCAAGTTTAAACTGTCAAACGACCCGAAAAACTACTGGCCAGCATCAGAGCACACTAAATATTTTACTAAAATACTTCTTTCTTTGAACCAGTTACAGTCTTGGTAAACGCGAAGTGGGTGCTTCATGACATTGTACACTGACTCACAGCATTCCTGTAACAGCTGCAGCTGGATGCCACAAACACGCAAGTGCAACCAGAAGAAATGCATGCAGCACTCTTATTTTCTGGGCAGCATCATCATACCTAGTCTTATCACTATCCAACTTCGTCAAATCTTCATTTGTGTCATGATGCCATGATAATTGCGATGACACCAGGTGATGCATTTCGAGACTGACTTTGCTTCCCAGCTTACACTTCCTAAGCTTAATCCCTTTACGTGCTAGTTAAGCGATTATTAACAAGGAAGCATTAGAAAATGGCAAAATGACTTGACCTCTCAAATTTTCATGTTTTCTTGCACAATGCAGATGGAAAAAAGGAGAGAAAGTGGTGGCACCAACACTGCTGCCACTAAAGTAAAAAAATTAGGAAGGGAACGTTGGTCTTTGCTTTTTCTGGTAAAATAACTTCTCCCTCATTTAAGGAATTAAATAACAGTACTCTATCACTCTAATCCAAGTTTTTTTTTCCTCATGCCCCCTTAAAGGGAGACTAAAGAACAACAATAAATTAACTTAGTCTGGTGATGTATTTCATCGAGATTCAACCTGAATGTTATTTGGCTGGAAAGGTTACTAGTGTACAAATCATGAGCCAACATTTCCCTTATTGACCTCTGCACCTCAGCTACATAGCATTCGAACATTAGTATGGTGTCACGGACTTCAAACTATTTTTGCATGCTGGGTTGTTATTGTTTAGAAAATGTTCTTCGAACTTGCAAGGCTCAACCATTGGTTCCTACAGAATGCAATGTAGAAGACCTCCTTTACCGATAAAATGCCACAATTAGTCCCAAACAGATGCTGTCCAAATCTGATGACACCACAAGGAGCTAGTGTGGGTCGCCTGCCTTTCATTTTTGCATCTTTCCTGGCATACCTAAATTTCACTCTTGGCAAGGTTGACTTTTCTGGAATTGAGGAAGTTTAATTTGATAATCCCCATTTCACCATTTCTCCCCATCACAGCAAAGACTCTAGGGGTAGTTCTGCTACAGTTTTCATGTGGCAGTGGAGGTCTGCATGCAATGCAACCTATGTCATAGCGCTGAATCTGCTCTGACACGTAATGACGAAACCTAATTACAAAATAAAAGTTACCTTGCATATATTTCACTGGAATAGACAGCAACTTAAGCATATGTGCGGTGTTTTTAATGAGTAATACATAACTTTTGTTTCCCACATCGCATTATACTGACTCCACGTTGGAGGTCAGCTTGGAGTTTGTACAGCTGTGTACAGCTGTGCTGCAGTGCAGCCTGAATGGAAGTGAATGGAAGGCTAAGTCCCAGTGCACCACAAGTGCACTGGGACTTAGCCGGCAACTGCTGCTGCATTCGAGCAAGGCCTTGAGCAAGCAAACAGACCACTAGTACTTCTGAAGGATGTGAGAACTCACTTATTCAGCTTCACTGTATCAGTTGTCAGATTGGCATACATCTGTGAAGGACTTTTTTGTTTTTCTCTCTCTCTAACAGCACTTTCTTCACACCAAGCCTGAGTCAAATGCACGAACGGGGTCACTCCAAGCACATCAACGCCGATATGTAGCAGACACATGCACCCGCACATGACACGTGTAAAGCCACAGTTATAATGAAAAACTGGGCAAACAAAGCCTGCAGAAAGACACATCTGCTCATTTACCTCAGCTGAACCTTCTCATACTCTTGCTGCAGTATTTCCATCTTCTTCTCATACTTCATCTGAGGATTATCCATAAACCATTTAGCAAGGAACTGCTTGATAGGGTGCTGTTCAATAAAATGAAAACAAGAAAGCACAAATTAGCAGTGCAATGCTAGCAAAGGTGATCACAGGAAAGAAAATATCAATATGTGTTGTTTCACTTGTGGTACAGACAACAGCTTGGAACAAAGGCAATGTTAGTATACATACACTATCAATGCGAGTAAGATGCAGGCGCTATTTTCAACAAACTTTGGCAACTCTGCTTTGTTCATTTATCAATTCGTCAGCACTTCGGCTTTGAGCTTGTTTCATTGGTGTCTTACTAGCCTTCTTCAGCATTTCATTTTCTTTTTGTTGTGCTTGGAATGACAAAAATGTGAGAAAAAAAAAGGAAGAAATCGGTGGATCCCACGCACATGTGGAAATTGGAGATGAGCAGAGCTTTCCTTGATGTCTACTAAAATGCCGTCACTTCACTTCTTATTCACTTCTGTCAATGCACGCTCTGGTCTTATTCTGTTCATTATACTTATTTCTCCACACTCGGCTGCTTGTGATACCAACTTCTTCACTTTTTGCCTCGTGTTCTGCTTGTCTATTTGGGCACTCACCCAGCGCAACATGCCCACTTACACATACCCATTGTGCCCAGTATACACAGTGCCCGACCTGTCATATATTCAGCAACAAGCAACACAGTAGCAGTCAGATCGGCAAAGTGGGGAGCAGAGGCAATAAAGGCTTTGCTTTAAATCAAGGCAAACACTGAAAGAGATGAAGAAATTATAAAGTAAGAACTTTGTGTTTTGGCCCTTACGTAGGAGCTTTGTCCACAATATTTTATCAATAAGACTCCTGTATGAGGGTCGAAATGTCAAGTTTTTAAGAATTTCTTCCATCTCGGTCTACGTCTGTTTTGTTTTTCTTCACTATTCTTCCCAACCAGATGAGATTTTGTCAGATTCTCGATTTCATTTAAAAAATGTTGCTGCTACTAATCATGCTGCAGAGAGTGAACATCTATGAACATACAGAAGACCTTTTTTCAATATTTAGAAGACATTTCTACCATGCATAAACACAGACAACCAGAAACACACATGCATGCACACGTTATAATAAAAAGAAGGAAAGGAAATTAAGGTGGTGCAACGACCAAAACAATAGAGCGAGACACCATAGGCATCAAACACTAAGAGGTAGGAAGGCTGCAGTACGTGTTACAGAGGAAAATTGTCGGTATGGCTATTATACTAGTTGAGATTTTAAAAAAAGGAGGAAGTTCAATTGGGAAAGCCATGTAATGCATGGAACCGGTAACCAGTGTTCTATAAAAATAACAGAATGGGTGCAAAGAGAAAGGAAACACAGTCGATGCATATAGCACGATGGTATTGGGAAATTTTCAGGTCATGTAGCTGGAAATCACTGTAAGAAGTCTTCATGCTGCCATGGACTTGGAAAAACTTCCAGGGACACTAAAAAGAGAAAGGCGCAACAACAAAATATGAGTGGCGACAACGCCTTGAAGTTTTTACACCAGCTTGCTGTGACGTCAGATTTTGACAGCATCTGCTGGAGCCTAGTTAATTCTTTTTATCTGTAAAGGAGGACTACATTGTGCTATTAAGGAGCCAAGGACTGAACCTGGAGAATTTAGAGAAGTCTCATTGTGCCTCAATGGCCCATATACAAGAAGATAATTTGGAATCCATGGTGTCACAGTAGTGTATTGGCACTGGAGTTTTGGATGAAACTCTATAGAAAGAAATGTAAATGTCGCCTTTCTTTTTCTAGTAATTAACATATTGGGGTGAAATTAACAAAAAAAGGTTTTTAACACATTCGCTGCAACGTGGGTATCCGTTAAGTCATTGCAGTTTTTTCACCTATGCATGGCTTTCTAGCAGTGTGCAAGCCATCCGAGAAATTAACGGAAAGAAAAAGATACTTGTTTCTGATCTGGTGGTGCCATCTTACTGCATACTGAGGATGTTTCAAAGGAGAACAACTCCCTGGTGACTCACAGGGTTCACAGGCAGGTCACAACACACAAGCGCAATGTGACGAGTGACCCACCAGTGAATCACACCACACAGGAATTGAAATCACAAAAAATGCTGCCACAGCAAGCAGGTTAAAGAATACTTTATCTCAACTGTTTTAATGTTTTGTTTTAGTGTTTCTTTAATTATGATGATGAAAGAAAAAATACAACTTCCTTTTGCTCTGGTTCAATGTAAGAAATCTCATTAAATCACTCACGTCATAGTACTCCCAGTACTCTGGTTCATAGCCTTCTGGTATTTCTGCAAGTTTCGGCGGCCCAATGAAGACGTTGATGTACGTGACAAGGAGGCCCAAGGGAATAGCACCCAGGAGGATATAGAAGTGCACATTATCCTTGAACTTGTTCCAGGCAAACCTTGAAGGTGTAATCACCATGTGATTGGAGGACTGCCTCACTAGAAACACAGAGCAAACATGGCAATGTTCAACTCGGGCAACGCACCTGTGCCGCACAAAGCAATGTCACTATGCTAAGGTTACTCTTATAGTATACACTGTGCACGTCATGCACCCAGAAGCATAACTTTGTGGGAACACTGACACATATTTTTGAAGTTGTAGAAACACTACCACAAGCATACATAAAAGGATGACACTTAGCAAATATGAAGGATGGAAAACACCTGTGATACTGTAGATAAAACGGACGAGGCCGAGACGAGAACCGAGAATTGGCGTTAAACATTTATTTTTTACTATGCCTTTGCTACCTTGCTTGTGTGTGTGTTCTGTACCACCACACTTTTCATTTTAAGCCACTACATACTCCACCCCCCCTCTCCCCTAATGCCAGTTAGTAGATCAAATGCTATTAAGGGAACTATGAATATTATGCTTGGTGCGGGCTGCACTTGTAGGTTTGTCATCTTTGTCCAAGCCTCAAAGGAACCAACTTTTGCATTCTCACTGAACACACCCGGGCCACCGCTGCAGCTACGATGGGGTGAGGCAGTGACGAGAACATACAATCAATAAGTATCTCTCTTTACTGAACCTTTGCTATTTTGCCGTGCATGCCATTCTGCACCACCACACTTCTTCCTCTTCGTCTACCGCCTAGCAGTGACCACTAAAATACTGTAACTTGATACTAAAAGTTGTCTCTAAATGCCAAACTCGGCATTACTGACTTTATCAAGATGTCATGACGCACGGCAAAAGTGCTGACGAAGGGCAGCTCAAAGGCAAAGTACGACGACGTTGCAAATGAGTGTGTGCCAGGCATTACTTCTGGCAGCTGCAGCAATCACTGAGACGAAGCAAGACAGTGTATTGTCATGGTGCACTTAGCCTCTGGGTACTGAAAACCGGAAATGGTGTGTAGAAACAAGTATTATAGTAAATTATTCAGAGCAATCTGGTGCATGTAGGATTTGTAGGGTTTACAGTGTTTGGATCTTTGTCCAACACAAAAAATTACAAGTAGAAAACGTCACGTCAGAAGTCCTTTCAGAGAGCATATGAATCTTGCACTTTCTACTCAATTTCAATTTTGCTTTTGTAGCTTCAATTTCAGCGTCATCTGCCCAATTTTTCTGTTTAGTGATACCGAGTCTCCACCCCGACATGGGAAGGAGCTTTGCCGTCCTCGTGAGTTATTCGTCGGCATAGCCCTTTCAGGATACAGCCAGATCTGTAGGTCATGTCCTCAAAGAATCACCAGTTATCTACTGCCGACTAAACATAAATTTTACGTCGTTGCGAACGCAGAGGTTTTTATAATGTGTCTCAAGTACAAAATATGAAAGTGGAGATTAATTTCTAATGGATCATTTGTATTTACGTTACCGTTTCAAGGAGCACACAAGTGCATCTACAGAATGCGCAGTTTCGCTTTGAAACAAATGAGCAGCCTCGTTGCCGACCAAGAAGCCTATTTCAATGCTGTTTCGGAGTATGTGCCCCCGACCGCGAGCTTTACAGCGTCGTCAGTTGTACAGCTCAGCCACACAGGGCATTTTCGATCGCGATTGAACACAATCGGAACCGAATTTCTAGGTCTCGACTGGGCCCTTTCGCAAACTGCAGAAGGTGAATTTGATCCCGATAGCGCTCCATCGCGATGTGCGACTTGGGTATTGAGCTAACTGCAGTGTCCCGGGTAATGACACTCGCGTAGATTACGGAATATAAGAAAGAAAATCAGTATTAACTTCGCGAATACAAGTGAAAGGTCAGACAAAAGACGCTTCCGAAAGTTTGAGCAGTGCGGCTGCCAAGCGAGGCGATATTGAAAGCCTACAAGCTCGGCAGCCGCCTAAATACGGCCTTTTTTGTCATCACGCCTTTCACTCTTTACGAAAAGTGCTGCGCCTCAGACACATCGCAATATACTGAGCACTACGGCTAGCGCGAAGCGCCAAAGCCATTCATATTCTCAGCCGTGCATCATCACGCGCAGCGAAAGTTGCCGGCACTGCAACATTCAGCGACGTGGCAACCTTCCGGCATGCTCGAATCACTGCAAGTTACTGAAGACATTTTCACACGTTTGCAAAAGCATAATTGCCTGAGCATAGCTGTCCTGGTTGCGGTGGCCTTCTTGCTAAAATCGGAGCAACACTTCTCGCAGCTCGTAAAATGCTCAACACTGCCATTTTTCCCAAAGGGCAAACAGAACGCACAGAGTTCCTTGCTTACTTGACTTTTGCGGACAAATTCAGAAAAACTAATACACGCCATTTCAAGCCAGAACCAGGCTAAATAATTAGCAAAAATTATTAAAGCAAAAAAACTTTTTTAGTTCGAGCAGTGTTTGTGTAAGTGTGTAGGACTGTGTAAAACATTCTGTTTTCGTTTTCTTCGAGTTTACCCAGTTTACCTTTATGTGACTTCAGACGGCGCTGTTGTGCGAAAGAGAAATAATAATGGCGGATCTTCTAGGTTCGATTTTAAACTCTATGGACAAACCACCAACTGTTGGTGACAAACAGAAGAAATTACTACAAAGTAAGTAGCCGGGCAGTGACCGTGACATTGTCAGCGCAACTGTTTACGCGTTTTTATAGAAGCATTCCCCTTGTCACGCAGAGCAACGTGACGAACACCAGAAGCGCGAAGCGGAGGAGAAAGAGAAGTTGAGAAAGTTCAGAGATCAGGTGAGTCGTTGTGTGATGCAAACTGTGTGTCACCTTTACTGACGATGGCGTCAGAATGAAACCGCCTTGATCATATGTTTTTTTTTCTTGTTAAATTCACCGTGAATGTCGATGGCTGGCTTATTGCGCTGCGGCGCAGTACCTGTGCCATCTCCTGGCGCAAGGAGATTTTTTTTGTTTGGACTCATCTAGTTCCGTATTGTTCTCACCTGTTGACCGTGTAATCAGTGCAATTTGTTCCTGTCGCTCCACTTGTGCCAACTGATCATTTGCGTGTGTCTGTGTGACTAAGAAGAAGTAGGCCATCTTTATCACCGTAACGCTAGCTGCTGTTTCCGTCGTTATCTCTTCCAGGTTGAGGACAAAATCAACAAGTTTATCCAAGACCCCGAAAAGCAAAAATACAAGTTCGCGCCCATGGCAAAGGTCCACCGCACGATTATGTAAGTACAGCACGTGCGGGCGATAAGCACACGCGAGGGAAAACGAAAAGAAAGAGAGAGAGAGATGGTGTTGTACAAACTCAGAGATCTAAGTGTTTTCTTGGGCTTGCCACTAATTGGTGAGAAAATTCTTTGTTTAAGATTATCAACAAAATTAAAACGTGTTTGCTTTCGTTCTTGCAGACAGAAAAAAGAAAGTTTGAAAGCTATAACCCCAGTCATGCAAAATTATTAACAGCAAACACCATGTGTTACATTTCTTATCTCATTTTCAGCCATGATGTTGCAGACATTGCTGGCCTCACTGCTTTTTCCTTTGGAGAGGAGGAAGTAGATCGCTATGTCATGATCTTCAAAAAGGTAATAAATACAAAGTAATGTATGGAGCTTAACATGCTGAAATCTACACCTGGGCTGTCGATTAACTTCAATGTGCATGATCAAATAGGTGACATACCATGCGATGACAGTGGATCGATTCTCTTCATAACTATTGTTTATATCTTCACCTGCCTCTTGAAGGAGTTTGCACCATCAGATGATGAACTGGCTGCCTACCGGAAAGGAGAGGAGTGGGATCCTGAGAAAGCCAAGGCTGCTGCCCGAGAAAGGGTAAAGCTTTTTTATTGTTTATTCATAAACATGCTGTTGCTACCTTTTCCTGTATTTAGAATTTATTACTGAAAAGCTCCTCTTGAAGAACAAACAAAGCAAACCAACTTAGTGGTGTTAAAAAGTTTTACCAAGAAACAGCAGTACGGCTCTGTCAAAAAGCAGCAAAGGTGATGCAAGATTGATGTGTTGAGATGACAAGCCTTGCCCAGCTTTCACTGCGTAAATTCAGCCCTAGCTCTTTATATGTGATGGTAATTTCGCATTATCTTTCATTGAGATTACTTGTTCGACACGGTGCCTTTGCTAGCTGCTTGTAGGAAGGAAGGGTGAGTGACAGATGAGCACTTCTCTTGAAAGCGTTGTGTAAGTTGCGCACATAAGCATTTAATCATTAGTCGAGGCCTAAGAATTGCAGTTGCAGGGAGAGGTGCATGTTCATTGTTATATTTATTTCTGCTGCATTGGCATGCTCAACTATACAAATTACTTGTTGAGGTCTCTCCTTGACATCATAGAATGAAGGGATCAAGAAAACAGTTGCCCTGTTGGTACAATCTTCCGGCTTGCTTGCAGGAACTTGCTGCTGCAGCACTGGCGGAACAGGCAAAGCAGTCGAGCCAAGATAGTGCGCCACAGACCGACTACCACGAGAAATACGAGAAACTGCTGGGTCGGGAAAGTGGGAAGGATGCAGCCAAGATCACCACACCCAACAAACAGTTTGGCTTTGGTACTGCACTTCAACAAATTGTTATTGCTTTGTACTATGTCTGTGCAGTGTTGTGTCAAAGAATCAAGTTAAGAACTCTTGTCTTTCACAGAACAAACATAGAGCTCGTTGCCAATAGTACACTCCATCTAAAACTGGGAAGTGCAGATGCTTTCCCCACTAGTCGTAGGGCAAATCACAAGACTGCAGCTGCTAATTCCAGGCTGTGTAGCAAAGCTTGGGATTTTGTTTCGGGAATTTTCTTTTCCAAAAGATTTTTATCTCATGTCCGTCTTTATTGCTTTCCTCTATTATCATTCTTGGGGTTCCATGTTGGAGCTATTTTCAGCCTTCTCATAATCTGTCTCTCTTTTAGAAAAAAGTGTTGCTGACAGTATTACTAAATGGACACTAAATGGAAAATTAAGGGGCCCTGAAACACTTTTTGAGCATAAAAGAAAATGTTGCCAATCTGTAGACAAGGCTCTTGTGAACATGTGAGCCAAATATTATTCGACTGCATGTAGCAGGAAATTTACAATTTTGTATCAAGAACAGTAAAAAATTGCTTAATCTCTCCTTTGCAATGTTGTCAGAAGCTATGTTGCAAGCAGTCAGCCAACCGGTATTGGCAGATTTCGTGATCGCGAGAACATTCTCAGTGATGCTATTATTGCTCATTTTGAGTTAAATAAATGAAAAATATACATTTCGGTGGTCTCAAAAAAAAAAAAAGTCTGTCATTTTAGCACTTCCATTCTACACACGACAGTTGTGCATTGCATGTTGATGCCCCCTTGAAGTTCCCACGCCAGCTTGCCGTGACTTTATTGAATTTGATGGCATCTGCCCAGGGCTAGTTTTTCTTCTTAATTGATGACAATGGACTGCATTGTGTTTTATTAAGAGAGCCAAAGACTGAAGCAAGCAAACTTTTCAAGAACTTTTACTATGCCACAATGACACAAATGCAAGAAAATACTTTGAAATCCTTGACATCTCACTGTTGTATTGGCACTGGAATTTGGTGCAAAAATTTTCTTAAACGAAAGTTTAGCCTTCGCGTTCTTTCCTAGTAAGCAACCTCTTGCCGTGAAATTAACAAAAGCAAAGTTTTGAAAGATACATTATCACTTGTGTTTTGTTATTTGCTGTTTCTCTCTAGTGTCTATTTAATATTTTTGGTGTATCCCAGTATCCAGGCACATGGCTATGCATGCTCTTGTCGTGATGCATTGTGATGGAGGGTTGTGAAATATTCAGCTAGTTTAAGCAGTGCTTAAGTCGAAAAAGCCGTGAACGGGAAGAAAATATTCTACCTGCTCAAGTGTTTCCTGTGTTCTAACACTTGGTATAACTGTAGGTTGTTTGAATGTTTGTAGGGGTGTGAATTTTAATGCTAATAACATTCTTTGCCTACATCTAGCGTTTTGAGCTTCTCTATCCATCTATTTAACCTCTTACACGGGCATAGTGGCCCAAGTTGTCTACCACCTTGGGTCACTAGATTTGTGCTCATGGTTGCATCATTGTCATTACAGCTTTCTCATCCGACTCTTCATGTCATCATGTTCATGCCATCGTTATCATACAGTCATTCGTTGTCACACCATTGCCAGGATGTCGTCATGATCATTTCATTGTCGTCACTCCAGCTTTGTCATTCAGCTCTTGTCACGCCATCATCGCTGTACAGGCTTCATGATGCAGTCTTCATCATGCCATTGTCCATGCCAGTCATGCCATTGTTGTCATTCTGTCGTCGTCATGCATTCATTTTTCATACCGTTGTTGTGCGATGCCATAGCAGTCGTTCCATCACAGTGATTCTAGCTTTGTCATGCCACTCTCGTGGTCCTGTTGTCACACCATCATCGCCATACCGTTATCACAGTGATACCATTATCTATACCGTTACCATCACTGTTGTACTACCTCCTTTGTTTCTGACGTCAATCCTTTTTCACCGTTCTATCATGATCAAGCTGTCCGTCATTTAATCATGATTATGCTGCTGTTGTCGCCCAATCATTGTCATTGCGTCGTGAGACAGTCGGTATTATGCACCTGTTGTCATACTCTCATCATGCCGTCATGGTTGTGCCATCATCATGCGCTCATCGTCATCGCATTGCCCACATGTGGGTGTCAAGCTGTCGTCGTTATACAATCGTCATCTCATTGTCGTCATGTCGCCGTCATATCGCCTTTGTCGTTCCATCGACGTCATTCCTTCTTCATCATCCCCTCATGCTTGTGGGTAACCTTGACAAGAAAGTACCATAGCAAAGTGGAAAGATACTGGAGTATGTCGCATATAGCTGAAGCAATGATAGTGCCAGAATGACCACTACAGATGTCAAATAAACATGACTTCAGAAATATGGTATGTCATTACATAGCTTGTATGCCAATTGCACTCCCATTGACAGTCATCTTGAGATGAGTGCTGCCATAATTTTTTGTTCATGTCTTGTTCGTCTCTTGTTTCAGTACCCAGTCAGAACAAAAAGGACGTCCGGACGATCGAACAAGCACTTGCCGACATTCGTGCCAAGAAGAAGCAGAAAACTGACGGCCCTAGTTCAGAAAAATCGGAGCAAGACTGACATTTTGTGAACAAAAACAAAACAATGCATGCTTGTAAATCTAGGCTAGATAAGTTTGAACATCCCTGCTGTCATCGCACTGCTGCGCTCCCATGGCACACTACGTGTCCATCTAAAGGCTGTGTTTTGCACTTGCCACTACTGCAAAGAGGTGGATTGTTAAGTTTGTTCATCACATTTTCTTTTTAATAGCTGGAATTAAATGAGCTGCATGCTATTTGTAGTGTAGTCTCTCTCTAGCGGAGGGACAGTGTTATAAAAGTGCTCAAGACTACATTGACCCCTAATTACTAATATATGGAAAATTAGGGATCCACCCGCATTTCTGTTTTTTTTTTTTTTTTCACTCGCTGTAAAATCAGTTTGCCTTTTTCAGCCACTAGCATACATTTTGCAGAAAATATTTCATTTCAGATTGATAGCCTAACACTTCAGGCTTCAGCCAGTTGGGTACATGTTGCAGAACATGTCTTATTTCATATTGTTGGCTGCATACACGCAGATCTTCTCGTTATTCGTACCATGTTGTGCTAGTCCTGCCTTATAGCTTGGTAACTGTACGAGCTTAAATGAAGGTAAAGAAACGCAGGAAAAGTGGATGTCAAGTGTACCCACTGGATGTACAAAGACCTGTTGCCTATGACTGTGAGCCGAGTTTGTACTAAATTTTCAGTTAAGTTATGAGGACCTTGTATGGGTACCATCACCATCTGTGTGTGTGCCATCGCCATAAATTGAAATGCAAACCAAGTGGAAATCAGCTAAAAACATGCCTCTCTATATTTAGTTTGACGATGGCATTCATGGGATTCGTTGCATCTAGCTTTGGGACTACACATGAAATGAAACCGAGTATTGCGATTTGGGCTTGTTGGTTGTTCATGGCATAAAGCGAGACACAGCAATGTGTCATTGTGCCTCCGCTTATCTTTGTCGTATTCATGCACTGTTTTCGCATAGGGTTGGGGCTACACTATAGTATAGAGACTGATCGCTCATTCATTACGCATTGCATTCGGGAGTATAATCATGTGCAAGTGGCATTCCAATTTCAAGTTTTAGTTTTTGCACATGATGCATACAGCTCACTGTAAAAGTAATGCTGCTTTTACAAACTCTACTTTTGACACACTGATAAAAACAACGCTAATTTGTTGAAATCTTTTTAAACCTCTGTGTAGTCTGCGATGATGGAGTTCACCAAGAACTGTAAATATTCATGATCAACTGGGACATTTTCATTGGTGTTTACTTGCGTCTGTAATTTTGGCAAGCATTGCAAGTGTAGACTAAATTGTGTGATGTGCTTTTTATGGCACATTTTCGCGAAGCCAGCTGCGGAAAAGTGCTTCCAAAAATGTCACAATAAAATTATTCCTTTTGTTTGACTTTCCCTTTTTTGCCATGCTGATTGGCCGTTCACGGTGGCATCGTTTCATGGACAATGAGAAATGGAATAAGAACATTGGACCCAGAGAACTATGTTTCAGATGGTGGTCCAAGACAATGTGCTGTGTTCAGCTCAAGTTGCAAGTGTAGATCATGGAACATGTCATTTACTCCAATGTCGCGACATTTGTAACATCCGTCAACTACTTTCATCCTGACCAGCATGAATTTCGGAAAGGCCACTTGTGTGAAACAGAATTAGCTTTGTACCTGCATGACATTTATTACAATCATGACTGCAATATCCCAACCGTTGCACTGTTCCTAGACTACGAGAAAGCATTCAACAAAGTACCCCATTTCCACCTTTTACTCAAGCTGTCTCTTTTAAACCTTCATTCGCATGTCCTTAACTAGATTCAAAACTTTTCAACTGACAGCATGCAATTTGTTTCCACTAATAATTTTTCGTCTCCTTACTCATGTTTTTTCAAGAGTACCCCAAGGCACAGTTCTTGGCCCTTTGCTCTTTCTATTATACATCAACCTGCCTCCCATGATAACATCTACAATCCGTCTTTTCGCTGATCACTGCATAATCTACCGCCCTGTAACTAACACTGATGATTCTTCTGGCCTCCAAAATGACCTGAACAACATACAGAAATGGTGCACTAGTTGGCTAATGCTCCTGAATACTGCAAAAGCTTCTTTTCACCGCCGCCGAAATTATACTCTACCTACATAAAAAATCAAGAATACCACCATTATTTCCACTAGTTATGTTAGATGCCTTGGCATTTACATCACTAGTGATTTATCATCGTCTTACCACATTAACCACATAAATTCATTTAACCGAACAATTGGGTACCTTTGCCGTGACCTGCACATGGCACCTTCTTCCTTAATATTACTAACTTGCAAAACACCTAAACTTGAATACGCTAGCGCAGCCTTTGATCCACATCAGCCTAACCTTATTTCAGCTCTCGAATCAGTTCAGAATCGTGCTACACGTTTCATTCTTTCAAACTACTTGCGATACTCTAGTATATCTGCTCTAAAGATTCAGTTACAACTGCCTTCTCTCGGTTCCTGTCGCCGTATTTCACGCCTCTGCCTTTATTAGGTTTTTCCATTCACCCCGAGACAGCCACCTCATCCAACCAGTACGTCGAACACCACGCACAGGCCATCCTAACTGCGTCATCACACATCGTGCCCGCACTACCACATTGCAGAAGGCATTTTATGTGCACACAGCTCACGACTGGAATTATCTTCCCGGCAGCCAAAGCTCTTATCCCTGATCCCGCTGATTTCAAGAATGCCATCGAAGAAGCTATGTACTATGTCGAAGAAGCTATCCCCCATTCTTGCGCCCACCCGTCAGTAAAGTCCCATCTGAAGACCCTTGAAGTTCAAAAAAAAAAAAAAAAAGAAGAGAAAAGTTGAAAATACTTTTTGAAAACTTCTTCGCTAAAAAGTACCATAAGTGTGCATGAGGAAAGACCAGCTCGAAGAATAAAGACCATTTAGGGTGGTGCTAACTGGTGGCATGACGAAGACGAGCTTGTGTAGTGCTCGAGCTGTGTCGTGGCGTGCATGCAAAGCTTGTGCATGTCTACGTGAAAACGAGTGTTTTTATTGGAAGAGTTTGAAAGCGAGAAAGTTTATATTCAGCGATGCACTGCAACTGCCACAAACTCATCCACGTTGACATGTGTTGCGTGACCAACTCCTGCTGCGAGTTGTACAAAACACTGATCATGTCGTCTCACAAAATACAGAAACGTGCATATTTCGCTCAAAAAAAAAAAAAAACCTTGCAAAGTATTTTGCGCTTACTGCTGTATGTATCCATATGACATTGCATACATCAAAAGGTACAGATGAAGGTGAATTCGAACTTTTTTTTTTCTTGACAAACCAGACAAGTAACAGTGCCAAGTGCTACACTGAACAATCTGTATCACAAAACGCGACCTTTTTGTGAAATTTTCCATGCTGTAAGCAAAAGCATGGCCTCGAGCTTGGATGTTGTTACTCGGAGGTTGGTGGGGGGGAGCCGTCGCTAGGCGTATTTTTGCTTGCAACTACATCTTACCGCACAATCAAGAGTTTCTTGGCAACGATATTTTCAGGCAGTTTAAGTTTTGCGATGCATGATGCGGACGAAGCAAAAGCGGGCCACGGAAGCGTGCGCTCCTAAGGGCGCCCCGAAACAAGAACCATGCACGAGCTTACAATTTAGATCGGTAAAATGTCCTTAAAAACGTGCACTTAAATTAAAGCACTAGTTTTCAATTTTAATGCGAGCGTAAATTAATTGACCAATAACAAGTTGGATAAAATTTATTTTTAAATGTCTTTATGAAGCACATATCATCATCAAGAAGTCTTAACCAATCATCTTCTTCCGGGACCTTTAAAAGCTTTAAAAGCTGCTTGAAGTTCTGTTCTGATTAGACTGCTTGCTGGTACTTGACAGGAAACCCCTGACGTAGACACTGACACGTTAAGACCTGCAAAGCGGCGTTTCATTACCAACAAGGGCCAATTCGTACACCATGCGCCCATCTGCGGTATTGTTTTTTTTAACGGTCTTGGCTCCTGCCAACTGCTTCTTTGGTTGGTTTGCGACCAAGCCTGTGCCTGTGACTAACTCGGAAGCCGACGCGAAGGACTTTACCAAGGACGGGACGGTCGCCGTTGTTCCTTTTGAAATGAAAACGGCTGATGAAGAATTCCTTAAGGAAGGAAAAAAGTATGGCCTTCAACTGTCGACATTGGACGTATGCCACCACAAGGTGAGTCACGTTTACAATATGTCTAAGTCGTAGTTTTCCATGCCGTATAACCTTTACAGCAGTATTGTGATGCGTTGCTTTTAAATTTCGTGTCCTTATCAAAGTCATTCGGTGTGTACTTGTAAGAAAACATCATAAACGGTTAGCGGTAACCGGTCGGATTCCTCCTAAGCAGCCAGTGAAGGATATATTCTGGTATATTGCGGTGTACTTTCAGCATAGTTATGCTACCCTCTTGCGACTGTCTAGTTTGCCTCAATTTTCTTCATGTCGGATAAAAGTGATGCGACGAAGAGATCAGGAAGTTTCGCTGTGAGCAGCCAGCACTGAGACTTTGTGTGCCAGCAGCAGTGCCGAAACAAAGGTTAGCATGTGAAGGGACTAGTTTTCACAACCCCAAGTTCCCATTTCGTGTCGCCAAATTGACCGCTCATTTCGAGGCACATTTGTCCAGCTTCTCAACTGACTGGGCACTGGTGTGCTAAAATTTAGGAGTGCATGCGCTTCTCGCAACACGTATGGCCATGGATATAGAGCTTATTGGTTGGCACAAGTATGGTCCTATCGCCAAGATCACGTGGTTGTTGGCATTATCGCGTATCTGGTTATGATGTAGTATTGACAGTAGTTTATTTGTGGACAGGGGCTCAGGGAGATATGAACAACAACTCATGTGTGTGTTCAAGACTGGACATTCAGAAACTTAAGCAGCACATTGAAAAGCTGATTGTGGGAAATTTCAGTGAGTAAATGGAGGAAATTGGTGGGATGACTGATGCCAATAGGTATTTTTTTTGCGCATGTTTTTTTTTTCTTTGTGTGTGCATGTGTGTGTTGTGGCTATGCTGTGCTCTCCACACTTGGTGACCTGATCGAAAGAGGAAAGCCTAATAATCATTGTTATATTTAACAAATTTACCAGTGCCAGGAACTGACTAATGAAAACAAGCGTTATATATTTTGGTATATCAGTTCGCTAACCAAGACATATTACGTCCAGCACATTAACATGTACTAAGTTCTGTCTGCTTCTAGTCTGATAGGTCTATTTGTATTGGACAAGAAAAGGTAAGGCTGATACTAAATTGCACTGTACTTATAGAAAGGTGTATTGAACAAGCAAGGATAATTGTTATTGGATCAGTACACATTTGTTTCAATCTTGTTCATTACAGGTGCTGCTTGGTTTGACATCATCATGCTCGCAGCTCAACGAGGAGGACCTTGGGAAGCTGAGTGTAAAGCTGCTAAACTGTCAGTCAGCTGTTGAAGGGCGGCCTACATTTCCTTGTACGGACGAAATGGTAAGAGTATTTCCGTTGGCGCAATCAAATGCTTTAAATAACATTGCTCTATTAGCATATAATTTCCAACTTATAAATATAGCTGGTTGTCTATGAATTAGCCAACTCTCCGGTGTTAGAGAATATGAAGATTTCTTGCAGCAATGAAACTTATAATGACAGAGCCGCACTTTGTCAGTGTCGGGCAAATTGAAACTGGAAATTTCGTAGCTTGTGCTTTGAATAGTCCCTTGACAGGTTAAATGGAGCTGACTGCTTTTGTTGTATTGTCTACTTCCTAGCTGACAAGAGATTTTTGAAAACAATGCATTATGGTTCTTAGTGAGTTGCGGCTATTTTTCCGTATCATGTATGTCGCTTTTTAACCTTTTTCATGGGCCTATCCTGGAGATGGTGAAGCGTAAAGCCGTTCTCATGGGCACATGCAGTTAAAAAAATGTGGGTCAATCCCAGAGATAAAAAGTTTAAGCAGTCTCGTACTCTTCCTACTCCCTTCAAACGAGGAGTGACTTGATAGTGCCATGTGCTGCGACTCCACCCCATTCTCACCCATCACTCGCCCAGTTGTCCATCGTCGACTACAACTAGAGGTTGAATCGCCTTCCTTTTTTTTTATCCTTGTTTCTCTAATGATGGTCCAATTTTACAAAATATAGGCTTGTGATAGCATTTGGTCTGTCACAAAACATTGTTTTGACATTGCACCCATTCTCCGTAATTTTAAAATGTTTTGTATCAGGCTGACGGTACTATTTGAGGTTGTCTAACTTGCACATCTGAAAGAATGCACTGTTCCCTGGGAAAACTTCCAATTGAGAAAATTTATTGATGTAATCCTGTTGGATTACGAAACGATAGACCTGGTACACTGATAAAACAAATAGCCAGTATTGGTCTATGAAACAGTAGACCTGATAGACTGACAGCCTGTATTGTTCTATTAGCCTACGAGTGTATTTGTGTAGGTGCTGTGTACCAAAGCGATCTATTCAACAAAGATGCATTAATTGTTCATTTTACTTTGCTGACTGTTTTCTGCTGCTGTCCTGCAAGATAGCTCACGTACAGGATGGCACTCTTATAATAGACTGTTCGGTTCTCTACGAAATGACGCAGTCAAACAACGAACTGTACCTAAGTATCCTCAGTGCAAGAAATATACAGCTTAGAATGCATACTTAAAGAAGGGAATTGCGCTTAAAAAAGACACGGACGAGTAAGGACATGGACGGGCGTGTCCGTGTCTTTTTGTTTAGCGCAATTCCCTTCTTTAAGTATGTACAACTGACTCGCCCAACAACGTGCTCTCCTGAATTAGAATGCATAATTCCTTAATTAAAGTGAAGCCTTCTGTGCCTTCATTCTCAATGTTTTGGTGCATCTGCTCAGCTGGCCTTTTGCCGAGTAATAGAAGTTTATGTCATGATCACTACTTTATTGCATCTATTGGCACCTATAAAGCATTTTATTTGTCTTGTAGAACATTGTATTTCCATGTATCGGAAGCTACAGGACTGGCAGAAATCTGAGACCTGTACGTCTTGCTGTTGGACCTATAATTCTTGTATATTTACAATAGAAACTTCTGTTGGAATTTTCCCTAGAGTTGCACTACTAAAGCACTATTAAACTGCTGAAAGCATAATCTAGAATTTATTCAATGCTCTTCCGCAGTCTTTCTTGTGTGTACAATTTATTAATTATAACGTGCTCCACCGGTCCATGTCACCTTTTCACTTTTGCTTCTTTTGTAAAGAAGCCATAAAGCTGACCTCCCACATTTAGCCTCCTTTCCCTCTTTTCTAGGCTTGTGATAGTTGTGAAAATGAGGGAGAAAACACTAGCTCAGTTCTACACTGCAGTTCAAGATAGTATGGGTTAAAATTTCAATAAAATAGGGCAGGGACAGCTGTGGTAATCGGGCTGTGTTCACCTGAGCTTTACGGTAGGTTTCAACTCTTCGAACGTGACAGCTGTACATTTCATTCTTTGGGTACCCATCTTGCAAAAGCGACTGTTAGGGCACACCATCTATGCGCCTGCTTAGTTCCATAATCTGTTAAAACTGCAATACGCTATCAACAAAAGTGGTTTTGCAGGAGCAATGCATTCTTTTTTCAGTCTTTACGGCAATGCACACAAGGCATGGATCAGCACACTTGGAACACCTACCACCTGATCAGCAACCGTGCCAGGGCAGTCTGCTACAGCACCCGGCAGCAGCAGTTTTACGCCAAGACTGAAATGACTGTCAACAAGTTGATTTGGACCACTGACCAACAGGTATGACCTGTCGTCATTTCATTAGATGGATGCTGCCATGTTGATGACTCTGGGCTGCAAGTGAAAACACTTGTAAAGCTGTTTGTGCATGCTTCTGCAAAACTGTGACACCCTGGTGCAGGGTCAAACGATTTAATTTACTGTGTAAATGTGTCCAGGGTGAGTTTTTACACTGTCCTAATGATAACTGACTCTAATGATAACACAAGGTCAGGTAACAACTAACATTGTGATCAGTAGTCTTCAACCCAAGGTTGCAGTGATTGACATTTTACTCAGGAAAGAATGTGTTTTTGGTAGTGATGCCTTATTTTGATAACGGTGCACTTGCGAAAAAAAAAAAAAAAGTTTTGTAGGGGTGCACAAAATATTTGAATAGCTTGAGTATGAATGTGATACTCGTATAATAATTTAAAGTATTCACAGTTTGAAGTTTCTGTTCCTGTCAGAATATAGGTGACAACAATATTTGTTGGAGTCCACATGGAGGGAGACTAATGCAAGAGGGGAGCTGCAGAGTCTCTAACTTCTGCTCCATAATTCCCTGTCATGCAATAAAAATATGGCCCTGCTTTAGGCAGCTTATGAATGTGTTTTCTAAATTCAAGTGAATACTTTTACTTGGACCTCCTCAACACGTTTGGATCCCTTTAAACTGATCTGCACATCTGTAGCATATGGCACTTTCCTTCAACAACTAGAGCACTCTAAGTGCATTTTGGTGTATGCAGCTCCAAGTGTTTCATTGTAATGGTATGCTGGACACAATCGCATTTCAATTGTAACTTATAATTTCCTCAGCTGACCAAATGTCAAGATGTATCAAATGATGTAGGCCTTGTACTAAACAAACGCCACACAATTTCTATATTTCACTTTGCTTAGAAAATAGATAATGATATTCAATATTTCATTCAATATTTGAAGCTCGCTTTTCTCAAATGTTCAATTTGTTTGGGAAGTTTCTTTATTCGAACACATCAAGAGTTTGGCCACAGCGAGCGGAATGAAGGGACCTACTGTTTTTTTTTTTCTCGGCACTTTTGTCCTTTTTGAAAAGGTGAAAGCAATGGATCAGCTGGAGCAGGAGCAGAAGAAAGTGAGTGCATTGACGAGTCAGACGCTGGAGACCATGTCCTCGGGCCAGAAAGCTCTGATGCAGCAACAGGAGAAGCTGAAGAGCTCGCAGCAGAGTGTGCAGCACTTTGTGGCAGAAAACCTGAAGGAACTGATGCTTGAGAAAGCTCTCATTGCTGCTGGCCAAAGGGAGCTTGCCCAAATGACCAACACCATTCGCAAGAAGCTCGGTGAGACAGTTTTTAACGTGACAGCGTTAAGGGCTCCGTGTCTCCGAAAATTCGATGTCGGCATCCCGCGTCGACCATCATTTCGGCAAAAATCGGTGTACCAAGCAAACCCGCCCATGCATACCCAACCACGTAGGCCATTCATGTAGCACAAGGAAGTTACTGAACTAATAGAATTTCTCAAAGTAAAATACATACGAAAAATCGTAAAGTACCACTTACAAACAACCTACAGACATGATAGCGTCGGATTGTAATTTGAATATGCGAGAAAACTTAATTCTGTTACACAGAAACTCAAACCCCTTTCCAGCGTTTATACCATGCATAGACCGGCCACAATGTTCGCGATTTGTGTGCGCCAGATCTTCGAGGCCACGGAGCAGCATGCCCAGTTCTTTGCAAAACCTCCGGATAATACTCACCTCCGCCACATTGCAGCCCACAGAACAGGCTGCATTTCTACGAGAAAGCTCTCCTCCGAGCATAGTGTTTGGTGCCATCGTTTCCCGGTAAACATTACAGTTACATGAGCTGCAGTTGGCAGGAAGCATGGGAAACACTTGGGGATCTTAGTATGCTATCGAGTTCCACTCTTAAAGGTGAAGCTTAAGCATCCTCCAAATTTTCTTTCTAATATTATTGTCATAGCACTGTGCTTGCTAGCCATGAGTTTATATATACTGCATCCCTAGTGTTGAACCAAAACCTTCACCGTTTTGGTACAGCAAGAATGGTTCAACTTTGAGGCAAAAAATACAATTTGAACCAGTTTGTTTTGAGAACTTATAATTACAAGAAAACAGCACAAATTTATTCTAAAAAGACTTGATGGTGCTCCTGAGCTGCATGGAAAGACAAAATTAATGCTTGCTGTTCTTCATGCCTCAAGCTCTTGGGAAAAAAATGAAGTGATTGTGTAACCGCATGTCAGAAAAAATATATTAAAAAGCAATTTCAGTTTTCCTTAATGAATTTCATTTTTATCGCTACTACTTCAGTTGTTGTGACTGTGTGACCAAATGTAACTGCTTAGCTAGGAAGCACTTATTCATCTCGTCCATTATATAGACCTCCCACTACTGAAGAACTATTTGACGTTCATTCATTTCAAAGACTCGCTAGTGTATTATACCACTAACAATCCTGGCTCCCAGAGGTCCTCGTTGGAAACTGCAAGTGCTGCTACTTGTAAAATGACAGTATGCCTACATGTATATTCGCAAATTAGGTAGCCTTGTTGAGTAGTGCATAGATGAAATATTCTAGAGAAGATGGCCAACCTAAAATGGAAAACTATTTTGCTTTTTGCTTTCATTTCCAAATGAAAAATTCTTGTGTTCCAGTCCATGCAAAGTAATGTTTTAGTTCAGTTTTGGTTTGACATCTTGCTACACATGTTCGACCTTAACTCCGCATCACACTGCATTTATCAACTACAAGCAGAACAAACATCGCTCAGTTATTTTTGGTCTGAACAACTATTGCAGCACGTCAAGTGTAACAGAAATGAACTTCTTAAACTTAATGTCTCACCCACCTTGCTCAAAACATTCCTGTCTGAACCTGTTTCACAAGATATCGCCGTAATCCTGCACTACACTTGTCAAGGATTCGTGCTACCACCTTTCATGTCCCCTATTCTCTACCATTATCATAAAGCTAGCATTTCACTCTGTAACATTTCTTCGTGCATTCATATTTCTCTCAAGCAATCTACTATTGTCCTGTGCTTAATTTTGTATCGTTAAAATATTATATTTTCACTTTTCAACTTTAGATACAAAATAAAGCCTACACCAGATGCTTCTTTACTTTTCATATTTCTGACATGCCTTTCTTACATTGATTTTTGAAATAGACGTTGCTAGCACTATGATGCTCTCCAATGAACAACAGCGGCAAGTGAATCATCGAGAACTGCTGAAAGACTTATCAGCTGTCCAGAATTATGCCAAGTTCTTGCAAGAAAGACTAGGTATGTATTACTTTACTACCGCTAGTATATTTTTGTGTGCCAAATCCAGGGATGCATGCAACAATCTAACCTTATGAAATTGCTTCGTTTTCGTGGATGGTGATCTTCGTTTGGTGTTACTTGCTCTGTCATGGTACAGCATGTCCTGTAAAAGATGTCAACAAGTATTGCCAGCACAATAGTGTGCATTGAAGAGGGCCATGCCTGCTTATTTAAATTTTCTGTGGCGACCCCATGGATATGGCATTGTGCAATTGAGCACAAGGTCATGGGGGCTATTTCCAGCTGTGGCATTCGCATTTCATAAGGTGCCAAATGCAAATATGCTCAGTTATTCTTCCTGTTATTCTGCAGACCTCCACTGCAAGATTGCTTTGAAATGTTTGAAATGTTAAGCCACATGAATCAATCTTTTTTTTCTTCTGAATTTAGGGCTTAAAGAAGAGCATGGTGTTAGCTTCAGACTCCTAATGCTAGCATGTTTGTGCAGCTCACGTCAGCAATTTGTGGAACATATTGTTGCATTTTTGCTAGTGCAATACATTTACATTCTGCTGGTATTGTACCAGCGTCATGTAGCCAGCTTTCTTGTACATTTCAGAACAAACAGCTCAAGTGGTCCTTAGTCGACAAGAAACTGCTGCCGTGCGCTTTGAGGAGACTCTGAGCAATCTCGGCAAGATCAACGCCAGCATTGGTTATGTCCAGGAAGTGATAGACACGATGCGAAAAGACGTCGACAGCAAGTTTGGTTGGTTGGTGCGGCTCCTGCACAGCACAGGTTGGCATTTTTATTTGCTTCCCATTGTTCTTTACTGTTGGATACGGATTGAGTCTAGGTGCTCTGATGATAAAACAAGTTTGTTGTACTTAATATTTGGAGCACACTGGAGGACCACATATCGTTAAAATTGAGAGCCTTCCACGACAGTGTCCCTCATAATCCACTGGGCAGTTTTGGGACATCAAAAACCCAAAAGTTCAATCGTAGATAAGTTCGCATATTTTTTTAGCAATAAAGCAGTTTAATGCATTTGCTCAGCCGGTCTTGTACTGACCAGTTTGATGCCGTTCTCCTGAAGTTTTCTGGTGATGTTGGTGGAGATGCTTTGGACTGTGCGGACCTGAGATCTGATAACCTTGAACAAAAGAGATGTCTAGCAATGCAGTGCTTTTTGCCGGCAGATGAGCATTATCAGCAAGATTATGTGCTGGGAGCAGTGTGGCTTGTCCCACACTGCATCTAAATTTCGAAGAAATGTGCTGCCTGACCATTGCTGTTTTCTACATAAAGTTCTCGGCAAACATTATTTTTCCGTAGGGCAAGAACAGCAGTAGAAGTGTAAATGTAGTCTTCTGCTCTTTTTTCCAGTACTTTTGCCTATTTCTTTACAAACATTAAGCTTGTCTATAGTTTAAGCGGGTTAACATTCATTGTAAATGCCCACACTGCGAATTGCATGGTTTATTAATGCAAAGCTTTCTTTGTAGTGTCCAACCGATCTAAATGGTGTGGTCAATGGTACACATAGGTTGAATTGTGGAGAACTTTTCAGCAGGAACATTATACAAGGATGGAAGGGATACCACACGACATGTCTTTTCGTCCTTGTATAATTTTCACGCTGAAAAGTTCTACATGAATACGCACCAACTCGCTCAGTTTACCCTATTTCTAAGACTGCAGAGAATGATTACCCTTACAAGATATTGCAAATTATTGGCAGTATGTTGTTAGTGTAATTGGCTTGTGGTGTCTGTTATTTATCTCAATGAGGCATTATATTATATGTACATACAACTTGTATTGTGTGTATACATGTGTACGTGTTATTTTCAGTTGCATTCGGTAGTAAAGCGTGCTTGCATCCTCACATTTATCAGATTTAGTGCTGCACTCCGTGCGAGGTGACCAGGTTCTCGTCAAGCTGCCTAGTCTTTTTTGCAACTTTTTGTCACAAAACAAATGGCACTTCTGTTCAATACGGGTGTGGGCTTTGCGGAGGTGGGGGGCAGGAGGGGTAGGTGTAGCACTGAGAGAAGCAAGGAGAGGTACTGGCTGCCCATACCAATCAGTTCGCATATGCAATGACGTAATCGGCCCATGGTAGTGGAGGGGAGACATCAAAGTTGATGTGATGCAGCGACGCTTGGTTGGCTGCAGTGGTGCAGTGTGTGCAAAAGTTCTGCTTACACCACTCCTGTTGTTTGTGGGATCTGTTTCGTTTTTCTCTCTCTCTAGGTGACCAGCTGAGTGCCATCTACTGCTGTGTCCTGCATTGTGGCTACCTTCTGGTGGCCATGTTTCTCGCTGCGTTCCTCCAGTTCCCGATGGCGTCGCGAGTGTTCCTACTCTTCAGCGTGCCTGTCAACGCGGTCGCCAGCATTCGGGAAAGTTGTGGCCTAGACTTTGGACCTCTCACTGTCTTGCTGGCCATCTTCCTCGCAGGTGCGTGCATTGCACCATGCTCTTCTGTTTTGTTTATGTGCCGGCACCTTGTGAACTTCTGCTGGACCAGTATGGCTAATAACATCCCAAATTAAGAGAAACCAAGTCGAGCTAGCTGCCTGCCATTGTGGCTCAGTCACTGTGGCTTTATGCTGCTGCGTATGACGTTGGACTTGCAGCTGTGGCAATCGCATTCCAAGGGGGGTGGAATGAAATACTTCTTGTGCATCGTGCTTTGCAAGGAATGTTGAAGCAAACACCCAGTTGTTAAAGTAATTCACAGCCATTCACTAAGGCGTCCAAAATAGCAGCGCCTGGCAAAATGAAGACTGCTATGCACTTTCGGAACATTAAACCCCATAATGAATTTGTAAGTCGAGCTGAGCTAGTAATTGTGCCTAGGAACATCTAATACTATATAGTACTAGCGGAATTCCTTTATGACTGAATCTGCTAGCATGGGTATCTTTCATTAGCTGAAGAGCCTAGAGACCTTTGCTTATGGCGTACTTTGGTGGTTGCTTGAGAGAGTGCTCTGGCAATGCTATGAAGGTCATGGAAAATGGCTAAAGCTGTATTTAAAGGTGTACTTAAAGCTGGGAGCAAAAGCGTGCATGTGCTGGGCTCAGGTTAAAGAACTCTGGTCACTATTTAATATAATGCCGAGCCCTTCACTACAATATCTTTCGGCCTTTGATCCTTTGTAACATCAAACATTGTAGATCATTCTATAAACTGAAATATATTAAGTGCCGCTGTCACATAGGCACTTTCATGCACATTTCAGCTCATTTGGATTGAGCGCTGTTAACATGTTCAACTGTGTTAGTGTTTATGGTTGTCTTAGCTGCAGAATTATTTCACTTAATGTTTATATTGTTCATTGCCACGTGATAATGAAAAAGGGAAAAGGCGACAACAGGCATTCCATTAAAGAAGAAAGAAAGGCGCTACCTGGTGTCTGTTGCAGAGCAGTGTCAATATACACTGAATTCTGGGCTGCGATCTTGTACGCGTTCCAAACTCGAACGGAGGTGGTCCGTTCTTTCCGTCGCGAAATTGGCGGTCCGTTCCGTTGCGTTCGTCCGATAGCAGACAACACGGAATGATTGACAGCAGATATCACTTCACAATTGACGTCATGGCGTTCTTCACCGTTCAAACTGACCAACCGTGTGCGGCTCGGTGGAACGGACCGCGTCCGTTCTATTTTGGAACGCGTACAAGATCGCACCCCAGGAGGCTCCACCTAATTTATACGTTGACCAGGGGACATGGCATGCCATGCCATTCGAGGGTTCTGTCGGCGCCGCTCCTCTCGGCTTCCTGCTCTGGATGCAAGGCCTGATGAAAATTTGTCCAGGACTGCAAATGGCTTTACCATGTACAGGCAAGTCTTTTTTTACAGTATACCATCTTGCCTCTATCTGTGGCACTGTTTCGTTTTTTCTTTCTTTTTTGCAAAGCTGATATTTATGGGTATCGATGCCATTCTCACTGTTGTATAGTATTATACATTAACTTCAATGTACTTACCGTATTTTGTGCATATAATCTGCAACAAAATTTCAGGAAACTTAACGTTAAAGTTGCAGCGCAGATTATATGTACGCTGCCATGAAGACACACCTTGAGGCAAGGTTCTTCGCCATACAAAGTTTCATTATCTCCTAGGGAGCCCCACCTCTTCCCCACTGCTGCGTGTTGAAGCTCCCCTCTCATCTCTTTCACGTTTGCCCATTCTCCTCCCCTTTACGAGTCGCCATTTTGCGTTTAGTAGTTGGTGAATATAGTGGATGCCACACCAGCAAACTCGTACATCACCCGTTCCCGCGGTGCTCCCTCAGTCTGTGCAAAGTGCTTGGCGATACAGCAGTGAGCCAGGTCACCATTCAGATTTTCGGCTCGGTTGCGTTTGCTCCCGTGCCGATGTGAAGGCTTCACTGTCCACACTCTCATCCGCTGTTGTGTGAGTGTTAGCTGCGAAGTGATCCGATTCACGTCTGATATTATGTGACTGATAATGACCGCGATAACGTCAGACATATGAATCCAGCTTTGTCAGCATCGCCGAAGAATGACGCAACAGAGTCGCTGACCGAAGATACGGCGTAGACGAGTCGTGCATCTGTGAATGGAGACTGTTCTTAGAAAGATTTGAGCAGTGTTGTATGCAGTTACTTCCGCGTATCATAAGCATTGATATGTTTTTTTATTCATTCCGAGCTGTTGTAATTAGGGGTGTGGATTATAAATGCGAAAATACAGTACGTGACATTTATTTGCTGCTTGTAATTTTTTTAAAGTGAAGCTTGAAGCGCTCTACACCCTAGAATATACTGGTAAGTGTCGGAGCATCTTGTGTAATGCAGATCACTAGTGCCCTCTCTATCATGGTTTGTACTTTGAATAAGCAAGCCCTCATTTGACTGGCAGGGGCAGAGTTAGTATAACCACCTCGCAGGTAAAGCCCATGCATGGATTTGGAAATTGCGTAAGTGCCACCGTGACACATCAATGTGGTGCACGTCAGGTGCTCGGACTTCCATCTAACTCAATCTTGAACTAAAAAGCAGTAACAGCATACAACTTGTCCCATTCTCATCTTGACCTTCGCTCACCTTTACAGTATTTTGATATCATGCCGCTGGAACACTGCAAGTCTCTTCTTTCCTACAATTCCGGTTGGTGGATGCAAGTGAACAGAGACATTGCAGAAAAGTAGAGGCTTGCAGGGCTCGGGCGGCATGGAGTGTAACGATAAGGTGAGCCAAGATAAAGATGAGATTGGGATGCAAAGTTGTGCACACCGTAAGTCAACTGCAGATATGCAGAGCTTATAGTGGCTGTAATTACATGGTGCAACATGTACAGACATGTACAACATGTCTCTGTTCATGTTTCACTCCATCAAGATAGTACACCCTCTCCCATCATCTTCTCAGGTAGATGCTTTTATTGCAAAATGTTGAGATTCACTTGACTTTACCCATGCGAGAGACGGGGCTTTGCATCGTTAATTTTTCATTTGTACAGTTAAACTTCGTTAAAACAAAGTTGAGTTTGACACAAAAATGCATTAATTAAATCCAATATTCTTTATAAGTATATGCTTGCTGCACACTGATATCGGGTAGAAATATTTATTTACTTTATATTTGATAATTCATTATATTGAGGTTCCAGTACAAGGCACTCCCAGTACAAGGCACTCTGTAAAGTGCGAAGTTTCAATGTATTCATGCAAACTATGTCCTGTGTACTTGTGACCAAGACTTTACATGTGACCTTTACATTTCTGTGCAGCATTCAGAGTATGCATTCTGCAACCTGTCGCCTTCTTTCTTGCTTTTAGAAGTGAGGCAATGTATACCAAGGACAGTACATGGCATGAAGACAGGTGCCGCGTGTCAGGTGCCACGACACCACTGAGCGATGGTGTGCAGAGAAGTAAGTCGATTTGCTGTAACTGACAATTGTGGATAAAGTTCACATTGCTTACAATAATGCGTATGGCAGTTGAAAAATTGTTTAGCTTTCTCAATATAACAAGGTGTTCAACAGCTAGTCCCAATATGGTGCAGGAGCTGGCTTGAATATAGTTAGGAAATGGTCACTATGTCTTGCTAGATATGTGAAAGAAGTTACAGTCATAACTATAAATGATTGTCTAATAGCATGCGATTAGCTAAAAAAAAAAGTGAATTTTGCTTCAAATATCTGTTGAAGCCATTTCACATTTTTGTTTAAATATGGAAACAATTTACATCTGAAACTTTGACCTCTCGTCAAAAAATTATAAATTGTAATTAAGGTATCACCGCCCTTGTCATGAATTTTTACTGTTGTACAGCGCAGTTTGCTTGTAGAAATGTTAAGTGTAATGTTTAGTCATTAGAATTGCATATTGGTGTATTAGACTTTTACTAACTGTACTGTGTTCTACATAAAGGCTACTTTCGTAGCTAACTCGTATATGCATACCTTGATCCAGAATCCAGACCGCCCTAGTTGTAATCTTCTCTCATTCAACCCTTCAACAGTTTCCTCAAGACATTGCAGCCGAGTGTCTGCTACAGGGTCGCGAAGCAGCACGCCACTGCTTGAAGAACGGCAGTCGACGCCTCCTGTCAGCGACACTGAGGAAGACAGCAGCAGTGCCAATGTGTCACGCTGGCTGCTGAGAAATGCTGAGGCTGGCACTATGCCAGACATAGTTCCAGCCACTTCAACTCCCGTGGCCAGCCCAGTTGACTCCTTGTTGCAGACATCCAGAAAGGCGAGTTTTATGCCTTCATCAGTATGCTTGATCACTAAGCTGATTTGTCTTTCGTTAAAGAAGTACATACATGTATTGTGACGTCACAGTTAAGGGCCGACCTTTATTGAGCCTGAGAGACGCAGCGAAGGACCCTCGGCCCAGTCCACTATGATGATGTGACTACCCGCGCGATGAAGAAGAGGAGCACACACACACACACACACACACACACACACACACACACACACACACACACACACACACACACACACACACACACACACACACACACACACACACACACACACACACACACACACACACACACACACACACACACACACACACACACACACACACACACACACACACACACACACACACACACACACACACACACACACACACACACACACACACACACACACACACACACACACACACACACACACACACACACACACACACACACACACACACACACACACACACACACACACACACACACACACACACACACACACACACACACACACACACACACACACACACACACACACACACACACACACACACACACACACACACACACACACACACACACACACACACACACACACACACACACACACACACACACACACACACACACACACACACACACACACACACACACACACACACACACACACACACACACACACACACACACACACACACACACACACACACACACACACACACACACACACACACACACACACACACACACACACACACACACACACACACACACACACACACACACACACACACACACACACACACACACACACACACACACACACACACACACACACACACACACACACACACACACACACACACACACACACACACACATGATGATAATGTACAGATGATGAAGTGAACAATAAATGCCCACAGTATCGACTGTCAATGGTAAGAAGTGTGCTTGCAAGATATTTCGAGACTGGCTTCAATATCCAATTGAAATATTGGACTTGGCTTTAAAATTATCAAGCTGTGACACAACAAAACTTGCCAATGTCTTGTAGTTACAAGACTAGTTAAGATTTTGGTAATAAAAAAATATATTGATATACTTACTCATGAGCACTCATGCTCACTGCAAACTCATTTCACAGGCTTGAGATGGAGTGTTAGTGAGGGACTAAGGATATGAATGCGGCGCGAGTGTGAACAGGAATGAGTGTTTGTTAATGTGTGTATGAAAGAAAGTCGTTATACTACTACTAATAATAAAACATACTAATCCACTAAAGGGGAGACATTAAAGAATTCAAAAATTATAGGCCCATTAGCTTACTTCCAATATTATATAAAATATTAATCAAGATAATCTCCAATAGAATAAGGGCAACACTGGACTTTAGTCAACGAAGGGAACAGGCTGGCTTCAGGAAGGGATGCTCTACAATGGGTCGCATCCATGTCATCAATCAGGTTATCGAGAAATCCACAGATTACAATAAGCCTCTCTATATGGCTTTCATAGATTACGAAAAGGCAATCGACTCTGTAGAGATACCAGCAGTCATAGAGGCATTATGTAATCAAGGAGCACAAAATGCTTACATAAAGACCTTGGAAAATATCTAGAGGTTCTGCAGCTACCTTAATTCTACACAAGAAAAGCAGGAAGATACCTATAAAGAAAGGGGCCAGACAGGGAGACACAATCTCTCCAATAATGCTATTCACTGCATGTTTAGAAGAAGTATTCAAGCTATTAAACTGGGAAGGCTTAGGAGTAAAGATCGACGGCGAATATCTCGGCAACCTTCGGTTCGCCGATGGCATTGTTCTATTCAGCAACACTGGGGACAAGTTACAACAAATTATTGAGGACCTTAACAGAGAGAGTGTAAGAGTGGGGTTGAGGCTTAATATGCAGAAGACAAAGATAATGATGAATAGCCGGGTAAGGATACAAGAGTTCAGGATCACCAGTCAGCCTCTGGAGTCTGTGAAGGAGCATGTTTACCTATGTCAATTACTCACCAGGGACCCTGATCATGAGAAGGAAATTTGCAGAAGAATAAAAATGAGTTGGAGCGCATTCGGTAGACTGTCAGCTCCTGACTGGAAGCTTACCATTATCATTAAAAAGAAAGGTATACAATCAATGCATTCTACCGGTGCTGACATATGGGGCGGAAATTCGGAGACTGACAAAGAAGCTCAAAAACAAGTTAAGGACTCGCAAAGAGCGATGGAAAGATGAATGTTAGGCATAACTTTAAGAGACAGGGAAAGAGCAGTGTGGATTGGAGAGGAAATAGGGATAGCCGAAATTCAGTTGACATTAAGAGAAAGATAACCAGTGGTCCATTAGGGTTACAGAATGGGTGCCAAGAGAAGGGAAGCGCTGTTGAGCACAGCAGAAGACTAGGTGGGGCGATGAACTTAGAAAATTTGCGGGTGCTAGTTGGAATCGGTTGGTGCAGGGAGAGGCCTTCGCCCTGCAGTGGACATAAAATAGGCTGCTGCTGCTGATGATGATGCTTCTGCTGCTGATGATGATGATGAAAGAAAGTCTGCAACCGTGATTTTGAGTGGACATGAGCGACTGTCCACAAGTGTGAGTGGCATGTGTATGTGAACGAGTACACAGCCTGCAAAAATATTGGTGACTACAAGTGAGTATCTGCTTTTTCTGCCGACCTATGCAAGGAACAATTGAAGACTGTGCTTGTTTCTTCTGGCTGCGCTGGTGCATGGCAATTGCAGGTGTGGAGCAAGCCAGTGTCTCGTGATGCATCTACCTTCTGGGTACCAAAACCTTGAATTGGTTTATAGAAAGTATTCAGTACTAAATTATCTAGGTCATTCTAACCCTTGGCCATTATTCTTTTTGAGGTATAGAGGGGTTGAGTGACGAAAGTGTCATATCCATACTCCTTTAATGCTGTGTAAATAATGTGCGTATTGCTCTTCACTTGCTGCATTAGCTGTGTGCTGTCTACGACAGTAGCAGGTGCATCCTACATGAGCTTGAATGTTTGAGCTTGTTTTTAGTACGTCACAATTCACTGTACAGTGCAGGAGATAGAGGAAAAAAGCAGAAAGGACAATGCATAGCATTGCGTGTCGTTCCATCTGCCTCAACATTGTTCTTTCTGCATTTAACAGTAAGTTACCCGCCGTGGTTGCTCAGTGGCTATGGTGTTGGGCTGCTGAGCACGAGGTCGCGGGATCGAATCCCGGCTACGGCGGCCGCATTTCGATGGGGGCGAAATGCGAAAACACCCGTGTGCTTAGATTTAGGTGCACGTTAAAGAACCCCAGGTGGTCAAAATTCCCGGAGTCCTCCACTACGGCGTGCCTCATAATCAGAAAGTGGTTTTGGCACGTAAAACCCCAAATATTATATACAGTAAGTTATGCATCGTACAGCTGCTGAAATTTCTTGCAATCAGCGAGAGTGCTGTTACCATTGTTGCTGCATCCTCAAGTTCAGTTTTATTAATTTTGCTAAGAAATTGTACTGGTTTGATCAATGTTGGCTTTTTTTTTGTTTTTTTTACTTGTTCCAGGAGAATGGACACTTGGCAAAGCAACATCTGTTCTCCAGCTTTGATAAGGGGTCTCGTCCTGGCTTTCGCGATTCACCAGACAGGAGGCGAGTTGCAGCTCGGGCCTTTCTTTCTTTTTTTTTTTTTTGTACAGTTTTCACATATTTGAGATATGCTACTCTGATTTGGTTGGAAGCGCTGTGGTAGACTGTACCCTGTAGTCAAAGGGGGTCAAGTATGAGACATTCAAGAGATGCAGAACAGACATTCTTGTAGTTGGGCTCATCACCAGAAGTGAGCAGTTGTGAAGTAGGTGCTGAACGTGAACTGTCATGGCCATGCTAGCAAAATGTCTAATACAAAAATTAATAGCCCATTCATTCATGAACACTTGCATTGGAGTATCATTATCAGGCTAGGAGGGTCAGGCTAGATCAATACAGCATGTAGTATTGGTCAGTTAGGCATATTAGTGCTGGCATTATTAGGCGTATTAGGCTGCATTCGTCGACATGCAGGTGCTGGGCAAAACGCCTTTTTCATGGTCCAGTAGTGCATGTAACCTGTTCTAGCTGATTAGTCGCGAAACGTTCTGGAACGGTCGTGCGCACCAGAAAGCCCCCCCCAAATTTTTTTTAAAGTAAGTGCTCGGACGCGCGCTGCAGCAAACACTCATGCCATGTACTGTGTTGAAACTTCACCGGTAGCTCGACGTCATTGTGGTGCTGAAAACGTGACACTTGGGTGATGCTTGCTCACTTGCTGGTGGTGGCAGCGCATGCCTGACTTCACATATTCATTCAAGGTGCAGTAGCACTCTGTCGATATGAGACCAACAAGACAAGAGTCGAAGATTGACCGACTATTCCGCACAGTGTGTTATTGAAAGCATTTTATCATACCAGGCCGACAACGGCGCAACCGATGAGCGCGAGTTTTCGCACTGCAACAGGCTTTCTTGTCGACGGCACCGACAAAATCAGCGTGCTCGGCCATCAAACTGACAATGCGATAGCGACAGTGCCTTCGCTTGTATATATAATTAATCTCGCTAACAGCGAGTCAAAACATGCCTACAAAGTTGAAGCGCAGAAGCTTCAACCCTAACAAGCCGTGCACATGAACTTTGAGCCAATGTTGATCCTGTTCAGCGAAGGTTAAGCCTGGCGCCACCGTCTTCGTGCACCCGCTGCCGGTGGACCTGAACTTAAGCATAAGCAGTTAGGACGAAGGCAGCTGTTTTGATAGTTCAGTTCTGTCCTTAGTGAATCAAAATCAACTACACTTCACTCTGCACGGTGCCTACATAATAAGTGGCAAGTGGTGACATGGCGTTGTGCCAAAATCTGTACATCACCAGAACCAGCTGCCGGTCACATTCGCTACGTAGATGGGTAGATCTCTACATGTTGATATGCTGAAACATTTCTCAATTCCAGAGAGGTACTGTTTACCTCTGCGTCATACAGGAAACACTAGACGGTGCATTCGATATACAGCAGCATAAACAACTGTCTCACTCAGTTATAACAACTGTGTCAGTGATGGTACCTGCATTTTCACGAAAGAACAACACGGCCTAAAAATTAGCACTTAAGTTATGCAAGCACAGTTTTTTCTAATGTTTCATGGCGCATGAAAACTGTATGATGGAGTTAAAGAAATGCGAGAATCAGAAATAAATAGCCTGTAATATGTTATCTGGATCAGTTTGCGTTGTTTAAGTGGTTCGGCCCCTTATACTGATTCGTCTCGGGGTGGAACAATGCGGCACATATGCATAGGTATGTATGTTTTGCTACGTTTTGACATTTCATATCAGCGATGCACCTTTTCCACAATATTTGACGCTAACAACGATCCGTGTCTATAGATGTCGATGCTTTGATAAATCTGGCACGGGAGGCTGTGCTCGAAGACTTATTAAATATGTAAAATGTTCAAATAACATATTAATGCTTAAAAAGAATACAAAAAGCCAGCTCCAAGTGCAGGGATCGGCGACAACAAACTCCAAAGGGAACTCGACGTGCCTTCATTGGCCGCACTGTTTGCACCACAGTGCACTCAGGCCTGCTCAACCAGTAGTTACTGAATGCTTCATGGCTTCCAGCAACGACATTCTGCCCCGGAGAAGCCATTAATGTTTCGCGATTCACGAAACAGGAAACGGACGCGCACTCAACATGGGCGCAGGTACACAAATCAATCGGTGAAAGCCCCAGGACCCTTCCAAAACGTTTTCTTGGCAGAGGGCAGCACAGGAAAATGAAAAGGCGGATTGTACTATTTCGCCAACTGTGTGCAGTGCAACTAAGACTAGATGGCGACAACAAATGAGAGAAAAATTTACGCTCCTCCATTTCGATGGGGGGGAAACGCAGAAATGCCTATGTACCGTGCATTGTGTTCAAGTTAAAGATCCCCAGGTGGTAAAAATTAATCTGGAGTCGCCCGCTACAGCGTGTCTCGTAACCACATCGTGGTTTTGGCACATAAAACCCCAAAATATATAGAATATATACATAAAAATGTTCGCTCTTTTATTCCTGGGCTACAGCAACGGTCTGTGAGGCATACAAGGTGGGTGAAGGAAGGGCTTAAATCGCCACAGTAATGGCACATACAGCTCTGAATAGCTGCCAGCACAGTTATATTAGATGTTTTGGCACCCATACTGTGACCGAAGACTGACTGTGTGCGTGTGTGTGATTAAGGAATGCATACTAGATACTGATACAGTGCACGAGGCATGCAAGGCACGTGAAGGAACGGCTCAAATCACCACAATAACGTTAGAAACGGCTCTGAATGGCTGCCACTGCAGTTATCGGAAGTCTCGGTGCTCATACAGTGACTGGAGGCAACGCATGTGTAATTAAGAAACACTTACTTTATGTCCTATGACAGTGGGCCTCTTTCTACGCTTAATGTTTCAACACGTAACACAGCTGTAATATGACGAAGCTTACTTAAGGGAACTGGCCATTATGCGTCGCATATTTTACCTTTGCCTCACGTGTACTCTTCGACGCATGTCTGAATTAGGCCTACAGTGCCTGCACAGAAATGGTTGATTTAAATCTGACTTCGGCTAGCCACCTAGTGCATAATCACAATTATGATGCAGCCGTGCTACACAACATATATTCTTTTTTTCGCAGTGGGGTTGGGGCGGTTTCTCAGATTTATTGCCATGTTCATATAGTTGAAAGGATAGGATGAAATCGGGGGGTCTCTTGGACAAATCGGGTGAGTTGGCTGGTATGTCCATCAATTCAGTACAAAACATGCAGTTTTCATTCATTTGTCATTCTAAAAAGGTTGACATGACATTTGGTAGTGCTTGCACTGTGTCGTTGTTAGTACACAAGCCTGAGCTTGGCATCAAGCTGGTTGAATAGAGGCACGGTAAAGGTTGGCAAACTAAAACACAACATGGTACGATAGTTGTTCTTCACCAAAGTTGTTCTGCGGATCACATCAGCACATTTGCAAAATAATGTATTTCATGTATTCCTGTTCAGCTATTTCCCTAGCTGCTTGTGTATATTGTTTTAGTTGGCCTGGAGCACTTGTGCATGTTATGGCTAATCAGTGAAGTCGCTAAATAAGCAGATTGCAATGTTTTGTTCAATGTCCTTCACTATGACATCCACATTTCGATGGAAGCAAATGCACAAATGCTTGCGTGCTTATTTATATGCACACTAAAAATCTCCAGGGGGTCAGAATTTTTTTTTTTAATGCTTTCGCAACTATACCATAGACACCATAGATACTGTATCAACATAACTTGCACAAGCCATAGAGATGTAATTAAGATGTAATTATTTGACAACTAAACAGCAATTCATCAAGGGTTGAATGGTAAACCTAAAATGACGTATTTTAGGATACTGTTTCTTGCTGCATGCACTTTTTTAAAAATTGTAATGCGTAAAACATATCGTGTTGTACAATTCAGCTCTCAGCAACTACTGGCAGGCAGTCGACAGTATTTGTGTGCAGGATAGGATTCAGTCAGCATTTTTTTTTATTTTACTACTGTTTGCCAAACTGCACTGCTGGTTTTGCTGGGTAATACTTTTCATTAAACAGCCATGAGTCTTGATGCTGCCGAAACCTTTGTGCTTTGACTTACAATAGCACAGGACTTGTTTGCATTCATTCAGTGCTTCTACAGCTAGGAAAGCTTGCCCATTCGTTTTCTTTAGCCTGCCATGTTTTAACAAACACACCAAGCTATGTTATCGGCCAGCTGTACAAATACTGTGCGAATCCGCTGCCCACACTACATTTTGGCCTCGTCCAAGGCCACCAATGGATGCATATAAGAAGCCGACTGACACCATACGGTTTCAGTGGCATGAACTGCTCACAGCAAAGTATCTCCACGGTACATTGTTGTTCAACCAACCCCCTGCCTCGAACACTGTATAACTGTTCACTTCAAGCAAGATGGTGGTCTCCACCATGAGGGAATGGTGCTGTAGTAAATGAGTTCATTCGAAGGAATGGTTGATGTATTGTTTTCTTTTATAACCCGACTTGCCTCTGCATAGCTAACAATGTCTTATTCCCTTCCAGCTTTGCTTCGAATACATCAGTGTTATCCAGTGGGTCTCGTCGCCGTTGTAGTGGTTTCAACAAATCCGGTGTGCCCTGTAAAGGGATTTGCGTCAAGGGACAAGATTACTGTCATCACCACTGCTAGTCACGTGTATGGTCGACACTTACCATACGAGCATTCGTCATGCTGTTCAGCTTTGCTATACATGTCACTTATTTTCCTGTCGCTGACTGTCATTGGCCCTAAAATCATTGAAAGCATGGTAGTACTGCATGGTTTTCCATTTACAATATTGCGTGGTCACAGTTTATGCTATTGCTTTTAAAATGTCCATTGTTCTTTTATCACTGCGCATGTACAAAAATGCCGTCAGATGGATATTTAAACAAGTGTATTGTATCCATGCATCTGTGCAAAGCTGTCCATGCAGGGGCATTTTTCTATTGCTATTGCAAAGGAATTTTTACTGTATCGTGAATGGGCATTGTTCTGGGTCCCGTCAAATAATTATTTTGCTCAATTTTATGTCCTTCACACAAAGCACTGTTGTCCTGCTGCTTTTAGAATGAACTACAGTTAAACCTCGATACAATGAAATTCAATATAATGAAATTGTCGCTATAACAAAATATTCAACTTTTCATAACCTCTTGTCCATAGAAACCTATGCATGTAAAACCTCGATATACCGACGTGTGTTTATATGCCATTTCAATATAACGAAATTTCACTGCCGTCTCAAAGGAATGCCGAGGCAATAAATGGAAACTTCCGCGGACACAGATGGTCAAATTATTGAATTACAAGCGGCTGTTTGCAAACGTACTCACCAACTGGGCAGAAGCCTGGAGGCTTATGAAAAGGGTTCTACTTAAATTGAGGACGACGCAACGAGCTATGGAAAGAAGAATGATGGATGTAACGTTAAGGGATAAGAAAAGAGAAGATTGGGTGAGGGAACAAACGTGAGTTAATGACATCTTAGTTGAAATCAAGAAAAAGAAATGGGCATGGGCAGGACATGTAATGAGGAGGGAAGATAACCGATGATCATTAAGGGTTACGGACTGGATTCCAAGGGAAGGGAAGCGTAGCAGGAGGCGGCAGAAAGTTAGGTGGGCGGATGAGATTAAGAAGTTTGCAGGAACGGCATGGCCACAATTAGTACATGACCGGGGTAGTTGGAAAAGTATGGGAGGGGCCTTTGCCCTGCAGTGGGCGTAACCAGGCTGATCATGATAAAGGGTGCGAGGTTTGGAGAAGATGTTGGGGGAGGAGTGCCACGTTCCCGCGCGAGCATTGGGAAAAAGTTGTAGGGGAGCGAAATTGCGGTAACTTGATCAAGCGGGCGCTAAGGAGCGGGGGGGGGGGGGGGGGGGGCGTTGTAAGTCTTGGCTGTGGCTGCGCATGGCTGTAAGCACGGTTGAGTGCATATGCAGCCGCTAGTGTTGTCTAGTACATTCTAGCAGCTGCGCACCCTGCTTTAGAGGGAATCTGTCGCGTATGCAAAGAGCGGGCGTGTCGAGATGGCGTGCATCAGCTGTCTTATCGGGCGTTTACTATTCGATATTGCGTGATCTCCAATTTCGGTGACCTGCTGGATCGAGATGCATACGAGGCATTCACTCGCTGCTGCTGGCACTTTCCCGATAGCGTCGCGTCATTGCGGGTGATGCTATTGACGCCAAGAATGTATCGTTGACGTACGTGGCATGAAACCGGATCATTCGTTGCCAACTCGCAAATTTGTCAAAATGAATTGTTTTCTCTCTCAAATTCACTTTTTTTATTTCCCGATAATTTGGGAAATTCTGCGGCCCCTTTCCGTGTAGCAAAAATCGATCAGCAACTGCACTTATTTGCATAATAAAAGGTCGAAATTCAACAGAACAAAATTTCGATATAACGAAGCAAATTGCCAATTTTACCGACTTCGTTGTATTGAAGTTTAACTGTCTTTGTATTTGACAACAGCTTTTTGCAAAGGAAGGCATATTGTTATTCTTTATGCATTTCTTTCACATTCCATGTAAATGATTTTCAGTTGCTTTGAGTGATTCTGGTCTCGTTTGGGTACTGTTGTTCTACATGACACAAACAAAAGCTAGGGACAGACATACACATGTATCGTGTTAGCAAGCATATGATGTGCTATCATTTCATGAAATCACCAGTTTGAGGATGGAAATGGCATTACATTTAGAATTACGCTCGGAATACAATGGAAGTTTTTCTTTAAAGCACCTGTTCGCATATTGCATTCTGTACTAGAAAATTACAAGGTTATGCTTATGATTGGATTACACATGCTTTAGTTTGCATTGCAACCATGACATATTCTGGCATGTAGGAGGTCCCCCTCGCATCATATTCATGCTTAGAGTACAGTGATGTCAAGAACCTATGCCTTTTGTGTTTCTTCAAAGGGTCACTTGAGCACTTGCTGGTCATGTAGTATTTGTAATTTCATTGAGTCTTTATTTTTAGTTAATAAATTGTTATTGCCATTTACCAGCACAGCTCTTCCAGTGCAACTGATTGTTCTTTCTTTACCCACGGTGGTTCTTTAGTGGCTGTAGTGTTGGGCTGCTAAGCACAAGGTCGTGGTATTGAATCCCAGCCACGGCGGCCGCATTTCGATGGGCGCGAAATGCGAAAACACCCATGTACTTAGATTTTGGTGAATGTTCAAGGACCCCGGTGGTCCGAATTTCCGGAGTCCCCCCACTACGGTGTGCCTCATAATCGGATCGTTGTTTTGGCATCCAAAACACCATAATTTAATTTTTTTTTAACTGTTCTTTCTTCAGAAGTTCAGTTTATGGAATGGAATAAATGACTACATAGATTAATCTACTCAAGTGTGGTACATTAGCCTGTGTGGCATTCAAACATGCTGGGGAAAGGGGGGTCATCATTTACAAGTCAAATTAGTAGCAACACTCAAAACTTGCATGCAAATACAAGCAGGGCCTGCAACAAAGTGGTGCATAGACAAGCTTGTTACAGACCTTGTTATAGTGACGTCTCATTTGACTCAAATATCTTCATTATATATGATATTTGTTATGTCAATATTGTACTATCAAGAGAAAGCTCCTTATGTATTGAAACGCAGAGAATTCTGCCGACTTGCTACTGTGCATGGGGAAGGTAATCGGGGACGGAAAGGCCCTAGGAGGACGATTGCAGGAAAAAGATATGGTAAGCACAGGTGAGACAAAGGTGATGGTGTTGTCTTCAAAGATAATTTAAAAATTTTTAAAGCTTGCCTGATGTGCATTACAAATGGCGGTAATGCATTTTGTTGGAATGTGCAGGCTGCAGATACCGGTGATCTTTTCATTTCGGTAGAATGGGCTTTGGTTCCCAAAAACCATTATATTTACGAAGAATACTAGGCCTTATTGCCTTCTCAGAAGACTAGTTTCTAACACACCACAGTTATCACAATATAGGTTGGTGGTCAGTCCTAGGCAGTAGAGATAGTCATTGGCGAGTGCAGGGTACAGACGAAATCAATGATATACGTATCATCACAAGGTGACCCGGCAGCTGATGTGGAAATCTAGATATTAGGACAGGGTCTATTGAGTGGAAAAGGGAGGTTGAAATTAAGACTACGCATGGGATTCCTTTCCCTGTAGGCATGTTTCTTTGCCATTGCCAATGCATCGAACTTAAAATATATACAAGTGCCTAAAGTACTATCGCGTTTCAGCGCTGCATTTGTGCAGGTCAAGTGTATAGTCTGTTGTGGAATCCAACCTGGTGACCTTGTGGTCCCCAGATCATAGTGGGGCTGGCCAGGGCTATTCATTTGAATAATTGTAAATGTTCAGTAAAATTTACTTGGTTTAGGTACCAGGCACAAACAACTGATTACAATCAATTAGTAGCAATCTTAAATCTGAGCACATCGAGCAGCAGGGATAGTGTCCTGTAGGAGTCATTTCTAATTGCATTCAAAATAATTCTCTCTCCAGGGCTCTAACTGAGAAGCGATTCTGCAAAGCACCATTGTGGGTCTGTTCAGTGTACGCTATTGTTGTTGCTGCTTCTACAACTAAACAAAAACGAAAAAGTTGAAAGTTTATCTTTTATTTTCATGTCAGCCACTCTCATGTAATGGTATTTATTTAACAAAACAGTACTGTACATGTTAATGGATGAACGCAGCAGGTGACATACACGTATGAGCAAAATGAAGTTAAAATAATATGTGAAGCTTTCATAAAACTATTTGGCACATATGTTCTTGACAATTTTGCCCAGTGACCAAGCAAGTTTATTTACCACATTTAAAAAGCGTTGCACGGCCTCTTTACAAGATTGTCTTTTCATGCAACACAGTCATACATAGAGTGCACTGTACTATTTGGAAGATGAAGAAAACGCATAATGCGAAAACACCCATGTACTTAGATTTAGGTGCATGCTAAAGAACCCCAGGTGGTTGAAATTTCCGGAGTCCCCCACTACGGCGTGCCTCATAATCGGAAAGTGGTTTTGGCACGTAAAGCCCCATAATTTCATTTTTTTAAAACGAAAAGTACAAACATGCACAACAAACAAATGAGTTTTTGAGTGTGGATGTGTGGAAATGTATGCCTTTGTACATGAGTGACATTTATGTTCCTAAATGAGCAGAGCTGAAGCACATAGTTTTAGAGAAATCCTAGTGCAACGGCATGTTCCCGAGACCTCTGTCGCAGACTTGCTAGAGCCGTGGCTGGCATGTCGAATTCCTTGCACATCTGATTGGCACTTGCTCCTGCAGAAAAGGGGACAAACAAAACAAAACCTCTTTTTATTATAAAAACTATTAAAATGTCAACTAAGATTACAGTGCAAGGCTGCATCGTAAACTGCACACAAAGCATTCAAATGGCCACTAAACACTAATATTCAATTTGTTTATATTGCTGAAGTATTCTTTGAAAACCCTATTTTCGCTCATTTGGTGTAAAAAGATTAATCACGCGAGCTCAAGTATGTCATTGCGACATCACAAATTTTAAGATGTCTTCTCATCTGACTGTCTTGACTTGAACTTGTTCGTTTGAATGTTTAGTTCCTTTACAACACGATGTAGTCCTTTGCTGATAAAAAGGCCCTTGTCAAGTTTGGGCATTGCAAACAGACAAGCATGTCACTCTGATCATGTGGCAGCTAATGCATGTCTGCAAAGAATAAAGTGGCTGCGTGGAATGAAAATGTCTAAAATTTCAAATAGAAACCCGCACACTCTTAATTATGTGGCTGAAAACGGGGCTTCCTCGAGATTAAGGTCACATTCACAAATGCCTCTACATAGAACACACTGCCTGCAATGTCGCAGATTCCGGCACATGACCTCATTCAATAATTCAATGTAACAAAGAAGAAAGAGGTGTGGTGCATGATGTAAACTTGATGTGGTTGCTCAGTTCTGGTATGGGAGAAGGCAGGGGAGAAATGTCGCTTGTAGATGCTAGTCGAGGCAGGAGAAGTGTATCTGCCTTAGTAATTAACCAATGTGAAAAATTTCAGGAAAATGCTCCCTACATGATGCTTTACTACTTGTAGTGCATAACCAAAAGTTGCAGTGGCATCTAATGAGGGGGCCCTTTAAAAATAAACCAGTAAAAATCCATGACATCACAGAGAGTTGGTGTGAGCTTCACCGCAGTGCCCACTAGTCTTTTGTTATGTCATTTCTGGGTAATCAAGCTTCAATTTGCAGTAAAAGTGTCCGTTTATGCTTCTGTGATAGTAAATTTGGTGAATCTGATTTACTTTTGCTTTAAAGGCTTGCAACTAGTACATGCTTTGCACAATACTTTGTTTCAGCATTCCGTTTGTAAGGAAGTCAAGGCCTATGCAATAATCTTTTCAGTGCTAAGATCTTTTTTTTTACCAACTTACCAGCAGCAAACTGACTTCCGTATGGAAATGTTGGCTTCACATCCATTCCCATAGCACTGTGAGAGCTGTTGAGGTTGTTGAATGTGCTTGAAATAAACCCTTCTGTGTTTCCAATCATCCCACTGCAAGGAGAATCAATACACATATTAATTTCTTTTTTCATAAATGTTGACTGACAAACATTGAACTGCTAGCTAGCTACTTACTGCATGTGAAATTGATGAGCCAGGATTGGTAGGGATGTAGGATCATAGGGATGTCAATAAAGTTAGTATAATGCTAGCACACCTCTATTGCAGATGTGATCACGTGAGCTGCAGTTGCATAATAAGTGCAGCTCCATGCTCTGTCAGTGGGTCTGCTGAAGCTCAGAAATGACTTCAACGCCAATCCATTTCGTCACTGACTTTGGGAATGCTTATCTCAAAACAGGTGTCATTCTCGGAATTTGTTCCAAGTGGATATCACTTTCAGAGTTGCCATCTACAATTCGTGAATTGCAATCTGTGCTGTGGAGTAATTCGTTCAAATAATTAGTGAAACTTAATTAGGCCAATTTATTTTGATTTCTAATGAAAAATAATTTCGACCTGTGGCAGGCACGTACCCAGGATTTTCTTTGGGGGGGGGGGGGCTACCATCATCATCATCATCATCCTGTTTTATGTCCATTGCAGATAGAAGGCCTCTCCCTGCGATCTCCAATTACCCCTGTCCTGCCGCCAACCGATTCCAGCTAGCACCCGCGAATTTCCTAATTTCATCGCACCATCTATAGCTTTCTGCCGTTTTCTACAGCACTTCCCTTTTCTTGGTACCCATTCTGTAACCCTAATGGTCCAACGGTTATCTAACCGGCGCATTACATGACCTGCCCAGCTACATTTTTTCTTCTTGATGTCAATTAGAATATCGTCTATACCCGTTCGCTCTCTGATCCAAACTGCTCTCTTTCTCTCTCTTAACGTTATGCCTAGCAATATTCGTTCGATCACTCTTTGCGCGGTTCTTAACTTGAACTGAAGTCTCTGCCCCATATGTCAGCACTGGCAAAATGCACTGAGTGCACACCTTACTTTTCAATAATAATGGTAAGCTTCCAGTCAGGAGCTGGCAATGTCTGCCGTATGCGATCCAACCTCTTTTTATTCTTCTGTGAATTTCCTTCTCATGGTCAGGGTTCCCTGTGATCAATTGACCTAGGTAAACGAACTCCTTCACAGCCTCTAGTGGACGACTGGCGATCCTGATATCTTGTTCCTTTGCCCGACTATTTACCATTATCTTCACCTTCTGCATATTAATATTCAGCGCCACTCTTACATTCTCTCAGTTAAGGTCTCCAATCATTTGTTGTAACTCGTCTGCATTGTTGTTGAATAGAACACTGTCATCGGCAAACAGAAGGTTACTGAGATATTTGCCGTCGATCTTTACTCCTAAGCCTTCCCAGTTTAATAGCTTGAATTCTTCTAAGCACGCAGTGAACAGCTTTGGAGAAATTGTGTCTCCCTGTCTGACCCCTTTCTCTATAGGTATCTACCTGCTTTTTTGTGTAGAATTAAGGTAGCTGTAGAACCTCTGGACATATTCTTATGCAAAGGACGAGTCAGTAAGACGAGAAACTATTTACAGATTATATTTACAACAACGGTTGCAGTGCTGACCGGTTAGATTCACAGCGCGAGCCCAGTTCGTTCTTCCTCCTCTTTTCTGTAGTGATGACGCCCACGCGCCTCGTTCAAACAAACAGATACCACACGCATGTAGCAATATTTTCCAAGCTTTTTACGTAAGCGTTCTGTACTCCTTGATTACGTAGTGCCTCTATGACCGCTGGTATCTCTACTGAATCAAATGCCTTTTCGTAGTCTATATAAGCTACGTAGAGAGGCTTATTGTACTCTGCGGATTTCGCGATAACGTGAGTGATGGCATGGATGTCATCCATTGTAAAGTATCTCTTCCTGAAGCCAGCCTGTTCTCTTGGTTGACGAAATCCAGTGTTGCCCTTATTCTATTGGAGAATATTTTGGTAAATATTTTATATAATACTGGGAGCAAGCTAATGGTCCTATAATTTTTCAATTCTTTAGTGTCTCCTTTTTTGTGGATTAGTATAATGTCTGCATTCTTCCAGTTTTCTGGGACCCTTGCAGTCGATAGACACTTCGTATAAAGAGCCGCCAGTTTTCCAAGCATTATGTCTCCTCCATCTTTGATTAAATCGACTGTTATTCCACCTTATCCTCCCGCTCTTCATCGTTTCATTTCTTGCAGGGCCCTTCTGACCTCATCGCTAGTTATAGGAAAGTTTCTGTATCCTGTTCATTACTGTTTCTAAGTGAGGTGTCGTGTCTCCTCTGAGTACTGTATACAGGTCAGCTTAAAATTTTTCCGCTGCTTTTACTATACCTTCGAGATTGCTGATGATGTCTTTTAGTGTATACATCATGGTTTGTCCCAAGCCAGGTTTCTTTTTTACTGATTTCAGGCTTCATTAATTTTTTTACGGCTTCTTCAGTTTTTCTCATGTTATAGTTTCGAATATCAGTTATTTTCGCCTTGTTAAGTTTTGACAGTTCCGCGAATTGCGTAACGCTGTGCGGCCGCCAGTCCCACACAACCACGTAGAGTGCAGGACTCTGCGATTCTAGATGTACTGTGCTCAACGCGAAAGGTTAGATAAACACCCACATAAGCACAGCAGAGAACTGGCTACGTGAGGCGGTTCGACCGATAACTGTAGAAGCGTCATTCAAAGCAAGTAATTGTTCTCCACTTCCGGCGACGTTTTCTCTACTTCCTTTTTAAATAAAAAGATGTTGATCCATAAATATTCTCATAAACAACGGTTAACATTTTTTATTATTCGATTTCCCTTGCAGTTTGGTTGTTGCCTTGGCTCTCTCCCTTAGTAGATCACTTAATTTCTCAACTCCTTTCGATTTTTGTTTCCAGTTGCCAATTTTGCACGAAAAGTGCTATACAGTTAGGGAAAAACAGACGAGGTAACGGGCGACCGTCATCTTGCTTATGGGTTTAAGGGTTATGGCAGGGTTTCATGATGGACGCACTTTCACATTATTTTATTTCCCACCTTATCTAACCCATATCACTGGTATATGGTTGCGGGCACCTGCCAGCCTCGCGGCGAGCCGTAACTCAAGGAAATAATGAAGCAAAGGGAAAAGTTAAACGCAATTGGCGTTTTCTCCAGCCGCAACTCGTTCCACGAGAGTGCAGACCAGCTCTGTAACAGCCGCATCCCTTTTCTGGTCCAAGGATCAGCCTAAACAAAGAAGGTTGAACTAACAAAAGCAACAGCTATGAGCGTGACGGTTGAGGTTGAATAGATGGTGACAACTGAACGCATCTCGAGTTAATCGCGCGGGTGCGGAATCTATGAGAAAACTGTCCTTCACATGACAAGAGGTGCCGATAACTACCGCCATCTAAAAGGAGTGAAAAAGGCAGCATAATGCTGACCGATTAATAGCTGCCAAGTCTCAACATTGATCTGGCGGCGCTTTAGCAATGTGTGAGGAGTGGTGGCGTGGGTGGGGGGGGGGGGGGGGGGGGGGTATGCCACTTGATTTCGGGGGGGGCCCGGGCCCCCCCGGGCCCCCCCGGGCCCCCCCCCCTGGGTACGTGCCTGACCTGTGGGAATAATCTGCTGCATAATCTTCTGCTGCATGCCACATGCTATTCGTTCACAATTGTTTAACGATTAAAAAAATGTATACATGTTTCTGTTGACACTATTCCCTTCAATATAAGCGATGCAGCATGATTGAAATGAGGACGCCTAGAAAAACATGCACCACAAGAGAAACTCTGGCCCTCACCACAGTGAGACATTTCCAGTGCTTCAGAAGAAAAAAAAAAAATACCACAGAAAAACGACAGGCCAGGAAGGGCAGTAGGCATCTTTTGTTCTTTTACGTGCAGAAGGGCAGCGGATTGGGCGAGTTGGTGTTCCATGGTAACGATAAAATTCAAACATCGCTAGACGACAGGACCAGAAAGAGGAGGAGACAAACACGGAGCTGAATCCACGTGCCTTTGATTTTCCCTTGAAGCACTGGAAATGTCTTGGGTGTGTAAGCTCAAACTACCTCGGCTGTCTGCATTTAGTACGAATAACCCACACCAAGATGTCATTACTATAAATGTATGCTAGCAGCTAAGTAGCTCATGTCCGTCGTATAAGTATTTCTGTGCCCTCTGGTTAAACTCGGCGACTCAAGATGGCGCCACCAGTAGTGCTACTCACGCTTACGTCGTCGCTTCATGGTTTCTTTTTTTATTTATAAGACTCTCAAGGGACATAATAGTACATTGCAGAGGGGAAGGGCAAGAATACAGTGCAAGAGTAAAAATATATGTATATAGAAAAGCCAACTCTCTTATCCGCGAGATGGCCGCAACCTTTAGGACCTGGAAAATTTTGCGACAGATTACGTGTCTACGAGGATATATTTTAAAAAAAGAGAGAGAGAAAGAAAAGCCCGATACTACGCCGTCGTTGGGTTCGTATATTGTCGTGGCACATACCCGAAGTTGTCCGACGCGGCCGCAGCTCCGAACGCCCCGTGGTGTCCGAAGACGCTGGTGGCGGCCGGCGCGTCGGCCCTGGCGGACAGCGCTGCTGCCGAGCTGACGAGACTGGGTGACCAGGCGGCCATGTCGTTGGCCGCACTCAGAGCCGGTATGTGGAAATCCGGCACGCTCAGCGAGGACGGGCCTCCCGCAGTTCCGCTTCCGTTGCCGGCGAGCAGGCCATACACCTGCAGACGAAGCGATCGCAGGGGCTTAGTTAGCAATTAATAGCTACTGGTTGTCAAAGAAGAAAAATCTGTCGACTGTGCTGTGTAAGTACCAGGCTGGCACCTGGCTATCGGTCAGCAGCATGAAGAAGGAGGGTGAAGATGGCAGAGAAGGTGTAAAGAGAGCTATAAAAATAGCGAACGCAAGTGACTTAGACCGTGTATCACGAGAAGCCAACGAAGACACCAAGGAAAACACAGGGGAAGTTACTTGTACTTACTAATTGAATTCAAGAAATGATAATGGCAATGAAAGTGGATGAAAAAACTTGCCGCAGGTGGGGAATGATCCCACATCTTCGCATTACGCGTGTCATGCTCTACCAATTGTATAGGGCGCCCTGTTTCACATGCTGCAATTAGAGCGAAAAATTGAAGCAGTCGCAGATTGTGCGAGTTGGGCGCGGATGCGAGTTAAATCTACATTGTCCTTCCGTCTATCGCCGAGCGCCATTAAAGACGTCAAACGTTCCGCCGCGCTGCAGAGTAGCCGACTTCACGGACGCGACGCCGACGTTTCGTTCCCTTCAATGCCATCAAGCGTAACATATGAATGACGTGACGTGAATGGCATGCACGCATGACACGTGATAAATGATATGACATGAATGACATTAAATGTAATATCACGTGACTCGTGACATTGCGCGCACGGCATGAAATGCCGACATGACGTCATCCGGTCATGGCATGTCAAAACATGCATGCGTGACATGACGGATTACGTATATCATGCAACAAACTAAGGACATGCACGCATGGCAATACACGCAAGACGTAAATGGCACGTCATGAATTACATGTATGACGTGTAGCATGACTTAACATGAATAACATTTTATGACATGTGCGACCACAAGCACATATAGCTAGTTACCCAAGCTAGCAAATCATGACATGATCTTATAATGAAGTGGCATAAATAACATGATAAAAGGCATGTCATAATATACATGCTATGTCGTGCATCTATGCATCGCAAAATTTCATGCATGTCACTCAACGTGCCTAAAGAGGGTAAAAAAAAATGCTTCTGTTCCAAGTTCGGTTCTTGCGCGCGTGGTGAGTGGCTTTACCGCACAGCGTCGCAACAAAATGGCGGAAGTATGCGCAACTCTTCTCCCTTTGGGAGCATATACACGGCCACTGATTCGGTGAAAGCGTCAGCGCCACCACATTCGAACACCGGCGAGCTAGCTTTTTTCGCCAGGCTCGCTTCCGAGTCGTGTGCGTCATCAACGCCATCGCACTCGCACACCTCTGCAGTGTTAGGGACTCGCCGAACCACAGGGACGGTGACCCGTCTTCTTACCTCACAAGTCACACCCGGCTCAAGCGACATCCGTATACATCCGAGATATTTCGCTTCTGCTTCCAGTGCGGGCGGAATGCAAACGCACTTGTGTGCTGCAATTATGTTGTGCGATAAAGAACGCTAGGCGATCGAAATTAATCCGGAGACCGCCTCACTAAGGAATACCCGTAGTCTATGCGTGGTTTAACGACGTTAAATACTGAAATTTAAGGTAAAACATGGCAATACACTCGATTCCCGGTAAGTCGAATGCACAATAGCTTCACTTGATTGCTGGTTCTGAAGACCTGTGTATAACTATAAGCTACATATGGAACAGACCAAGTGGAGCAACGATCTCGCGTTCTAGTATCTTACCTGTTGAGGCAAAGGGTCTCCGTTGATGCAGGACTCTGTCGCGTACGAGCCGTACCCTGGCTGCAACACAGTGTTCGACGGTGCCAGAGACTGATGCGAGCGGTGCCATGCTGCGGTGTCTGCGATCAGTTCAAATAAATATGCCAGTTTGCAACGCTGACGTCCCCAGTTTTCAATATAACTGGCGTATAATTCTCTAAAATAAATAAACAAGCAAACAGATAAGTAAAACAAACAAACTAATAAAGTCAACGTTTCCTTATTTCTTTCGTTTAAACGTAAGAAAATGCAACTCTCCTGAGCCTATGAAGCAACAAGGTTTAAATATCGGGGACGCCGGAATTAAAGGTTGTGCGACGCCACTGCCTAATTATCTATATCGCAAAATTTTATCTAACACCCTCAAACCAAGAAGGCAGAAAAGAGTGACTGTTGCTGACTGTTTTTATGACACCGGTTCAAGATTTTCCAGGTCCTCTCGCGCATATGTTAGGAAACATGCTAGGTGGGCCATATGGCTGATATTGTGGCGAAGAAGAGGTCAGTACACTAAAGAGGCCGACAAAATTGTAAAATGACGAAAACTGTGAATGAAAAAATAAAAAAGGTTGTAGTTTCGCCCCAAAGTCGCAGCATTGATAGTGATAGCAATGTACTAAACAGCTACACGACGTAAGGTTCGTAGTTTTATCGGCTGTTTAAATTTCAGTAAGCATTCACTTATCAAGTAAATTAACAAGCACAATGTCACCTGCGCACGAGCAAACATGGAACAGATCTCGCTCGATGAATGCGAACATTCTCCGTCACAATGCTGGCACGATGAGAAACGCCGGCCTCGGGAAGCGATCGCATCGCGCTGCCTCTCGCTTCAACGTGTGTCCGCCACTTGCGCGATTCGAAAGTTCACTGCTTCTAAAAACAGCGATTCGCGTTCCCTCACCATTGAATAAAAGCTAGGTGCTACTTTCCTCATCACGGAAGGAGATGCCAGCGTTCAGTCGAGCGTATGCCTGTAAATGTAGCTTCGCTGCACAAAGAGTGTTTGTGCTGGAAAGCCAAATAATTCGGTGCAGACTTCGATTTTGGTGGCGAACCGCACACTATATGCAACGCCTGAAAATTTCTATGCGTACCATGTAGAAGGGTAACGCCATCAGTTTTTGTTTGTAGAATTGAATGTACAACAACACTGCGCAAACTCGTTTGATTGTTCGCTTCCAACGCTATAGGAAAGAGTATGAGACGCCCACTGGGACAGATTTCTTTATGGCCCCGATTGAATACGCACGGCATCTTTATGACCAATAATATAACCTCCGACACGATGGTTTCTTTTTCTCTCGTTGCGTTTTTAACACGGCGCAAAGATATAATGTGCAGAAACTAGTAAAGCGACTGGAACACAATTATGCAAGAGCTCTGAATAAGCCGCGTGACCCCGGCGTCGGTGAAAAGTCTATACCTTTGATCACGAACACAAAACACCAAGAATCAAAACAAACCATCTCAATAATATGGTAAACTCATAGTGCGAAAACTTATCAGCACCATTTTACTCTAAGGTTTGAGCCCATGATGGGCAAGTCGATCTTCTAAGATAGCAGTTCGGATGTGCATTGCAGAATAGTTAATATACGTTTACTACTATACGTTACTACATGTTAATATACGTTTACTAGTTTTTCAACTCTTCTGGGATGCCCAGCTAATACGGAGAAGAGGGCGACAACCGTAGCATTAAGGCTTAGCAGGATCTAATTTCTAACTGCCAATTATTGGTTGTCACTGCCAACAAATTTCGGTATAGTACACGAATGTCTCTACAGATACTTTTAATAAATCCTCACATGCGTCCGCAGATCACCCGTGCCCGCGAAAACACTAATCTGTTCACTCCATATAAATTACATCCGCCGCACTCAACCACGATTATCTTTCCATGTCATTTATTCCGTGTGCTCTATTAGAGTGAGGAGTTACTACGCTTTTCATGTGTGACTTACCTCACACCACTTATTTTTCTTAATATCAACCATAATATCAACTACGCTCTTTCAGCCATGCAACTGATAGTGCCGTCTCTCTGCTTGTTAAAGGGTCACTAAAGAGAAACATTAGATCAGTTTACGCGGATAAAGTTTGTTGGGGTACGCTCTGTGTGAGGCTGGGGGAGCGTAAATGGAGCCCAAATGTTGACATTTCGAATGCCAGAATCCAGCTCCATCGACAGGATACGGTACTCGGAATCCTTGGCATGGCGGAGGACAAGGCCGCTAAAATGCGACATCAAAATTATGGCCGTACCCCGGCAGCCCGACTCGTCATAACTCCAGAAAGATCTTGTACGAAAATTCCTATCAAAGTGGCTGATCTGACCTAGTTTGCGAACATAAGTTCCTTGGAGTACTAAAATATATCCCTTATTTGAACTAGCCATGTTGACAGCCTCTGCCCACTTTGAAGCTCGAGGCAAATCTCTACAGTTGAACGTAGCTATAGTAAGAGAAATTTTGCCGGAATAGAAAAGAAACTGGAAGGGAAAAAGGCCCCCATTGTAAGGGCTAGTATCGAGCAATACCAGCCAGAAAGAAAACAAGCGACGATTGCCTATGAGAAAGTCTCTGAATCTGAAAACCCCTCGGTCGTGGAACAGTATACGAATTATCTGGCATTTTGGAGCAGTCGCATTCAAAAGCCTTACAAAAATTGGCAAGGAGACGTCTCCTCACCTTTCGAACGATTGTCGGTGTACGATTCTGATGCCACGTTAGACACCGCCACAGCAATGCGTTTGAGATCAGAGAGACCAGCCTCTGATATATAGGAGCTACCGTCCGAGCCCGAGGACGCCCGCCGCGCGGCCACATCCCTGGCAGCCGATTCAAACCGCTTGCCACGCTACTTGCGCGGCCATTGCAGCGGGCGCCGCAATTGCCGCGAGGACAACAGCGATAGCCGCAGTATCCTCCTCGTCACTTTCACCGTCGCGTGCCAGCGCGTCAGACAAGGGAGAGGACGCGTTGGAATGCGTGGAATCTCCATCGCCTCTGGCTCCATAGAGGACACCTCGCTGTCCAGTACTCTACAGCTACTACATGGGCATTGTGCTGCTGCCCACTGTTGATCCTAGCCGGTCCTGCTATGGGACGCCACCTTCCCCCTCTAATCTTCACCTCATTCTTCCGACCCTCTTTCTTCCCACAGACACTGAGGCGCAGGTACTCGCTGCTCTGGGCGCGCGGGAACCAACGAATGGGTGTGGACGGTGCATGCCAAGACCGCACGGTCTCCGCCACATCGCATGCACGCTGCTTCGCAAACCACGTGTCCGAACTGCTCACAGCGCGCGCACTTAGGCATGTCAAATGCGGCCGCGTGGTGACCTTCCAAGTTGCGTCTGCGACACACACGCACAACTCCCTCATACTCGCAATGCAGTATACCATCTCGCCTACGCGAAGAAGGTTAAGAACGGTCCGCGTCATCACCATGCGGATGCAGCGGTTGCCTGAACCAATGTCAGGAAGCCCTGGCACGTGCTCGCCCGAGATCCCCTGGACCTTGCCAAAGGCTTGCAGCTCGTTGACAGGAGCCTCCTCCGGAAGGTCTAGAGGGTAGTCAAGTGCCCTGACAAACTTCGAACGAACATCACGATATTCGACGCCAACTTCCACATCGCGAACCTTCAAAGCGTGATCAGCTATAAGAAACAATCAAACGCGGCCTTATTCTTGAACATAATCATGAAGCGAGCCGCTCCGAAATCCTTTGGTATGAGCTAGACATCTGCAACCGTTGATGTCAAATAAAACTTTATTTGATTTGACTTTGCTCACCGTGGTGCTGGAGCCCCGCAGAGGCCATGCCGGAGTCCAGATGCGGGTGATGGTGCGTCGTCGCTGCTGCGCTGACAACTGGAGCAGCGGCTGCAGCCTGGGCGTAGCCCTGTAGCAGCTGGCTGCTGAACGCGGCGCCTGCGGGTTGGCTGCCCACCTGTTTGCGCCAGCGGGCGCGTCGGTTGCTGAACCATACCTGCAGTGCGCGCAGCGTCGAGTGAATGGTTAGACAGGAATGCAATAGTCTCTCGTTATAACGAAGTCATCGGGAAAAGAAATTGCTTTCGCTGTAAGCGGTGTTTCGTTAAAGGCGGATTATCTGGTAAAGAGTCATGGGAATGCGAGAGCTCTTATGAAACGTACACTGAAACAGAGCTGTACTCGATACGTGGCTATACATGAGAGTTGCAAAATTCTGCTGACGCCCGTAAACAGTGCCCTGTTTTGTCGGTTATCATCATGTGATGCAATTAGTGGGAAAAAGCTGCCGCCGCATGGCGGAGTGGATTTCGCAGCGTTTTCTTTTTGCTTCGGTAGGTTGGCGCGAAGAAATGCAAATGTATGCGATACCGAGTGGTCCCGTGCTGATAAACCGCTTCGTACTTCATAATAAAAGGTATCTGATGCCCCCTCGTTTCAAATAATCTCGTATAAAATGCATGTACTGAGGTCGGAAATACGCGAAACTTCGAGTAAAGAGATATTTCGAATAAATCAGTTACGCATTATTTTTGGTTTACTGCTTTTACGCACAAAACAGCAGGTTTGCTCCAATTGGCAAAATGGGAGAACCATAGTTTGAAATCCATGACGTCATCGTGACGTATACCCGTGCTGAAGTTTTGGTGATACATTCACATCCATTAAAGACGCCCGCCGCCGTAGCGCAGTGTCCATGGCGTTGCGCTGCCAAGCTCGAGGTCGTGGTTCCGATTCCGGGCCGCGGCGGCCGCATTCGTATGGGGAGAAATGCCAAAAATTCTCGGGTACTTAGGTTTACGCGCACGTTTTTTACAAAAGCCACAAGTTGTCGAAAGTTGTCGAAATTAAACAGGAGATCTTCACTATACGGCGTGCTTCATTATCAGATCGTGGTTATGTCACGTACCGTTACGATTGGCGTTTAGCACTGTTGTTCCCGGCGGTCTTCTCGACAAAGAGTGCTTCACTGGCAAACCTGCAGCTATGGATGTTGTTGTACCTGTCGAGCCTTCTTGAAAAAGGATGCACACCGGCGAGCGTGCAGCTAGGCCATTCACGTTGCATCGTCTTTTCAGCGCCAAAGAGCTGGTTCGAAGAAATCTGCGTCACGTCAAGATGACTGACAAGCGATTATGTGTCGCGTGTTCGTCTGGTTAAGGATCTGGAGGTGAAGAACGAGACGAGTCCTGGGACCCCAAACCGTGAAGTGGTCATCGACATTATGCAACATGCCGATTGATGCGGAAAGCCTAGGGTGACTACTTAGAGTTCGTTTGAACAGCGTCGACTCAGGCATCGCATGAAGTTGTATCTGCAGTGCATCGAGGGGGGCTTGGACGCCAGAGGCGAAGCAAGATCCACCATCAGTGAGATATTGCAAGACTGCGAGACAGTTTCGATTGGCCGAGACGACGGACATTGACCCTCAATGAGAGAAAGCAGGTATTGAAGTGCTTAAAAAGCGGAGCTTGAGTGTTGAAAACTGTGCTCGCATACATGTAAAGCATCATCATGTAAATAAAACCTTTTTCTCATCTCTTGGACGTCGCCCCGGACCTATCGATTGCCCGGCGTCTGGCACATCACCAGCCACGGTACCTTAATGGCCGTCTGGACCTTGACATCGCAACAATACCGAGAACTTATTTTAATTTTGGAAAGACCACCTTTATTTCTATCTCTCATATTTTCATCTGCTTCTCAAGGAATGTATCACTCGAAGACATACGTATCCATCCATACAATTTGTATAAAATAACTCAATCCTCTCGGCCAAACAAATTTGGCAGCAGACACCCTTGAGTCGCAATAAATTGAAACAAACCGAAGCGAACAGTGCGAAATTCGCGATCGCGTGACGGTCACGCTGAGAGTCGAACAAATTAGAAACATTTGTCGTCTACTAACAATTTTCCGCCAAGTGAATGGAAACAGAGGTTTGAATGATATGCTGTACCATACTATACGCTGGTTTACACTTGCTCGTTACGTTTATTTAACGCGCGAGAAAAAAAAAGGGGGGGGGGGGAGGTCAATTGGAGTGCTTGCCTGAACTCTGTTCTCCGTGAGCTTGGTCCTCTGCGCGAGCTCCTCGCGCGTGTACACGTCCGGGTACTGGGTGCGCTCGAAGGCCCGCTCCAGGGCGTCCAGCTGTTCGGAGGTGAAGGTGGTGCGCGAACGGCGCGTCTTGCGCTTGAGCAGCAGGCCCGGCTCCGAGTCGCAGTCGGAGTCGTCGTCCAGACCGCTGAGCCGACCTGCGTGCACCGAACAAAGAAGGGCTTTAGAAGAAATGTAATTCGCGAGGAATGCGGTACAATTATGTATTGTTGTGTCAGGTTGTGTCTCATTGCGTATCACCGTTTATAATTATCGCGAGCGCGTTATAGCGTGACGACATATTTACAAAATCCAACATCCAGCCAGCTCAAGCACCAATGCTTTAGCGCAGGACTGGGCAGCCCGTTCGTCCTGGATGAACGAATACAAATTCAGGTATGCTGTACACCTCAGCCTTTAAGCAATGAAGAAAAAAATTACGCTCTTCAGTTACATGCATCAGCCTATATAGCGAAAGTACCATCTCGTGCAATTAGCACTGCTTTTATGCGGGCTGAATGACCATTGAATGGCACCCCATTCTGAGCTTTCGTTACACGGTAGTGCACGCAGCCAAGAGTACACTCGCAATTGTAAAACAAGCGAGTGATAAACTACGGCAGTACAGTAGTACAGCGAGGCCTACAGAAAGAAACTAATGCACACACAAAAATGAAATCAACTCGCGCAGTATTTTGCCATGCGCAGAATAAAGCTTTATTAGTCAGGACATCTTTGGTATCGTCTCCGTCTTTTGTTGCTTTCAGTATACGGAACCGATAGGCGCCTGGCCCTAATTAAGCAAACACGTTTAAATGAACCTTCTCCGCCGTGTACACGCATTGCATGCAGAACAGGCCCAAATTCGTAAGCATTACGAGAAATTTGGGAGAGTTGTCAGTTATGCATGGTTGAAGTAGAAAAGTTTGTCTGCACTGGGTATGTATCTGGCGCCCAAAAGAATTGTGATGCACTGATTTAAAAGAAAGAGAAGCATATACTTGTCACTCGAGTTCATGTGTTTGATAATTGGAAAATCCGCCCCTATCTCTTCATTTAACAAAAAGAAAAGATAAAAGCAATGATCCAACGATCAGTAAGAGTTCGCACAATTACGACAATTGGTTTCCTAGCCAAGCAAAACGCAGAAGACAAAGTCCTGTCATGAACACCTGTGAATTGCATTACCATTCAAGTGACAGCTTTATAGCGCTAAACTACAATAACAAAATGTGACGACGACGCTGAAAAAATCCTGCCGCACATATATACGGAAACGCTCATTTTGCTTGCTATGCGAAAAGACGGAGCGCGTTCCATCCCGATGGACGCTGTCGCGCGCGCGCTCACACGCGCCCGTTTCCGCGTATAATGTCGCTATATGGGACGTCCCACAATGGGAAAGGAGGGAGTGAGGCGAGCCCGAGTCCGAACTCGGCGGGGCGTTCCGGGCGACCGACCAATGAGCGTGTTTCCTGTTTACGCCCTGGTTTCCCCGCATTGTGCGAGCTTCCCGTCGCCGGGATTATCGCGTGTGTCGTTGGCCTCCCCTCCCCCGTGATTTGTTCCTTCCTCCCTTTCCCTGTTGGCGGCGTCAAAACGCTGGCATTATGCGCTGCGGGACAGGTTGAGTGATGAGCCCCTTTTCAATAAGGGTTGGGGAGGAAACCATGGCCTGGCTCGAGATCGGCTTTTGTGTTTACTTTTGTTTGTTCTTTTTCCTGTAAGGGCAATTTGAATACTATACTTTATAGAAGTGCACTTTTTTTCTTCTTCGCACCGGTTAGAACCGCGGTTCACAGCGATATGGCATTGTCAAAGGCTCAGCTCGAGCCATTTGGTCAATCTCGCAGCGTTCACTAACCTGCTAAGCTCCAAGTTACTTCACGCATATATTTTATGACCGCCAGAAAACTCCCGTCATGAGTATAAATGAGAAGGGTTCACTGCCGACTGGAATGTTTTTATAGCTTTAAAACTTTAGATCACCTGTTATTCGTGCGGAGAAGATTGGCTGAGTTGCTACAGTGGTTCATTCCGATGGAACTCACAGCGCACGAATGGCTAAGGGACAGAAACAGAGTGAAAGAACGGTGCTTCACTCTGTCGCTTATTTCTTAAGCAATCGGATCGGGTGTGCTAGAAGGTCTGGGAAGTGAAAGGACGAGCATAAAAAAAAACACACACACACACACATTAGATTCTGGGGTTTTACGTGCCAAAACCACGACCCGATTATGAAGTCATAGTGAGGTACTCCGGAAATTTTGACCACATGAGTGTCTAACGTGAACACAATGCACAGCACACGGGCGTTCTGACGTTTAGTCCCCATCGAAATGTGCCGCCGTGGCCGGGATTCGATCCCTCGACCTCGTGCTTAGCAGCGCAAAAAATGACGACCATATTGGATTCAATGGCAAAGCTTCATTCCCTATAGTAGCCTACACACGTGTTCTTTGAAGAATGCCTACTTGCCAAAAAGCCAAACCGTTCCTCGACACGGGAAGAGCCATATTTTTCCAAGCTCTTTGTTTACTCTGGCATTTCAACGTCCATCTGCGTGAACTAAATCTTTCAGTTACGTTGCTGGCGGGTCGCAGCTCTCGAAAAGAAGTTCGGGGAGCCCGACAGGAGTCTATACATATGTGCTTTCAATCAGCAAATTCTCCACGTCGTTCGCGTACGCAGCGTCCAGTTTTTGGGAGAGCAGAGTTGACGCGTGTTGAGAGCCCAGACATCTGCAGGGTGGTCAGACAAGTGGACGACGACGCGTCGTCGGCGGGGCGCAGCCGCCGTGTCGCAAGGACCTCACGCGACGACTCCAGCGAGGAATCGCTCGCCCCCTGCTGACGTCAGTGACCACTAAGTGACTCCCGTCGCGGAGCGCTCCGCACGGGGTCCTTGTTGCCGTTGAAAAGGAAACGACTTCCAGTGTGCTTAGACAAAGCCCGTCGGCCGGAGGCGCGCGATGAGGAAGTCGAAGTTCGTTAGGCGCGGAGTTCGGAGAAAGCCGGAAGGGAGGGCGCTTCTGCGGCAGTCGAGGGGGAGTCCTGACCGATTCGTCTCACCTATCGCGTAGCAGTGGCCGCCGTACATTAAGAAATGGGGTTGTCTGTTAGCCCTAGCGGTTTGGTTAAAGGCGTTAACGTGTTCTTCAGAACGCTTGATGGCATGAACCACGACTTTTCTTGTTTTTCTTTGTGCATTTCCGCGCGTCTGGTGTGCAATCCTTACACACGGTACATACTTACTAACTGCGATGGATGTTAGTCAGGCGTCGTGTGCCAAATCGGTGGTGTTGAAGAAACCAACTGCTTCTGCAATCAATGATCGAGTGAATGCGTTTCCAGAGGTTATGAAACAGGCGTGCAAATAGGGCGACCGAAACGTTGGAATCGTTCCAACTTTCGCTTCGTGCAAAATCAAACCTTCGAGGCTGTTCACGCGACGACTACTAAGTGTGCAACCATACACACAAATTGTTAGCGACAGCACCTACGTATTCAGATGAAAAGGAATCGAACTTGCACAGTAATCCTTTTTGTGGAACTCAAATAATTTCGCTCGAAATATAAAAATAATTAAAAAATAAGGAGTGAGCTCGTCCCTGTGTCTTAGGAAGTGTATTATTTTTTTTTTTACCATCTTGTTCTGTAAGTACCGTAACATATATTGTTCGAGCAAGACGCAGAAAGATGTAAGTATACAAAGAAGCCAGACATGTATGGTATATATACCGAAAGTAAAACAGTCAGGCTCTACAGAGAGAGCTTCATTGACCTCCTGTCGGCTCTTGGCGGCCGGCGTGTATGCGTTAGAGTCGTTCAACCAAATTAGGTGAGGAGAATTACCAGCGCGAAACGTCGCTTAAGTTCGCACGCGCATGAAAAAAAAAAAAAGAGCAGGCGGAACAAGAGCTTCGCGGCGTTGAAATGCGCGAAGCTTTAACTTCTGTTCCCCCCGCCACTTTGAAGAAAGGAAACAACCGGTGGAAGTCGAGCGCGCGCGGCAAAGCGGTGTTGCTGGGCCCATTTTTCACGGGGATCAGCACCACGGCACCTTAAACGCGACCACGGCGGGGCGGCGCACCGTGCAGAGACCGCACCGGGTGCAGAAAAACGAGCGGAACCCGCGAAGAAAAGCGGCAACGGAACACGGTGATTAGCGGTCCCATTACGGCTTACCCGCGGGCGTCTTTCTCAAAGGTGGGGGAGGCGCAGGTACACGCGGACTCGCCCCCTTTGAAACTTGCCGCCGAACACACTCGCCCGAGCATATGCTTCAGCTGTGGCCTGGCTGCAGCCTTTATCCACTGCGGCAACGCGTCGCGTGTACCTCCCCCTTCGCTGTGCCGAAAGGAATTCCCACCACACTGCTCGGGAGGAGTGTGACGGTCGCTCGTCGCCCCGCTCTCGAGGCTGCATGTGTTCCGAGTGAGCGTGGTGCACCTACATGCAGGGTTAAGCCTCACCGGGTGTAGCCGTTATCGATGCTCCTAAACGCTGGATATGTTGCGCATATGCGGTCATTTATGAAACTACGAAGTCTGCGCCCACCGCTATGTCCAACAGATCGCGTAAAATGCTCCACAGGTCTTCGCATATCTCGATCGTTATGGGTATAACTATAGACATGCCAGAATGCTCACGGAGAAATCCTTGAATGCACACATGCTGTACGCTGTACAGGATCGTTGTGAGCAGTGAGACGTTCGGACTGCATATGCGTGATCACGTGTTCTGATTTGGGGTAGCGCAGGTTGAACGACAGGGACAACAGAAAGGCACATTTGACAACCACTCGTTTGTCCCTGTCGCCCCAGCTTGCGCTACAACAAGATATACAAAATCCCATATGGCTACTCTCATTGATTACGTGTGAATGCGCCGGCTCACTCACCTGTAGAACGTAGGAACGAAAAGAGAGCTGGATGTTTTAAGCGACAAAAACCTCGCACTCGTTTTGCATCTGCGGAAGAAAACTTCGCGTTCGCAGCCTCCGTGATCATCGTCCACATCTTAAGACAGCGAAGATGACAGGTCAACATCAAGACGTTGCCGTCGAGCTGTTAGGCCGGCCACCGTCGCTAGCAACAACTTTGCTACCGCCGACTGTCTTGTGAATGCGGGCACGGAGCTAGACGTCAGCGCGCCTCGTTCTGTTTAGTCCTCGCTTCCTAAGCACAGTTTGTGTTTCTTACTGGCTCCTCTTGTGATAACACAAAAAGGTGTAATGCAGTGCACATAAATGCGCAACGAATCTATTATCGAGCAGGACTGAAAGGCTAGCGGCATGCAAAAATAGATAAATAGATACTTGCCACAGGTGGGGAATGATCCCACAACATGCGAAGGTTGTGGGATCGTTCCCCACCTGCGACAAGTTGTTTTTCATCCACTTTCATTTACATTAATTTATAGTTTCCTTATTTCATTTATTAAGCACAAGTAAGTTCCCCTGTGTTGTCCTTGGGGTCAGTGCTTGTTGGCTTCTTATGATATGACCAATAAAAATCGGGGCCCTTGGTAAACCCCGTTTCTTCTCGTTTATCGCGTAAAAGAGTGATGCGACAATTGTTTTCTGTAAAATGATGGAAGAGATCATCAAAAGAAAAACTACAGTGAAAGTGAGGAACAATACAGAAGAAAACATAAAAGTTTTCTCACTAACGATGCCTTACTCTTTCCGTCTATTTCTCAACTTTTTTGTGTGTGGTCTAAGAGGCACCTCAGTAAACAGAAATAGAACACACCGAGTCTACTCATAAGAGTTCGAAAAAGTTCATTCGAAAGCGAAAGAGTTCATTCGAAAGCTAATTACGAGTTTTAATATAAGTTATGTGGCGAATTTGCTATAGAAATTCAAAAGGAACGCTTAAAGAACACTGAATTGCTCTATGTGCTCCATGTTTCATTTGTGGCGCCGAAAATATAGACAGCTGCCGTCTTATGTTCATCTGGTCAATAAATGCGAACTTTACAGAAATCTAATCGAACCTATACACAAGCTGTGCTCTTATAAATCGCCTGTGTTGAGAAACGCCGGGCCGATAATTAATTATTCCTAATATCCCACTACACTTGGAATTATGTCGAGGATGTCGTTCGCTGGTTTGAAAACAGCAGCAAAGACATGTTCAGTACCTTCATTGCTGTACTAAATCCGAATTAGTCCCTCCTGGCCACTCCACACGTTTCATCTCGGCATCCTCACTACGGTCACGTGCTTCTTTTGAACGTTATAGTCTTCTTCACTAGAACGCGAAAACTGGCGCGAGAATTTCTGCACGGTAAGGCCGCCTCTCAGATTTTTTTTTTTTTCGTCGTGTGAAATCGACGTCGCTTTTCGTCACCATTGCAATCCGAAAGGCGCTGAGCCAGCTTACGTTCCAAGCGTGCCGAAGCCCACATACTTTCACGCCGATGTTCCATTTCAGCCCAACGCCGCGCTTCGAATCCTCCAGAGGCTACGAAGACCACGGCTTTTCGCGAGCATCTACAAGCAAGGCGCGTGTTTGTTGTTCGCGGGCGATTCGACGCTGCGTGCATTGCGCCGAAAGAGAAAAGAGGCGATCGGATTTTCAGCGTGCCTTCGGCGGCGTGTGTGTGTGTGTGTCTGCTCGCGCGCGCGGTGGTGGTGGTGGTGTGCTGTGTGTGCTCATGTGTCGGGCATTGTCGCGGCCGCCACTTCAAAGGAAGCCGCTGCAAACAGGAGCCTCGGGCCACCCGGACACCCGAGAGGGACCTCCCAAAGAGGTCGGTGACGCCCCCTCCACCTCTCGGTGCCAACGCCGCCGAGGCGACATTGTGCGTCCTTCGCCGGTCAGCGGCGACTGACTGACCAACGCTTTGAGAGTGCCGGCGGCGAACATCAGAGGCGAGCCCGTGACAATGGCTGCCACGAGTGCGCGCTGAAGGGAGCCCGTTTTGTTGGCCCGGCTTGGCCGCCGCCAGCGTAGCACCGAAGAAAAAAAAGGGAGAGACGCCAAGCCCCCTCTCCCCCGTTTTGACTTCTTCGCGCCTTCGTGCCTGTCGTTGATTCCTCTGTGCCTCGAGGTAGTCCGTGTGCGTGCGTGAGCGCGTGAGTGCTTTTATGGCTTATAAGCAGGGGCGCGCTGATCATGTTTCTTTTTGTTCACTCCCACCCCTCTCCCCCACTTCTTTTTTCCCCTCTCTGCGCACAGCGGTTCGAGAAGCGCTTCTGGTTTCTCCTCGATTCTCGTCTCCTTCGCGTCCGTCGTTCGCACCTCTTTTGTGAGTTAACTGAGGGCGTATTTCGCACTTTCTCAAAGGTAGGGAAAACGATTGCCGCCGCTGAGGAAGGCACTGGAGGTGGTGGAAAGGAAAAAAAAATACGGCACAGGGAGGGGAGGGGTGACTTCTTCTAATGACTCCATGCACGTGGCTGCCGGCTGCCTTCTTTATTATTATTTTTTTTCTCTCTCTGCATTTCTCTGTAGTGCGCTGCGGAGAAGACACCGCTGACGAATACTGCCTCGACATGACGTCCCCCTGGAGGTGGCGCGGCTTCGCGTTCTTTAACTGCGCGTGCGGGGCTGTCTGTGTGCGAGAAGATTATACGAGCAGTTAGACAAAAACTGCGTGTCGTTAAGTGCGTCGTTGGCGCCCTTACGCGACTTTACGCGTCCATTTGCGCGAATGCGAGTGTGGCGTGTTTGACTACGATTCCGGAAGAAAACGTCTCGGTTCTTTGACGCGAACTCATTCGCCACGGCGCGTAAAAGCCTGCGACGTCACCCACGTGTGAGCGAGAAATGTTTGGGTGCCCGGCCGTCACTGTCTCCGGGGCATGGCGGTCGTAAAAACGACTGGGTGCTCCGTTCCGAGAAGTTTCGGCACCCCATCCCTAAGCCGCAGTTTGCACCTTCGAGTAAGGTGCCTGGGAGGTATTTTTGGTTTGCGGCGTTGGGGGAAGTACAGGAGGAGCAGTAAAATTTGAACTGTTTTCCTTCGCGGTTACATGGTCAGCTCGGACACAAAGGAAAGAGGATGCCTTTCTTTTCATCATGCATGACTTGGGCAGCACGGTGTTGCCCTGTAGGTAAGAAGCTGTTATATGGGCTTACAGCTTGCATGCCTGTCAAGCGAGGCGGTTGATTTTATTGGGCTGTTCGCTGAACGCCGCGCCAATTGTGCGGGCGTTCGTGCGGCTTCGCGAGAAGTTTTACGCTCTTCTGAAGTCATTATCTTGAATAGGAGTGTGAACGGTGTGAAAAGTTATAAAACACAAAAATACGACCAAACGTGCATTCAGGAGCACCGCGAGCGCAAGTGCGGTGATTTCCTTGCCCTTGTCATCGAACTTGCGGTGTTTGTGCAATACGTTTTGAAGCCTTATCCGATTTTTTTTTTTTTTTTTTTTATTGCGACAGCGTGCCTTCTGGCATAAAGAAATGTTTAAACATGTAAATACACTCCGGATTCGCGGAGGAAGTCCAGCAATGTCCGGTGGTGGGGACCCAAGATCCAACTTTCTACGTCTGGTGGCCGACCTGGGGGTGGTCCACAGCGAAGCAGGTGTTTCTGGCGGAGGGCATGTAGAGAAGGGCAAGTCCAGAGGAGGTGCCCAATGTCCACCTCGCAGACAGGAGCGGGACAGAAGGGGCAGGAATCGCTCATGGAGGCACGGTACTGTGCCGACCACGACCAGGTTATCGCAGGGGTGAGGGCGACACGGAGGCGTAACCTTCGTAACAAGACCTCTTCCCAGCGCGCTAGGCCGCCAGGGAGGTCGGTGCCACGCGGTGGGAGAAGTGCTCGCGTGGCGCGCCGAAGGTGTTCTTTTTCTGCGAGGAGCCTTGTCTCCGGAGAGATGGGGGCCAGTTGAAGCGGACGCGAAGGTTTGTTGTGGCTCGCTGCATCCACTAAGGCTTGTGTGGGATGCGCATTGCGACGTATCCATTGTACTCTTAGTGTAACGGATAATTTCTCCACTGTGTCCTGAATCTCCAGTGCCAAAACGCCGGAATTCAGAACACGCCGCAGACAACGGATGGCAGCTGAGGAGTCGGTTAAGATATCAATGTGTCTCCTAGACGGCGGAAGCAGCGGACAGAGGATGGATACTGCGTCTCGTATTGCCAAGAGCTCCGCCTGTGTCGACGGCCAGGCAGGGGAGCAAGCATACGAGCAGGTTGCGATGTCTGACAATAATTCAGGACAAGCGATAGCCGTGGTGACGTGATCATCACTCACACTAGCGTCGACATACGCTACATGTCTGCCGATTGAAGCGGCGAAATGCCTGATCAAGTTCTAGCTTATTTTGCTTCTTGTGTATGATGTATATGTGGATGACCATCTACAACTGGTTTCTAAAGAAAGCGTAGGTGTCACTTAATTGCTCGGCTTCGTCAGGATTTGGAGCGGCGATCAATTATTTAGGACTAAGTGAAATCTGCCTTGTTGAAACGGGCCGTGTTTGAGTAGCCTCGGGTCTTGTCCTCACGCAAGTGCAGGGTTATTGTAACTTTGGCTACAGCGGGACAAAGCGCGCAAGAGAGATCTCTTCAAAAGGCTGGGCTCGCTCATAACGCTGTCCCCCGAGACTCGCACATATGTCAAAGTGTAGACCAGGCAAATACTATATAGTTGCGAGCAGCAAAATTATAAACAAGCCAGATAAAAGAATTAAAGAAACCTAAAAGCATCCCTCTCTTTCGATTATAGAGCGATGGAATATATGTGTTGCTTTTTTTCCCCTTCTTACTTCTTTTAAATATTTCTTTATAAATAAATTTATAAATTTTAAGTTTATAACCCACAGTAACCATGCCACGCTGCAGGTGGTGTGCTTGCATTTCAATAGGCAGAGCAAGGCTGCCTTGCTGTCATTCCTCGCCGTACCAAGACAAAATGGGCCAAAGAAGAATGAACTGCGCAAAGCCACAGACCGCGTTGCTGAATACGTACGGCTCCTTAAACGATTGTATAGCAGTCGCACGACGTGAACATGCGGATTTCGGCGGCAAACTGCATGAAATAAATAAAGAAAGACACCTCGCAGCTAGCTAACTGCTTCCTTTCACTTCGATCTTCTGATGCCGACGAACGACTTCGCAAACGATCGCCGCGGATTACGCAACCCTCCAAGGCGACACGGCAGTCATTTCGGCACGGGCCCCCGCAACCTCCAAGAGTGCGCACAAAAGTCGCGTAAACGCGTCCGCGGCGAACCTCACGCTCGGCCGAACCAAGTCGACCGTAAAAAAGAGCTCGCGAAATCCGCAGGGATGACTTCCAGGTGGCGACCGACATGTGTGTGCGAATACACATACGAGCGAAGAGACGACGGAAATGTGGATTCACCTCTCTGCCGTGGCCCGCCGCCACAGAAGGGGGACATTACTGTTTACGTTGAGGTCGCGGAGTCCAGGCACGCCGCCGCGTTATGTGCATTATCCGACGCCGGCGTGGTGCTTCGATGGCCGGGGCAAGCTATACAGGCGGAGGGCTTCAAGTGAATGGGCGAGGAAGCGGCAGACCGCGGAATTAATCCTGCCAGCTGATGCAGCAGCTATAGCGGCATCGTATAACGCGGGATTAGCGTTTTCTAAAGAAACGAACAGGATAACATTGTCGGCGACATTGTGCATGGTCGCGCCTTCATGAACGGCGTTGTGTTAAAGAGGCGAGAACGTTGTAAAACACGGCGTTATACGGCAGTGCCGCAGGTTCAGAGGCTTACGGGTGGCCGTCCTTCTCTACATACCGCGGTTTCTTCACGTGTGCACGTTGACTTGCGCTCGTTTCGGAAGGTTCTTCAGTGGGGGACCAGCCTCGTATAACACGAGCCCGCGGTTCGCGTTACACGCAGTGGCGTAGCAACAGGGGGGACCGGGGGGCCGTGGGCCCCGGGTGCAAGGGGCCAGTGAGGGGGGGGGGGGTGTCATATACGTCTGAAGGCACCCCTCTTTCCGCCGGCTACACCCGGAGAGGGGGGTGACAGAAGACCTATGGGCCCCGGGTGCCAGACGACCTAGCTACGCCACTGGTTACACGTTGTTTCGTCGGGAACGCACACTCCCGTGTACGTTGCTCGGCGGCAGCGCACCTGCTGTTGTCACATCCGTACATGCATGCATTCTTGTGGGACCGTCAAAGGCTTTGGCTCTCACGTCGAAAAGGGAGGCGTCGGGGCCAAACCAATTTGGAAGGGAGTCCGCGCGCAACTCGAATGATACATTAATTAATTATGTCGGGCCACACAAAGACGCTGCTTGCACTTATAGATGTCACTCAAGCATGATTTAGATGCCAGCACAACAGCAGTTTTCTTGCGCCTTTTATCTTTTTGATACTTGCAGACCTTCATATACACGCATGCTAACCGGCGTGCTGCCAGCTTCCCGTTTTCCTCATCGTCAGTTCCAGACCCGGCACTTGTCTGTCTCGAATTCCTTGCACTCTTTTATGGTGATAAATGATATCGAAACTTGAGAAGAGTAAGAAGGCTTCCATGAGGTGCACACAGCTAGCGCGTTTGGCTGCAAAAACGACGAAGCTAAGTGGACGCGCACCGTCACGCTGCACTGACCACCGGCTCTGCCAGAGCCAAAGCAGCGTGGGTCACGTGTGTCTTGTAGGTCTTTCTTCGGCATGGTGCCCTTGCGCTATACGTTATGTATTTAAGCAAGCATGTACCAACTCGCCCAACAACATGCCCTCCTGCTGAGGAGCATGCTGTGTGCATACCATTTCGTAAATTGCGATATGTGCCATAAGGTATTCAGTAAAAGCTGTATTAGTGAGCCTGTTAATTAGTCGATTATGCATTTCACTTTGTTGTCCAAGTGATTTCCGCCTTTTCGAGTAGACCAGCTCATGGACTAGAACTGTGCTATCTGCCACAGGGAATTCCAAGAAAACTTTTTGAATGTGTTCGCTGACACACCCGGTAGATATAGGGTGTCCCGGCTAAGATTAGCCAAGCTGTTCAGAGAGAGAGAGAGAGAGAAGGGAGAGAGAGTAAAGGGGGATTAAAAAAAAAGATGGTCCCAGATACGATTGTAAGGACTATACTGCGTTTGGTCGTCAGGGGACTGACGAAAGAACACCGTATCTCGCAGCGTATCTTGCACCGTGATTTTCAAACTTTTTTTCTTGAACAGCTTGGTTAATGTTAGCTGGTACGCAGTGTATAGTATAGTTACAGTGCATACTTTAACAGTATTCTACAAACCCTGAAGCAACTGTTTCCTTCATTTCATAAAGGTCTTCTTGAAGTTCCATCTGGTCAACTCAGATCGGATGCCACACTATGAGCCGGAGTTGTAATTAATCACGTATACTCGAGATGCCGAAAAAGATATACAAATGTGGAAGATATGTATCGTACTTTACTATCATACCTCTACTTGCCGTCATGGGTAGTGGAGCATCCGAACGCCAGAATTTCGCAACAAAACGACGGAAAAACGAGCCACAAAAGTGCTCGCTATTAACAATTAACGTGTGCAAAGGTATAACAACATGTCACCAAGCGCGATAACATTAATAGACCATCGCATTAACATGGACGCTCGTTGGAATGTAATCTGGGCGAGCTTTTTAAAATTTTTGTTATTACTATGCATCGCCTCAGATCCAGCTGGAACTCTTGTCGCCTTTCCCGGGGTGTCGCTAGAGAAGAAAGCAACCGCGGAGCTTCTAGAGTATACTTGAAGTTCGACAGGTCTGCGACCCTTCATAGACGTAACTGGTGTGCACCTTCAAGTATGCGCGCAACTATAGTGATCTCTCTTCCCATTTCTCTATTTTCACCATTTTACCCTCTTCTCCTGTGGAGGGTAGCAGCCCGGACGTGTATCTGGTTAACCTTCCTGCCTTTCCTTGCTCCTTTATCTTTCCTGATAGGAATTGACTACAGTGCGGCGTGCAACTCGTGCGGGTGCGGCGAGACTCTAGAGCATCTTCTGTGTCACGGCCCATCCTTTGACGCTGAACGACGTACCCTGCAAGATAGACTCAGCCGATTAGATAATAGAGTGTTCTGGGAAGAAAAGATCCTGGGACCATGGCCTACGCATTCTTGCATGCGTAAGGCCACAAAAGCCTTTCTGCAATTCTTGAAGGCTATATACTGAACTGTACGAGCGCTTGTGAAAGTAGGCATTCTTCTGCGACTGACTCGGCGAATGACTGCCTATTTATTAATTTTCTTCCCTCTTCTTATCTTCCCATTTCCCCCTCCCCCAGTGTACGGTAGCCAACCGGGCACGTCCTTAGTATAACCTCCCTACATTTCCCTTTTCGTGTCTCTCCCTGTCTTTCACTCTGGGGAAGTTGAATTCTGTATCACGCTGCCCTTGTTGAAACCGCAGACCATGCAGCAAGTTCGGAAGTGCGTTGGCTGGAGCTGTGAATTGGCGAGTCCCGGTCGGTGGTCCCGAGGAGTCGTTTCCAAGTCGACCCATCCTAGCGCGATGGACTTTCCGCAACTTTTGCGAATATTGCAAGTATTCAAATGATCCACTTCTTACTTTTCTTATCCTGGCTATTCTGCTATTCGGTATACTGTCTCATATTCGGCCTCACTTGTTTTTTTTTTTAACTCACAATTGCTCTTCCCCTTACTGGCCGATGTTCAGCCATCGGAGCCAGCTATATCTTATTTGTTTGTGGCTGATAGAAGAAAGGAGGTAGACGGAAATTTCTACTACAGCCGCAGCCGGTATACCGGCTGCTGCTGTAGTATAATTTTCCGTCTCCCTCCTTTCTTCTATCAACCACAAACAAATAAGAACGCTATGGGTTAGGCAACCCACCTCGTACGTCGTTGACTTTCGGGCTCGTTAGGCATGGCGTCCCGGCCTCTGCCACCACACCACCACCATCACCCTAACGCAACCTTATAGTGAGGAGGACGCTTCACAAACACGTGCAAAAGAAGCGACGCCACGACGCAGGCGAGAAAGAGGCCCGTATACAGATGCGTACATTACGGCCTTCAGGTCGTTCCGTACACATACGTGACGGCAACAGAGTAGCGTGGCCCGGCGCCGCGAGATTCTTTTATACGATCCACTCGGCCATCCCCGCAGAGCGCGCGTTTTGCGCAGTCAGTCAGTCAGCCAGTCCGTTCGTTCGTTCCCTTGGGCAACGTAACAGAGGGCCCCCCTTCCTCCACGAGCGGTAACCGTGGCGGACTCGCGCCATAATCCCATATCGCGCGCCGGGGTGCAGATATTTTACGAGCCGCAGCCGAGCGCGACGGCTTCACCTGGTGGCGGCGCGGGCTCTCGGCGAATCCCTTTGAAGCCGATGCGCCCTGACGTACGGCCCATTACCGGCACGCACGCGAGAGTATATATACGTTGCGCCCAGCGTGAATTCTATCTGCTTCGTGCCGTAAATAACGGCGCGCGGCAACCGGCGATGCTCGAACCGCAGGACCGGGCGATCCGCGCTTCCTCGGGCGCGTATTAACGCGCGAATCGCTGTCACCGCGTGTTTTACCATTCGGGACTCCCGCGTGTCGAAGCTTTTGCAGTGCCGAGGTAGGTGCTGAAGGTGAGAATCCTTTTTGTTTCGAGCACGTCGCCGCGGCGTTAAAGAGGCACCTCGGCCACTGAAGCTTATTTGACTGCAAGGGAGAGGCGCTTGACCGGAGAGAAGCAGCTGGGCTAGTATAAGGTGCTGTGATTCCTTTCTCTCGGTTTTATACCTTTGTCATCAACTGTACCGTTCACGACGGGCCGCTCTTGGTGATAATGTAAGGGATATAGTGCCGGTCGGACCAGTGTAGAAGCGCTAAAAGGAGTAACCACTGGAATGAGAGAGAGAGAGAGAGAGAGAGAGAGAGAGAGAGAGAGAGAGAGAGAGAGAGGAAAGTCAGGGAGATCGATTGCATTATATGAAGGCCCTGCTTTCTGAAATCCAGTTTCGGTATTCGTCGGCCCGAGGCCCAATGCGTGGGAACGAATGGCGTGCTTGATAAGGAATCGAGGAGCCGCGTCAACCACTAATGCCGGTTGGATATGACACTGCGGTGAATAGGGAAAAAAGAAATAGGATGCGGGGGGAGGGGGGCTGTTGAACAACCTACCATACAGCCGAACCTTTCCCAGACGCAGCTCCATCAGGCCGCAGGGTCGTTACAGACGCCGCCCAAATTCAGTCATCTTCCCTTTCCTCGTTACGCGCGAGTGGCTTGTCCCTCAAACGGGATCGAGCAAAGGAAACAAAGCGGTGCCGTGGATAACCGGCGCTGTGGGATCGTTTGGCCATGCGGCTCACGGCGGACTGGCTCCGCGGTTTTGCACGCTTCGTCAGCCTCGCGCGCGGGCACGGCCCCACTTGGACGTGCTGGTAGGATGAGCGTAACACCAGGGGCCTGTGCCGCTGCCGTCAATACTCGCCAGCGTGGCCTTTATTCTCAGCGAAGGTGTGGGGGGTCCGCCAACATCGTGAAAACGTGTCGTGTAACAAAAAATGGCGCTCGCGCGGACAGATCGCAGAGGTGTGGCGTCGTCTGCTCTGGGGTGGCCGTGGCTGCTGCCGTGTGCAACGCGTTCAATGTTCCAAGCAGAAGGCCCCCCTATGCGCCATAGCGTTTATTTTTGGTGTTAGTAGGGGGGGGGGCGGAGGGGGGTCCTCGGTCCTTTGATTCGGACGTCTGCTGAGCGTGGCTAGACGTCGGCTCCACGGTCTACGCCGCCGCCGTTGCCACCGCGGTAACACTGGGCTCCCTTCGCGCTCATAATCAGGCGGAACAACCCTCCCTAGCCGCCGCTCTTATGTCGCGCGTGCCCTCTCCTCTTTCCTTCTTCCACCTTCTACCCTTCTTTCCCTCGATTCCCCACGATTTCGCCGGGACTCGCAGGGATATCCCATGCCCTTTCCATTCTTCTTTCCTCTCTCTCTTTCTCTCTCTCTCGCTATACCGAGCCAACGAACGCTGTTATTCACGCGATTCGCAGGGGGAGCGCGCGATTCGCTATAGCTGATTGCGCTCCGGGCGCCCCTTCTCTGAATTCAGTGGAGATGGTGTGTGCCGAATTTCGCAGATGTGCCCGCCACGGCCGGCCATGTACGATCGCGTAGTCTTGTCTCTTTCCCTCTTTCTAGCCACCCCTTCTCTCCCTCTCTCTCTCGTGTACATCCGCGGCTTGACTCCATGGCTCGACTTCACGCTGCCATAGGGCTACACGCAGAGTCACCACTGACTGCTGCATGGCTTTTTTTTTCGTTCTTTCTCTTTTACTTTATTTATCGTTTTCCATCACGTTCATCGTTAACGCTTCCTTCTTCTCCCCTCTTCATTTTTGCTCCTTATAACAAGAAGCCTCGTGTACGGTGTACCTCTGTACGCGCCATCCGCACCGGGGGTGCGTACTGCAGCATCTGTTCGGCCGTGCCCGAACGCTGTGTCTGATATGAGACATTCAAGCGCTTCCTGCACGGACGACGCTCGGCCTCTCTGCAGTTCTTTTGTTGTTAGATCACGACTGGTGCGGCCTTTGCCACGCGGCTTTCTGTTCCGTTCGGTTACAGCTAGCGCCCCGGCCTTTGTTGGCGCGCCATTTAGGCGCGTCCAATCTTCTATTTACGGCCGATCTCTCCGCAAAGCATCTTTCTATGCTTTCTAGCTCCCTATATGCGCTCCCGTATAGCCGAGCCCAGCCAAGCCGACAGGCCGAGCACAACCGTAGCAGAGACGATCCCTTTTTTCTGCGCTCCCATCGTTTCCAACGTATTGTCTCCTCGCGTTAAGCACCTAGTTCCCCAGTGTTGTTGCCATGTGACATGCCTAGCTCTCTCTCTCTCTCTCTCTCTGTCTGTCTCTCTAAGGCTGCTTGGTCGTCCTTTCGTTTTCTTTATAGCTTATTTTGCTCCTTTGAAGGCTCTCCCTTTGTAAAGGTCGGGACCGTATAGGCTTTGGAACATTATGCTCGCCGTATCTGCATATACAGAGAATGATTCCTCTCCTCCTCGCCCGACCGGCGCCAGCGCGAATGTGGAAGATGCGGCGAGACCTACAAATCCGTTTGGAGACGCTTCAAGCGCGATTCGGACACGGCAGCACGTTTCGAGGCGCAACTGCGGCATGCCCAACTGGATTTCTTCGCTCCGGAGTTTCCGGTGCTCGCGGCGCGATTTTAGAGTCGTTCGGCGCGCATTCTAGATCCCGACGAAGAAGGACTCTTTCTTTCCGGTTGATTTGGCGAATCGCGTCGTGTGTCGTCGTCCCCGGGCGTGCGTGTATTGAGCGCATCGGGGCTGGTTCCTTGTCATGGTCCTTGCGATTACGTGGGGTGGTTCACATAGGAAACAAGCGCGAAGACGATGGGAGTGATTCCCTCCCCTTTCTTTTTTTCATGAGTCGTTATCCTCGTGATTAGATACGTTCAACGCTTCCTTCTGTACGCCCGTCATGCTTTGAGAAAGAAAGGGGGGAGAGCGTTGTCAGGCGCCTTCGTGTTTGGCTTTGGAGCGACGTTATAATCTCCGATTATTGCGCGATCGGAGTCGATCTGAAGACGCGGGCGATTTTCACGGCGTGAAGAGGCGAGGGGACTGGGACGATTGATTGAAGTATAGCCGCCGTGAGATGCGCAGTTTATTAGGGTAAGATTACATACGCGTTAGTGCTTTGAAAATAGAAGCCGCACCCGACTTAGGGTACGCAAGAAATATGAGTGGGTCCCAGCGCGTGCAACGACCCAGAGCTGCGTTTCGCCCGCTTCGGTTCTTTTGTTTTGCACGGCTGATAACGTCCGCTGTTATAACCGTAGTATTCGTTTGCCGAATTAGTATATATAGTCGATAATTCTACAGATTATACTTGCAGAAAAAAAAGATGTATTATCTAAAAATGAAGTTGTGTAGGGACGCATTTAATTTCTTAGGAAGCGAGTACTTGGGTATAAGATATTGCTGGCACAATTTAAAGGAAATAAAGGAGAACGTTGCGCAGCAGCATCGAAGAATTCGTTCCCGATGTGAAAGCTCACTTGGAGATGTAGATGAAAAGCTTTCTGTAAGCTCTTGACGAGAACCGCCAAAAGAAAACATTTTATTTTTGGTTTCACGACAAAAAAGCGGTGACGGGCACTATAGGTGCATGCGCAAAATGGGGACACGGAGACGGCAGTATTAGCTGAATAAGTGATATTGATTATAATCGACACCCATTATGTAAATCGGTCTGTTTGCACTCTTTAAGAGCTTCGCTTTTTTTCGTAACGTACCAAACCAAGCGACTATAGTGAATTAACTTGAAAACTATATTATTATTATCGTTATTATTATGTATTATAAAAAACATACATACATTGGGCTGAGAGAGAAATACGGGAGCAGGCTAGCAACTGAGAGGAGCACAATGCCTGCCTACTCTTTAGGAAAGAGGGGACAGAAGCAAGGTTATGATAAGACAAGGAAAGAGAAAAAAAGGAAGAAAGAACAAGATGACAGATCGCAACGACGAATGTAAATCAACGACAAAGAATACAGTGCGACAGTATAGTAACAGAAAAAATAAAAGCCCCGCAGGTCGCATTAAAACCACGAAAGAATACAAGAGAGAAGACAGTCTTCTCGATCACGCTTGTGGTTCCTGCGAGACTGTTAGCCCACTTAATGCTACGGCATTCAACGGGCACGCATACTAAGCCTTCTGCAAAGCGTTCTGAGCACTCACGCAAGTGGTTTTACGCTCTCGTTATATCGCGTGGTCAAATAACTATATACGTAGCGAATTCACGGAGCATGGGCGGTGCACTGACCTCCGAGGATGCCGTCGATGCTGTGGTCGGCCTTCTTGGCGCATTCGCCGTCACTGCCGCCACGTTGCGGCGAGTCGTCCGGGCTGCCGGTGTATCGGCTTCCCCGCAGCACACGGCTGATGGAGCTCACACTGGGCGCCGAAGTCTTGTCGCACACGCCGTCCTGCGGTAGCGACCACGCTAAGCTGTGACGCACGAACGCAAGCTTGCGTGGGGGGTAGAATTGTCGCGGTGTATATAGAATCATTCTATACACTTTATCGCGTTTGCATTTCCAGTTACGCCTCCACGAGTGAGCGTCAATTGATTCATTTATTTGTAGGTTAATTCGCTCTTTCGCTCAATTATTGATATGCATATTTATTCACTCATTCAGCAACTGAACGATAAAGAAAGTGGGATCTGCATACAAAAGTCCAAAAGCCAATGCATCGCCATCCTATTGTTTTCATAAAAAAAAGTATGCAAGCGTGACGTCGGTTATCTTAACTACAGAGCACAAGGCGTTTTCTTCTGTTTCCTGTTAGCCAGATTCAGAGCCTCGTCTCTTCCTTTCCCTTGCTTTTTAGGTGCCGCGTCAGCTTTGATTATATCGACAAATCACGCAGCACTTATTACGCATGATCATTTTTTGTTTCGAACGAAAACAGTTGGATGGGGCTATACACGCTTGTCATTTCTCGCCTTCTAGTCACTCGCCCTGTGTTTCACAAGACAGTACGAGTCCGTGCTCCCGATAAGCAAATTATTGTCGAATCAGGTCAGTATAATAAGCTTTGCTGTGGCTACAATAACTTGCAGTCGAGCGTCGAGGTGGAACGGCATGACTGAAGGTTGGCGATAACGCGACAGGTATATAGACGAGGCGCGTATAGCAACTTGCTCTACTCACACGTACCTTGATGAGCCTGTCGCGGATCTCCCACGAGAAGATGCTCGGGTTTTCCTTCTTGTACTGCTCGATCCTCTGCTCGACGTCGGGGGTCGCCACACGGGGCTTGCTGCCGCCTATCACCCCGGGACGGATGCTCCCCGTTTCCTGCGGTACACAGGTGACACGTGGGTAATATATAGCACATGAAGACGGACTTGGCATGTTACTGCAGGCGTAATAGAGAGGTGAAAGAAAGAAAGAAAGAAAGGAAGAAAGAAAGAAAGAAAGAAAGAAAGCACGTATACAAACACACGTACGCGAGACGCACTATAGCACAATGGGAGTTCGAATTGTGCAATTTTCCATTCCAATCGAGAACATTCGAATATTCGAGAAACACGACCTCCGAATATCGAATCGAATATTTACCTATTTCTAATCGAAGTAAAAAGAAAGAAATACTGCATGCGTGGAGTCGACTGGTGAATGGAAGAGGGGTATTAATACTATTGATTACATGCTTGTAATGTAAGAAACAACGACACCTTCCTTGGTGCCATTGTTTGTTGGCTTCTTAGGATATTAAGGAAAATCGGGCCCTTTAGTTTCCTTTCTTCTCATTAATTACATATCGAGGGCCTCGAATATGCGGCAGCTTTGATGCTTTCACGTAGCATGTGGGGGTTGGTGGACCAGTTGTTTCCACCTAAAAAGTTCACATAGGCGTGACGCCTGCAGCAGAAAGGTTGTTCCACATCCGCCGCCAAGGCCATGAGTGGTGGCGCTGGCTAACACTCCCAGGGTTAGTTGTATATAAACATAGTATACCTCGGGAAGTGGATGGGAAAACGGCGCCGCGCTATCTCCATTGGTAAGAGATTGGCATATACACGCTCTTCTAAGCTCTCGCGTCCCCTTTCTACCTATACCACGTGACTGGCTTCCCAGACCTCGCACACATACAGCATTTCCCCGCTATGACATTCCCAATGCTTACTCAATAACAGCGGTTACACTCACCTGGTAACGGTTGAGTATCTTGGAGACGCACCCGTGTGACACCCTGAGTTGCCTGGAGATCATGCAAGGCCTGACCCCGGCAGCGGCCATTTCGACGATCTTGAGCCGAATGTGGTTGGGCAGCGGCCGGCCGTTGATGAACACGCCACCCAGCTGGTTCACGCGTCCCTGACCTGTATACCAATGCGAGCGGAAAAAAGGAAATAAAGGAAAGGTGTTTGAGTGTCTAAGGTCATTTTCATGGCTTGGCTTAAGTCTTCGCTGTTGATGCCTATACTGATATTTTACAGTGTAATCAAGAGCATTTTCAGCAAAAGTCTGACCTTCTACTCATGCACACACGCGTGTTCAAGCGGTTCGTGAAAGCGTCAGCTGTTAAACAAGGACCGTGGGGCTGTTTTCAAACGAGCGCCACGGCGTCCGGGAAAAACGTGTGGAGGTGAAACATTGCGGCATGAAGCAAGTGGAGCTTGTGTACACAGTGGCGAGACTCCCAAAGAGTCACGTTAAATCCATAACGCCTGCGACTATACCAATGTTGCGATAAACGAAGAGCGGGCGGGCGCGGTGTCAGCCAGCGAATAGCTCTTCTCGAAGTTTATGCAAGTCTTCGTCGTAAGCTTCTGAAAAACTTGAGCGATCTCTCCGGGATGGGCGAAAGACTGCATACGGCAATGGCTGCGGGTCTTTAGGATCCATACTTAGCTAATGGTGTTCTCTGTCTTCCCTAATAAGAGTTGGCGAAGATCTGCTAAATCTTTTTCGATTATACAGTTCAACAATCTTTTTTTTAAAGTCCTGTTTTCGGTTTTGAGACGTCCAACGAGCCCACGGAGTGTCGACAATGGATTGTATAGACTATAGAGTTACTGTATACGCTACCAAAGGTAGTATATACAGTAACTCTAGTATAGACCGAGTGGATGGATGGATGGATGGAAGGTAGGAGCGTCCCCTTTGAAACGGGGCGATGGCAGTTGCCACCATGCTCAGATTTTTATTTTGCCTTTTATTTTTATCTGTGTTGTGTGTTATTGAATTTCTCGATTTTCTTTAAATACGTCTTCCTACCCTTTTAACCTTATGTCACCTCTCTGCTTTTGAGCCACCAATCCTCCGATCGCCTTTTGCTAATTTCCACCGCACATTTATTTACATGACTATCATTATCTCTGAACCCTAGGGCCTCAGGAAGGGTGACTGTGGCCGCATCGACATCGGGATTGATACCATCACATTTTAGTATGAGGTGTTCCATTGTTTCTACATATTCGCCACACACAGTACATGTGTCTTCTTCTTCGTTAAATTTCTTTTGCAGGAGCGCTTCAAGCGCCCTCACGGGGCAGGCGCAAGCACTATCCGTGAGGAGACTCGTGCGCGGTCGCTGAACCGGTCCCTGGGTCGCGCGCGTGCGTGCGGGCGCCTCGCGCTGACATCGCGGCGGTATTTATCAAGCGGCAGCGTTCGCTTTCTCGAGATCATCAATCTGCGGCGAGCTTCCACGGCCTGGCTGGCCGTTTGGTGCCTTGCTCGCGTCCATGTATACAGTAGATTCGCGCGAGCGGGACTGTGACAATAACCGGAGGACAGGCGCAACAGAGACGGGTGCGACTGGCATGTTTGGCCCCCTTTCAAATGGTTCCGAAATTCTCTCTCGGGTTGCCCTGTGGGACGTCGCCGGTATTTCTCCTTTCGCACAGCGGTGAGGTTTTCGTGCAGCGGTCTGGTAGGTGTTACGAGACGTGCTTGCGTTCGCTTTGTTTGTTCGTTTGAAGCTGCCATTGAGCTCCTGGAGTCGGCGCATTTATCACGACGCAGCCCTTACGGCGGCGCTGCGTTTTATTTGCGACTGCCCCGGCAGTGCTATGGATGCTTTTAAATTGCCGTTTTTTTTTATCTCGTCATCAATACGATGTGCGTCTTCCGGCGGCGCTGACTTCCTGGTTTTCCTCTTCAGTCGTGCCCCTCCCCTCCCTCCAAGTCAGGGACGAGAGCAACGTTACCAAGTGATTTCAGTCCTGAGGCGCCCATATGCTGTTCGTCTTCCTATTCGTATATGCTTACCCGTATACGTCCCTGCATTTCTACGCGATAGTTGTAGCATGACCTCCGAGATATTGTCGCGCGTGCCACCCAATCTCGCAGGCCATGCTTGTAGTAGTCGGACTTGAAAGCAGCACATGGGCGCCTGCCACGCGTATTAAGTCAGAGGTTTCAACTTGTAGGTCCTTGCAATGCTTCCTGACGTCCCGTCTCAAGGGCTTCACTGCTTTGCGACACGTCGGAGCCACCAAAGGTGACGCGGCAAGCCACGTGACCCTGCCAGTGGCCGACCTAAAATAGAGCGCTGAAGGAGAAGATCGTGGTGTTCCGCATTTTGTTTGCATATATCCACCTCCACATCGCACGGGGTTGTGTGATCCGATATGCCTTCCACCACAGAGGGCTACAAACCCTGCATCGCTGCCGCGCCGATTGCCTATAATTATACACTTAGCCGCGTAACGCCCTCCATCGTCACGTGCTATAGTTGCAAGGTCCTGCATGCGTGAGATATGTGGCGCACTCTATTGCGTTTATTCCCATCCATGCGATAAGGATGAGCGTCATACATTGACATGCAATATGGTAAGGGGGAACACGTCGTTGCACATTATTGGAACTGCATGGTGTTCCTTCGTGGTTCTAGATTGGACATGCGTGTAGTGAAACGTGCGCTTAAATTTACTACTACGCCGTTTTTTTTTTAATTTGTGAGTGGCAAGGGCCACAGGAGTGAAATGCGAAACTCAGACGCTGCGAACTTGTTTTCTACAGCAGACTGGCCTACATAGCTGTGCAAACAAATCTTGATTCTTTGTCTTATCTTTCTTTTTCTTCATAAAACCTCTTTCATATATATACTGATTTCCTCATGAAAGCAAAGGCGATTTCACCAGCAGGGACCCCACTAAATTAACGAAGTATTCAAGTGCGCATGCATCCCTACGACAATGCGCATCACAAGACAGTCTAACATGATTGTCGAGATTGGATCGAACGAGGGACAGTATACGTTTCCCAAGGCTTTTGCTCCTGCTCTTTTTAAATTATACATTACATTACACTCCCCCCCCCCCCCCCCCCTCCTTGACCGTCTCAGTAACGCTCGCCGATATTGGGTTGCATCGGGCGGTCAAAGAAAGGCCACTTCATAACGCCAACGAAAGATGACTGAAATGAACTTTATTCGTCCTGATGGAAGGCAGCTTGCTGCCGTGAGCAAATAAAATGCAGATTGAGGTGATGATTGAAGCCGGATGTTTGCCTGTGGGCGCATATAGGTTAGGCCTAACAGCTTCCCTGCTGGGCATTGGCCTTGACCAGACAGTCAACCACACCCAGTACTCGCCGCGTACGCTGTGAGAGTAGACTGAAAGAAAAAAAAAAAGCAACATGTGTCGCAGTGGTCCACTGCACCACCATGTCTAGCACTTTTCCACCGCTACCTGACCTTAACTGCTTACTTTGTTTACTCGTGTCTATGAGCCGTTCGTCGTTTACCTCTCAAGACCGCGGCAACTTCACAGCGGAACTCCGCAGCGGCCTGTCGGCATAGGGGGAGAAAGGGGAAGTAAGGAGAAAGACGGGATCGGCGCGCGAAGTCATCCTTCACTTTTGAAAAGCGGAAAACACTCTTCCGCGCAGAGTTTTGGCCCTCGTCGAGAAAGAAAAACTGTCACGGAACTATCCATAACGCCATCTCCGCTATGCCATTCCGTGTATTCGCGCGCGTTCTTCTGCGAGTTCTTCGTCTTTGGAGCACCTTACAGGAGAATGCGGGGTTCATCGCTCGGCAGCGGCGGTGGCGCACCGTGAAATATGCCGGCACGCGCGCGCAAGAGAGAGAGAGAGAGAGAGAGAGAGAGAGAGAAGCAGCCAGGCTTATGCAGCTGCACCAAGGGGCTGCGAGGGTGTGTGTGTGTGTGCGTGTGTGTAAGCGCGCGCGTCTCTCCGGGAGCTCCACGCGCCTCAAGGGGTCAACCGGGCGTCGATTCTCGCACCAACCGCTGTCGGCGGCGGCGGCTGCGGCAGCAAGGGTCGGTCAGCTCTCTCCGCACGCCGTTGAGTTCGCCTACAATGAACCTCCGTCGTTGCTTCGAGACAGGAGGCGCGCTTTCCATTCTCTTTTGCCGGAACCCCCACTGCGCGGCTCGACAGGCGCAAAGGCTAGCTTGTTTCCCCTTCCGATGGCGTTCTCTGCGCGGACGAGTGCCTTCGTATCCCTTCCTTCTCTTCGCGAATGTATCCATTTCGTCAACTGTACGTTTCGGGGCGAATTCGGGCGAAAAACTATGGACGGACCAAATGGGTCCCAATCAATTCCATGCGCTTACGATACGATAAGAACATTACTAGCTATATAGCAGTGGGTGCTCTTCGAAAACTTTGAATGTCTTCTGCATGGTGAAAAGAATGCTGGCTCTCCCGTAATCGAGAGTAGATGTAAGCATGAAATGGCTACCGACAAGGCAGATTGGTTGGAGCGATTACGACGATTACTCGCAACCATCTCCGGTGCACTGGACTCTGCCGGCCTGGAAACGCAGCGTGGCGCCATCTCTCGAAGGAGGCGACGCAAAAACCGCGCCGCGGAACTCACGGACCGTTGGTGTTGAAAAGAGAACAGGCAACCTTGTCTCAGCGCCAAAAGATGACACTGAAGTGTATCCATGGTGCCCTATATCTACCGTTTGAACGTCGCTATTGGAAATTGCAAACTACAGCGTACTAGAAGTTACAGCTTCAGCGATATTGTGAACAAACATTAGAAAGAACTCGGAAGCAACATTTTTCGTAACTTGTTTACATGGGCAGTAACTAGCATTTGCAATGCGGTCCTGTACAATTGGTTGGGTGCCAGACACCGCATTTTCTGAAGTTTTGACTGGTTGCCCGGACGTCCTCGTTTGAGTGCCCGGATAACGGCTCTGGCTTTTGGCTCAAGGTCACTTGAAGATCGCCGACAACGGAAGCTAAAAGCATTTCAAGCTTTAAAATGTTGACCATTAGCGGCGATAATGAGTGCCTTAACCTGTAGTCTGTCAAAAGCTAAAATAACCAAGCCAAGAAGCCATTCATTTCTTATACACAGTGCATGTGACCGGCGGATCTTAGTGATAACGTAGCCGGAGTGGTGTTTCGGCTACGTCACAAGTACGTTATAGATAAGGCACATCGTTGTGTGTCTTTCAGTGCTTGAGTCTAAATATATATACAAGTACGAACTTATTTAGTGTGACATGGCAAGAAAGCTTGCCGATTTCGTATATAGAAAGCTCGCAAACACTTGGTGCTCTCTTACTTGGTGCGTGCGCGCGCTGTGCAGATTTGCAGGTACCCGCGTTTTCGTTATAATTTTAAAGACCTAGCGCCTTACCACTGCTCTATCTTCACCTAGAGCTCGCACCAAGCGATAAATTTTCGGTCCGCATCGTTCAGTACAACACTTGGAATCCTTATCTGCCTGGTTCGAACTCGACTGACGGCGAAACGCCCCGTCCCCGCAGAAGCTCGCTACCGCGATGGCAAGGTGAGCTTACAACGGCGCTTTTATTTTTTTTAAATTTTCCTTATGCGTCGGACAGGCACATATGTCGAGTGCTTTACTGAATGATGCCGACTTGAAAAACTCAATATTACTGCGGAACTTGATCAAACACAAGACAGCGGTGTGCGCCAAGTAATCCTTTAAATTTCCTGGAATAGAAACGAACATCACAGTATATTTTATTGCAACTTCTTTACCAGTGAAACAGCTTAATGACACAGCCATGTTGTAGTGACACGTAGAAAGAAGTTCATAGTGAAACATTTTCTTATTTGTCAGTCGTTGCCCCGTTTCAGGAGACCTTCTCGACAAGAAAATCCAATAACGACTGCGGCTAGCGAAAGCGTGTATAGCCGGTGCGATCAAAGGTCTCCAAACACGATGGCGGTTAGAACTCGCGCATGCGACTGGGACCCGCCGACACAGACACACACACAAACACACAACAAACTCCGAGTTCTACTGAAATTAATCTCAAGTTTCGAAGGTGGGAATAGTCAAAGAACGAATTCGAGTGTACCCGTTGGTCTTTAAAATAAGAGCAAGCGCCGGAAGATGGGGTATTCAGTATACACTCTAGCCGGAAGCGATGGTGACAAAATGCCATACGTGTAGTGGACACCCACCTACTTTCTTTTTTCTTTCAAATCCTTGTTCTAAGGAAGACTCGCGATTTCCCCTTGCAGTATGGTAGCGGATGTTATAGTACCGGAAGTATAGTGCAGCCAAGCATGTGCCTTTTTCTTCAGTTCACACGCAGTACACACTCCAGCAGCTGGATGCAGCAGTGTTCAATTTGTCCGGCGCCGTCCGGGTGGGATTGGAAAGGAAGCGACGTCCCCAGCCGTGCCACCGCCGAGGTGGTGGGAGCGGCACTTCCTCGCAACTCGTTCGTCACGCCGTGCACGGAAGGAGCTGTTTGCACTTAGCGACGGGGTCTGCGGTTCCCGCGGTTAAGAGTTTTCCACCGAACCGAATTTTTTCACAGCCTTTTCGAATCGACGGGAAAAGGGCGCCTGCAGGATCGGCGAGACGCGTCATCTCTCGCTCGAAGTCTTGCATTTATATCAAGCGCTTTCGAATATCGATGACCGCGCAACTGAACCATTTATCGAGTAAATTAAGCGACTATTAAACAAACTGTTAGAACGGTAATAAAACCCCAGTGCCCTCTATTCACGAGTGATCCGCATAAAAAGAATTTTGTGATCTTTTATACACGTCTGCCAACGCTCGCACCAAGGAACAATACGCTGAAAATCCAAGGACACCGCATAGTCCGATTGATTCTTCACCTCCGTGAGCAGGACACAGTCGTCTGCGCAAACCTTTACTTTAACATACGTACTTTACGACATAATTTGTACATATGAGAAAAATAAACGGTCCGCGAACCGAGCCCTACGGGACGCCTGATTTCAGTGATAGTTGGTCCGCGATTGTTGGCTTTTTCAATTGAACAAAGAGGTGGCGATTATTAGTTAACGATGCGGGAATTTCTAAGCCAAGTATTTGTTTAAATGTTAGTTTACTGTGCGGCACTTTGTCGAGAGCTTTTGAAAAACGCACAAAAATCGCATCAATTCGTTTTACTTTATGGATATGGCAGACTCTATATGGTTTCGAGGCTTAGACGAGTCACAAATAAACTTTTGTTGGCGATTTGGTGAAACATAACCCGATTTTATTTTTTAACCACTTCATCGGCGTCTACATACCAGGAAATACAGGGGTTCTTGTTATTTTTTTTCTTAATAATAGTTGATGCAAACTGCTCAACGCTCTCATGAACAGCAAAGACACCTGAAAGCGCTCCCACATAGCTCATGCCCGTCTACGGTACTTTCTGGAAATAAATCGAAAGTATGTCTACAATCGAGAAGTCCTCGGCACGGGAGTAGTTGAAAAGACGAATTGCATCACGGTTATCGTTCGAATTTACATCATTTATTAACAATACAGGCGTGATTTGATGCGCGGGAAATACGTCACATCTGGTTTGACTAGTATTGCCCCACTTACAAAGAAGTGGTGCAGGATTGTTTTAGAGTAACCCTGAATTCTAACATGCACATTAAAAAAATGAAGTTATTGGGTTTGACGTGCCAAAACCACTTTCTGATTATGAGGCGCGCCGTATGGTGGTAGACTCCGAAAATTTGGACCGCCTGAGGGGGTTTTTTAACGTGCACTTAAATCTAATACAAAGGTGCTTTCGCATTTCGCCCCCATCTAAATGCGGCCGTCGTGGCCGGGATCCAATCCCGCGACCTCGTGCAACATACGTATTCACCAAGTGTAATAAATAAATGAAATGATAATGTTTAGCATGATCTTATCTAAAATATTATGGTCACTTTCGAGGTACATGGTTTTCCCAATCAAAAGTTGGTAAATTAAAATATCTTGAAATGATAATGCGGCCATAGGGTTTCACATGCTCCCTCATCTATACTGTTTAAAATCGTCCAAGACATCAACACGAGTACTATGAGGTCTGCACAGAGCAACTAACATATATCCGACGTCTTCATGGTGGACCTGTCTTTTCTAAATACGTGCACTGTGGTCAAGTGGAACGAATTCACTATCACATATTTCGTCACTTGGCCATGTTTGGGTGCCAACAATGCCTCGATTATATGATAGAAGAATTCCCTCCAAATAAGTACGCTTGTGAATGGCACTCACACAATCCATAATACGTATTCATAAAGTTCCAGGCTTGTGCTGACGTTGTCAATGTTGAAAACTTGGTTTATTGAGCTTATCATGGCATTTTTTTTATCAGCTTACCCGCCACACAAAGGCCCGCCAATGCTCAGATTGTCTTAAACCGTCTTTATACTTTCATACCCTTCTGAAGCCTCTCTTCTACACTGAACTCTCTCTCACAAAAGCTTCCGTCGCAATGTAAACGCCTTGAAAAGTCTTCAGAGAGTGAAAAGTCACTACGGTTTAGTTTATGTGACGCTTTGAACAAGTTTGTTTTATTTTGTTTTTTCCTGCGGCGGTCTAGGAAATTTGGGATCACCACACGGGTTTTATTTTCTGTTTTTTTCATTCCCACTCTGACAGCTCTCGATGCCACTTACGTTAATGCCTATAGTTTATTTCTTAAACACCTCGTCTTTTAATTTTTTTTCTAAATTAAAATTAATTAAAATTAAACTATTGGGTCTTGTCAAAACCACGATTTGATCACGAGGCACGCCGTAGTGGGGGGCTCCGGAATAATGCGGACCACCTGGGGTTCTTTAACGTGCACCAAAAATCTAAGTACACGGGCGTTTTCGCATTTCGCCCCCATCGAAATGGGGCCGCCGTGGGTGGGATTCGATCCCGCGACGTCGCGCACTTTTGCTTCTATATTTCTTCTTAAGTCTGAACTTTAGGCTCACGTAAACCATAAATTATTATGTTATTTTTCCTGCTTTGGTTTTTTGTAGGGCGTCAACCTGTTCTGCAATGTTCTCGAGTTTTGTCTCGTAGTTTGTTATTATTGCTTCGGTAACCGTCTACTTTAATGGTCAGCATGTTTAGACTACCCAACCGCCGCTCAATGTCGTCAATTATTTCTGTCAACTTGGACAGATTATTGTGCATTTCATTTTTGTGCCAACTGCATGCTCCGTATAGTTGGTAGAATTTTGCTTTGTCCATTTGACAGTTGTAACAGAAGTTCTTTTCCGGAGGAACCTGGGTTTGCCTCCACACTCCGCAAACCAGAATATTTCTAACGATTGGGCTAATACTACTCGAAATACAATTAACACACAGTGGCCAGGGTAGCAACAGCAAAAACTGTCTATCAGATCGATAACCACGCACGAGTCGGCATATGTCTACTAACCTGTATGCGTGAACCAAAAGTAACTGTCACTGTACACCTGTGAAGCCGGGCTCGTCGGGCGTCTTACTACAGCTGTCCGAACAGGCACGTTACTGGACATCGCTGATGTCGAGGAACCTGGGCTAATGACGGATGGAATGTCCGGTCGGTACATGACGTCGCATTCACCGCGTGCCAATGAATGCACGCCAAGTGTGTAGATCACGTGGGCAGTCGTTGTAGTGCATGCGGTAGTTCAAATCCTTACTGAGTAGGATGGCCGTGAACTGAAGTATGAGGGAAAAAAAAAAAGGACTGCTGAGCGTGCATGTTGCAAGGGTGCCTGCTGCCATGCCCACTGGTGAAGCAGTGCTCGTCAGGTGTCTTTATAGGTGTCTTAAAAGTCACGTGACGACGTCACTGATGTCGAGGCGATATCTGGACCCGCGACGCGTGGAAAGACCGGGCGGTCCTTGATCCATGGTGCCGCACTAACCACATGTCGATAAATGCGCGCCAACTTCGTATTGCTCGCATCCACCATCGTTGTCGATGTAGCGCAGGTGATATAGTTGAAGCTTGGTTTCCGAGTCGAAAGCGCTTTACCTGTAGCATGATGCAAAACGGACTGATCAGCATGTTGCCGGGATTGCTGCTGCCACGCCCACTCTGTGTTGTATACCGTACCTGCTATGTATGAAAAGTGGCTCGTGAATATGTGAGGGCTGTAAGCCAACCAGCCAACATGGTGCTAAGTCACAGTTTGCCTATGGTGAATGGGCTTCCAAAAATATTGCGTGTGTCGAACAAATAAGCTAAACCTTTTTTTTCTCTTTCTTTTTTGTTCCGCTGTTCCTCAAAATATTTCTTTTTCTTGGACGCTAAGAAGAATTAGGTATTCGGCATTAGATTCGACATTCGAAACCCGTGTGCATTTCGAATATTCGAATGCGGCCCGAAACTATCGCTATATTCGAGTGCCCTTATATAGTAACAACGGCGCTGAAGGCGTCCTCGAAGCTTGTACATCGTCCATATAGTTTGAGGGCATGTCGAATGCCGCGAAACTACACCTCAGATTGCGCTATTGTTAAAAAAAAATTATGGGGTTTTATGGGCCAAAAACTGCGATCTGATTACGAGGCACGCCGTAATGGGGGACTCCGGAAATTTGGACCAGCTGAGATTCTTTAAGGTGCACCTAAATCTAAGTTCACGGGTGTTTTCGCCCCCATCGGAATGCTGCCGCCGTGACCGGGATTAGGTTACGTTATCGCTATACTAGCTGGCAGTGAATGCATGCGGCATGAAACATGTTTGTTATTACCAAGGCGCGTTGAAGTATACCTTGTAGTCATCGACAGATTTTTAAAATATGCAATTTATAGTTCACAAAGTTCAAAGTATAGTTTCAAAGTTCACATTATATAGTTCCGTGATGAACTATGCAGATTGATAGTATTCTCTTTCTTTCCTTTTTCTTTTTTTTTAGCGGTTGGCAACTCATTTGTTCCGACTTCTGAAAGCACGTAACAACCACGCTGATTGATTTTAAACACACACTGGTTTTAAATGACACGCCTTGCAACATCAGTCTTGTAATGCGCGCCATACCAGTTCAGTGTCTATATAGCCTGAGGAGCCTGCTGCTTTCATTTGCATTACTGAATTTTATATAATTTTCTGCCGTCGCTTACTTGCTCAACGCATGTCATATGTGTCATAATCAATCTTCATGCAGCTGCACAAAAGTAATTCAACAATACACCAGAATGACGGCCTTACGCAAGTTCCATTTTAGGCAGGTATCCAAAACAAAAACTATTTTATTGCCTTATATCTTTCCTCAGCTTCTTTAAAAAGTCAGCATCGGCGGTTTCTTTACGTGTTCACATGTCATTAAAGTATGTATCTCTTGTTCTGCAATGCATTTGATTATGTGAACCAAACAGCGCTATAGTTCTATATATTTTTAAATAAATAAATGGGGTGAGAGCGGGGGGCTAATTAATGGCGCGCGCATTGTGTGTTGGGACGCCCTCGAAGGGATGATTTCTTCAGTTAACACGAACACTACGTTTGCCGTTCCCGACTTGCATTCTACCTTCTTCCGACCTTTCTAAAGCTCATAGTACAGTCCTGTGAAGGGCTACGCGGATTCACGATAAGTTGGAAACGCTTGCAAGAACTGCAACTATAGTCCGACTTCTGATGCTTCTGTGAACATTAGAAAAGTCAAACGAAGTATAGAATGACTTACATTGGGGTCCAGGGGCTGCTATGTTGCTGCCAACATGCATCTTGCGGACCTGCCTTGTGTGAAAAGTGTAGATGTCTGTTTTCGCCACGTGTGTTTGTGTTCAACTTATCCGCTTGTATAGATGTTGCGGCAGCAACGTCATCTTTGTCGCACACTCTAGGAAAAATCGTCTGTATAGAACAACGCCCACTCGCCGTGGTTGCTTCATGGCTATGCATGGTTGGCTGCTAAGCACGAGGTCGCGGGACCGAATCCCCGTCACGGCGGCTGCATTTCGATGGAGGCGAAATGCGAAAACACCTGTGTACTTAGATTTCGGTGCACGTTAAAGAAGCCTAGGTGGTCCAAATTTCCGGAACGAGTCCCCCACTACGCCGTGCCTCGTAATCAAATCAGGGTTTGGCACGTTAAAGCACAGGATTTAATAATTTTAATTTAGAATAACGCTTAGAATATGGTATAGGTTGGCACGTTGTTTATATACGATATGTAGCCACCGTGTCTATATGCAACATCTCAAATGTAGAAAAAATTGTTATTTTCGATGTGACAAGTCGCAACTGTAGCGCTCTTGTTGCATTTCAGAAGAGCGCTAATTAAGCCTGGTTGGTACATGTCAAAGCTAAATGGAGTAACAGCCCACATATATGTAGGACAGGACGTCCGTTCAATTAGTTTGTCCAGTTCTATGCGCAATTACTCTATGTAGTTTCTCCATTTGCGCGCCTGCTTTAACGTCACCGGTGTCGTCACGATGAGCACGTTGGGCTTAGCACTCTTAAAATTATTTCTACATGTTTGTGCAGACTGAATAATGTAATGCGTAACAGAAAGTGCATAAAAAATCTGTAATAACCATCTTCGCTTTATTCTTGTAACCAAAAGGCCGAGAGGCAATCATTCCAACCGACTACCAGATTTGCTCAACTGGGCTCGTAAACCACATTCCTGCTCTTTTTAGAACTTTTCCTTTCTTTTTTTCTTTCTTGAGACAGGGCTTCGCAACTATTCGCAGCAAATTTATGATATGGAAAAAGAAGAAATATCGGTCAAAAAAATTTCCCTAATGTTTTCTAGGAATCGCCGGAGTAGCCTTTCAAGGGGATAGCAAGGATCACACGCGTGACCTCATGCACTCGTCTCAGCAAAGAGTCAGCACGTTCAAGTTTTTGGCACATAATTTACGCGTGCACGCCGCAAAAATATATCACGTATACAAAATTGATTCGACTTCCGTGGCTAACGCCGCGTATGTAAAAATGCGAGCTTGAAAATGCTTGGCTATGAAATACGGCCAATTGTGCACTCCAGCATGTCAACTGTTCGATAAAAGTATTAAATCAACGGCGAGAATTTAAAAAAAAAATTTTCTCCTGTGCAACGAGATGCTGCTGATGGCCTGTTTTGCTGGCTTATATAGTTTTACCTGGTACCGCGTGTAGCAATGAAACGTTCGAATTCATTTGGAAATTATCTGTTTCACGCTTACTGCATGGTGTGTTACGAAAAGAGGTGAGTGAGTCTACTGCAGGGGAAAAAATATGGGGTGGAGGAGGGAGGGAGAGGGAACTCGACTTGTTCCTTGGTCCCAAATTAGGTTACTGTACTTTTCTTCTATGAACATCTTCCAGAGCAACACGGACGTTCTATGCGTATGTATAACACGTTACGAAGTGTTAACCTTTTAGGACACTGTAGGTGCCGCAATGAAGCTCGAGAACAAGTTAAGGACCGCGCAAAGAGCGATGGAACGAAGAATGCGCGTAACGTTAAGAGACAGGAAGAGCCATGGGTATCAGAGATAAAACTGGGATAGCCGGTATTCTAATTGACATTAAAAGAAAAAAAATGGATCTGGGCAGGCCATGTAATGCTTAGGATAGATAACCGGTGGACCATTAAGAGTTACGGAATGGGTGTCAAGAGAAGGGAAGTGCGGTCAACGACGGCAGAAAACTAGGTGAGGTGATGAAATTAGGAAATTCGCAGGCGCAAGTCGGAATCGGTTGGCGCAGGACAGCGGTAATTGGAGATCGCAGGAAAAGGCCTTCGTCCTGCAGTGGACATAAAATAGGCTGATGATGATCATAATGAGGTGCCGCAGAAGTCAAACACGAAAGTAATTAAAAGGTATCATTAAAATGTGCGCTTTCTTAAATGCAACCAACGAAGGAGCTTTAAACGACGCAGAAAACAGGCGACGGGATATAGTTAGGTCTTGAGCAAACTGGAAGGGTCTGGACGATATACCGGAAGTATCGACGTTCTCTCTGCCCCGATGGTCTCCCGAGTTTCACGCGTGGTGCCGCGTTGAGGCTGAGAAAATGCCTTGAGATGACGCCTTTGGTGAGGAAAACTTAGCTGAACGTTTATTTACGTGTTAAGGAGACGCTAAGGAACAATACTAACTTATTTTAGACAGATGTATGTTCTTCTTCCAAAACTCTAATTTCATTAACTTGACGGAAAGGAAGTGATTACTTCGGCTGTGTTCCAATACCCGCCGTAAACGGCAAAACAGACAGCAAAGCAGACAGAGGTCCCGTTTTAAATTCTGACGGAGCCAGGAAACAGGACACTGCAGCTTCACCGACACAGCATCGAAGTCAAGGACACGCCAAGAACGATGCAGTCTGTAGACGAGATGGCGGCGGAAAGGTTGGCGGAAAGTTGACTTGTACATAAGAAAACGTAGTCAGGCTATGTATGCCCTTATAAGGTAGGCCATATTATATATTTCTTGAGTTCGCATGCACAAAGTGCTAACGTTGATATTGACTATACATCATAGATTTCCTTTTTTGACTATCGACGCAAGGTGGAGTCAACTCGCAGGTACAGCTCAATATCCATTCCAATAATTGCATGGGATCAAACCTGTCCTCCTAGCTGTCAACGCAAACAGCAGAAAGCTGAGAAATTTAGTAAAGATATGAATTCATGAATGGTATACAGAAACGTGGGCGCACAAGGCATGTATTAAGGGAATAACGGGAATTTAGTCGACATTTGTGTTGTCTTTCCCGTGTAGTATATAGCACTGTCATCTTTTCCTACTACGAATAGATTAGTATGTCACTTTATTGAACTTCTGGCCAGTAAGCCAGTGTGATGTAAAGGATTTCAGTGCTATTTCTCGTATCATTACGTCCGTGTTGGCCCAGGAAACGTTCTCTAAATTTGCTTGTTTTGCTTGCAAATTTGTTTGCTTGTTTTCTACTTTTGGTTTCCTTATAGAATGCAGTAGCGTACTATGCTCTACCGATAAACAATTATTTAGATTCGAATTGACAGCAAAAATTGATGAAATTATAGCGAGATAGTGCGGAACAACTTCCGAGGTGGCGTCACCATCCGTGTTTAGTTTTATGTTTTTTTCCTGTTTTCTTTATTTGTCTTCCATATATCGACACATGACGTCCCTAATCACGTGGTCATCAAGGATGTCATTCTTTCATCGAAAATGTGCATGGCGACTCTGTCACGTAGCCCGCCGTTCCACACACATCGCTACCCGCCGTGGTTGCTCAGTGGCTATGGTGTTGGGCTGCTGAGCACGAGGTCGCGGGATCGAATCCCGGCTACGGCGGCCGCATTTCGATGGGGGCGAAATGCGAAAACACCCGTGCACTTAGGTTTTGGTGCACGTTAAAGAACCCCAGGTGGTCGAAATTTCCGGAGTCCCCCACTACGGCGTGCCTCATAATCAGAAAGTGGTTTTGGCATGGAAAACCCAATAATTTAATTTTTTTAACACACATCGCTTCGATGTAGCACGTAGATAGCACGGTCCTCCTCGTTTGCCACTCTCAAAAACAGGCTCGAACCTTAGCTTTGAAATTTATCAAAGAAGTAGTTTGCAGGCGACTGCGGAAGTCGGAGGGCCAAACCCTGGCCAAACACTGATGAAGACAAGACACCCTTGTCAAAACGTTGTCTTCAGAAACATTCGTTTTTCGGTCACTGTTGATCACGTGCATGTACAACGTTGCGTGGCAAAACAAAAGCAACATATTTTCTTTCCCATCACCTGCAGATTCACGCTTTACACGGCATATACTATGTGTACGTAAGGAGTTGAGATTATATACTGACTGATTAGACAAAGGTAAGGAAACACATAGGTGTCGCTGGCGAATCCATGCAGCTGGAATAGGCGCGAACCGAAATTTTTAAGATTTACTATAGACAGTTCCTTCTACAAATGCTTATTGCGGTCTCTTAAATAAAGGAAGTTTAAAGCGACGTAACATATCGTTAGCCTCAGTTCACCGATGGGGGAGGGACATACACCTCTCCCTGAAGACGGCACTTGAATAAGGAAATTTATTTTTATTCTTAAGTTAGGACACTTGATTGGAATGATTTATATTGTATTCGTATACCGTATTTCATGCAGTTGCTAACGCTTCTTATTGTACAGAGTGGTCGTGAAAGTCATAAAGGGCAACAGTCTTCTTTGAGAGAAAAAGAACATAATGCCAGTGCTAGGAGATTGAAAGCCCCAAAAATGTATTAGTATCATTGATTCGTATGTCCAAGTTCCTTATTTGAAACCGAGAAGAAAGAAGCATCAACTGCACCTCGCACTGCCGTTATTGGTGTCACGTGTAATGCAAGTTATAGCGTACTGTCGCGAAAGCTAGCCGTAGTTACAGAAAGATGAAATGACAGGCGACGAAATGTGATGGCTTGACAATAAGGTGTAGCGCAGCCGCTACTGCTCGACACTGTTCCACTACCCTCTCGGCTATACTTATCAGATCGGCATCCGTCAGCTAAAAGCCTCTCTGCACGTGCACCTGATCTTCAAACATGGCGACGTCAGCGTTACGTCATAGAGCTGCCCAATGTTGATACGACTGCGTCTCTTAATTTTGTACGCACTGACACTCGTATAAGAGACGGAGGCTATTCACCTTGGAAAGGGTACGTGTACAGCTGGCGCATGTTCAGAGTCCCGGCCATCGCCGCGTTCAGCTCCAGGGCCAGCTCCAGCGTCAGCTTCTTGAAAGAGGTCCCGTATTCAGCGTTCTCCCCCGCCGCCAAAGTGTCCCGCTCGGGCCGAGCTGCTCGAGTGACCACCACAACCACCAACACCCACCAACACCACGCGTATATGGAACGGACACACACGGACGCGCACGCACCTCCTCCGCTTGGCAAAAGACCACGGCCGTTGTAGTCCGCCTGCCGCGGATTCATTCAATGAACCGCGTGCTTCTCCAGTACGGTTCACCGAAGGATGAAGGTAGTGGGGAGGCTGGAAGTCGAAGATGGGGGGGGGGGGGGGAGACTGAGGCACCCTTCCCGTCTCTCTGCTCTGCACTAGCGTACTTGTCCCCCTCCCCTCCTCCTCTTCCGCTCGTGCGGCGGGGGGACACAGGCGGGGGGACCCGTTTCCGCGGAGGTGAGAGATGTGGGGGCCGCCGCGTTTCTCCCTCCCCGCCCGCTCGGTCGCGATTCGTCCCGGAACCGGCAACGGGACGTCCCCGGACCGGACCACGTGGGAGGAGCCACACATGCCTTAATGCGGGGCTACCAACTCCAAGCCCCCCACCACCGCCAACGTCCGTCACTGCTACCGCTCGCCTCCGTTTGCTTCCCTGCCCCGTGAGCAGATTCACAATCGCCACCCGCAAGAGCTTTGCAAGTGAGCGGAGGAGAAGCCCGTGTTTGAGGGCTCCCGAAATCCGCATGCATACGCAAAGGGAGCACGCGGTACTGGCTTGAGCCAGGAGGGGAGGACGAATCGCGTGGAGCTCCGCGTTGAACACTGAGACAGATGCATCTGGCACGGCTACGCGATGCTTGGCTTGCGCATTTGTGAGTGCGGCATGTATTCGAAAGATGACAGCTTTTGTCTGTGCTTCGCGCCTTGCATTCGTCATTCCGGACGCGCTCGCACGCCGGTCGAAGTTGCGCATTATGGAGACGTCTATGTCAAGAAGGAGAGAACGGGCTAGAGTTGATTTAGGCAGCGCGCCAAGAGGACAAAGAAGGAGTGAACTGACAGGGTGTAATCCGTTCTCACAACTTTAACCTCGTCTTGTCTTGACCTAAAAGAGCTATGAGTCCACTTGAGCTCGAACACCTAACGGTCCTATTGCAATGGAGGAATAGACGTGTCCATCAAACGAAGGGATGACATAGAAGACCTTACCATTTGCCAAGAAGATTCGTGAGGCGCTGCTCACTCCATGAAAAGGGCCGGATGTCCTTTCACGGTGTGCTCTAGAGTGTACAGCTTGTATAGATATATATGCTTATACTATACAATGCTTCGAATGCATGCCCGATCTGAAAATAACTTTGTCTTGGTGTTACTTTCAAGGCGTGAAAACGGTCGCGTGTGTGTGTGAGGGGGGGGGGGGGGGTGTCGGTGCTGCTTGCAGCATCAAATCTGCAGCAAAATGCATTGCTTTTGCAGGTAACATATATCCGCACTGAGCAAAAGTGCTGTACGAAAAAAGTGGAGTTAATGGGACTTTTAATTAATTTCATGTGCATCTTCAAACCCTATTTCTAGAAACTGAAGATTCAGGGAAGAGTGGACCTTTTTCCAGTAAGCGACCCCTCTAGCGGCCGCCACTCAACTAAATTTGAGGGCAACACACGTGCGCTCTCACCCCTTCTCGCCTTTATGCAGTGGTAGCGTTTCACTAAGCAGGCTCTCGCAACGGCCGTCTCTGCCTTTTTTTTTTGTCGCTTGCGTTGTTGAAGTAGCTTCTCATCGTCTTGCTCTAGCGCGCGTATTTGCTCACGTGTAACAACTCAAAAGATAAGATATAGTTTGCGGAACTATAAAAACTGATCAACAAGTGATATTCGAAACTATAACGTGAGAAAGACTGAAGAAGCCGTAAAGAATGGACGCAGCCTGAAATCAGTGAGAAAGGAACTTGGCATAGGACAAACAAAGATGAACGTACTGAAAGACAAGCAGGGTAATATCATCAGCGATCTCGAAGATATAGTAATAGAAGCGGAATAATTCTATACTGACCTGTATAGTAGCCAGAGGAGTCAAGATACCTCTATTAGAAAACAGTAATGAACAGGATACAGAAACTCCTCCTACAACTAGTGACGAGGTGAGAAGGGCCTTGCAAGACATGTAATGAGGAAGAGCGGCAGGAGAAGATGGGATAACAACAGATTTAATCAAAGATGAAGGAGACATAATGCTTGGAAAACTGGCGGCTCTTTTTGAAGTGTCTATCGACTGCAAGGGTCCCAGAAAACTGGAAGAATGCAAACATTATACTAATCCACAATATGGGAGGCGTTAAAGAATTGAAAATTATAGGCCCATTAGTTTATTCCCAGTATTACATAAAATATTTACCAATATAATCTCCAATAGAATGAGGGAAACACTGGACTTTAGTCAACCAAGGGAACAGGCTGGCTTCCGGGAGGGATACTCTACATTGGATCACATCCATGTCATTAATCAGGTTATCAATAAATCCGCAGAGTACAACAAGCCTCTCTATATTGCTTTCATAGACTACGAAAAGGCATTTGATTGAGTAGAGATACCAGCATGCAGTCATAGATGCATTACGTAATCAAGGAGTACAAACCGCCTACGTTAGTATACTTTTGAAAATATCTACAGAGGTTCCACAGCTACCTTAATTCTTCATAATAAAAGCAGGAAAATACCCCTAAAGAAAGGGCTCAGACAGGGAGACACAATCTCTACAATGCTAGTCACTGCGTGCTTGGAAGTGTTCAAGCTATTAAACTGGGGAAAGGCTTATGGAGTAAGGATAGACGGCGAATATCTCAGCAACCTTCGGTTTCCCGATGACATTGTTCTATTCAGCAACAATACAGACGAGTTACAACAAATGATTGAGGACCTTAACAGAGAGAGTGTAAGAGTGGAGTTGAAGATTAATATGCAGAATACAAAGATAATGATGAATAGCCGGGCAAGGTAACAAGAATTCAAGATAGCCAGTCAGCCTCTATATATATATAGAGTTTGTGAAGTAGTGCGTTTGTTTAGGAATAAAAATGGGTTGGGTCGCATGTGGCAGACATTATCAGCTCGTGACTGGAAGCTTACTATTAGCAGTGAAAAGGAAGCTGTACAATCAGTGCATGTTGCCAGTGCTGACATATGGGGCAGAGACTGGGAGAGACAAACAGGCTTGAGAACAAGTTAAGGACCGCCCGCGATGGAACGAAGAGTGCTAGGCATAACATTAAGAGACAGAAAGACCCGCCGTGGTTGCTCAGTGGCTATGGTGTTGGGCTACTGAGCACGAGGTCGCGGGATAGAATCCCGGCCACGGCGGCCGCATGTCGATGAGGGCGAAATGCGAAAACGCCCGTGTACTTAGATTTAGGTACACGTTAAAGAACCCCAGGTGGTCGAAATTCTCGGAGTCCTCCACGGCGTGCCTCATAATCAGAAAGTGGTTTTGGCACGTAAAACCCCATAATTTAAGAGACAGAAAGAGAGTGGTTTGGATCAAAGAGCATACGGGTGTAGACGATATTCTAATTGACATCGAGAGAAAAAAATGGAGACGGGCAGGTCATGTAATGCGGCGGTTAGATAACCGATGGTCCATTAGGCTCACAGAATGGGTGCCAAGAAAAGGGAAGTGCAGTCGAGGACGGCAGAAGGCTAGGTGGTGCGAACGAAATTAGGAAATCCGCGGACGCAAGTCGGAATCGGTTGGCTCAGGACAGGGTTAATTGGAGACCGCAAGGATAGGCTTTCGGCCTGCAGTGGACATGAAACAGGATGATGGTGATAATGATGATGAACAATGACACATTTTCCATTTAGCGACGCGAAGACAACATGCCGATGCGATGCGCAGGCCGTTTGTAACCAAGATTTGAGAGATGCGCCAGCCTTGATTCTTCCAACAGCTTGGCCAGTACTTTGAGCTGGCCAAGTTCAAAGTACTGTGTGAGCGTCGAATGCGTCGAGGCAGGACTTCCCCTTCAGGATAAACTCGACTGTCATTTGGAGTGGATCGACTTGAATGAGGCAGTCAGCATACGCATGCACGTGCTTGCCTAGAGCGGTAAGTGCAAGCAGCTCATCCTGACGAACAAACAACGGGCAAAAGTTCTGTACACGTACTGCGAGGGTAGGGCAAGTTTTATCTCGAGATATGTGTCATAGGCATGGCATGGTACGGATGGCAGAAGTAGACGCAACACATTGTTTTATCAAGCACGTAATTTCATTTGCCTGCAAAAAAAAGTAAGACTCGCGAGTTGTGTATAATGCGGCACCGCGAGTGCGTCGCTCTGGTCTCGTACACGATGCATTCCAACGGGCCGTGTGGCGACATTCCTCTTATTGTTTGACCCCACGTAACCGTATAGCTAGGTCCGCCTGCATGCGCTAACACGTTCCTCAGCCAATAGTAAAAGCCGTGCGATATACATACCGGTGTATGAAACCATCGCCGAGGCTCCCGAATCAGTCGTAGGGCCGCAAGCGCAGTTCGAATGTTCACAGCGCTGGTGTCGTGCTTTTACCAGAAGACCGGCTTGCCTCACTCAGCAAGAATCGTGGGATGGCTCACTGATAACACGGTGCACTTTTTTTTTAGTAAATTGACCCTGCGCGACGCACCAACACTTTCAACGTTCCCAGGTGGTTTGTGCAATGAGCAGTACAGCAAGTGTCCGACATGAGACTCGTGGTTAGCGACGAGTGTCACGAGCATGTATCGCTCGAGCGCTAGTCCACGGAGCTGCTTTCGTCGACAAAACTGCTCGCAGTCTCTCGCACGATCTGCTGAAGTGTTTCCTTCAACTAATATTCTCGCCCAGAAACACGCCAAAAACCCACTGCTCCGTCCTTCAAGCTGAGGAAATTGCCGCGGATTAATGCAATCACGCACTCAAACCGCACACCTGCACTACGGGAATGGCTGCGCTGCTTGGAATGCCGCTGCGGGGAGGGCACGCGCATGCGAATAAAGGAATTGCAAAAAGGTCCATTCAAGACGATGAGCAAAACGAGAACAAAGTAAAAGCGGGAGCCAAGGTTTCGACAAGGGGACATACACGTTCCTCGGAACAGTATATTTAGGTAGGATTCTTCTACGAAGGAGAGGGGTTAAGGCGGTTGGGCGAGGGCGCGTCAGCGGCGAGGATGCAGAATTGAAAAGAAAGGCTGACACCCGGCCGGTGGCGCAGCCGTGTGTGTTTTCGTGGAATACGCCTGGACGACGACGGGGCGGAAGGTTGGGGGAGGTCTGCTCTGCTGGAGGGCAATGAGGTATCGTCTCGCTTGCATACATGTCGCCTTGAAAAAAAAAACAAGTCCGATTGTCGAAACGGTGGCCCTCGCTTTCGCTTCGTTCTCGTTCTGCTCATATATATAGTAACTGGTGAGGCGCATCGCATCCAGCTAATTTGTTTGCGTTGAGTCTACCAGCTGGCACTAGTTTTGCAGATACATGCATGCCACGTACGGCAATTATAGAGAAGGTAAATATTTATTGCGCGAATTCAGATATCCATTATGTTGCCTCGAAGCTTGGTCTACAGAGAAATATATGCAATCACAAAGGCGCAGACGGTAAACAGAGTTTCTTCACACCGTGGTAGTCTATAGGCGGCAGACAGAGCTGCACCACGCATGTTAGGGGCCAGTGAATGTAGGCTGCGTGAACCGAGATACATGTAACACTTTAGATGCCGTTGCAGTTGATTTGTGCACGGGACTGCGACATACAGACATCACCGGCGCCATCCATCACCATGCAGTGTCAAATGTTAGGCACTTTCTTTATTATATTTCCACGTTCCAAACTTGGTTACAAAGCGGCCATGACATGTGTGCCGGCATTTAACGCGCATTGAAAAATAGAAGAATTTTCAGAAATTGTGAATATGTCCAAAGGAAACAGTCACTTTTTTTCAGGAAAGGAATAAATAAAAGAAAAAAAATACGCGAAATCAGAATGCATTTGTCAGAACTTCACTTTTTTCAATCATTAGAGATAACAAAAAAAAATTCGTTTCGCAATGCATAATGGAACAAGGTGTCCTTATTTCACAAGCGAAACAAGGAAATACGACCGTTAGCGAGAGGTCACTCAGCGTCGGAGCCGATGTAATGCGGGATGCAGCAACATTCGCAGAACAGAGAGCATCATATCTACTGAACCTTTCTCCACAATCAATTTTAATTTAATGCGGTCACCTCAAAAGAGATAACAAAGTGATTACCGATGTTTGGCCGCGCGGAAAGAATTGGGGGACTCCCGAAAATGTTACCAACCAGGAAGCATATGCGTGAATATTCCCATAAGACAATGAAGGTAACTGTTATGAATCGTAAGACATTTAGAATTGTGGTCCCAAGCGCCTTGGCGCCCCAAGAAGATAGCGGGCCAGAACCAGGGGCGTAGCCAGGGGGGGGGGGGGGGGGGGGGGGCTTATGGGGCTTGAGCCCCCCCTCCGAAATGTTTTCGTGTTGTCATGCGCCGCCTACCAAAACAACTCCCGGCGCCGGAAACCATGCTCGATTTTGTCTAGAATGTCCTGAATTCATGCTCGAAAAGACATTTTAGCGCGAACATAGCGAAATCGGGCTGGATTTCGCGGAAACGCCCGTGCACAGGGAGTCACATACCGTAACGCAAGGAGCCCCACCGCGCACAACATTTCAAGGGCGTTTTGATGGCGAGCGGGCTCGTCTCGGCATCTCGTGGAGGCCGCGGAATCTACCGAGCGCTTGGATTTCAATTCTGAAACTTTGTGGGTATAAAGTTCTCATAACATTTTGATGCGAAAGGTGCATTGACATTTCCAAAGTCGTGCTTTAGATTTTCGATTCCGGAATTTTGTGGGTTTAAATGCTGTTGTAAATATTTGACGCCAAAGGTGCATCGACCTTTCTAAAGTCGTACATCGGGCCATACAACGAGACAAGCCAAATCAACATACTATCAGACAAGTTGACAAACCACGCAGCGAGGTCCGATGAGACAAAGCGTTGTGGTGGTTCATTTGTGCCATCAGGTCACAGAAAAGAATATGATTTTTTTTTTCACCTGCGCCAGAGCATCCATGTCAAGACACTAAAGCCACCATTGTAACTAAGTTCTTATTTATTTTTCTACCTAGACTTTTATTCGCGAGGATACATTAAGCCTCTTTCTCATCTTTCTTTTTTGTTCTCGCAACCCGCGGGCTGCCAATCCAGCCAGAGCGCATGCGTTTTTCTCGTGCTGCATCGACAACCGCGCGGCGCACTTGGATGCGCATTCGTTTTTCTCTGGCCGACTGCCTTTTCACCTGGCAGAGTTTTGGACGCTTTCTGGCTAGCAGACGAGAAAAAGAAACAATGCATAGTCGCTCGCCGCCAACATTGCGGGGACTCGACGGATTGCAACGCGTTCGCTTGTGTGCGCAAGGGAGAAAAGCGGGGAGGAAGCGCGCCGCCTTCTGTCGCACGCGATACATTTTGGGAGTGGAGGGAGGGGGGGGGGGTGCTGTGATCTGTGAATATGTGGTTGCGCAACCTGTTTATTTGCCTTGTTTGACGCATTATATATAGTGACTTTTTCTTAGGTACGTAGATTTATTGGAGATTTGTACGTATATTTAAACATCTTGTTGCGAGGTTTTCTGTATATGCGCAGTGAACTTTGTTTCCAGTGCCAATTTTTGCCTTGTATCACGCTGTATCTTCACATATGTATATTCCATTATATCTTCGCATTTCTAATGTACGAAGGCGAGTCAAATGAAAGTGAGACAACCCGCCCCGCGCAATAATGGTTCGGTTCATTATTTTCGAGGCATGCGCGTAGCACGTACGCATCTTATTTACAAGTGGCATGCAGAGGTGAGGTTAAATGTTCTTTAATGTTCTCATACACTGGGTTGAACAGGATTACGTGACATAATGGACACTCCAAAAGTTGAACAGCTTGGTGTCGTGAGGTTTTTGACAAATGAAGATGTTTGCCAAAAAGAAATAATTTGCCATATGGCTGCCGTATGCGTTGAACATTGCGTTTCATTGGCCACTGTGAAGCATTGTAGCAAACTGTTCAAAGAAGGACATGAAAGTTACAAAGACGATCCATGGCCGGGCCAAAGCCACTGTGCAATCATCCCCAACACAATTGAAAAGGCCGTGGTTGCTCAGTGGCTATATGGTGTTGGGCTGCTGAGCACGAGGTCGTGGGATCGAATCCCGGTCACGGCGGCTGCATTTCGATGGAGGCGAAATGCGAAAACACCCGCATACTTAGATTTAAGTGCACGTCAGAGAACCCCGGATGAGGGTGACGACATTTTGTCTGCAATTGTGACCGAGGATGACTCATGGTGCCGCTACTACTAGCCTGAAACACTACGGCAAAGCTTACAGTGGAAGCATTTGAATATACCACTCCCAAGGAAAACAAAGGCCGTCATTTCTGCCGGAAAAGTGTTGACTTCTTTTTAGATCGTTAGGGGCCATTATTGATCGAATTTTCTAAACCTGGAGAGACTCTAAATCGTTTCAGATATTGTGAAAGGTCGGATCGGCTGCGTGTCGCAATCAAGAACAAACGACGTGGAAAATTGAGCATTGGGGACATGTTGCTTCACAACATTGTCCGTTCCTACGTCGCTGATGTGGTTAATACGAAACTGGCAAAGTTCAAGTGAGAAACGTTGCAACATTCCTCATGCAGCCCAGACCTGTTTCCTTGCGTCTTCCACATTTGGTAAAATTTGAAAAAAACGGCTCAAGGGAACCAGATTCGTGTCGGAAGATGACGTGTAGTCATTTACAGATTTTTGAGGCAGCAACCCAAGAAGTTTTATGAGACGGGAATTACGCGACTCGTTAGTAGGACAAGTGTCTAAATACTCATGGTGACTACTTTTAAATAAAGTACCCCGTTTATCATATATTCGCATTGGCTCAATTTCATTTGACTTGCCCTCGTATATTTTGCAGAACTCCTGCTTTTTTACATGTGCGCTCTGTTGCGACTATAATTTCGGAGCAATTGCTCGCAATACACGAGCGGTGACAGCTGCTCCTGCGCAATACATTCTAACAAAGGAAAGCGTCATTGAGATTTTCCCCTGGTCGTTGCATATTTACGAAAATGTAAACAAGGTTGTTGAATGATATATATATATATATATATATATATATATATATATATATATATATATATATATATATCGATCCCTCGACTAATTCTGTAAGGAGGAGGCCGAGCGGCAAAGTGAGCCCCCCACGAACGAAATTTCTGGCTACGCCACTGGCCAGAACAAAGAATACGCAGAACGTAAGGCAGCCTTGGTTCTTTGCGTTAGGGTCGACCGAAAGACCCTAAACTCGAAAAGTATAGCGTGGTTTCCCAAGGCGCCTTGGGTGGCTTGCGCCGACGACGAGCCGTCGCGTGACATCCAAGAGAGGCATACAAGCCGCAGCCATCCAGAGCTCGGATCGCTCCGTCAAGTTATGGCACCAAGCATGACTGGCCAATCGAGCAGGCTAGGCACTACATCTGCAGCCTTGGAGTGACGCCTGACACCGGCAAAAGATGTCGAGAGAGAGTGGGGCTATACTAATCCAGGTACAACCAAATTAGGAAGGCCCACTAAGATTCAACAGACACCCCCTCAGTAGAACAGGAATTGGCCTCCCTGGTGCAGTATTCGGCCACTGCTTCCCAAATGATTCCTTTAATATACATATGGCCTTCAGTCCCACGCAGATGCGAAGCACCTGGTTAGATGCGAAGTAACTGGTTAGGATTAGAAGAACTATGCTGATCTCAGTACACTGCAGGATGTAGAAGTGAGAGGTAGGGTAAAGTACAGTGATCATAGGTTAGTGAAGGCTAGGATTGACTTCAAGTTGAAGAGAGAAAGAGCAAAATTGGCCAAGAAGAAACAGGTCAACCTAGATGCAGGAAGGATAAAAGGAGACAAATTCAGGCTGGTATTTGCAAACAAATATGCAGCCTTAGAACACAGAGATGAAGATGACATAATGAATGAAACCGTAACTATAGGCTGGCTTCAGAGGCAGCAATTGAAATAGGAGGCAAGGCACCAAGGCAACCAGTAGGCAAGCTCTCTCAAGTAACAAAGGACCTAATAAAGAAACGACAAAGAATGGAAGTGTCCAACTAAAGAGATAAGATAAAATTTGCGGAACTATCAAAACTGATCAAAGAGGCGAAAATAAGTGATATTCGAAACTATAACGTGAGAAAGACTGAAGAAGCCGTAAAAAAATGGACGCAGCCTGAAATCAGTGAGAAAGGAACTTGGCATAGGACAAACCAAGATGTACGCACTGAAAGACAAGCAGGGTAATGTCATCAGCAGTCTCGAAGATATAGTAATAGAAGCGGAAGAATTCTATACTGACCTGTACAGTACCTGCAGAAGAGTCAGGTTACCTCCATTAGAAAACAGTAATGAACAAGATACAGAAACTCCTCCTACAACTGGCGACGAGGTGAGAAGGGCCTTGCAAGACATGTAACGAGGAAGAGCGGCAAGAGAAGGTAGAACAACAGTAGATTTAATAAAAGATGGAGGAGACATAATGCTTGGAAAACTGGCGGCTCTTTATACGAAGCGTCTATCGACTGCAAGGCTCCCAGAAAACTGGTAAAATGCAAATATTATAATAATCCACAAAAAGGGAGACGTTAAAGAATTGAAAAAATATAGGCCCATTAGCTTGCTCCCAGTAATATATAAAATATTCACCAAAATCATCTCCAATAGAATAAGGGCAACACTGAACTTTAGTCAACCAAGGGAACAGGCTGGCTTCAGGAAGGGATACTCTACAATGGATCACGTCCATGTCATTAATCAGGTTATCGAGAAATCCGCAGGGTACAACAAGCCTCTCTATATGGCTTTCATGGATTACGAAAATGCATTTGATTCTGTAGAGATACCAGCAGTCATAGAGGCATTACGTAATCAAGGAGTACAGAATGCTTACGTAAATACCTTGGAAAATATCTACAGAGGTGCTATAGCTACCTTAATTCTACACAAGAAAAGCAGGAAGATAACAGAGAGTGTGAGAGTGGGGTTGAAGATTAATATGTAGAAGACAAAGATAATTATGAATAGCCGGTATAAGGGAACAATAGTTCAAGATAGCCAGTCAGTCTCCACATACTGTGAAGGAGTACGTTTACCTATAGTCAAGTAATCACAGGGAACCCTGATCATGAGAAGTAAATTCATAGAAGAAGAAAAATGGATTGAATCGCATACGGCAGACATTGTCAGCTCCTGACTGGAAACTTACCATTCTCATTGAAAAGGAAGGAGTACAATCAGTGCATTTTACCAGTGCTGACATATGGAGCAGAGACTTGGAGACTGACAAAGAAGCTTGAGAACAAGTTAATCACCGCGCAAAGAGCCGATGGAACGAAGATTGCTAGGCATAACGTTAGCAAACGGGTATAGACGATATTCTAATTGACATCAAGAGAAAAAACATGGAGCCGGGCAGGTCATGTAATGCGCCAGTTAGATAACCGTTGGACCACTAGGGTTACAGAATGGGTAACAAGAGAAGGAAAACGTGATCGAGGACGACAGCAGACTAGGAGGAGCGATGAAATTAGGAAATCCGCGGGCGCTATAGTTGGAATCGGTTGGCGCAGGACAGGGACAATTGGAGATCGCGGGGAGAGGCCTTCGCCCTGCAGTGGACATAAAATGGGCTCATGATGATGAGGTGACTATTTGTCGCTGCGCCGTTTCAAAAGCGGCGCCATTACATCATCATCACAAAGCTTCGTATGCGCGGTCGCGTTTCACTCCAACTTAAATCGGCGCACAACAGTTGGTTGCAGAGCAAACTTGCCGTGTTCTGGATGACTTTCGGCATATTTAGAGGCGAGAGATGCAGAGCAACACAAGACGACGCTAGCTGAGGCGGGGTCGGCGTCCTTCGACCTCCCCCCCCCCCTCCCCCCCCTAGCTTAGACAGTGCAGAAACAAGTCGTACAAATAATAACATAGCCATTATATTTATTACAAGTTTTATTCCAAGCCTTCTCTTTCTTGTAAAAAATTAATTCCTTTAAGTTTCGCTTGTAAAAATACTTCTCGTTTTTTTTCTTTTTTTTTTTTTTGCTTGTAAGCTGCTTCTATTTTCATGACTGCGGCGTCCCGAGTTCGTCACCGAAAACGCTGCTATGGCCCGATTCCCCCCGTATTCGGAAATGCAACTTAACTGGAAGCCCGTGCTTGACTTCATTTAAATGACGCCCGGCGTGAAATTGATGCTTCTGCAAATCCAAGAGCCATCAGTGCAACGCGGCTCCCCGTATTCAGAAATGCAACTTAAGTTGAAGCCCATGCTTGACTTGATATAATTGGCTCCTATAGTGTGAACGCGCCCAAGACGCTCAGTGCGTTTCCTTTGGTGCGTTCACGACAGGCGCCATTTAAATCAAGTCAAGCGCGGGCTTCAAGTTAAGATGCATTTTGTCTTGGGGTGTGCTTGATGGCCGGAGTACAGAGCCGATGCATACACGGCGTATGCGTTCCACAGTGGCGGGGGCACGCGTACGTTGCTAAACGCCAAATGTTCAAGCTCCTACACGGTGTGATCACTTACAAAGGCTTACAGAATTCCTTTCTTTAATTTTAAGTGGGCTGTGGCAGATGTCCTTCAGCCGTATTTTCCGATGAGGTGGACATTACTTGCACGTGAAATCGAAACACGTGCGTAACTAATGAACGAAATCTCGTTAATTAACTTAATTAGTTACCTTACGGCACATATTGCGGTTTGCAAATTGTAGCCGGCGAGCTTGCAAGGCGCATCCATTTGAAATGAATCTCCCGGATGACGCCAGTTTCGAGATATTTCGCAAAATGAGGGTAGAAACAGATGGGTGTTCCAGTTTTAGTTTTCTGCTTCAACACATAGAAGAGCATTTTGTCGAAAACTTAGATGTAGGGACAGTGTATCTTTACGGCGAGTTTGATGGCACATAGCTCGAAACTGTTGTCGTTCTGGTAATTGGTAGAAAATGGATTCGTCTTGTACACTCAACGGCTATAACGCGTAAATTGCAATGTGTGCCGTAAAATATATAATTCATAAATTAGTGATTTTTTCTCAATTATTTGAATATGCGTTTTCACTTCTCGTGAAAATAATGTCCACTTCTCTGAATAATCTATAGCTCAAGGACTGGAAATACGTAATCTGCAACAGGCTATTTAAAAACAAATTCCGTGAGACTTAAAAATGATCACCCCGTATATGACGCACCGGCATATATTAGCCTTACAGATGTGCTGATTAACGCCGCTGTTCCCTACGGAATAGTGCAATGAAATAATAAACGCAACCTGAACGTCCTCACAGTAACGAATATACGCCGTCGAGCATATATATTTAAATAAACATAGTATAGCTTTCTTCAAGCTTTCAACAATTCGCTGAGGGGATAACCATCGTCGATGGCTTCTGCACAACCTTTTTTTTTTTCTTTTTTCATTGCAGAGGTCCTCATGTGCTCACTCGAGGTCACAATGCTCCCTTTCTCCGCGAATGAATGCGTGGATGAAATCGCCATTAGTACCGAAAAGAACGAGAAGCTTGCTGCTACATGGCCGTCGTGACGTTTTTCAGGCGCCTACAATCGGTTCTCGAGCTTGCAACACACGAAAGCATGGCGTACGACATCGGCTCCCGTTACTCCGAGGGAACGCTTGCTGTCTGTGCGATTTGGAACTGATACATCAGGCGATTTCCCCGCAGTCTTTGTGCCTAATATAGAAAAAAGGCTTCACACTGCATGGGGCCAAAGAAATAAGCTGCTGCAGTTTTTCTTTATTATGTTATTATTTACATAACCGTGTGCGGTGACGTTTGACAATACAAAGCAAAAAATACAGCAGGCAATAAATAGCACGTATATGTATCAAAAACGCACACAATTATATGAAAGGAACACAATACGCTAAAATAATAATGATGAGCAAGCGTAGGAAACGTTCATGCATGCAGTGAGGACTTGCATGCAAGCGAAATAAGCGTCACTATCTGGCATTTTTCCTGAATTCATCCACCTCTAGCTCTTCGGCATCCTCGGCGTCGAAATGTTTCCTGGCAAGTGGGAAATCTGCCCAGCGCGTCCTTACTTCTTCATCGCTCTTCGCAAGCAGCTTGGCCCAGACGAGCGAAGGTCGTGGACGTTCGTGGGCCCCAGGATAGTTGAATACATGGTTGCCGGCTGGCTTGAATTCACCCACCTTCTCGGCTATCACGCATGTAATTTTGGGATCCTCGGCGTAAAAGTTCTTCCTGACTGGTGGGAAGTCTGCCCGGCGCGTCCTTTTCTCTTCGTCGTTCTTGGCAAGCAGCTTGGCCCAGTCGAGCGAAGGTCGTGGACGTTCCTGGGCCCCCGGATAGTTGAATACAGGTGGAAAATCTGGCCAGCGCGTCCTTACTTCTTCATCACTTTTCGCGAGCAGCTTGGCCCAGTCATGCGAAGGTCGTGGACGTTCCTGGGCCCCAGGGTAGTTGAATACATGGTTGCCGGCTGACTTGAATTCACCCACCTTCTCGGCTATCACGCATGTAATTTCGGGATCCTGGGCGTAAAAGTTCTTCCTGACTGGTGGGAAGTCTGCCCGGCGCGTCCTTTTCTTTTCGTCGTTCTTGGCAAGCAGCTTGGCCCAGTCGAGCGAAGGTCGCAGATCCTCAATGTCGGGATCCTCTTCTCTGGCAGAGAACTGAGTTGCTTCCATACTTTCGCGTGTATCTTCCCACCTCTTCAGCAGCGGTGGCTACAGCTCGCCCGTCCGTGAAAGAGGGTCGTATTCTTGCTCGTCGTTCCCCTTGGTACTTTAGGTGTTGCTGGCAGCAGATACCACTGGCAGCTACTGACCGTGTAGACAGGCAATGACGTGGAAGTAGCTGGCAATATTCAGGCTGGCGCGTTCGAAAGTAGCACGTGCTCCGAAGAGCTCGCGCTGCGGGTGGAAAAAGATGAAGAGACTATGAATATGTTTCAGCTTTGCGAACATTGTCACCAAATATATATACTTCAATGGCGTATAGTGTCTCGTAAAATGTTTGTATTTGTTGTAGATGCGGTTTTAATTTCGAAACTTGTCTTAGCTCTTTTTTCGCGTGTGCATGCAGCTATCACCATCACCACATGCCTTGAACCCCTCAGTGACTTAACGCTGACGCAATACACTCTCCGTTATTTCCGCAGAAACTTTTGGGTCGTTTGATCATTTGTGCTGTGCGAAACCGCGCCGCGCCGGCCTTATTCTCGTTCCCTCGCCTCTGGCTGCTTTATCCGGTGTGCTCGCGACACACCACAAATTTAATCGTGTGATGATTTGGTTAGTTACGCATATACCCAACAAAATATAAAGAATGAAAGGCACACACTTAACAAGAAACCTAGTATTCGGTTGAGCAACCTTCTGCAGCTGCCAGTGACGCCAATGCTATACAGGGCTCAGCGAAAGGCCAACGTCGACAGTTTTGGAGGAGGCGGCTATGCTACGCGAAATGCCAACAGTGTATACCTGTGGACATACAGCTATGCTATATAGCGTCGACGATGACGTGGAAACCTGCAGAGCTAACACTGTCGAAACCATGTCGAAACTATAACTGTCGTCTTCGGGGAGTCACTTCAGGCTGATAATGGTGGTAACGACACTGCCCAGAAGGTATACAAGGACCAGCTGTTCTCACACGTGGTGCAGAGGACACATGCACAGAATACATTGGTACATATTTATTTTTATGCGAAGCATATTACGAGGGCTCAACCCAGCTCCTCAGGCGCGGCGGTGACCATGAAATCACGTGACACCGTGACGTCACGACAGAGGAGAAGTGGCTTTGGCTCAACTCTTGCAAGACGGGCTGGGTGGGAATCGAACCAGGGTCTCCGGAGTGTGGGACGGAGACGCTACCACTGAGCCACGAGTACAACGCTTCAAAGCGGTACAAAAGCGCCTCTAGTGAATGCGGTGTTGCCTTAGAAACGCGCTGTTTCTAAGGCGTGCGTCTCTTGCTCAGGCGCACATTTCGTTGCCGCGCCGAACGCTGCTTTGCTCGACGCTCACCGCGTCCAATGCGGGGCGCGTAGTCGCTGCCCTGTAGCCCATTGTCTTACACCCCTTGGCGGGTCGACGGGAACGCTGTCGCGTTCCACTCTTGAAGGCGAAGAAGTAATGCATGAGTTGTTTCTTCGTCTAGCCGAACCAAATATAGCCAAGCAACAGCAGTTCACCAGGCTAAACAGTGGTTCAACAACTAAAATAAAGGCTAGTATGCTTCGCATCCTGGGCTTAACCTTACCTAAGCCACAGCCATTTTTTAATTATTGCGATAGCAATTACACGAACGCTTGATGTGCGTTCACGCCGTCGGCGCCGCTACCATGGTCGTGCTGCCTCGACATTGACGGTGCATGCGGGGAACGCGGCGGTAATGGTTAGATGACCTCCAGAGACGCGGGGTGCGTTTGACTGCAAGAAACGACGACGCGCTGTACGCTCAATCACGCCAGTCGCGGAGCAAGGGCAGCGTTCGTTCCTAGCTGCTGGCATGAGCGCTGTGTGCGAGCGCACTATGAGGACACTGTATGTAGCGCTCTTACTGAGCTGTTGTGTGTGCCTGTGTGTACTTGTTTGAGCGGAACCGGCAGTAAAAAGCCACGCCAACGTTATCTGATATTCCGCTGGGCGTTGAGTAACGCCGACGGTTTCCTGACGGTCTCATCTATCGTATGTTGTTTTTCTTTTTGTTTAAGTCCTGTCCCTTCGTCGCTCTGCGCAACATGCAGTGTTAATAATGTTGAACCAACTAGCCCGCTGCGGAATTTTCATAATTTTCGTAGTTTGCGATCTATGGTTACAGGAGCTGTGCCGAAGACGTGTGAGAAATGACAGCACGTAATAAAGAAGCGTACTTAGACCGCAACTTTGTGGCAATAACCACGTATTCATTAATCATGTACTGACTCGTTATCTTTACCACCAAGATGTTCTGAAGGAATTTTATTCCTTTTGCTGCATAATTTGTTTCCAAGCAACGCATCTTCGTTGCGCAAATGTGCCTGATGCAGTGGGCCTGATGCTACGCCTAGTGCATGATATGGTCATTCGACATTCGATCGTCCATTCTATACGAATGCTTAAGTAAACGCGTTATTTCCTACCTGTAGAACAAAACAGCGGGTGTCATGCAACCTAATTCCGTTGGGCGGTACGCAAACTATCACGCCAAGTGGTCGTAACGCTTTTCAATGCGATTTCAGGCTACAGCATTACATGACCGCGTGAGGCAGCTTATTTAATAGTGCTGCTTGACTGTAAACCCTCAAATATATTACCTTCTTAACTACCACCACGTAATTATGTATTTCTATAGTATTGTTGCCCACATAAAGCGCCTATTCTGTCTAGGCAGATCGCTCATACACACGTGCCAGCAACGCGTATCTCGGAGTGAGCGTCGGAATGGCGGACGCCGTAATACAGACGCCGCGGTTGTCTCCACCCTGCACGGACAGGCAGGCAACAAGGGCATCGAGGCATCCTACAACCGATAGTATCTTACGCCAATCTTTAAAGTACCATGTAGGTAGCGTTCCAGCATGCACAGAGACATCATGTGAAGTGTACGCGATGCTTTATTTACCGGGACTGTAAACCCACCAATGCCTCTCTCCACAACCCTAAAGTAGAGGAAGTGTTTTCAACAACAACACCCCTTCGCGAAGCCATCGCTGCCCCTCCTGTAGAACGCTCTACCCCTTAATTAATCCACAGTGGTATACGCACAACACGAAGGAAAACCTTACGATCCCTTTCATATAGTGCAAGATAGCGCCACGAGACGCTTGGCGCGTCGCATGGCGCGTCGAACCCAGGTCGGCTGCAGAAAGGAGGAGAGCGTTGCACGTTGTGTAAAACTATACACGGCAAACGTGAGACACAAGCTTAGGACGAAGTTCACGCACAACCGAGCATATACTCTATGCTGTCATACCTGCGCTGGAGAGTGCTACGGTGCAACAGCTGCGCGAAAGGACGACGCTTCAGCGTTTCACGTCGACTTAAGCATCAGAACGGCGCGACACCGAGTATGACGGGCATCGACAGTGACACAAGAATAACGGGTCGCGCCGTCGAGAACGCTTCGCATAACATTGATTCTTACACACGTTGTGAGATCTGCATATATTTTTTTTAAATTTAAAAATTGTCAGTTCCACCCGAATGAAATATATAAGCACTGACGGCGATAGCAAGGTATATAGCGTTGCGCTTGAACACCTTGAACGGTGTTCTCTTTTAAGTATATATGTGCGCGGGAGAGACATGTTGGCGCGACGCAGCACTCAGGGCAGATCCTGCTGGGTGGATCGGACACCACTTTCGCAGACGACGCAGACTTCGCAGACGACGAGTGCCCGTGTAGTGGAAGCATAAAAGTGCCACCAGTGGCGTTTCAGACGTCGCTAGTCGATGGTGCTTGAGATGAGACCGACAGGAAACCGTCGGCGTTATACTCAACACCCAACAGGACACAAACACACACACACACACACACACACACACACACACACACACACACACACACACACACACACACACACACACACACACACACACACACACACACACACACACGCACGCACACACACACACACGCACGCACACACGCACGCACACATACACACACACACACACACACAAACACACACATCTTGAGGCCATCTAACCATTCCCCTCGCGTTTCCCCGCATGCGCCGTCAATATCGAGGCAGCACGACGGCGGTGGCGGCGACGACGACGTGAACGCATTATCTCGAGCGTTGGTATAATTGCTATCGCAATGAAAAAAGATGCACTAACGTACTCTGTGCACTGTCCGCTACATCGCGGTATGAGAACAGCTGGTTCTCGTACTTTCTGCAGTGTCGTTTCCATCATTATATCAAGCCGAAGAGACTCCTCGAAGACATCAGTCATTGTTTCGGCAGTGTTAGCCCTGCAGGTTTGCACGTCATCGTCGACGCTAGCGTAGCTGTATGTCCACAGGTATACGCTGTTTGCATCTCGTGTAGCAAGACTCCTTCAAGACTGTCGACGTTGGCCTTTCGCTGAGCCCTGTAGCAATGGCGTCAATAGCAGCTGCAGAAGCTCTGCTTAACCGAACTAGAGGTTTCTTGTTAAGTGCGTGCCTTTCATTTTTCTTTATATTTGTTTGGGGATATGCGAAACTAACCAAATTATCACACGACGCAATTTGTGGTGTGTCGCGAGCACGCCGGATAAAGCAGCCAGAGGCGAGAGGCCGAGACAAAGGCCGGCGCGGCGCGGGTTCGCCCAGCACAAATGATCAAGCCACCCAAAACGGAGAGTGTATTGCGTTAGAGTTAGGTCACTGATGAGGTCAATGCATGTGGTGATGGTGATAGCTGCATGCACACACGAAAAGGAGCTAGGACAGGTTTCGAAATTAAAACCGCATTTACAACAAAGGCAAACGTATTATAAGACACTATACGTCATTCAAGTATATATATATAATTGGTGACAATGATCTTCATCTTTTTCCACCGGCAGCGCGAGCTCCTCGTAGCACGTGCTATATTTTCGAACGCGCCGGCCTGAACATTGCCAGCTACGTCCACGTCATAGCCTGTCCACACGTCAGCAGTACCTGCCAGTGGTATAACACGGCTGCCAGCAACTCCCGAAGGACCAAGGGAAACGACAAGCAAGAACACGACTTTCTTTCACGGGCGAGCTGTAGCCACCGCTGTTCAAGAGGTGGGAAGATACAGGCGAAAGTATGGAAGAAACTCAGTTCTCTGCCAGAGAAGAGGATTCCGACATTGAGGATCTGCGACCTTCGCTCGACTGGGCCAAGCTGCTTGCCAAGAACGAAAAGAAAAGGACGCGCCGAGCAGACTTCCCACCAGTCAGGAAGAACTTTTACGCCGAGTATCCCGAAATTACATGCGTGATAGCCGAAAAGGTGGGTGAATTCAAGTCAGCCGGCAACCATGTATTCAACTATCCTGGGGCCCAGGAACGTCCACGACCTTCGCATGACTGGGCCAAGCTGCTTGCGAAAAGCGATGAAGTAAGGACGCGCTGGCCAGATTCTCCACCTGTAAGGAAAGATTTCTACACCGAGGATCCCAATGTTGCATACGGGATAGCCGAGAAGGTGGGTGAATTCGCCAGCCGGCAACCACGTCTTCATCAATTATCCGGGTGCCCAGGAACGTCCACAACCTTCGCTCGACGGGGCCAAGCTGCTTGCGAAGAGCGATGAAGAAGTATACGGACGCGCTGGGCAGATTTCCCACCTGTAAGGAAAGATTTCTACATCGAGGATCCCAAAGAGGGGGTCTATAAATTCAGGTTGTCCGACAGCAATGTATTTGTCAAGCATATTACAGCAATTTACTTGTCAACTAAATAGTCACCGCGATTCCTGGCCGGCTCAGCGACCTATAGCCTTGAAGCTAACCGCATGGGTTTTGACATGGACATTTAGTTGGAGAACAAGAAAGTCACGTTGGACATTATAAGCTGTTCTGCCAGACAGCGACGACAAGTTCCACTTGGCAAGAGGGTGTGTGCGCGTCCTCTTCTAAGAGTTACATGAACCATTCATTCCACTTGTTAAAGGGATCGGCGCTTAGCACCGCATACTGCAATCTATAGAAAATTATTTCGCTTGCATGCGAGTCCTCACTGCATACATGTTCGTTTCCTGCGCTTGCTCACCATTATTATTTTAGCGTATTAATTGTGTTCCTTTCATATAATTGTGTGCGTTTTTGGTACATATACGTGCTATTTATTGCCTTTTGTATATTTTGCTCTGTAGTGTCAAAGGCACCGCGCACGGTTATGTAAATAATAACATAATAAAGAAAAACTGGAGCAGCTTATTTCTTTGGTCCCATGCATGCAGTGTGAAGCATTTTTTTATATTAAGCACAAACACTACGGGGGATCCTATCATCATCATCGCCTGATGTATCAGTTTCAAATCGCACAGCCAGCAAGCGTTCCCTCGGAGTAACGGGAGCCAGTTAATCTCGTGCGCCATACTTTTGTGTACTGCGAGCACGAGAAGCGATTGTATAGGCGCCTGAAAAACGTCATGACCGTCATGTTATGAGCACTATATCTCTGGACTGGGGTACGCACTCGCTGTGTATGCGTCGGTGCTGCACTCCGCCCATCGAGCACACCGCAAGGCTTATACTGCGTTCCGTACATCGCAGTCAACGCTGGTGAGGCTATATATAGAGACTTCTTGTGGTTGCTTCGTTCGCACTTATATATAGTTCGATGTTTTTTGACCGCAATTGTGCGCAACTGCCTTTTATATATGCTCTGTATTGAATGAAGCAAGTTTTAATCTTTAGAAACAAACACATTGTGGTATACGGTTGCGAATGCGTTGTTCTAGATCACATTTATTTTTGTTGTTCTTTTCGCTGTCGGCGCGCTGCGAAGCATGGCCGGAACGCGCGGAGTGAAAACGTTTCTTGACCGAACTTCTTGCGCAGCTTCCACAGCGTTCACTGCTATGTATGGAACGGAAGGCCCCAAGCCGCGTTGCGTTGATTGCCCTTGGGTTGGAAGAAACATCAAATATTTAGAATTGGGACAAGAGCAGCGTTGGGTGGCGAGCTCGGTATACGCCGCAGCTGTGAAAATGGAAGACGCTTCCAAGCGAAAAAACAAGAAGAGTATTTTTTTACAAGTGAAACCTAAAGCCATTCATTTTCTAAAAGAAAAAGGAAGGCTCTAAATCAAGCTTGTAATAAAAATAATGACTATGTTAATATTTTTGCGACGTATTTCTGCCCTTTCCAAGCCAGTGGGGGCGGGGTGGGGTTGGGGATGTAGGGGGACGCCGACCCGGCCTCAGCTAGCGTCGTCTTGCGTTGCTCTGCCTCTCTTGCCTCTAAATATGCCGAAAGTCACCCGGAACACGGCAAGTTTGCTCTGCAACCAACTGCTGTATGCCGATTTAACCTCAATGAGTACATCATGTCATCATCAAGTTGGAGTGAAACGCGACCGCGCATACGGAGCTTCGTGATGATGATTTCATGGCGCCTCACACACACACACACACACACACACACACACACACACACACACACACACACACACACACCGCAGGAGGGACAACACCTAGGGTTTCCCTACCTGCCGCTGAAATGTAGCATGAGAAGCTCCAGAATAATTTTTTAGCGTTAATTGTGCGATTGAGGCTACCCGGCCGAGAGCTTTACGTGCGAAGAAGACCGGGAGGGCGATCCTATAAGTCCTTCGCATTAAAAATGCGCACTGCACTGGTAAGATAACACGGAGTTGCCAGGTGTGCACCTCTGGAACGCTGATCATCATCATCATCATCATCATCATCATTATTTATTATGCCCTTATAGGTCCCTGCTTGGGTATTACATAATGGGCGTTGGGGGGGATTACATGTTTTGAATACACTAAAATTGGTCAGTGATACAAAATAAAGGAAAAAACAACACGTAAGAAGTCATCCAATGAATGAACATGCGCAATATGATGGACAAAAAGAGGCACCTTAATTAAAACTGGTGAAGTTTGTGTGGTAGTATGCCTAGCAAGCTACTCGAGATGAAAACGGCGATATGACACGCACAGCGCATGGTGCATGCACATAATACGCGCAATTTATCGTAGCACCATTTATCGTAGCACCTGATGAACTGCAGTCGTTTAGCGTATTCTTGATGATCTACGCAATAAAGAATTCTGCTAGATTCTTTGTTAATTATTGTTACAGCGCTAGCCCCAAAACAGCTATTCCTCATGTTCGTAATGTCTTTGCAGCACAATTTAAGTGCTTCGCCGCGGTACGCTTGTGTTCGTGGTGAAACAAACTTGTGAATTCAGATTCTGGCAGGCACGTGTGAATTAAGGGGGGGCTCGTGTGGGAGAAATGAAACATACATGTGAGACGCGTCCGAGCTGCGGCGACGCTGAAGAGTGGTTGTATATAGCCCATCATAACCTTAAACGTGAACAAGGCGTTGCCATGCTTTTCAGTATCCAGTATCACAGTATCCAGTACCACAGTATCCAGTACCACAGTATCCAGTACCACAGTATCCTCTGTGTTTCGCGCAATATGCGCGACATGCGAAATATCGTTCAGGTCGGTGCAAAAGATCCGCTGCCTTCCGAGTCGCAGTTAGCAATCAGCTCCATTCCGCTGCCGCTTCCAGTCCAACCGACAATCCCAATCTCTTTTAGCACACGCACACAATTAAGGCCTTCAAGACAATGCGAGACTAGGGAATTTCGTGCCGTTACAACACACTAGTTGCATCGATGCATATTAGCCGGTATAAAGCTATCAATTATGAAAGGTAGCTACCAATTTGCACCGAAGCAGCGGTTACTAGCGCAATATGTGTTCTAACCTGTAGCTTCTGATACGTGGCAATCAAATGCTTGCGTTGAATAGATATGCACGTGATACTTTTCCGACTTCAGCCGAATCACAAAGACAAATAAAAAATTTTAATGACAAATCAGATGTACCATTTTATATTACTTCATAGTGTAGAATAATATGCGAACAGTAGCATAGATACCCGCGGCTGCGTTGGATGTCATGGTGGCAACACATCGAGACGATGGAATTAGAGACGGAGCGGGCTCGGAATCGGTATTTAGCCAACGTCTGAATTTCCCACTTCTATTGCCTGATGCGCTAATGAGCCCACGATCGCGTGCAAACGTTCGTGCGTAAGCGATAAACAACGGCTCATCGCATGCATGCTTTCGACACCCATATAAGCTTTTCGCAAAGGAACTCCGGTCCTTGTACCGGCCGGGTCGTCGTGGCGCCGACTGCGCAGGCGTTACGGCGTTGGCAGTGCGCGTATACGTATAAGTGCGAAGACGAGACGAGCCGAGGCTAGCCGTGGCCGTCGGGGCCCCCACAACGCCTGTGCGCCCGCTGCGGCAGCCATGCATCTATACGCGCGCCCGGTTACTCTTCGCGCCCTGGCAGCCAGGAAGAGACCACACACCGGCGGGGTCAAACATTCCGCGGGACGCCGCAGCCGGCGCGAGCTCGCAATATGCGCGTGTGCGTGCGTGCGCGTCCGCGTACGACCGTAGAAGGCGCGCACGAACACTCACGCCGACAGACAGACGCGCGTCATTTTTCAGGAGCGCCAGAAGCGATCGCGAGAGCTCACACGGGGGTCGGCGGCTGCGCGGCCAAACTGCAGAACTCTCCGCGCGCCGCGCGTTTTCTCGTTCCTTTCTCGCGCTGCCTGAGAAGTGGCGGTGTCTGGCTGTCGTTATTAATGGTTCTCCCGCAACGATGCCGTTGCTGCCACCCTTGCGCGGCGTTTCTTTCTCGCGCGCGCGCGCGTGTGTTTCTCGTATATATACAGGCGCGATAGCCTCCCCCTGCGCACGTATAAAAGAGCGCGAAAGGCGTAGAGACCATGCATGAAAACCACATAAGCCTCGCTCGGATTAAACCCCAGTTATATGGGAGATCACAGTGTCTGACTGCCGCCGCAGCCCCTCGAGAGGAGCGGAAGTCTCGACGTGCTGCGCAATTTCTCAAATGGCAAAACGCCGGTTTAATGCGGGAGCAAGGTCCGAACAGATGAGCGCGGCCGAAGACCTCCAAAGGTGGTCGCGCGGATCTGTTAGTGTTTTAATCGTTCTAAGGATACATAATTTTGCACCTACTGCTTTCTGACTCGTGCGTTCTACTGCTTTCTGAATGCGTTCGCACTCTTAGGGCACATCTCGCACGTTCCTGTTGGCTATGTATGTATGTATGTATGTATGTATGTATGTATGTATGTATGTATGTATGTATGTATGTATGTATGTATGTATGTATGTATGTATGTATGTATGTATGTATGTATGTATGTATGTATGTATGTATGTATGTATGTATGTATGTATGTATGTATGTATGTATGTATGTATGTATGTGTAACTGTTTCCCGCCTACCTGCATGGGCCACTCAGTGTGTGGCAATGTGTACATTTGTGCCACTCTTCAACGAACCTCTTTCATACGGACACGGGTCACTGCAGGTAAAATGCGGGACTAGTAGATATATACCTCTGTTCTTAAAAACTCTGACGCCGACGTGGAGCACAACGTATGTCACTCGGTCTGCGTTGGTATTCAATGAACCTCTTTGATGCCAAAGTGGAGCACTGGGTACGAACCAGTATTAGGTGTGTGCCGCTCTGCAATGAACGTCTTTGACGCCAACTTGGGTAACTATGTGCCACGGCTCTACAATGACGAAAAAGATCCGATGCTGAGCAGAATCGAGCCCACGTCACATGGGTTCCTCAAGGACAACAACCCAGCGCACTAGCATGACTGAAGCTCCACCACGGCACATACCCGGCACTGGGTATGTGCCGCTTTTCAATGACTCTCTCGCCAACTTGGCTCACTGAGTGTGTGTCACTGAGTGCGTGGCAAGTGACAGAAAAAAAATTGTCAGCATTTTTAGGCACCGGCGCGCCATGCTCCTCGTCTCAAAAGCCACGCGCGGACTTTTCGGCAGTGGCACTATAGCGTGTCCTGAAAGAAGCGCGAGAGAGCAGCCATGGTTGCCGCATGACGCATTTTTCATCTTTCGCACCCACCGGCGAACCATGCATTTCGGAGCTCACGCGCAGGCTTCGCGGCGGCGGCGCTAGATGGCGCCGAGTGTTTTTAGCGAAGCGCGAAAGGGGAGTCCCGCTGCAGTGTATGCTTCATACACAACTCGCCAATTACGCGTGTATTCGCGGGCTTCTTTCACGAACGGAAAAACACATTTATGCAGCACGTATCGTGCAACAAAGAAAGCTGTACCATCAGTTTTTTATGTCACTCTACAATTTCCTCATTGACACTTCTTTTCTAGTTATAATCTTTGAAAAGTTGTGTGATTAGTTAAGACTAATTATGCAATTAGGCGAAATGCAAAAAAATAATCTCTATTTCCAAGCGATGGCAGCAGGATTACCTTGGTTCTGTCCAGGTATACGTGGCATTTGTATATCTGGAAATCTTAGTGCATGATATTGGGACACCCTGTATACAGTGGCTATCCTTGATTTTCCTTCGGCCAGCCAACGTGTATATAGCACAGGCTTGACGTATAAGTGGTTGACGAAAGCACCATAATATGTCGATCGCTGTATACCTGCGCTATATCTGCTGCCATGCTTGTCCGAAGTGCCTCCGTATTCCGCAAAATACCGGCTATAACTCTTCATCGTCTGTGCACGAAATTCTACGACAGCAACAAAGGTAGCAGCTGTGGTGATTATTTAAAAGCACGGATCTGACAGGAAGGGAAACAGATTTCCCTCACACAACGCGCTCAAAACTGTGAATCCTCAGGTCTACGTGCGCGCGATTGCCCAGAGCACGAGTTCGTTACCCGATTCGGCTGCCCATCGCGCGCCCACTCCAGCGTCGCAGCCGCAGCAGGAGTAGCAACAACAACAACGACGACGACGACGAAATGAGTACAAAAGAAGGTTAATCACTCAATCTCGACAGCAACAGTTTGACGAATGATGTTTGCTTATACGCACTGTGTACCGCACCCTCGTCTCATCCTCGCATCCGCAGAGAGCGCGCGAGCCTCGTCGGAGTTCTGTTGCGGGACGGCGGAAACGGGCAACAACCATTTACACCTGATGTGACGCGCTTTCTGCGGGCTCACGCCCCGCCACGCCCACCCACATGCGCGCGCGCGCCTCGCTTTGAAGACGCCCACGGACTCTCGTAATGGTATAAATACGCACCCGGGACCGCGTGCGCTGTGCGCGTATATGGTGCACGTATACGTATGTGCACGTTTGTGCGTGTACGTGCTCTGCGGTCATTTTTCAATCAAGAGTCGCTCGCGACTTCGTTTACTCTTTTGCTGCGAGGTCGGCACACATAATGCCTTGTCCGTCCGAGCTAAGGGGGAGGGAGGGGGGGAAGAAAGGTATCGGAGGCGGCTTTCGTTGCTGAATGCGAACGATTTTCTTTGTTGATATTTGCCGCCTTTTTGTCTCCAGGCGCTCCGCCAATAACGGGTCACAGCGGGAATTCCCACCTCCGAGAGTGCCGAAATGAGTGATGACCGATACTCTGAGGAATTAGCGGCAGCACGGGTGCATGCGTTGCTGTTTAGTTCTAGTGTTTATGGCAGCTTTGAGCGGAGCGATGACTTTTGGAGGATTGGCTCTAGAATACGCTAGGAATTGGAGCAGACGGACACTGCTCGCTAGCAGGACACTTTCGGTGTTGGGAATTTGGTGCTGCGGACACAATGTGAAGGATAGAGGCTCTTGAAAGAAAATGATGGCTCGTCCGTACGGTGAGAGCGCACGGAACTTTGATATGCTGCCGCCACGTTCTCAGAAATTTACGTTGCGTGAATAGAGTGTCCCGTCATGAACGACGTTTGGAAAGTTGTGTATATATACAGGGTGTCCCAACTATCATGCGAATTTGCAAGATATACAAATGCCACGTATACCTGGACAGAACCAAGGTAATGTTGTTCGCCGTCGCTTGGAGATACTCATATAGTTCTTTTTCTCATTCCGCGAAATTGGATAGTTAGTCTTAATTAATTAATCAGCTTCTCAAACATTTTAATTACATGAAAAGTGTCAATGAGGAAATTGTAGAGCAACATGTAAAACTACCGTGATACAGCTTTCTGTTGCTCAATACGACATAAAAGTGTTTTTCCGAGCGTGAAAGAAGCGCGCGAATACACGCAAGGTGTCACGAGCTGCCAGTCGCGCGGCAATTCTGCGTGTATTCGCGGCCTTCAGTCACGCGGGATTCTTCAGGTTGTTAGGAGTGTTAGCCAGAGCCACTCAGAGCCAATGTGGACGGATATATATATATATATATATATATATATATATATATATAGTTTACCTAGCTGCCTTTCTTTTTATTCTCTCTCTAGAGACAACGACTAGAAAAACGCCTCGGTTCTTTCTTTTTTCACTTTTATTCCCCTTCTACCATCCCTTAAGGCACGGTGGAGGAATCAACATTGAGTGAGATAGTCCAGTTTTTTATATTCCTTGGCCTGGTTGCTCCCGCATTTGTCCGCACGAATAAGCCAAGCAAGTATTTACTGAGGCAGTTAACGTGCCTTTCTCTCTCTCAATACCCACCTTATGCACGTATGCCCATCCAGGTGTGCCGCGACGACTCGCCACCGATGACAGCCGCAGGCGGACGAGTAGACCAAAATCGCCGGGTGCAGTTTAACCCGACAAAGTACAACGTATAAATTTAATGCACTGGTCTCGTACCTGAAAAGTTGGGTTTGGAACACGAGAGACTTTAACGCAAAGCACATATTATCGTTCTTATTCTCTGGAGCGAAGTTTGAGCTCTGGACAGTTCTTATATCACCAACTACAAATCATTTATTTACTACACTAATTAATTTATAACACAAACAACTTCTAGTCATTTTTTTTTGTACGAACGGACTTTGTCTAGAAACAAAATTATTCTTGATGTGGATTGGTGCTTGGGCTTTCTGGAGCTAAATGCATGACTTCCCTTCAAGAATTTTTATCAACCCTATACAGTGTTCACCGCAACAGATTTGTCACAGTGAAAAATCGTTAGCGGTCAGAATATTGAATGTCTAACTCCAACAAACGAGAGAAGAAGGGGAACCGAGGGGCTCAATTTTGTTAATCGTGACCACATAATGCCAGCAGTCAATGAAGCCAAAAAAGCACACTTCTGTAGGGCGAAATACTGCTTTTGAGGCGTTATAGTCACGTCTACGCAAGACCTTACTGATTCCATATGAAGGACCTTGAAGGTCACGCACTTACCAAATACCACTTACTGCCTTATATTGTGGCATCGACCGTGTCGTGTCCAATTGTGGTTAATTCGAATTGCCGGTGTGCAGCCAAGGAAGTTAGGCAGTCCAGGCTGACATGCACAACGCGCGCGCGTATTCTTTGTCCATTTTATTTCTTCACCTGGCCTGCCTATAGAAGGCCTGCGCGCTCTAAGCCGTGACGTCACGCGAGAAGGCCAAGAGCCCAATCATTTCAATACGGGAAGGCAGGCGCTCTTTAGCGTGATGGTATTGATTTAAAGGAATGCTTTTTGACGGGAGGACCACCCTTCCTAGATGCTGTGAGGGACGGAACGCAGAGGCCTTCAGCGTATCAAGGAAGTGCTGTTAGAGGCCACTACGGCATCGCATTCTTGCTCCACGAGTGCTCCAAATATTTTCTGGGTAAGGGAGACCTCCCTTACCTAGAAAATATTTAGGTAAGTCTCCCTTTCTTTCTATCTCCACCTTCTACTCTGTTTCTCTTTTTATCCCTCTTAACCCTTCCCCCTGCGCAGGGTAGCCAACCGGAACTACCTCTGGTTAACCTCCCTGCCTTTCTCTGCATTATTTTCTCTCTCTCTCTTCTAGGTAAGGAAGAAACGTGCTCGCCTCACAGCGTTTCTTATTTTCATCTTCGTTTTTTGTCTCAGAATGATTCAACGATTCTTCGCGTACTAAGCCGGAGGCCAGGCTCGCGCAAGCACTTCACACTTCATCCATCACGCGGCCCGTTTCGCCGGCTTCGGTGCATGACTTCACGCTGCGGAGTAGCGTACCCCATCACGTGGCCGCGCGCACGCGGCCGCGAGAAGGCCCGCACGAGGCACCGTACCCGCACGAGTCAAGCGCGGCGCGGATAGACAGAAGCCAAGCCGAGCCGGCGGCAGTAATCTCACTTCAACGGAGGTCGACCACACCTGGGACGCCCGCCTCGGGTGGGCCTCAGTCCGCCGCCGCTCGACGGCTGTCTTCAAGCCACGGAGCAGTGGAAACACCGCCCCATTAATCTTTCGCCCATCGCGTCGAGCAGTTCGCGCCGGTAGTTCGGTGCAGTCGATGGAACGCGTACAGTCTGCGGTCAAAGTAGCGAGGGAGAAATTCCAAGCCGCTCGATACGTGGAAGCTGCGAGTGAGATGGGCTCGCCGGTCTGCAACTCCTGCCCTGCCGGAGTTTCGGGTTATCAGCATTGCCATGTTGAAAACGCTCGGTTCTAATAAAGGGCAATGACATAAAATAAGTCTATCTAGAACGGTAGGCCACGCTTTCTTTATTGGCAATGCCTTTCACCGGGAGCGAAGGCTTGGCGAGTCACAAGTGGTGAGTGGGCAAAAGCTCACTTGGAAGGAATTCATGGATGAGATGAATGAAAGCTTATTTCAAACGGCTTGTCGTGCAGTCAGACGTGTATACACGTCTGAGTGACGCTGTAGTGGAGTGTCCCTGATGTACCATGTATGTACTTGCAGTTCCTTCACGTGCACCCGGAGCACGTATACGCAGTCGTTTCAGCACGCTGCTCCGATAGGAATGCCGCCACTGGCAATCGAACCTGTGACCTCGTTCTCGGCAACAGAACGCAGTAGCCATGCACTGAGCCACCACGGCGGTTCTTCAGAGAAGAGCTCGCCAGACTAATTATCCGGTCGAAAACTCACTGGACAGAGAGAGGAAATACAGGAAGAGGAAAGGCGCAGAGATTGCCAGATTCGAGTTGCCGGTTTCCTACCCTGCTCTGGGACGGGGAAGTAGTGGTTGCAAAGAGAGAGAGAGAGAGACACAGAGAGAGAGGGAGAGAGGGAGATAAACAAAGCAACAGGAATATCCTCATTGGGCAAAATACCACTGCACCTTTAAGCCGGACAGAAGCTCACCTGAGGAATGTATAATACGCCGCAGGAATTCACAAGCGGAAACGTTAAATTTTTGAAGCACGGCCTAGGTAATTTAAGTTAGGTTACGTTAAATTAGGTTACGTTACATAAAGTTTTGCACATATGTGCAGTCAGCTTTCGTTCTGTTAAATTTAGTACGGTGCGCTCATTTCTGGGCACGAACGCAATAATAATTGCGTTGAGCAATTATTATACCAGCTTCTGTCACGAATTAAAAGTTGTAAGCTTTGGTCCTGCATTCGGCACAAGTATAACGTGAAGGCTAAAGAGTGGTGAGGCCACCATGAACGTCCAGCTTCACACACGTAAACTCCTTTCCCCTCGATGCAAAGAACGCTTGCACTGGCTTCAGGTGGAAAACGAACCCGCGAGCGGATGCACATGCTAGCTAGATCTGATGGACAGCAAAACAAACGTGATTGAATTTGCATGGCACATAAATGCACACCTGCATCACTATTTACTGTCTGAACTGGCAAAGATGATCGCACCTCAGTGAACACCCGTGAGCGCGAAATAATGTGACGTTGTATATAGTGGCAGGGAAAAACCAGACAGCACCATAACTGATAATGACCTAAACTAATTCTTTGTTGAGCGAATTTCTGCCCGAAAAAAGGCTACTAACATTCAAGCACAACGAAAACGGCAAGCACAGTCGTCTATCGTCAAAATCTGATCGACGAGTCAGACTTGTCGGCTATTTATATATGAGTCGACTAAGATTCCGGTAGATTCCAGAGTAATCGCTGGTACAACACAATTCTCGTCCCGCATGCAGTCTGATAGCGCAACGTTCGGCGCCAACATACACAACAGACAGAACCGGCTACAACATGACTTAGCATCCAGCGTAATTAATCGCTGGTAGTCGCGTGTATTCTAGTACTTACAACGCTATTCGCGTCGCGCATGCAGTCTGATTGCACAAAGTTCATAGAAAACATAGTTTATGTGAGGTAAGTAAAAGTAAACATAGGTTAGTGGGAAAGAAAAGTAAAAAAGGAACTGATAAAACTAGCGATAATATTTGAGAAACTTTCTATATGCACGGCGTTCTACGCAACTTGCGGCAAAATTTAAAAATTGGCGAGTGCTACGTAGCTGAACGGAACCAACTGAGGTAATGTTTTTCGCCGTCGCCTGGAGCAAGTTATACTTTTTGTATGTTGCCTAATCAAACAAGTCATTATTGATTAATCAACTTCATTAAATATCATATTCAGAGTAAAAGTGCCATGAGAGAATTGTATACCGTCCCGAAAATTCCCGACCCCGCTTCCTGTTGCTAAATACATGCTACGCAAATGTTTTATTCCAAGCCTGAAAGAAGCCCTTAAAAATACAAAGCGCCGCGCGACTATAGACGCGAGGCAGTTTTCGCGGGCTTTCGTGGTCCAGCTGGGAAGCTGGACCTCAGGCCGACTCACTTCCGCTGTTATTCACGACCCTACCACTGATTAAGCGACGTCCATCCGAAAATTGGAGAGCAACGTGAAGAACTCCGGATACAGCTTTCCATTGCTCAATAGGTGCTACATAAAAGTGCTTTTCCGAGCATGAAAGAAGCCTGCGATTACACGCAAAGTGCGTCTATGGCCAGTCGCGGGGCGATTTTGTGTGTATTCGCAGTCTTCTTTCACGCTCGGAAAAACTTTTATGTAGCACGTCTGGAGCAACGGAAAGCTGTTTCGGGAGTTTTTCATGCCGCTCGACAATATTCTCATTGACAATTTTCATCCAATTATAATATTTCAGAAGCTTATTAGAATTAAGACTAATTATGTAATTTCGCGGAATGAAAAAAATAATCTGAGTATCTCCAAGCGACGGCAAACAACATTACTATATATACTGCGCAACATACGAAGGAAGAAACAAGCGCGAGCCGGCCAGATAAAGGAACAGAGCGCTCTGTTCGTTTATCTGGCCGGCTCGGCTTGTTTCTTCCTTTGTATGTATGTTGCGCTGTACCAGTTCAAGAATGGAATACCAACTCGCCCAATCCTCAACCCTAGTAAACAGCATTATCTTGGTTCTGTCCAGCTACGTGGTATTCGCATATCTTTCATGTTTGGTTCAAGTTACGTGGGACAAACCATGTAGTTCTTAAGTGCAGTGTGCTTGACATAGCACGAAAGAGCCACGTAAGTGTGGAGTAAGCGCGGTGTAAGTGTAGTCTTCAGAATAAACTCGATCAGGTTTTCTCCGCCGCTTTTCGTTTATCCCCCACCTCAGTGCTGAGGTTTAGGTCACGTGCGGGGGCTAGCTGAGTTGAACTACTTGCAAAAAACAATGCCAGGTTTGTCTTCTCTAGCTCCTAGTTTGGCTCCATATTGATTGGAACCGAGCGTTCGGTGTCAGCGTTAAAACTCTTCGAAGGAACAACCCATATCTAAGTACCCCACAAGCGCGCGAGAACGTCGGCGACAAAGAACCAGATAATTTCCAATCTTATCGAAACGAACCAATTAACGTGCGCGACTGTCAAAACTTCTAAGTGCACTGACGCGTCTCTGCTGCACGCAACTATAGCCAGGTTAGTATCAGACCGCCCCGAACGGAAACGATACGTGCGTGTCTGCAGCAGATGAAACGGCGACGGTTTGAGTTCGTGGCCGATGCTTGTCGCACTCTCTCCAAGCACACACACACAGTCTTCGGAGTGCAAACACCGTCACACATGCAGGGGGTGGAAACGTTCGGTTCAAGAAACGCTACCGCTCGGTTGGCGCATACACGTGTTTCCGGACGACTTCCGAAGGCAACTATGTGGGAGGGGCGTTGCAGTGTTTGCCGTACGTGATGACGGGCCGTAAAATTGGCTTTGGAGCTGCCCCCGAAGCTTTCGCGTCGGTCTTCCCTTCGTCGCAAGCCAGGTATGCGAACCATATTCGCAGCCAGCCGCTCCCCATGCAATATAGTCTGAATGAAACGCGGGATCGAGGCATTTTGAAGGAATCCTATATCTGGCCGGGAGAGGTAAAACGGAGCGCCGAATGAGTTCAATAGGGTGAAAAGCTTTGTTCGCAACTGTGAAAAACTGCTACCACATACTTATACGGCGGAACAGCCGAAACGTTTGAACGTCTGGTGCCTGATCGGTTCCTCTGATCTTCTTGTTGCGGTGCATGGTGTGTGTGCGTGCATGCCCGCACAATGTGGCTGTGCTTTTCTTTCTTTTTCAGTCGTACAGATTCTTAACGCCATTGAGGATAGCGCTGTTCCGTCTTTTTTCAGGGGCTTTCTGGAAGAGTTAGAAATTAGAAGCATGGTTGTTTAGGCTAGTCGGTTAGATACAGCAATGGGGGTCATAGCGCTGGAAGACGCGGACGAAAGCGAGACAACAAGGAGGAGCGCTAACTTTCAACTGAGTGTCTATTTCCAGAAAAATCGCACACCGAAAAGGCCCAATCACCGCACATGAAAACCAGCCCATCCAGGAGCGCAAATTTACGTTCCTGGAAGCGGCTCGTTTTCGTGTATGGTTATCCGTAGTACGTATTTGCAATGTTGTCTGGAGAAATATAGATATCTATAGGATGTGTGCGATGTCTAAAACATGATGTTCTGTATAGACATCTATGGGACATAAGTGGTTCACTGGGCTGGGGACACGTTGGTATACTGCATGGCCCACGCCCAGCAGGGCCTTTTATAGTGTCGCGGACGCTGTGTGACAGAATTAACGTTCTACGTGAATTGTCTGTCACGGGCATAACGTCTGCGCGACAATCGTCCCCTACACTAAAGCTCTAATATCTGGTGCATCGCGCGCACACGCACGTGCGCGCTCTCGCCGCACATGTGCAATGCGGGTCTTTTTCTAGGTCATGTGCCAGGTGCAAGTGACGTGTCGAACTATAGCTGAAGTTTTCGAAGTTGCGTCGAAAATACTCACAGTACGATGTATCCATGAGCTGCGGACATGACAGCTTCAGATTATAATTTGAACATGCGTGAAATTTTTTTTTTGTCATGAGGAAACTGAAATAACTCTGGGACGACAATTATGACCGTGTGTTGGCCAAAATAAGGTCCTTGGGACGTCTTGTTAAGGATGTCTCATGGACCTTCTGGATGTCCACTCATCTGCGAAACGGTGCACGCATATTGGGACTTATTCTGGATGTCTCATGGACGAAATGCTTTCTCTGAGTAGTTTTCCTCCGCCTTAACCTTTCTCTTTCTCCCATACTCTCGCCCGACTCCGCTGACCGCTGTAAAGGAGTTAGCTCCTCAAGCTAGGCACATCCGCCATGGTTGCTTGTATAAGTGGTTTTGGCGTTGCGCTGCTAAGCACGAGGTCGCGGGATCGTATCCTGGCCGCGGCGGCCGCATTACGATGGGGGCGAAATCCAAAAGCGCCCGTGTGCCATGCATCGGGTGCACGTACACGGATGATCGAAATGCCTCATAATCAGATAGTGATTTTGGCACGTAAAACCTCAGAAATATACACACAATTGCATCGCGATCACCAGCATTCTCCTTTCATCCTCTCTGCTTCATGCAATAGAAATAACCAAGTACTACTACTACGAGCACGTGCAGCGTCTTTCGTTGGTTTATATGCACAGAGGGAAAGAAAGCAGCTTGTTTACAAGCACGACTTCCTCCACACGCTTGTGATCTGCGCCATCTTAGCTGAATGATGGGCCGTACGCTGTATATATACATGTACCACGGTCTCTGAATTGCAATACGACACCGCACGGCATAATGAATATACGGCACGGTATATATTTCAGAATGCTTATATGTTACATTCACTTTTCCACAAATTTAGTAGCGCGGTCATTTAACATTTATTCCTATATGCACAGGAAATTGTGTACAACATTCAGTTAGATTAACCTTGGCACAACAGATATGCACCAGCTCCTCTTCCAATACTTAAAGATTAAATTCTGGGGTTTTATGTGCCAAAACCACGACTTGATTAATGGGGCACGACGCCGTAATGGGGGACTCCGGTTTAATTTTGACCACCAGGGAACCTTTAACGTGTCCCCGATGCACGGGACGCGGGCGTTATTTGCATTTCGCCTCTATCGAAAGGCGGCCGCCGCGATTCGCTCCTGCGACTTCGTGCTTAGCTGCGCGACACCGTAGCCGCTAAGCCCCCGTGGCGGATCTCCCCAATACTTAATTAAGCAGGATACATGTTTCGGAAATTAACAGCGCAAAACAGACGAGGACGAAGGAAAAGAAGAACACGACACTGGCGCTGGGGTGGCGCAGTGGCGTGTTCCTTTCCTTCGTCCTGTTTCGCGCTGTTAATTTCATAAACATGAATCACTACGAACTCGCCCAATTTCACTTTTAGTAAGCAGGATACATAATTGTAAGGGCATATTGGGTACCATTGGCGTATCCAGGAATCTTCTTCGGGGAGGGGGGGGAGGAGGGGCCAAGAGGACTGGACAGGTGGCATCTTGGTACGCCGAAACTTTGAGGGGCGGGGAGGGGGAGAAGCGTGCCCGGTGTGCCCCCTCCGGGCTACGTCCCTATGAGCATTACACTCAATATGTGTGCCAGGAGCAGACTTGTCCATTACCAGAAGGCGCGTGAACGATTAATGCATTTGGTGTGTGTGATATATGGCAATATTTGACGTATTAATACACTGCCTCAAAAAATTTGAACAGATCATACTCAGAAAATGGGTATGTAATTTATTTCGACAAAAGTAAGCAAATAATCTAGCCACAGACAGACCTGCTAGCAGCAACGAAACTGACAGGTTCGGGCAGTTGAGAAATCTGCGGTGACAGGGGCAAGGGATCACACTTTGACCAGCATGGGCGGAACGAGTTTTTCCGCAGCTGCTTTGTTCTCCAGCTTCTCGACAATGGCCAAGGCAAACTCAAAGGCTGTACCCGGGCCGCGGCTTGTAATCAGTTGACCGTCAATCACGACTCTGTCCTCGCAGTACTTGTAGTCACCTGCAAGGTGAATTGTAGTGAAGGGCAGCTGAAACACATCAGGCGGGAAGAGGAGAGAAAAAAAAGCACAGGAAAAATTCAGAGTCACAGGGGCCAAGTTACTTGTTACCCACCCTTAGAAATGTCTTCTTTCTTGCTTGGGTGCGATGTGACTAGCTTTCCTTGACCAATGCCATGACTCTTCAGAGCAATAGGAGCTACATGAAGGTGGAAGAAAAAAGAAAGAAGGAGGCCACCAAACTTGAACAGTCATCAAGGGCACAGATTCCTGCACTGGTACTTCCCCATCGACCCTCGAGCTATTCACAATTGGGATAAATGTGTTGTCGATCAGTATGTAGTTAGAATTTGAAGGCTCGCAGGGTGGTCAATACAGTATTTTGGTGATGATGCGAGGATGTTTATGACGCAAGAGCCAGTTATGGCCAAAGAGCACCAAGGCAGTTCAATTGTTCACTGTGCATTGCCACAGTGCATAGGGATAATTCTATGAATATTACAGTAATCCTAAGACTGCTGTAATGTTCTTATTATACAGATATTATAAGCTGCTGTTGCAAAAAATTGGCGAATCTTTAACACTGTCCTCAGTGTGTAGCTACGTTATTTTAACCAATGCAAGATCATCACGAAGACAGCAACTCGGTGGCGGAAGTTCGGGCCGGTGCATGAGCCAGATGTATGGCGGTGCTTCCCATGAAAGCTGTAGCAACAGCGGGGATTTAACTTAATTACTAAGTTTGTAAATATGTCTCGTTATTACCTGCACAAATTGCAGCAACAAGTCGTCCACTTTTTTCTTGCTCCTTCAGCAACTTGCCAACTGCTGGACTCTATAAAGAGAGTTATAAAGGTACACAAATTAAGTGCGGATAACGCCTGTGCACTGTTTATAGTGGATAAATGGTGCTTTTGCGACCCCGCAATGACAGTTTTAGAGACAATATTCTCGCAAAAAGAGGGGCGACTGCCACTGTGGCCAGGTTCTTGCCAACTTCTGCGAGCGAAAACACAGCGGTTCTGCAAAAATAAGACTAACCTGTGGCATCTGCGAAAGTAGACTTCAGGTGCAGTGTAATACTTTCAAGCTAACTGAGCCAATTCAACAAGCGACAGCAAAGGCTTTTCACAAGAAATCTTCTCAGAGATAACGCCCGCAGGCCAAACGATGACCGATTAGGAAGGCGCGTGCTCACCGCTGCCAAGCTTTCTGCTCCTTTAAGCCCGCCGGGTAGGACGATTACATCGTACGGAGCCTGCAACGCAGCTTGTTCCAAACTCATGTCGGGTACAACCACGACGTTTCGGCTGCACTTCACGGGGCTGGAGCCGGTGAGGCCAGCGATGTTAACGTCGACCTAAAAGGAAATACGACGCCACGGTGAACCAAACAAAAACACGGCCGCAGAAAACTGACCCCAGCCAGCGGCTTTACGTCGTAGTACAAGCGGTTTCCCGAAGAAAAACTGCAATACTCACGCCAGCTCTTCGCAATACATCGGCTGCGATAATCGCTTCCATCTCTTCCGCACCTTCGGCGAGGATGAGGAGAGCTTTTTTGACCATACTCGAATTTGAATAGTTCCGACGCCGGCTAGACAACACGCATGCACAACGAGAAAGCATAAAACTCGCTTTCGTTTTGAGACCTTGAGGGGCACATGGTTAGCAACTGCTTGTTTGTAAATCGACATAAAGTGCCGTTAAACCGTAAAATTTATTGCAAGTCAAGCACGCAAAAACATATATACACATAGTCTAAAATAATAATTTAGGTAAAACTATAATGCTACTTACGTCGCGTTGTGTTTGTCTGAACTGTTTTTATGATGATACAAATCAGAACAGCTGTTGCATGTTGTGTTTGTGGTTGGCTTCAATGTTGCGCGGTGAAGCAGCTCTTCTCTACGCATAGAATACACTTCCGTATCGAGGCTGAAACTGAAATTCGTCGCTGAATTTAGGCGAGCGAAACGATTGTTAGTCGTGATGCGTGCAATTTAGGCCGTCTGGGAACAGCTGACTGCTGTATTATGCCCAGGATTAGGATCAGAGGCACAGTTCAAGCGTTACAGTACCGGGAAATTGGCATCGGGAAGTCTCCGTACAGGTCCAGTTTGAAAATACTGCGGCTACTAATATGTGACGTGAGTACGCTAAAACACTTAACACATTTTTTATGATTTCACGTACTTTCAGCCTGTAGTCGCTTAGTGAAAATAAAATCTTTTTTTTCTGTGCTTTACCGACGTTCTGCTGCGCCAATGTGCGTGTCGCATCATGGAACGACAGTTCTGGCTGTAATCAATTTAGAACGCTGCCCGCTGTAGCTGAAATCCGAAGCTGTATATTCAGATTTATCTTTTCGCATCAAAAGCTAAGTGCATTTCTCTGATGCTTTTTGTCTTACGCCACGCAGCAACGTTCAACATTCACGAAGATCTGGGAAACGCATTCGAAGTCCCCCATTGCATTTGAAGAGTAAGCACGAAATAACTGCTTCTATCTAGTGACTGATACGCATATGTCTGGCTTTTAACGAGTGGCTGATGTTTCATTCTATTCCTCTAGTGGCCACATCTACCTTGACAACTACAGGACCTGCTTGGCTTTGTAAGTTTGTAACTTTCGCTTCCGTAATGAATTCAGCGTACTAGTCATGCCAAGGAAAAGCGTATTATTTTTTTTTTTCATATAACAGGTGTGGCATTAACGCCCTCCCAAGTCCACTCTACAAGCTCCCCCAGGAGCCGAAAAACAAGAAAATCGAAGATGCTTTGGTGTACACAGGGCCACTGGTTAGTAGCTTTCTGGAGTGTGTGTAGTACTGCTTAAGTACATGTTGAATTTCAGTGCATGTATCTTATTTGCTGTACCTAGTCTACTCCACGTAATGAAACACTCAAGACAAAAATGTATGTTTGATGGGTGCGTAACTGCATTTACATCGAGCTGTAGTGCTGTATTATGTTGGAAAGTTATGCCACTTTCGTCTGCCATACATATTCCGCCAATCGAACTTGAGAACACTGGCAAGCAATAGCATTAGGGAGTTTTAGCTTTTGCGCAGCCAAATTTTGGGGACACAAACTACTGAACATACACTCCTAAACAAATGCAGATACTTAATTTGGCTCGTATCTTGCCACACTTTTGAAAACGCTGCGCTCGCTACTTTCCTGTCAAGAATGCTCTGTCGTGCTGATAACGCGCATGCCGTTCGTGACTTGGAAGTACCGGGCTCACAGCATTAAAGAAAGGAAATGCGGACAAGGCAGACGACGATTATTGTTGTGTGGCAAGATACGACCCAAAGGGTGTAATTTTGTTCAAGAGTGTATAAAAGAATGCAAAAGGAGTACAAAAAAATGCAAGCATGGTGTGCAGCTTTGGGTTCGCAAAGACACTTGCGTGCACTATTTCTAAAACTCCCTATTGGCTCTACCGATCATCATTGATGCTAGCAAAATTATTATAGCATCATATGGAATAACATTTACTCCAGTCTGCTATCATAGCTCAGATTAGATAACTTGCAGCTGCTATGTTTCTGCATAAGTTTTCTGAATGACACCTTCAGAATGTGCCATCTAGCTCATAGTGGCCTGGCTTCATTATTATCAGCCTATTTTATGCGCACTGTGGAACAATGTACTGCATTCCACTCATGACATTGTCAACTGCATTAGACATAGCCCAATTTATTGCATTGGACATCTTACGTTCATTGCGGTTTGGTGTGCTGCCAACGTAACCATAACATGAATGAGAAGATCTAAATTGCAACAGCTTTTATGCATGAATACATGAGGATCTGATGTGGAATTGGCTGAAATGCTGTCATGTGCTGTGATAAACACAGAAACACAATGACCCCTGCTAGTCCATTTTTAATTGTTGGTGTCACAGTTCATGCCTTTGGTACTAACATCACTGCTGCAATATGTCTAGCACCGATTGCCTAAACTGGCAAAGGACTGCCGGGCACTGTTCCTGTCGCTGACGGCTGACAATTGGGTCTACTGCCATGACAAGATGACCGGCAAGGTCCACCAGGAAATCTACCTGGGTTCACCCAACCGCTACAAGTTCAAGCACATTGACTGGGAGACTCATGGTGAAACCATCATTTTGCAGTCTCTGCACAACCACAGCCATCCCCAGCTTACACAGCCAGTGAGTTGGGCTTCTTCTCTTGTTTGATCGCTTCAGTGACACGACGTCAAGCCACAGTAAGGTAGAAACTTTGGCTAGTTGGAATGAATGCCTACTTTGAATCATCATGGAAAACGATGGTCACATATAGAGACGGATACAGGATGAACGCTTGTCCTGTGTCCGCTTTGTGCTGCCATCTTTTTTCCGTGCTGATTCCAAGTAGATGTCGACCCATGTGAAACATTTGGCCACATATTTATTTCACAGCCACGACAGCTGCACTTCAAATGGGGCATAATTTAACAAGGTACAGAAGTTTAAGTGAAATAAATATAAGTGCCACATGGTCAAAATTAATTATGTGCCAATGGAGGCATTGTAGAAAAGGTGCATTCTTATCTTTCTGGTCTCTGGTTAATCAATTTGCACTGAAATCTCAATGAGCATAATTATCACATTCAGTATTCATCAGAATGAGTCAGTTATGGCCAAGAATGAACATACGCATGCTCAACTGTGGAATGAGATAGCCACTGAATCACCATGCCAGACAAGGTATTTCAATTGGTTCGGTGCCCTTAATTAAGTCATTATCGCGAGACAACAGTGTGCATTTAATGTAAATCTGCCAGAGAATACAGGTTCTTCAATTTTCTTGATTGATTATTGAGCATTTCAGTTGAGAAGCAAGGTTATATCGGTTGCTGAGGATGGATTTTTGTTGTCGGCATACTCAAGACTGATGTTGAAAGGCCTGCACAGCTTCTGGCGCTGACATTCAAGAAGTTGTGTGTTATCTGTCTTGTGATATCTAGAGTTCACTTATACAGTATTATAAATGTGTTTTGCAATTAAAGCTGAACATTAGAAAAAACTGTGTGAGAAATGTGTAACAGTAAGCTGTTATAATGATCACACTTTTGTTTTGGTTTAAAATTATGGATGTGCGATTTTTCAAATGATCAAGTTATCTGCCTAATGACATTGCATTATCTGCTTAATGACATACCAGAGTTCTGTTTATCCATGCTGCAAGAGGCTTTGCTTTTTCATGCTTGTCTAGGCAGCAAGGAGCAAACCAAGGGTTCTGATCACCATAGCAGTATTTGCCATGTTTCCCCTTCAGTTCAAAGGGATGTTGGAAATTGACAGAGCTGTAAGTTGCATCCCTTCAATGCTCTGTGTGCTTTGGTAGTGGTTGCCGTACTCGACAGCCATGCAGTTGAAGGACTCAATTATTTTTCATGTTCTCTTGCAGATCTTTGGAAAAGAATGCAACCATGCCAACGTTTCAGAGGGCCTTCTTATTGTTGGAACAGGCAGCACCTTGACTGGGGCAGTAAGATTGTACAACTTCAGGAACATTATTGAAGAAGTGAGCCACTGTTTTTTTTTCCACAGTTTGTCATCGTCACTTTTGCTTAGTGTCTAGAGTTCACTGGCTCTGGAAACAGCATGCTTCATGGTAGAAGCTGAAGTTCAGGAAATATTTGTGTGGAAAAGGTGTCATAAGGATCTTACTTTTTTTTTTCAATTTAAACCTATAAAAATGTGATTTTTCAAGTGACCTTATTTCATATATTTAGCACTAGATGTGTCAAAATAGTGTAGGTTTTAATATACATAGTCTACATCACACTTTTTTCAAGGTAGTATTGCTTTGTAGTAATGATGCAGAGAAAAAAAAAAAAAAGATACTGGTTGTTAGATTTGAGCTTTGAGGACAATCACCAACAAGCTTTGAGGATAATCACTTACAGCCATTTTTAATCTAGTGCTCTGCCATTACTCCGCACATATAATATTTTGTCAGTAGCGGATTTAAATAAATGTTCTCTTAGTGTCCTGACGTTTAAATTTTGTCGAGGAGAATTACCGATTTCGTTGATAACAAAAGACCAAACCCCACATTTCACTGGCACTCCATTTTCACACCATAATAACTACCTCTTACCGAAACAAAGAACTAACTGCGGCAAACTTACTGCGAACTTTTCGGCAACATCAATATAAAATTCACTACCGCCCTCCATTAAATCATCTCCTTCCATTCATTTATTTAAGAGGAAACTTTGTCACCTCTTATTGGGAAAGTGATTGTGTTTTTTTTTTTTTTTACGCTTCTGTATGTGGAATAATATTCCTAGGATCTGCCTTTTGTGTTTATACTTTATTGTTGTTACTATGACCTGACTTTGTTAATACCTTCTGTTCCATAGGATTGCTACTGCTGTTGTTAACTGTACTAGTGTACTTTTTCTATGTATTTATTGTTGGAGGTCCCTCCCCAGTGTTTGATTATGGGAGCTCCTAGAGTTACTTTTCTGTAAAACATTTCAATTGCATCAATAAACTGAAACTGAAACTGAATAAGTATTAGAACATGCTACTTAAACTTGAGTGTCAGAATGACAAGCTGAGCTGGGCATCAGTGCAAAATTCTAGCTCAGATAACCGTCAGCCTTAAGTCAATTTCTTGATTGACTTGATTTATGTAGATCACATAGAAAAAAATGAAATAATTCTACATAATGCAGTTATAATTTGTCAGCCACTAAGAGTGTGGATTTGTAATCAATGCAGCATATGGAGAGGATGTACTTTACAAAGTATAATCACTTCCTTTTTTTTTTCAGTATTTTGGCATTAAGCTTTAATGGTTACATTTCTATTTGTTCCTTGATCAGACAATGGTAATGACTACACTTGATAAGTTGCTGTTCTTAGAAGGTTGCCTATGTGATCATGGAAGCTGTATCAACCCCTAGAGGCATATGCAGAATTTGAAAGATCCTATTTGTTTTGCCCTATTTGGTTCATGTGGCATCAAACAGTTATCTGATTTTAAGTTTGATATATGACTACACCATCAATTCCTCAATTGGAGAATTTGTTTGCACAACCTTTTCACAAATATGTTCAGTTGCTTCAAAGTAATAAAACTAAAGGTACTTTCTACAAAAATTAATGATGCTCATTGGCACCTCTAGAAATTCAGAAAACATTTTTTGGCAACATATAATATTACTACATATAGAACTTTATGAAAAACTTTTGGTTAGCTTTTCTACCAAGTTTTGTGGCCCCTAACACAGCAGCCAGAACTTTGTCAAAATTACCAAAATTAATGTTCACCACACATGCATTGTTCTTGATCTCAGGCTGCGTACAGAGTTCTCAAACCCACTTTTCAAGTAATTTACCAACATGTGCCTTACACATAAGCCTTATGGTGAGCTCTACTGCTTTTGTTTTAAGCACTATATGCTGCTTAAAATTTTTGAAAAGGTGTGTTAAGGGCAAATTGGTCCAGCCAATTTGAGCTGGAAAAAAGTTATTTTCATTTCAATTCATTACTCTTTAGGCCGATGATGAGGCATTACGGAGTGGGTAGGTTTAGAACTGAGACAAAGCAAAGTTATATTACATGTTAGTTTACAAAAAGTGACTAAAACGTGCTGATTTGAGTTTTGAAGGATCTGTGGAACTAATTACGAGGCTAGACAGATGACAGTGCAAGGCTGGAAAAATTCATGCACAACTAGGAGCTTCGTGTTCATTTTGTTAATTAGCCCCATCTGTAGTTCACTTAAACAGAAAAGGTTTATCTCCTCTTTTGCTTTCCTTTAATTCAACATCTCTTGGCCTTATGTGCTTATCAAGTCAACATAAAACGTGATACATTGGAAACACTGGAAGGATGATGGTACGGCCTGACAATCCTTTTATTAAATTTTTCGTCCAGGCATGCATGTTTCCAGCTAAACTTTATCAGCCTTGCTCAGCGTTGGATGGTGCTAAAGTCGGAACCTATCCTGCTGGCCTACCTTTGAACTGCAAGCTCAAAGGTATGTATTAATTTTATTTGATATTTGTCTGTACTTAACGCAGTGAAAGGTATTGTGCTGCATGTTTATGCAACACACTGTATTTTGTACAGGAAGAGGAGCCTGTATTTACCAGATCTTGGCAATACAGTGAACTCCCACTTGAGTGAACTTCAAGGGACGCAAGGAAATAGTTCACCTAACTGAAAGTGCACTAAACTGAATATTCACTAGAGTATGGCACATCATAGGGCAGAGCAGACATAGAGTCAAAAGTATAAAGTGCAATTTATAGAGTTATGTAAGTCATAATACACAAAGTGCTTAACAGTTATGTTGCTGCCTATCTCATTTTGAAAAAATATATGTATATATAATTTTCATTTGCACTGGTGCTCTTAAAGTGCAAGAAATAACAAAGCTGTCCAGAGAGTCTATGTCTTTGTGCAGTTCCTCTGGCACAGCTTGTTGCTGAGACACGAAGTCTTGAAACTTTCCAAGGAATCCTACAGCCTGCGCTAGAGTTACAGGATTTGAATCTGGCTCTGCCGTTGCTTGTTCCTTGTCGCACGCTTCTTCTTTGGGATGAACACTGGAAACAATTTGTGGTTCTGATGGTTCAGCACAGGTAACAAACTCACTTTCACATAGTCTTCAAACGAAGTGCTGCTGTCAACATTCAGCTGGTGACAGACCCCTGTCCACATTCCGAGGTCGGTTGCCTCATTGTGTTGTTCTCCTTGCTTGCTTTCATCACGCAAGGGGTAAAGGCAGGATTTATACCAGCAGTTTCTAATTGTAGCCAATGTTACAGGTATGCTGCTGGAAGGGCGATTTGGGGGCGGCGAGCATCGGCTATGCCAGCACTGCAGAGCGCAAAGGATCTTGAGCTGATTGAAAAAATGAGCCCATGTCCACTGATCAAATTCGGTCAGCTGAAATATTCGCTGTTCAGAAATTCGTTTAACTGAAATTCGTTAAATTCGTTTTTGCATAGAATTTGTAAGAAAACTGCCAGGGATATTCTAAATGTTCCCTGCAGGGGCATCTGCATCAGCAGGCATTTGGTGTGTTGCAACACCATGTACTTGAGCACACGAGGGTTGGACCTTCCCGCGTGTGGCCATGCGCGGCTTAGCCGTGTCCGAGGAAAGGGGGATCCTGTGGGTTAAGCCGATGCCCGGTATTCGGACCATTAAGGACCCCGGCGGAGGCAACACACCTCTTTGACATCTGCTTCACGTAGACAGCACCTGCAGACTGACCCACCTGGAGGAAATCGGCCGTCGTTTTTTCCTGTCCCCCTCTTCTTTGGTGCAGCAGGCAGGGCTTAGTTTTCTTTTAATTATTTTACTTTTATTAATTTTTATTGCCCATCACAACCTTTATGTCCCCCTCTTCAATCTTTTCTTTTCCCTATCTTATATCATCTCTTCTCTTCCGTCACTTCCTAATTTACCTAGGCGGTTTGGGTTAACCTTGTGTATGTGCCCTCCCTTGGGTATAGTATATTAGCTTATAGTGGCAATGTACGGTTGGCGCCTGCAGCCTTATGTGCTAAGTGCTGCAGCGTCTCCAATTTGGGCTCCATGATGAGTGGCTGCCGTTGCTGCTGAAAAGAAACTGAAGTACTATGGTAACATCAGCATTCTCCCGCATACTTGATCATCACGCTCAAAAGAGGGGATGCACCGATGAGCTAAGCACATGTTTCAACTGCACAAAAGAGACCTATCTGAAATTCCATGTTGTGCACAGTGAGAACTGAAAAACAGGCCAGATTCATTTCACCATTCATAGTTGCAATACCTTTGACCGAAGCCTTAGGGTCAGGTTATAAAGTGACGAAAAGGGCTAGCAGAGATCTTCTTCTTGAGATCCCTCAGAAACGTCAGTACAAGAAGCTACACAGTCTTGTGACATTTGGTAGCATACCAGTTTCTGTTACACCACACCAATCAATGAATAGCTCATGCGGAGTCGTGTCAGAGACAGACCTCCAAGATTTGACAGAAGCTGAACTCCTAGAAGGGTGGAAAGATCAAAATGTCACCAATGTAAAACGTATTGTCCTTAGACGGGACAACAAAGAAATCCCCACCAAACATCTTGTCCTAACATTTGCATCTAGTGTTCTGCCGGAAACCATTGAAACAGGATACATTAGGTTAACTGCCCGACCAAACATCCCAAACCCTAGACGGTGTTTTTAATGCCAAAGGTTGGGCCATGGCTCGCATAGCTCTCATGGTCAAATAACCTGTGCAAAGTGTGGAGTCCAGGGCCACCCCTTTGACAACTGTAGCAGCACACCTCACTGTGTGAACTGCAGTGGGGACCACCCAGCCTACTCAAGCTCATGTCCGAACTGAAAGAAAGAAAAAGGCATAATCACCCTCAAAGTCAGAGAAAATATTTGGTTTAAGGAAGCCTGTGAGAGGTGCTCACTTTTCCACAGCACACCTTATGCTGATGCGGCACGTTGAGGGGCAGTGTCGCAGTGGCCAATGCTAAGTGCCCAGCCTGCACGCAGCAAGCTGGTACTTTTGCTTCCTGCCCCCAGGGTGGAAGTAGGTAAGCCTGCTCCACCCAACCAGCAAGCAAACCAGGCTACCCTTGGGTTGCTGGCCCCACAAAAGTTATCTGCGGCAACCTGCGCTATGCGTAGCGATCCCGCTGGACCAATAGCGGCCCCGAAGGTGGGCGCAGTCAAGGCTGCCTCAACATCCCCGGCCCCTTCCAGCGCTGGCATGAGCCGGCGCAGCTCAGACCCGATGGCAGCCCCATCGACCTCCGGGCTGGTGGTCGCAGGGTTCTCGCCCTCCGAGGTGAGACTCTCTCGCGGAACTTCTAGCTCGCAAGAGCGCGTGTCTGGCGCCTCACAAGAGGCAATGGACACTACACCTATACTGACGACGCACCAAGCACTTGAGGAGCGGTGAGGCTCCCTCGACCGCTCCAGAAAGGACAAAACCCACGTTACAGGGCCTCGAAGAAAGCTCTGTAATCTAAGGCACCACTTCCGTTTATGTGTACACAGCACCAATTTACTTTCAGTATGGATATACAAATTATTCAATGGAACGTCAGAGGTCTTCTTAGAAATTTTAATGATGTGCAAGAACTTATCCATGAACACAATCCAAGAGTCCTGCGTTTACAGAAAATGCACTTAAAATCAAAACACACAAACTTTCTCTGACAGTAAGCTACGTTTCGCAAAGATTGTGATGATGCTGTTGCATCATTGGGCAATGTTGCCATCATAATTCATAAAAGCATAGCATGTCAACGTTTACAGCTACAAACGCTCCTTGAAGCAGTGACGGTTCGAGTTGTTCTTGTAAACAAACTTTTCACCATCTGCTCGCTTTACCTACCTCCACATTACCACTTCCACAAACATGAATTTCAGCCCTTTATAGATGAATTGCCAGAGCCTTATCTCGTCCTTGGCAATATCAATGCACACAGCAGCCTGTGGGGTGACTCTCGTATAGATGCGCGAGGTCGTCTTGTTGAACAATTTCTTTTCTCCTCTGGTGCCTGTCTCCTGTATAAAATGGAACTTACATATTACTGTCTTGCAAGCAGAATCTTTTCTTCAGTTGATTTTAGCATGTTTCCCCCATCTATATTGCCTAAACTTGAATGGGAGTTGCCAAAAATACTTATGGGAGCGACCATTTCCCCATACTGCTTAGAACATCCAAAGAAAACAAATCTCCACCACAGTCTCCTCGGTGGAAGATTGATACGGTCGATTGGGAGAAATTCTGAACTCTTACTAGTATCTCATGGGCTAACATGTCTTCGTTAGGAATTTATGCTGCTGTGGAGTATTTTACAACCTTCATAATAGATGCCGCTCCTAAATGCATATCGGAAGTAAGTGGTGTGGCATGCAAACGGCGTGTCCCACGGTGGAACGACGAATGTGGGAACACTTGTAGGAAACAGAACAAAGCGTGGGGGTTGCTACGCACTTCTCCCACTGCGGAGAATCTTATTAACTTTAAAAACGTAAAGTCCCAAGGCAGGAGAACGTCCCGACAGGCCAGAAGAGAGAGTTGGAAGAAGTTTTTATTGGGTATCAATTTGTATACAGATGAGGCCAAAGTCTGGAACAGGGTTAATAGGGTAAGTGGGCGACAAACATATTCACTTTCTTTGGTGAACGCACAGGGCGATACCTTGCAAGACCAGGCAGACTTACTTGGGGAGCACTTTGAGAGCCTGTCAAGTTCAACTAATTATTCACAATTCTTTCTCAAATATAAACAAATAGGAGGATGAAAGGCAGTCGTAAGAAAATGCCGACAGAATGAACTGTATAACTGTCCTTTTAGTATTGTTGACTTGAGAGCTGCCTTGATCACATGCAAGAGCTCTGCACCGGGATCTGACAGAGTCATGTATGAAATTATCAAAAACTTACACACTGACACACAAGTTACACTGCTCACACTTTTCAACATTATTTGGGCTTTTGGACACTTTCCAACCGCATGGAAAGAAGCCATTGTGGTCCCTGTTTTGAAACAGGGCAAAGAGCCTTCCACTGTGGCAAGCTACCGACAGATAGCTCTCAAAAGTTGCCTTTGTAAGGTATTGGAAAAAAATGATTAATCGGCAACTCATCCATTTCTTTGAACTGAGCAAAATGCTTGATCCCTATCAGCATGGCTTCAGAGAAGGACGGTCCACAACCGGTCATCTTGTACGTATTGAAGGAAATATCCGTGGCGCATTTGTACACAGAAAAATTTTCTTATCCATGTTCCTCTATATGGAGAAGGCGTACAACACAACATGGTGCTATGGAATCTTCAGAGACTTGTCCGAAATGGGCATCTGTGGCAATATGCTTAATCTAATAGAAAGCTATTTGTCCAATCGTACCTTCTGGGTAAAAATCGACAATGTACTGTCGCATCCATTTATACAGGAAACTGGCGTACCCTAGGGAGGCGTGCTCAGCTGCACACTCTTTATCGTGAAGATGACCATGCTTCGTGCTTCATTACTACAGGCCATCTTTTATTCTGTTTATGTGGGCGACATTCAAATAGGTTTCAAATACTGTAACCTCGTAGTATGCGAGAGGCAGGTACAGCATGGCTTGAACAAGGTGTCCAAGTGGGCACACAGAAATGGATTTAAAATCAACCCTCACAAAAGTTCTTGTGTTGTTTTTACAAGAAAGAGAGGCCTTGTTCCAGATCCTTGTGTAGAACTCTGTGGACAACAAATACCTGCCAACAAAGAGCATAAATTTCTATGTGTTATACTTGACTCCAGGCTCACTTTCATTGCACACATTAAATATATAAAAGAAAGATGTCTAAAAACGATGAACTTACTGAAACTTCTATCCCACACTACATGGGGTAGTGACAGGAAGAGTCTAGTGAATATTTACAAGAGCCTAATTCAGTCACGATTGGACTATGGTGCCATCGTATATGACTCTGCCGCTCCAAGCGTGCTAAGGACGCCAGATCCTGTGCACCATCTAGGTATCCGCTTAGCCACTGGTGCTTTCAGGACAAGTCCGATTGAGAGCTTGTACACAGAATCAGATGAGTAGTCACTCCACTTGCAGAGAACATGCATCAGCCTCGCATATTTTCTGAAAATAAGCTCTAATCATGAACATCCATGTTTTAATACCATTACCGATATGACATGTGCAATACTTTTCCGCAATCGTCGATCTGTAAGACAGCCTTTCTCGCTGCGCGTGAAGAAGCTTAGTGATGAAATGCACGTCCCACTCCTCGAGCATCGCTTAATGCATCCAACCAAACTCTTATCTCCTTGGGAGTGGCAGGTGGTAGAATGTGACATATCCTTTCTAGAAGTTACAAAGCACGCTCCAGAGGTCGAAATCTAAACGCATTTCCTAGAATTGCACAAGCACTCGTGCACAGAGTTGTATACAGACGCTTCCAAGTCACATGCCGGGATGTCCTATGCAGCCATCGGTCCATCCTTCTCGAAATCCCATGTCTTGCATCCAGAAACAAGTATCTTTACGGCCGAGGCCTACGCACTATTGTCGGCTCTGAAGCATATAAGGAAATCAAAATTCCAAAAAGCAGTTATATATGCAGACTCCCTAACCATCATGGAGGCAGTGATGTCACTCTGCAAGCACAAAAATCCAGTACTTAATGAACTCTATTCCTACCTGTGTAAAGCGTATCTATCTAATCAGCATATCATTATATACTGGGTGCCTGGCCATAGGGGCATCGAGGGTAATGCTCTGGCGGGCGAGATGGCCACTTAATTGCATCGCTTGCTTCTAATCTTACCGCTGCTGTCCCTGTCACAGATCTTAAACCTTTCTTACGAAACAAACTCCGAGATTATTGGCAATGCTTGTGGGATGAAGAAACAAATAACAAGCTGTGCATGATAAAGCCACAGTTAGGTTTTTGGCCCTCCACAACAAAATCATGGTGAACAGATGTCCTATTCTGTCGTCTCAGAATAGGACACACATTTGGCATTCATAATTTTCTACTTACTGGAAATGAACTTCCAACCTGTGGTAGATGTGGTGAGAGGCTGACCGACCTTCACGTCCTCCTAGAGTGTCGGTAGGGCGAAGCTGAGAGAAAGAAACATTTTCCTCTGGCATACCGTGTGTCCCACTTCACCCGGCTATGTTTCTTGGCCAAGAATTGCTCTTTAACACCAAAACACTCCTCGGTTTCTTGAATGATGTTATCTTGCATGTTAGAAGTCCATTAAATTAGTAGAGCATCCTCATTCCAGAGGATGCCACTGCGATAGTTGTTTTGCATAGCACATGCATCCAGGCCCTTGTGTTTCAAGGGCTCTAGCGAGGCAGTAGTGCTCTGCCCAATTTTAGAATCTGATATAATTTATACATAGTATCATTATTTTGCGATGCACCTTAATGCTCATAGTACACGTCATATGTCATTGCCATAATCTTTTTACAGATAGATTTTATGCATTGTATAGCGACTATCTTTAAGGCCCCTTTACAGCCATGTCACATCAACTTCATAGAACTCATAACTACACGGCGAACTCATTACCACGGCAGTGGTGCTCTTTGGCCATATCTGGCCCTTGCACCAATAAACACCACATATTCATTCATTTATAAAAGTTTGTTATTCTGAGATATTCATTAAACTGATGTTCGTGCAACTGAGAGTTTACTGTATTTCACTTTCCTTGCCTTTCTCTTTGCAGAACCCCCTCCAGTTCTCTTTGAGGTTAAGTGCTCAGAGTTCATGCTACACTTTGGGTGCTACCCCTGGCATTACATCTGCAGCCCGCCATCAAAGGAAGGTGTCTTTCAGGTGAGGCGAGTGTGATCCAGTGTCTGGACATCTTCAGGAAAGTTGGTTTTCGTAAGTCTTGAAGGTGGGTCTTATTGGTGCTCGCCAGATAAAATCAGTGGAGTCTGATGAACTGGCTGAGAATGGACTCTTGGACTTTCCCAATTCAAGCACAGAGCCAGACTCCATTGCATTTCATCCTGATGACTCGGGAAGGATAGTCTACAACTCTTCGCATTTCATCAAGTAAGACCGAGGTGCATTTTCTGTAAGGTGCATGATATTGTGCCACAATGTTATTATAAGCTGTACCAATGCCATAAGTGACTTTTAAGTAGAGCTAAAGTAAAACTAATAGCCTATTAGTACTACCTTGGCTCAGTTTAAATGTCAGTTGTGGCATTGGTATAATTTGATAACGGCTAATGAATTTGCTGATGCATTAGCAGCTGTACAGTCACCAGTAATGTCATTCTTGTGCTCAAGCCATCAATGTCCAGTTTTTCTCATTGGGAATATTATTGCATTTGAAGCTTTGTAAGTGTACACATGGTGGTCTAGATGTTTATTGTTTTAAAAATTTTGCCCTGAAACTTTCTTTATTGAGCAAGCAAACAAAAATACTTTTGCAGTTCTGTCCCCAGTATGATCACAACAAATATCAAATCACTGTCTGCCCTTGTGTAAAAGTGAACAAGTTGAATAAGGGTGCAGTATGACAAATTGGAAGATACAGAGCAATAGAGCACTGCAAGGATGGTTGAAGCAGAACTTAAGGAGCACGGACACAGAAGGAAAGAATAGATGAGGACGCAGCTGCACTGTCAACTGATTTCTTTATTGAAATTCTCGCCTCTTATTTATTTCATCGCCGTATCTCCTCTGTTATCTATCTGAGGCTATCTCGGAAAGGTGACTTCCTTTCTTGTCAAGGCCACTGATGGAGTGCTTACACATTGCACTCCTGTTTTACTTATCTCAAGTGCCTCAAGAATCTCCTGAGTTAGCCTATTGTCGTCCCTTTTCAGGACTTGCACTTCATGAAATTTGGGGTTGCACGTGCTTGCTTGGCTATCTTGTCCCTTCTTGTTCGTTTCGCAATGTTTGCAGCGCAAGGCCAGATAGCTGCCAGGGGTCCCTGAAAGTTGTGATGCGTGCTCTCTTGTTCGATCATTAAGGCATCTTTCTGTTTGTCCTATGTATTGTTTTCCACAGGACAGGGGGATGGTGTACACTACTCCCTTGATGCAATCACACTATCTGTTCTGGTGGGCGATCTGGCATTGTGGTTTCTTCTTTTCCTGGTTCACTCGTGCGCACATACTTTTTCCCTTGTTTGGTGCTGAGCACACTACTCAGACGCCGTGTCTTTTACCAGTCTTGATGAGATTGTGGGTCAGTCCGTGGAACAACGATAGAAAAGGAACGACGACGAAGGAAGAAAAGCAACGATAGGCTAACTCAGGAGATTCTTGAGGCACTTGAGATAAGTAAAACAGGAGTGAAACGTGTAAGCACTCCATCAGTGGCCTTGACCTGAAAGGAAGTCACCCTTTTGAGACAGCCTCAGATAGATAAGAGAGGAGATATGGCAACGAAATAACTAGGAGGGGGGTGGGAATTTCAATAAAGAAATCAGTTGACCGTGCAGCTGCGTTCTCGTCTAGTTGTTCCTTTTGTGTCCATGTTCCTTAAGTTCTGCTGCAACAATCCTTGAAGAATGAACCAACTAGCCGAGTTAAACACTCTTTTGAAATAGAGAGCTACTACCGACTCGTCTGACAGCTATAATTATCTGTGACCCCCTGCAAATGCATCACAGAAACTGTAGCTCTTACCTTTCTACTAACGTGCAGCAGTACAGAAGGGAGGTAGGTAGAATTGAAAATAGGAGGTAGGGAGAGTATAGTGACATAAGGTTAGTTTTGGTAGTAGTTCCCCAGACCAGAAGGGAATAGGTTAGACGAGAGTGTATTAGTGTGTAATATAGCTGTTTCTTTAAATTCATTGGAATAAGATGCTTTAACATGTTAATCATTCCTGTTGCTCTACGAATGTCGACTCTGACGGTCTCTACATGAATGGACCAATACAGGTTTTCGTTAAACCATACACCTAAAAATTTTACGCACTTCGTATTTTCTATAATGCGCCCCCCAAACTTTAACTCGTAGTGGCTCATCAGCTGCTTTCCTTTAGGTCTAAATATGACATACTTTGTTTTTTCGCAGTTCAGTTGTATTCTATTTGAATTTAGCCAACAGTTGAGGTCCCCATCCATATATTGGCAGCATTAAATGCTTCTTGACTGTTATAATCAGAGAAGAAAATGCTGGTGTCATCTGCATACAAAGTTATGCACGGTGTGTTTGGGATGTTAACAATATCATTAATATAGAGAAGAAACAAAGTTGGGCCTAGGATTGAGCCCTGAGGAACACCGCAGTTTAAATCAAGAAGTTGGGACTTAGAATCTTTTAGGCAAACAAACTGCTTATGGGAGCTGAGATAGTTCTTAATCAAAGCGTATGCTACACCTCTTATGCCATACCAGGGTAATTTTCGGAGCAAAATATCGTGATTAATAGAGTCAAAAGCTTTCGGAAATCCAAAAACACTCCAATAGTGTAAGTCTGTTTTTCAAAGTCCTTAATTAAGTGGTCTTTTGCATGCAAAAGTGCTTGCTCAGTACACTTTTGTTTCTGAAACCCGAATTGTGGTGGTACTATTGCTTTGTTTTTTGTCAAGTGCACAACTATTCTTTTATTTAACATGCGTTCAGGGATTTTAGAAAAGATAGGAAGGACTGAGATGGGTCTGAAATTATTGAGGTTATCTAACGCACCCCCCTTATGCAGTGCCACTACTCTCGCAACTTTCATGAGCACAGGAAATTCACCAGTCGATAAGACGAGGTTGCAGATATGCGAAAGCGGGTGACATATTACTTGCGCTACACTCTTTATAGGCTTTGTACTTATTTCATCCGCTCCACATGCGCAGTTATTCTTTAGTGTAGATATGACGTCTGCTATCCCGGCTGGGCTTGTTGGGTACAGGAATTACACTTAACGTTTAACATCAACTCACCGCTTTTGTATTTGAGTGAACGGCAAAGAAATGAAACATTAGCCATCGATATCACTGGTAATTATTGTCAGTCAAAGCAAACAGCACAGAAAGCTTTGCTTAGGTTGATTCCCACACTGCATGGGATTTGTATAATTTTGAATCTATGATGTTACACAAACATATCATTGTTGTGGTTTATGTGTGACATGTAAGATGCGAAACTTTGTGTTCATGAAGTTGATGAATGCACATTCAGTCTTGCGAAAATACTTCACTTGAATAAACTAACTTTGTGCTGCTCTTTGACGTCCCTATAAAGCTTTTTTTTTTTCACTTATTTCTAAATTCCTTGTTACTTGAAAGGCATATAAGCATAGATGGGGTGTCATTTGCTATCATTTGCTTCCAGAGATAAAACATTAATTAATGGCACTCAAGGAGGAGCACAAATGACCACCTTTGTTCCTTTTTGCTAGCAGCAGTAGTAGTAGTAGTAGTTCCTTGACTCCATGTACTGAGGCGTAGTAGTACTTGAAGTAATCAGGATACTTATTCACCCTAATCTGTCCACCTTTTTCCTTCTTTTTAGGGTTTTCCGGTTGATTACAAACAAGAAAAACAAACCATCGCTCAAGGAATGCTTTGAGATCACCTTTCGCGAGCAGCCAGCTCGAACTCGCGAGGAGACAAACAACAACAAGCCGCCTCGACGCAAGTGCAAAACCCTATACGACATGCACAGCTCTCAGTGTGTAGAAGTAAGGGAATTTTTTTAATTCAACATTTTTACAAGGTGGCATGGTCATTTGTTAATTTTAGGGACCCGCCAAAGTAGCTTAGTGGCTCTGGCATTACACAGCTGAGCTTCAGGTTGTAGGCTTAAGTCAAAACGCAAGAACGCTCCTTTACTTATATTTAGGTGCACGTTGAAGACCTCCAGGTGATCAATATTCGTCCAGAGTCCCCTGCTATGGCGTACCTCATAATCATATTGGGATTTTGCTACGTGAAATCTCAGAATCTAATTTAATTTAGAAAATTTTGCTAATTGTATTGGGCAAAGAGTAGTAGTAAAGGCAGTGCCTCAATGGAAACTACACTCGATGGTAATTTAAGAATTTAATGTGAGTGCCAGCCACAACATTACATTGGATGTGCCCTCTGTGCATACATGCTAGAAAATATGGTTCCAGAGAGACGCTGATATTGAAGGAAGTTCTTCACCTCTGTGACATCACGCAAGGGGTGCGAATGTAATTGGCTGGCACATCTATACAAATTCTTTTTGAGTTGGACCAACATGTATTTTGGGCCGTCCAGCGAGCCCACGATGCGGCCAGGGAGTTACAACTCCCGGTCCCAACGTGGGAGTAGCCCGCTCTATGGGACCTTGCGCCCCGTAGCTCGCAGGACCTTTCTATAAAGTTACTCCATCCATCCAACATGTATTTTTCACAGTGCTCTTGTATTGCCATTTGACAACACATAAATACCCCAGATAATCAAACATGTGGGTGCTTGTGAAGTTGTAAGCTGCTAACAGCTTCATATCATTGTATTTCTGTGCAGTGACGTGCCTCTTTTATGCAAAACCAACGCAACCATGTGCATTCATGTTTGGAGAACTAAAAGCACAGCACTTCAGCATGCTGTGATGTAAAATTGCCAGTGCTTTGTCTTCTTGGATTGTTTTGCTGAAATATTTTAAAAAGAAGCAACTTAAAGCGAGACAAATTTGCCAAGACATTTTGCTGACATCATGCACCTGTGATCTAATTGATACCTTCTTGGTCTATTGTCTCAGCCAATGATCAAGAGTACGATATTATTCGCACATGCATAGAGAAAATAAAAACTGCTCGATAAGACAGAACAGCTGTTTGCACCAACAGTTTCCTTTGTATGCGCTTTTTTCATACAGATAAAAGCTGAATACTTGCCTAAGCGTCAACTAAAGTATGGTACTATGCAACTGTATCTCAAGAAATTAGAATTTCACTTTATACTATCAGTTTAAATGCCCCTCACTGGGTAATGCTCAAAGTTTGTAACTTATCCTACTTTATAAATTCAGAAATGTAATATTTTGTCCCGATTACCTAAGAGTTTAGCTTTTCTATATGCTTTTGTTTCTATATGCTATAACTGCAGTAGTTAGCTGATAAATGGCCTTTTTATGTTGTAGAGGGGTACAGGGGGTGCAATACGACAACGTGCCTCGGCACTCCATGCTACATGGCTCAATGGGCCATAGCACTCTGCACGCTGAGGTTGCCACATGCCTATGCAAAAACCACAGTCTTCTTCAAACTCAAGGAAACAATGGATGCCAGCAACTTGCACACTTGGAAGGCATTCATACATTTGCAGCTAATGAGTTCAAGCAGGCCAGCCAGCTTTGCAGAAGACCATTGAGGGATTTTTCTAGGAGAATGCAATAGTTAAAGAATCATTTTCACCTCAGGAGCTCCTACCAAAAGTATATTATTGGGAAACATTTCTTTTGGCAATCACTGCACTGATTTTGATTAGGTTTGTAAGAGGTGAAATCTACCAACTGTAACAAGCAAATATTTTACAGCCACGCTGTTAGCCTCTTGTTGGTTGGCATTTTTCATGTCCTTGTACATTGGCAAAAATGTGAGCTGATCCTGGAGGTACTGTAATACCGGGCCAACTCACAGCGGAGGTGGAGCACGCTTGAACATGAACAGAGAAGGCTTTTCCAATTATCAAATTCAGATCACTCTCTTGCAAGAATTTGATGAGAGCCTTGAGAATATCATGCCAACAACAACGGTGCGGCCAAGGTCCCAAATGAAATTTTTAGACAGAGGTTGATTGATGAATTTTGACAAAGGTTTTGCCGTGATTGTCTTTCCAGAGCATATCGGGGGCAGATGTACGAGACATGTTCTGTAGTCTCAAGTATATTGCACTTGTTGCAGTTTGAACCGTCTATCCTAGATATTACCTACGACGCTATTACCTAGGATAACCATGCTAGGTTATGCTAGTATGCTAGATTATCCTAGGTAAAATGGTGTAAGCAACTTTTTTAGCTATCTACAACTTTCTCACTGAAGCGAAAGTTGAAAGCCAGGTGCTTAAAAAGTTAAGGAAAGCCTCTGTTGCTTTGCGCAAAAAGGACATTTAAGAAATTTGCAGCCTGATTTGAAGTTGTAATAATTTGCTTCTTTTACAGAAAAGCCTCTTGTCAGATGACTACGAGAATGAGCTGGAGCTCTACAGTGTGCTTGGCTTTGACCCAAGGGATGAGAGCTGCATGGGGAAAGTGGGTATATATGACAATGAGACGGGCCAGCGGATCAAGTCTTTCGAGCTGGGGATGAGCCTTGATGAGGTGAGTGAAGAGCAATCATGGATCCAGGGTGATGTCCAGATGTCCTGATACCTACTCCCTTAAAATTCATGCACACAGTGCCAGCGTACAGTACGTGACAAACTTATGGTATTTCTAAGCTGTCAATGCTGTTTTACTCTGGAGACACAAGGTTTAATGATTATTGAAGAGAACCCGCCAGCATGTAAAAAATCTCATCGTAAAGAAAGCTGGCACGGATGTCGAAGTTGGCTCTCCCTGCTAACCTACAAGGAAAAACAAGAAAGGGAGAGGCAAAGGGGGGAAGGGGTTGCAAGGTGGACGTGGCACACCTTGCTGCTCCGTGCAGGGTGTCCCTTGCTGTATGACCACTGGAATGCTGGTAGCAGCCCTTCTGGCAGGCCTGTTTGTTACCTGTAGAACACATGTGAGTGCACCCTAGGTAGACCTACGAAATGTACCGGTATGTTTTAGCATGAATGTCCTCTTTAGGTGAGTGGGAAAAAGTGGCCACCTCCCTCAATTATTATTATTATTATTATTATTATTATTATTATTATTATTATTATTATTATTATTATTATTATTATTATTATTATCTGTGCAGTCATCATTATCATCAATCACCATCTCAGTCAGACCTCCAGCTTGAAAAAAACCTGGATCTGCATCTGGTGTAGAGAACCGTGATCCGGTTTGTAATCTTGATCTAAAAGCCTAGGAGATCAACAAGTGTTAGGTATGAAGGCTACCTGCAACAAAATTTTGGACAGCACAAAAAGCCTAATTTCAGGCAGTGTATATTTAGCGTCTTCAGATGCCTTGTCCTCCCTTGGGGACAACAGTTTTCATAATTTTCAAAGCTAAACCAGGAATAATAAGCTAGAATCACAATACAAGGTAACATAAACTAGATGCAGGCAACACCATATGTCAAGCATATGTAATAATTTTTTTTGCCACTGGTTTTCAATAAAATTGTTGCATGCTTTGTGTGAGACGTACTGCTGCATCATCAGTGAGGATGAAAAATGAATTTGCTGTACAATGTCATCCAGTGCCATTAGATGATGCAGCAATCTAGGATGAACAGTGAAGGCAAGGAACCACCATGTGATGTTAGATCCATACTTGCGTGTTCAGAAAAACAAAGGATTCTTTTATCTGAGCAAATTGGGGAAGTGGACTCTTTATCCATGTACGTACAGGGTGGCGCTGATGTGAGCAAGTGCCTGTGAAATGCGGTCGTGCAACTACTTTTCCAGAATCGTTACTGATCAGTTGACAGTAAGAACTCACTTTAAAAAAGTGTTGTATAACTAGGACTTTGTTGGATCTGAAGAAAACAGAGTAAATTCTCTGTCCAGCTCATATGAGCGGGCGCCATGCTCATGTGGGCAGAGCCCAAAACATTTTGACCTATCACGGAGGGCTAATGGCCTATTTCGATTAAAAACAGATTGTAATAGTTTACATTATACTGGCCCTGGTTTAAGTTCCCGGGAGGTGTATGCATTGTGAGGTCATGACTGTAGCATAGAAGGTGTTCATATAGGAGCAGAACATTATGACATTTTGGTACTAGCTCTAGCTTGCTTGGGCGTCTGCAATGCTGCTGCTACGCTGCTACCTGTTGCATGGCCCAAAGTAGCCGAAAGTGGTTTGAAGAAAAACCATTGTAGTAAAATATTTAGGATGCTTTTAGGACCACTGATTCCTTTTTCTGGGATTTAAGGGTCGAAAATTTTCATGTAAAGCAAAAAAAGTAACAATAAATAAGTAAAGAACCATAAGAGGAAAAGGAAATCTGAATAAGACAATGTCAGTACTCTTTTAAAGACTTGTTAATGAGAACATTAAATAGTTACCAGCCGGCAGCTTTGCCAGCATTATTTTGAGAGCATATGCTACTCATTTATAACTATTTTATCCAGAGTAAAACTTCATTGCAGTTGGCTTTCAAAAGGGCACTAAACGCAAATATTAAGCCAAACTGAAGGGGTAGATTAGCACTCAAATACGTCTAAGGCATTGATGAGAACATAGCTTTAGTAAGCAAGAAATTGAAGTTAATGTAGGACGTGATTTGAAACTCAATCGGGGCATTCTAGTACTAGCCCGATGATGTAGCAATTCCTCATTATAATTCTTTTCACTCATACTGAACCATGGATAATCTAAATATTATTGCAGTGCATTATAAGCTGGAAGAAAATGCTACTTGTCCAGTTCTATTTGATTCTTAGAACAAAGAACTCGTTGACATTACCCTTGACAACGATGTGGCAGATGGTCAAAAGGTTCAATTTTTGCTCAACCATATGCTGCCTTCACTCTCATGTTTTGGTAGTTTCTGCAATGCATAGTGATGTGTTTGTATTGTGTACTCAAAAAGCTTACACTAAGGAGTGAAATACATGCTCGCAATATTCAAATGACATGACAGACGAACCCTGTAACGCTGTTGTGTCTTGCTGTTGGACTATATATGCATGAGTGCGAGATTGCGAAAAAGTGCCCCAGTGCAAGATGTTGCGCGCCGTTTTACTCACTGATGGCAGTAAATGGCGGTGATGGCATATGCAACATCCCACCTCTTCTCTTGTGTGGGGTGATTTGAATTGCGCTGGAGGGATGTGAATGCTTCAAGAGTGATTTATTCTTAAACTAAGCATTTCCTGGTATAAAGCATGTGCTGTGAGGTTTCTGGAATGGCATTTTAACAGTCCGCGTTGACATAATATTTGCCTCTAGTGTGCCTTTAAAGACATCCATGGCATAGCTCAAGGTTTCAGAATGAAAAGATACTCCTTTGTTTAGATGCATGTTAAAGGAACTCCAGACGTGCAAAACTTAATTTGGAGGTTTCCATTATGGCACTTCGAATAGCTCACAGACACTACATGCGTGCGATTGTGAAATAAAAATAATTTCATAAAAATAAAATAATTTGAGTCTGCACTCAACAGCCTCCACCTCTCGAATTTTTTTTTTGCTGTTTTCGTTTATATGATGTGAAGTTGTGTAGCTGTGTTGCAGGATAGTTCAGGGTTAACGCCTTAATTATCATGACAATTTCCCCAAAATATATTTAGAAGTGAAAAAAAATAACGAAATTGCCAAAAATTAATTGTGATGGAGAGTTATTCGTCATCGGCAGTTAAGGGAATAAAAGAAAAAAAAAGGTAAAGGTAAGATCTCATATCTATTTATTTAATAGTTTTTCAAGGTTAAAAGACATTACAGAGGAGAGTGGTTACGTAAAACAGTTGTGTTTTCAGATAAGGGAAGTCACAGAGAGGCTCTCAACTTTATTTCAACAATTCTTATATGAGATGGTGAAATGTCCGTACATTGGAGCTGACATTAATTTTTTATGTAAATGCATGGTTTTGTTTCAGCATGAAAGAAAATCTAAACTGAGGCAAGGTGGGAAATGCAGCTTATGCAATGCTTATGGTTAACCTTGGTGGCTATTCAGAGTGCTCTGTTTACCTTAGAACAATAAGGTTAGCCTGATTCAATATTTTCAATCATGCATAGCCAAAGAAGACGTGAGGCGTGCAGACAGGACACAAGAGTCGAGAAGTGGACAACACGAACGCCACTTCTCTACTCTTGTGTCCTGTCTGCGCGCCTCACGTTTTTTTTGCATTATGAATCCTTACCAACTAGCTCAGCTTTCTGTCGTTCCATGCATAGCGCTTTGATATCCTGCTTAGCGAATTGTGAAGAAATTTCTTTCAAATTTTACGAAAAATTGAAGTTGGAACTAAATGAGAAAAACAAGTTGATATCATATTGGAGATAAGCACCTGTAGTTGCCTATAGTACTGTATCTGTACATTTTCAACTCCATAACTTGAAGAACAAATATATTTTTTAAATATTGGGTCCAAGACCAACTTGCCCATTGAGCACTTTGTATGTACAGTGCTCACGGAATGAAACGCACCAATTAAGGGCTAACTAATGTGCATACTTTAGTTTCCACCATCTGCTTTCCTGTGACATCAGCTTAATTTTGGATCGTGCAATTAGGTCAGAGCCCGCATTACCTTTAGTAACCAGATTCATAGTGACATGGCATGGTACTTTCGAGTAATTGCACATATCGAGTGTTCTCCCCAAGGTTCTGTTGCATTTCATTCTGTGAGGACTGTGCTGCTGCCTGCACCGAGCTTTATGCGGAGCCAGAATTTTAAAATTTTATTACTTTTTTGTTTAATATTGAAAACGACAAAAGCCGATGTCCACAAGGATAGACACTGGGTCTGAGGAGGCGAAAAACAGTTGTAAGTTGCCCGTCGCGCATAGTCACGTGCTCTCCTCTCAATGTCCTCCCACAGCTCTGCGACTACACTCTGACGCTGGACTTGGACACTGTGGTAGTCCTCGTCAAGGATGAACGGCGCAACTTCTCCTGTTACCTGTACCGGCTGCACTATCCAGGACTTGTTGATGTGCCCCGTTCCAGGCGCTACACCACAAGAAACACAGTCCTACGGAGATCTCAGCGAAGCAGGGCCACCAGGATCACTAGCAATAACGGCGTCGTTCATGACGACGACGAAGATGTAGCCGTTCCTTCGTCATCACGCAGTGACAGAGTGTTGCGATCTTCAAGACGCTGAACGTTCATTTTACTGTCGCGACTAGTTGCAGTTGTTTTGTCTCATGTTCATCTTAATGCAGCTGAGCACCGCAGTCTGCGGAATGCCCAGTGTGGGTTCGACCCCCGAAAGTGGTCGTCATTTCATCTTGTGTTCGTGTCAACGTGGTAGGGAATTCGCAATCCATGGGATGTTGAATGAACCCCCGATGAGATTGCTGCTGGCAGTTGCATATTGTTTGTTGCATAGGGTCGGACTGCAGTGAAAGCCGATTTTTTTTTTATGCTCTTTGAGTGACATGTACAGTGTACAGACAGTTGTCAGAGACTGTTCCTGTCGTTATGCATTTAGTTACTTTTTTGCCCTGTCGGGGCACACAGCCTGACTTTGGGGAAGTATTCAGTTTTGTGACTTTGTCATGGTTGCAAGTGTTGTGTTTATACAGTGTATGTCACTTCTGTTTGTTGACAGCATAGTATTGAGATAATTGTTTGGTTTCTTGGACGTGTCGTTCAGTACATTGAACTTCAGTTTGCGAAAACTTTAGGCCAACATTGCATTTACTAACATTTGCAATAGTTGTAAGCATACTCCCTAAAAGCAACTGTGTCAGAGTGTTTGGTTTGCTTAATGTCTAGTACCAGTACATATAGTTTACAAATGTATTGTTTGTTTATAAAAATGAGATGGGAGTAGATTAAGTTGTCAGGTGATGGATGAGAATTAACTGCTTGAGCCACTGCTAGAGATATCTTGGACTGGTGTCGTTGACTCCTGATAATTTTATAGGCATTTAAAATCTTGTTGAATGGTTTAACCTTAATTACAGTGCCAAATTTCAGTAATAAATGCTATTGACGATTAGCATAGTTAGCACTGCGAGTGTTTAATTCAGTGGCTTGCCTGTAAAATACGCACATGGACCTAAAATACCAAGGCTGTTATGCTGAAAACTTTGTCACTCATGACTTTTTTATTGTTGTTTCTGTAGCATTTTCATCCTTTTTTCTCAATGCTTCATCACAGGTATATTGTTTGTTGTGGTCACTGAAATTAAATCTTGTTTCTCAAGTCTTTTGTAATATTGTAATTGATTACACTTGCCCTTATGCATTTGTAAATTTCATATTTATTGCATGTAGAGGCCCTGCAATGCTCCCAAGAAAGCCTGTTGGGTGGCACCAATAGTAGCATCATGATGTGGCGATTTCGTGCGACAGACGTGATGTCAAAAAGTGGCACTTTGATCATTGGTTAAAAATGTAGTGTGTGATTTATGTTTGTACAATATCGCGAGTACTGAGAAAGAAACGACAGCATTAGGTTTTACAACCATTTTAAGTATATTGCCTGATTATCAACACGCCATGGTGGCTGTGGCATTGCGCTACTAAGCCTGAGGGCACAGTATCGAATCCTGGCTGCGGCGGCTGCATTGTGATGGGGGAGAAATGCAAAAACGTCCATGTACTGTGGCATTGGGTGCACATTGAAAAACTCCAGGTGGTCATAATTAATCTAGAGCCCTTCATTACGGCGTGCCTCGTAACCAAATCATGGTTTTGGCACGTAAAACTCCAGAATTCATTTTTCCTTTTGCCTAATGATCACGCAGCCACAAGCAAGGTGTTGCAACCATGAGAATGACGCATCAACATGCCGGGCACATGATGCAGATGCGGGCGCCTTGCAGAAGCTGTTGCCGTTATAGCAGTGACAGCATGGCCTTCGAGATCATACTGCACGCTGCAGCCATTGGCACCACCCTATGATGTCATGGGATGTCAGGCTTAGAGAGTGAAATCTGGCAGTTAGAACCATGAAAATTTGAGTTGAAGGCAACTCTCACTCTGGTTGTATTTTGAAATTTCTCTGATCGGCAACTTGGGTTTGGTTGCGGTGATCATCATAATGCTTACGATATGGTGGCCTCAAAGAAGTGTTGCAGGTCCCCTTTAATGTTGTTTCATATATATTTGGAAAAAAATAAAAACAGTATAGCAGTGAACTTTAGCCCAGCGAAAATGCATAAAAAGGCTATGAACCTTAACATAATGTTGTTAATTTTATGTTGTGAATAAAGCTGACAATATTTCAGTTTGAAGGGGCACTCAAGAAAAATAAACTGTGTTGATAGAATATGCTTCTGGAATTTCACCCAAGGCAGTAAGTAGTACATATTAGCAGGAGTGGACACATTGTGAGCCACTGTCAAATCTCTGTCAGACTCTTTGCGATGTCATAAATTTTGGCGTTGCTTGGGAAATAGTTTTTTGTTCATTCAAAAAAAGAAAACCAGAGAAAGAGAAAGGATTATATTGTATTTCAATGTAACTGCACAATCTACTGTGTACGTTTTGTTGATTTTTTATTCCTACTGCATAAAAACAGCCAAAACACGCGACTGTATGGTCCTGAAAATTCATGTTTACACTGCTACGGCGATGCAACTTAGATGCATTTCAAAAAGGAAATGATTGTGCCTTCATTTCCTCGACTAATGACAAAGCATATTCCATTGAAGGACTGCAAACAAGAGTTTTTGTAGAACCATTAATCCGAATAGTAAATTGATTGTCTAAATTGAAGCCTCTGGTTCTATGGCAATTTATTGACTAACGTGTACTTTTATGCCTTGTTTCCTTCAATGCTGTTATCTATTAGTCATTTAGGACAAGACATTTACAATGGACATTTTCTTAAAGAGTAAACGTGTTGTATTATAACGCAAGAGTGCTTGCTTAACGATGTACGCACCATGCGCATGGTGTAACAGCAAGACGCGTCGCAGCAAAAGAGCAACGCGAGATGATTCTAAAAGAATTTTTATTTGTGGCACATTTCCAGAGCAAGAATACCATCGTTGTGCAAGTCCCGTGTAGTCACAATCAAAAGTTGCCTCGAGATTTCCAAGGGGGAATGACAAAAAAATAAATATAACGGCCCCTGCGTAAAAACTAATGCATTGCAATGTGAACCTCCAGGCAGTTATCTAAAGGGCATGCTTAGTAGTAGCACTACAACCTGCACAGGTGCACGCAGGCAAGTTTAATTATGCATTGTGGCGCCGTTATCTTGGGCTATTGAAATTTTCTAACCACTTCACTGCATGCAGGGCGACTATGGCAAGTCTAAATACAGCTAAAGACTGGCCGAGATGCATCACGCACTGCGTTAGTACACCTACACTGATAACCATGTGTAAAAACCAACTATTTGTATTAGCAGGTAAGCGTGTTCAATACAGCAGCATTGTCAGCCGAAAGTGAAACAGTCTGCTTTTAAGGTTCTTTTCCAGCAAAGTTGGCTGGCAAATTTTCTGACATGCCTGTAGGTAAATGGCACACAGATAAAGTCTAAATCATAGCAGAAATGAGACCAGTGAAGCTGCAAGGGTTATAAGTTTTCATAGCTGTAAATACAAGAAAAGGTTTATGGCAGGCATGTACTACTGGGCCAGAATGAAATGTGAACAAGTAAAGCAATGCTCACGCAATTTCTTTTTTGATGCCAAGTTTTGTGGCTGCAAATTGTTTAAATGGCTGAATATGCAGTGAACAGACATTGTATTTGCAAGTGATTATGTCAAGTAGCAATAAGTATTCCAAGACTGTACTATGACGATTCTCCTGCTTAGATTCAATTATCATCTGTTGCACAGAGTGGCTGACCTTCGCGATAGCGGTGCTGTGACAGCACGTAAGCCACTGGCGAAGGGTAAAAAAGAATGGAAAATGAAAGAATGTTTACGAAATATGGCCTTCATGCTTTTTCATCCCACTGATGTTGTTTTCTGACTTAGTAATGCTTTCAGTTGCAGGCATAGCGCAAGGAGCTGGGTTTACAGGAACAGGCTCATGAAATGGTAAGGTGGAACCTACAGTCCTGGGATGGTATAATGAAGCGATTCCTTTTGCTCGATTCTATTCCTATTATCCACTGCTCACGATTGGCTGATCCTGGTGATAACGCAGGTGGACTGCCATTTGGACCGCTGACGAAAAACACAAAGGAAAAGAATTGGAATAGAATTGTTACATTATCCTGGCCCTGTGCTCTTTCACCACTGCATCAATAGCTGTGAAAATTTTGAGATGAACATCACTCTATTGATTCAGCATTGCATACACCGAAGACAAACATTCGGGTGTCAATCGTGGGCTACCAAGACCATCTACATGATGGTGCGCTCACCCTATGTTTGTAGAAAATGTGAAAATAATCTAGACAAAGGTAGGGTTCAAAGGGAAGCCTTAGCTGAGACTTAACATTTCAACAGGAGGATTTTCCTTTGTCAGGACCCGCTGTGGTTTCTTAGTGGCTATGGTGTTGGGGCTGCTAAGCATGACATCGCGGTATCAAATTCCGGCCACGGTGGTCGCATTTCCATACGGGTGAAATGCGAAAACAACCGTGTACTTTGATTTAGGTGCATGATAAAAAAACCGAGAGGGTCGTCGAATTTTTTGGAATCCTCTACTACGGCATGCCTCATAATCCAATCATGGTGCTGGCATGTAAAACCCCATAACTTAATTTTTTTTTTCCTTTGTCAGTGTCTCAGGTTGGGTTTATATATGGGCCCTTCTCCACTTTAGCCCTGCCAGTGAAAAGAAGCTGTTGCTTTGTAAATGACAGGGCCCCACATTGAAGCAGGCTCCGGATGGAGACTTCCCTTGTTCATGCATCATTTATAGAAGCATAATTAATAGGCACCTGTAGCATTCACTAGAGTCGCTTAACGCTTTTACTTTGGCACCTTTAAGCAGCAAGAGACATGAAAATTTCAAGTTGAAATGCTGAACAAAGCTAAAATAAAAGACCTGCATGTGCACTATGATGTGGCTTTGCTGATTGTAGCGGCTGATGGATGAAACTAAGCATTACTGTGCCAAATGTGCCGTAATGCGTGCAGTACACCAAGTGCAAGTTATGTTGTGCCCGAGTGTATACATAAAAAGTGCTTTAGCCCACACTATTTCCCGACATCATTGTGAAGATTCACGACATTTCCACAATTCAGTAAGGTGCAAAGCAGCAGCCTGCGTTCAGCGAGATTCAAAAGACATTGCAACAAACTATCGCTGATGTCAACTCTCGTAGCATTGACAGCATCCGCTTGCCCTATTCGTCATCAATCGCTCTCAATGCTTTTGCGTGATGGAACATCTCTCATTAACTCTGTAGTGGTCAGCATTTCATCAGTGTCACGCACACTGCTGCTCAGGAATATCCTTTATGGAGCTTTAGCCAATTGGTGTGCAGTGTACATGACATCACTGAATGTGACTGAGGATGTGGCTATGGCTTGAACTTGCAGTAAGCTTAGTCAAACTGGAGTGAATATTAATCTCATAGCCACATTGGAGCCCGAAAAGTTGCAATGGCTATGCTTCAGCATAGGCCTCCCAATACAGATGCATCATAAAGGCGGCTCGCATGTGGCCGTGCTCTAATGTGAGCACTGATGGGAAAAGGAGCAGTGCGCTGCCGCTACATTTAGAACACCAGTGAGAAAACGACACTTTCTGGTAACAAAAAGAAATGCATGCCCAATATTCATAAATGTGCAGCTATGTGGAAGTATGCAATACCAAAACAATGTATTTCACAGCTACTACTGTTATAGAAAGTGTGCTAGGTCTCTTAAGCACTGTTGAGTTCATGCTCCAGTATCCTCAGCTATCAGTGATTCTTAAAAATCTACAAAGCTGGAGTAAGCCTACAGGTTTAAAGCTGGCTACAAGTGTCTGGCAGCTTCCTGTCAATTTCTAGAAGGGCCACAAATGTTATTTTCTAAATCTGTTGAGAACTTCAGTGCGAATTGCTGTTTGCCTGGAAGACTGCATGGGTGCAATATCTGGTATTCCCCCATAAAAGTGCAACAAGTTTGCTAAAATCAAACAATACTGCCTGTGGATACATGGCTTCTTTTTCTCTTTTTTTGCTGTAGCAGAACCATTTTCCTTCTTTTAAAAAAACATCACGTTGTTGGCTTGCGTTATCGCTAAGAAAGAAGAAAATACATCCTGTTGATCAAAAGAAAACCGACATCCTACATTTACAAGCCACGCACCATTTTGTTCCAGTGTATTCAGTGCTTCTACAGCTTTTACGTGAGGAGTAACAGTATATATGAAAGAACCAGAATGTTTTTCTTTCATTCATGATAGAGAAACTAGACGACATGTCGGTTCACACACACAGTTAACTGTCCAAGTTGTCCGAGTTAAGTGACTGAAGGAACTGGGAAATGGCAACTTGGAAGGATTCGGCAAATGACTGCATGAGACGTCTTCGCTCATCCTCAAGCAGAGATTTCTGTTGCGTTGACTGCCTGCGTAGAGCCTCCTGCACGGCTTGTGTTACCTCGTCCTTTGTAAGCGACTGGACAGCAGGGGTGGGGACGTCTGATCCTGGAACAATGTCTGTGCGACCAGAAAGACTTGAAATTCTCGAGCAAAGTCTGTCTAGAGAAGTTTCGATGCTGGACAGCCGGTCTTCAACACAGGATCCGCGAGGCGCATCAAGGCCGGTCGCCTTGGCGCTTGTGGTAGCTGCACCGCCCCCGATGTTCGCCTCGAATCTTTCGGCAAGAGACCTAGACGAATGCTCGAGGGCCATGAGCGATTCACGAACAACGTGCAACTCGTTCACGACGAGTTGAAAGTTGCGTTCGCTACGCGCTTCACGTTCGCGCAAGTCTCGCAGCTGGTTTTCAAGGTCGCGGACTCGGCTCTCGCTCGCGGACAAACGGCGCGTCAGCGCGGCGTTGGACTCTCGCAACGCGGCCGCGTCCACGGCATCGGGGCAATTGTCTCGGCCACAGGACGGTCGGCCGCTGCGGCAGATCGCTGAACTTCTTTGGACATTAGCAGCCATGCTGGCCAACGTGCCGGGCTGGTCGCTGCCGCCCCGGCGCGATGACGACCCGGCGTCGTGCGGTGAGCCGCGCAGAGTCGGGCGCACTTCGGCGATGTGCTCGCGCGCCGCAGGCGAAAGCGACGACGAAGCTTGCATGGTGTGTCTGAGTTCCGATTCCGCAGCCATGTCGGGAAGTGCGCCCCCAACTCGCTGGTGGGAGCTAGGTATGAAATTAAGAAGGTTGACATCGTCGCTTGGCGCACCTTCGCGAGCGTGAAGCGAAACGTCAGGTGGGTTCGCATTTCTAACGCGGGGGCCTGAGGGGTTGTCGCCTTGCCCTTCGCCGTGTTGGAGATTTCCTTCGCTTCCCATGCTGCCTGTCCCTCCTGGGCTCGTGCGGACTCTGATGAGATCGGGGAATGCAGCCCATGGAGACGGCGCTGGGTGTGCCGCCACGCCGCCGACGGCGCCTTCAAATTCCCCGGACTCGTTGTCGTCGCTGTCTGCCACATGCGGACTGCTTGCGGCGTCGTCAGAGTCTCGTCGTGACATTTCGTGCTTTTGCGCTTCTTTTTTTCGGGTACGGACGGAGAGGCCGCTTTAACACAGGGCCAGTAGCACGTCGGTGAAGTCGACTACGCAGTTTTGAACCCCAAAGTTGTTTCCACAACGTGCCCTGTTAGCGTTAATGCATCCGACGCGTACAAAGGGCTTGCGTAGGGAGCGTCGACCGAAGCTTCATTGACCGTCTTCACACGGAAATTTACAATGTATCTACTTATGTAGTACTGTACTACACTCGTGCCATTACATAACCACCGACGACGTCTTGCAGCACACACCGCTGTAAACGCACCCACCTTCCCTTCACTGCGCGAGGCTTCAGTAAACTTCAATGCAGAATTAATAAGGTTTTACACAAATTCACCACAAAGAACGCGAGTTCGTCTTCATTCAGTCAAAGCAGCTGGCATCACTTACTAATCAAACGACTGATATCTTTCAAAGCACCATTGGAGACGAACGAAAATTAAAAAAAATATTGCAGTTCCGATCGCAGCGCCTCCACACGGTTGCGGCTAGTGTATTTATTTACCTTTTATTTCTTTTACCACGCCGTTGCTGTTTTAACGGGTGCGCGAAGCCGGCAAGTTGGAAACTCGTGTTAATCCGAAATAGTGGAAAATGCGTGCAAGTTGACATATTTGCCTGTTGTGTTACGCAAACGTAAAACCCAGCATGGTTATGAGAGTCCCAGGTAAGTGGTTTCGTCTGTGCCATTCACCGGTTCCACTGTAGCCGGCTGTTGCTCGGCCAGACCACACGCGACTAAGCCTAACGTTGAAGAGCTATCATACTTCTGGGCTGGATGTCTAGCCGATAGTTCACCTCTAAAAAAAATTTAGAAATGTGCGTGAAGTTACGCCGTTTCGCTCTGAAAAGACGAATACTTGTTGCCAACCGCGTAGCACTTTTACTAAAGTTTAGTTTCGCCTCTAGATTACGGAGCCTTTCACTTGTTCTTCCCAAGCATGATTGATTTCTCCCTTGGCTACACAAATTCTGCGGCGCGAACAATCACGTCCGTGATACCTTATTCTGAGCCGCAATACAGCACGCTTACCACTACAACGCTCTCGCGGTAAGCGAGGTGTGTCACCTGCGTCGGACCCCTTCTCTGCTGTCATTCATCCGCGTTTGAAACGTTCGATTAGCAAGCGTCGTGGTTAAAGCCACTCGGCCGTTAAATACCATTGGAAAGTTCGGTTCCGCGCTTGGTGTGTCTTTGAGATCCGGTTTCTGTTCTCTCGAAGCGGTGAGAATGGCGCGCGAATGCTTTATTTTATTTTTTCGTTGCATCTCTGCGAGTCGAATTCGTGAGTCGCTGTACGCTGTCTCAACATTCTCATGACATGTGACTGCACAAAACATTTCATTTCCACTTCTGACTGCTTTGAGCACCAAGAGTAATGACTGGCATTCGTTTTCGCAATTCGTTAGTTACGCCATAACCGCCGTGTTCATCGGCATGTTTCATTACGTACTACCTGTATGGGGAACCGCCAGATTTTTTTTTCTCAGTTACTTCCTGACCTCGCTGCCCAAGTTATTTTTGATCGCCGAGAGCCTCATCCAAGACCACACTGGGCGCGTCCGCAAAACTCCACTTTGAAGTAATCTTCAAAAAAGTGTCTAAGGGAGCGAAAAGCGGCCGACAAGAAATAACACGCAAATGAAAGACCTGCATTTTGAGTGGTGCATAGGCTGAGGCGACAGATGTGCATCGTCGAGATGAAGAGGGCCAGATAAATATAGCTGCGTCCTCCCCTTTTCCCCCTGCCAAAGTGCGGCAAAGATAACACTTTTGACAGATTGCACCTCACATATGCACCACGACTGGGCGGCAGGAACAAAATCTAGGTTATTTGCGTGTCCTCAAGTGAAGCCGTTGGTAAGTTGCGCCACACTTGCTAGCGGCATGTGGCCGTGTGCCACCCACGTCATGTTGCGGCCCCTGCTGTGGTGCTTAGGGCGTTAGAAGTGTAGTGCCAGTCGTCTGGTAGCAGTAACATTTCTTAAGCCACATTACTTAAGTACTGCTTGTGTAAGTCACGCCAACCATTGGACAAAGCGGAGTGTGCATCTAGGGTTGCTTCTGTTTGTGCTTCTTTCATTGACTGCCATCATTTGCTGTTTAAGCCAAATGTAAGTGCGACAGTTTCTGTTTCTTTTCTCGACAACACAGCTTTGGACGTAAGTGGGACAGTTTTTGTTTCTGGATGATGTAGCTTTTGTCGTGACGATGCAGCTTTTATTGTAAATAAAGCAATTTCTGTTTCTTTCCTTGACAGATTTGCAGGACATTTTTTGTTTCTTGGTGGAATATTCAAACAAGTATTGAATACTTTTTGAATAATGGACAGCCATTTTCATCATTAGTACGAGGACAAATCAGAAAGCTTTCGTCCCCCCCTTTTTTTTTTTAAGCCACATTACGGCTGTAAATGCGAAGGCAACATATCCATTCCCAGTAGTGGTCCTTTCTTGGACCTGCCTGGCCTTGTCTGCCGGTAGCTCCGTGGCATGGTGCAGCTGTCAGTTGTGCTTCACACGTCGAAGGCGTACGAGCAACAAAGTCTAATTCGTTTTCTGTGTAGCAAGGGACGAACGCCCATCAAAATCCACAGGGAAATACAGCATACGTGTGGGGAAAGATGTCTCCCTGAGTAAGTTCCTAGCAGGACAGTGATTCACGTGCAACCATGAAGCCAAGACAGCAGTCCGACGGCGGTTCCACAGTCAGCCAAATGAATTCTACGAGTACCGCACGGGCATCTCAAATTTAGTGCTTCGATGGCACAAACGTCTGGACTGGTTTGGGGACTATGTAAAAGAATAGTGTAAGGTACGTAAATAGTACGTATATTTGTAATTACCTGTATGTTTCTTATTTTGGCTGATAAAAAATAGCGGCAAAGACTTTCTGATTCGTCCTCGTATAAACAGTTCTAGCAAGTTCTTGTCATTACATTGCCCATTTTGTAGCGAGGTATATTAAACGCACAGATGGACCGGTAGGTACAAAAAGGCAATTTGTTCCCTTGTGCAGGACTCTTCAGAGCTTATAGGGTCATGCATTATTGCAAGTTTAACAAGGTAGTCTTGCGGGCCACTTAGCGTATATGCATACATTCGAGACTATATAGGAGTTATCTGTGGTAACGGCAGAGCACAAAAACTTTTTTGTTAGTCAATATGGTCAGAGTTCATGAAGCTGCCACTACATTTGACCATTTCATGTATTCGAAGGCGATTTGAAAAAATATTCGTATCTTGTGAATAGTGATTGTTCTGTTCAAAGATGGAATTAGAACAGGACAGTGTTCAATTTGTTATTAGAAAGTTTCAAATATCCACATTCCCCAACATTTCAGCACAAACACAGGATAGTACTAATGCAACAATTTGTTAAATACGTTTTCCAAGTTGAGCTTAACAGAATACGTTATCAGAATAAGTTAGGGGGTGAATATGAAGCAAATAAGATTGTTTTGAAATGAATTGTTGCATTATATTTGCTTAGACCTCTTCGCATGTCCCTCAATGGTGGTGTTCATCGTGTGGTTTTGAATTATTCAGGTTCTGATAGATAAATTTCATTAGCATTATTTTAAAGCACCTTAGTGGATAGTGCCATGAAGTATGTTATTTCTACCTTCCTGCTACGTCTATTCTCAGCTTGTAAAATACGTGGTTCATGCTAATGAACCATGGAATCGTGGAGTATTTTATTGCTTTATAAAAGTAATATTCTTCTTACGGTGTATTTTTACTACTTTTATACCACCAGCCATGTTTTACTATTATCTGCAGCAGGTTGAGCAATTTTTTTCTATACTATCTTTAAAAACCAAGGTCTTGGGCAGGGTTACTATGTTATTAAGCACTTTTCTATGTTACTATGTTACCAGTTTAGTTTCTGCCACGTACGTCCACTTTATGTGCTTTTATGTTCAAGTTCTTCTGTTGGTGTAATACTAAGTGCAATACAATCATCTGCTATGTTATAGCTTCTGGTTTATTGTTAAAGGTTCATTTTAATAACCAAATTTTGCTGTAGCCCAACTCACAACAAACAATGTAGCTTGGAACTGCAGTCAATTTTCAGTGAATTGATATACTATACTTGTTAGAACTTTTTTTTTTATCAACTCTATTCGAATCTCCCAGAACAGCAGCATTTTATTTCAAAAACTTAGCTTAATTTGACGGTGAGATCACCTGCATAACTCTGCATCATCCAAGGATGTGAAACTATGAAAAGTTTGACTGCATAAACTCATGTTATTTTTCAAAAATATTTATTAATTGGAATTGTCTAAGTGCTGGGTATGGCTTATTCAGCAACCTCCTGGTATTAGCCGAAGAGAGTAAATTGCTACTGAATACTCACAAAAAGTTCGATTATGATTACTGCCCTGTTTGCCTTTGGACTGCAGGAGCACATGCTCATAAAGCTAAAGAGCACTGAGGCATGAAGCTTCCATGGCATGCTGCAACACTTTGAAACCAGTCTTCGTTTTCATGGTGTACAAAGTGTATACATAGTTCAGGAGAACATTCATTTGGGCTAGATGGTGCATACTTCTGCGTTCTCCCCTCTTGTGTTCGTCTTAGTTGGCGCTGTTCCTTCCTAATTAAAGTGTATACAGCTGCAGTAAAAATCAGTAGGGAGTGAGTCCCCCTCAGCAGTCTGTCAACGAACTTGCCTTATGGCTAGATATAGCCTTAGCAACTAGTTTGTTCCCTTAGATATAAGTGAAAGAAAAAAGGAAATCTGAGCGAAGACATTATTCTATGTATAGCAAGCTTAAAGCCAGTTTAAAATAATTGAACTAGGTGTTTCACATGTGAAGTTCGTACGCTGAATTTAGAAGAAAAGTCTTTTAGTTAAACTGCGAAAAAGCTGACTGTCAGTTGGCTCAGTTGAAATTGGTTTTGATCATCATTTTTGAAGTCGGCATTTTGGTATCACTTGTGTAACTCCTTCTTCATTTATTTCAATGTGGCCTTACAAGCCTGTTACGCATTCACTGGTTTGGGCTTTCCTCGCATTTCTAGCCGGCTTTTACATTGTTGCCACCAAGTGCTGGATTTGTCCTCTCACTTGCATTGCGTTCCTGCATGTCTGCAGCCTTCCCACGGCCTGCGCGGCCCCCGCGCCCAATGTTTCGAGGAGTGATGCCTCCGCCACCGCCACCACCACCACCCCCTGGTGGACCCTACGGCCAGTTCCCACCAGGGCCACCATGCTTCTCTCCTGGGGGTAGGCCGCCCATGCCTCCTGGGGGACCAGGTGCCTTTCGTGGTGCCGACCACATGAGGCCCATGAGACCCCCCCTGCGGGTGTTTGGGCCCCCTCCTCCTCCTCCTCCGCCGCCACACTTCATGCGAGGTCCCGGTGCCATGCGCTCTCGCCCACTCTTCCGGCCGCCTAAGTTCAGCCCATACCCAGTCGGGGTCAAGGTCAAGAAGGAGGAGCCTCTCAGTCCTAGCAAAACCAATGCTGCCAACAGCACGACAAACATCACTCAGAAATCGGTCTCTGATGGCACGAATTCAACACCAGGTAAGCGCTGCAGTTGTGGCCTGCCCTTCTAGCATGTTGTACAGTTGTGAGAATATGAGATGGAACTCCAAATTTGTGTTAAGCAATGGTTACGCGTGATGTGCGAGTTCTGATTTGACGTCTAATATTGTAGCGGTCACTTCATACAAGGATAAAATATACCTATCTATCGGCCATTGCCTCTAATGTAGCTGCTGTTGGTGTTTCATCTTACTCGTCTTTCCTCACTGTGAGGCACATGTCTTTGGCTCTTAGTCCATTTTTACATGCAGTGTGTCTCACTAATATGCTATCTTGCCCATTACGATATGTAACAAGTAACTTTTCTTTTGAATACTTAGTGTCATTGAACTTTCTTGTGTGGGACATCTCTTTTTAGCCCTTACTACTTTTTGAAGGCGATTTCGATCCTACCGTTAATATTGCTCGAAGAGGTACACAGAACACCTGGTTGCGGTAGTGTTTAACTGCGGTGTAACTAATTTGCCATAAATTAGCATCAATTACATCAGTGTAATATATCCACATGTATAAAGCCAGAGGGCATCTGTCATAATGGCTCAGTGGCTATGGTATTGCAATGCAGAGCACAAGGTCACATGTTTGATTCCTGCTTGTGGTGGCCTTAAAGAGTATGAAGGTTTATAAACACAAGATACCCAAATTGAATAATAAAGGTATTCTCAAAAATCTGGATCTGGTGTTGTGGACATAATCATGATGTCGTGACAGAAAACAAGAAAACATTTGCTGACATCTCATAAGAATATGACTTGATATGATGTAATACCCCTGTCACACGGGAAGATTTAATGCCATTCGGTCTCTTGCGGTGCTACACAGTAAAATATAATGGCATTCTCAAATTATAGCAATGACGATCTGGAACAAAATTTGTGAAATTCAAATTTTGTGCCTATTAAACACCTTTAAGAACTTTTGCGAGTACTTTTAAAACGGACGAAAACATTTTGACGCCATTAATTCACAACTGAAAGCACTTCAATCAACACATTCGACCCAGTAATTCGGTTATGGAGTCTCAGTTCTTGACAGTGCAATAAATAGTTATGCTAGCTTTCAATATGACCATTTCAAAACGTGCGCCTAGAGCAGCACGGCTTCGAAAGTGAAAAAGGTTGCATATTTTCGTCACCGAAACCTGTTGTGGTGGTCTCGTGGTACCAGACTACCCACGCATACACTCACACTGTGGCCGTGGTGGCTGAAACTAAGTCCATACAATACTCGACAACACAATAGGGGAGAGAGTGTCTCCCTGCGTTTCCCCAAGAGAAGTGAACAAACGGAGGGTCAGTTTGGTAGCTTTCGGCAACAAGTCATTGTGTGAACTTCAACCACACACACACCTCCACCTCTGTTTTTGGTGACATGATAAGTAACATTTCTCACGCCCGAGGCCATGCTGTGCGTGACGAGCATTTTTGGGCAGGCCATACAGGAGGCGCTGTATTTATTTTATAATGCTCTCAAGTAATGGAGGCTTTGTAACGTAACTATGGAGTCAACAGCTACCAAAAAAATAAGCAAGAAAACAGGGAGGCCAAATTTTCATGTCACTATGTAAGCCTGTCAAACCCTGCCTGTAGCCCTACTTCAATGTGCCGGAATTACGCTATCATCAGTCCCGATAAGCATGCCTCGTTGCAGTTGTGGGTTTCACTGCTTTCCCAAAGCCAGCATCGCCGCAATACAGCAGTTGTACGCGGTGAAACCCACAAAATTGATGCCATGAGTAAACAAAGAGTGCCACAATTTTTTAACAGTGATGCTGTTTATGGCTAGGGTTCCGTGACATTTTTCATGCGTATAAGCAAGACTATCATCGTCAGCAATGGCTTGTGCCACTGCTCGCGCATTCGTTGTCGTCTTCTTCCATAGCTGGCTCCGATGCCGCTCATCACGCAAGAACCCATACTGCCCCTCCCCCTGAAAAGGCGCAGACGGCACTGGCCCACTGCCCGTCGGTGCGGGGATTTTGGTCTCAACTTCATTGTCTCAATATATTGTGAAACGAAAACCAAAATGTATATAATGAATGTATAACACGAATGAATGCGAATGTATAAAAATGTATGTGTCACGATGACCACCAATCAAGACAATAAATGTGTTCGTACTATTAATCAAAATTTTGTGTCACCTCTTTGTCATGTGCTACACAGCTTTACTGGTCATCCACCTTTGTAGAGTGCAATGGCTCATGACTTTTTTATTCTAAATTCCTTAGTTGTACAAGTCCAGGGAAAACACGGGGAAGGCGGGAGATGGAAATTCAAGACAGTGAGCAAAACGAGAACAAGGTGAAAGCCGAAGCCAGTTATCGACTAATGGACTTGTCTTTTTCAAGGAGATATATGCTTTCCTTGGCAGTTTAATAAAACCCCGTTAATTTGGATTTCACTGGATCAACAAAGATGCCCGAATTAACTGAATGTCGAACTATCGAGGGTATCAAGAAAACAACACACAAATGCATACTACATCAACACGCTTTTATTAACTGAATGAATCAGCAAACCTTGTTTCTATTTTGCACAAAAGCAGTGCAAAAGCCGCAATTCACATCTCATGACTGGTTAGCGCTCGCAGCAGCGAAGGCCTCGCGAAGGCCTCGCGACTTCCTTCACAGGGTGGCTGGGTGCATATCTTCATCTGAGACGCTTCTCACTAATGTGTGCACATCCCGATTACTCTTTTTGCCAGTGTCGCCAAGTTGCCTCCCTTCGCGATGTAGGTGGTGCTCTTCATCCTTGACAGCTTTGCACTGAGTGAAAACGAAACTACTGTTAGTCGCAACCATTGCAAACGAAATCGCGGCCGCTGTTGATGCGATTATGCACGGCAACCTTGCAGTTCTGAATGCGTGCGGCCGACGTGCGCAACTCAAAATGAAACTACTGTTTGCTGCAACCGCTGCGGATGAAACCACGTCGCTATCGACGTGGTCATGGATGGTGACTATGCAGTTTTGAAAGCATGGTGTATGAAGAACAGGTGCTCCGATAGAAGCACGGGAAGCACGTGACGTGTTTCACTAATGTTGGGCCGCCACAACACGCGTGTGCGACTAGGTGGCTGGTGCACTGGGGCTGAGACATTTCCTGGCCACCGTGCTGGGAGTGCGCTTTGCAGCCTGTTTTCAGAGTGTCTGCTGCTGTATTTAGCGACAAACCTTAAACCATCGTTTTATGTTACACAATCTTAAAATGTTGTTTCTAATTGCTGAAGCGGTTTGCTACTTTTTCTAAACAAAAGCATGTAGTGTATCTCTGTGTGGCAGTCACAGCTAGTCTTTTGCTGAATCCGCTAGCAACCTAATTTACTTTCGTTACTTCTGCTTAACCCTTTCGCTGTCGGACCTTTCTGGCCGTGACGCCCCCCCACTGTCGGCTTGGTTTCAGGGAACGAGCATAACAGGGAATAAACATAGCAATTTATTTTTGATTATGATTGGTATACAAACAACATAGTCACTGCAATATGCACATTTCAGTGTTCTGCAGCTGTTGTTAGTAAACATCATCATCAGCCTGACTATAACATCCGAATCTGACGATGCGGAACTCCCCTCTTCCTCGCATGAGTCTGTCCGAGTCCGAATCCGAGCTCGGCTCGTATTCTGAATCGGAATTGAGCCACCGCTCCAATGTGCAGACGAAGGTCCGCGCGCTCAGCCATCCGAAAGTAACCGCGCGCAGGGAGGATGCGCTTGCAGTCGTCGCACAACGTAGAGAAATGGGACGTTGCGTGATCAAGAAGACAGAGGGAGATGGAAAAAGGATAAAAGAAAGTTCGAAGGGCTTTACGTTTACTGCTGCAAGTCGGAAGCAAGAGAGCGAAAGCAGCAATCAAGTCACTCTTTTCGGAGAGGCAACGGCGCGGCGCGTGCCTCTGAACTTGACGCGCCGTAGCAGACACACCAACAGAATAAAAATAAAAACCTTCAAACCCGCGGAGATGGCAGAAGAACCCTTTAACCCATAACCACACGCGCACGACACATGATACAGCGAACGCGGAGCCACCGTTCACTCAGCAAAGAGAGAGGGGCGAGTGGCAGTCGTACCGTACTCTTCAATACGTGACTAACACAGGTCGAGGCGAAAATACGAACTTTTAGAAAGAGTCAACAGATGGAAGGGCCAGTTCAGGAGCGCCAGCTTTGCGCTCAGGCGCGAAATTTTGAACGCACGATAGAGAACGTACCGGTACGTCGGTGACACTGTGGGGGGGAAGCGCGAAGACGTACCGGTATGTCCGTAACAGCGAAAGGGTTAAAGAAACCATCGCTACTATTTGCCACAATGCGCAGCGTTCCCACTTTCATTTCATCCGAAGCAGGTTTCTGAGGAGGGCTGCATACGATTAGTTTCTGAATAAATACTAGCGCCTTCACCTAATAAAATAAGTTAACATTAATATATTTCACAGTTTATATTGAAAGAAAAAAGATGCACAGTGCATTTAGCATGCAGATTCTATGTAGAAGTTCCAAATTCCAGGAGCCACGAATTGAGAGACAGCTAATTCCTTATAAGCCATGCTGCCACAGTATCTCTGGTATTAACATGCACCCTCTTGAATGAATTATTCTAAATGTTGGCAAAATAAATTCGGGCTTTTTGGTCACCAACACCACACTCAGATTAAGATGCACACTCCAGCGGGTGACTCTGGCATTATTTATGTCCCCTTGTGCTTCTTTAACGTGCATCTTAAATTATTAGATTAGCCATATTTGTCATACTTCCTCTTCTGGAGATGCTGACGATAACAATTTTATTGTGCACTGCTTCATTACGGGGAAACAGTTAAAAAAAAAGCGAAACAAGAAAGACATTGCCTGGCCTGTCAGTCTTTCTTGCCTTATTTCTAAGCCTTACCAACAAGCTCAAGTTCAGACCTTTTTAAATTTTATTGTGCACTGCTGTCCGTGAACTTCTGGTTATGCCAGGTCGAAGTGCTTCTCACACCCGTAGTACTCTTCTGGTTGCAGGACTTAGTCTCCACGTTCTATAGAATCCTATGAACCATGCAGTCTGCTCTTTTCACTGAACATGAAAACTCGGTCTTTGCACATGCAAGACCTGCTGTTGCAGTTTGGTGCGAATCACATCTTGCCTACATTCCGTGTCCACCAGACGTCACAGCTCAAGATGCAGACAGCCCTTCCCTCTCTTGCGATTGAAAATTTTTAAGCACTCACCCAGAACGACGATAAAAAATTGCTTAATTTTGAAGCGACCATTGCTAAACTAAGACCTTATCATCTACCCGCAGTGCTCGTCGCTGACCGCTTCCAAGGATTGACACAGGTTGTTCGCTAGAGCTCATGGTGCGACCAAACGGTTGGAGTCATTATTGCCTCTTACGGCGCCTGGGGGATCTGAATGATTATAGTGAAGGGCAGGAACAGTGAAGAAACATTTTAATTTCTTTCAACACGCTTTGCGTACAGTTACAATTGCTTATACATTCAAATTTCTCGCTTGCTCAGCCTCTTAATGTGTGATGCCATGCAGTGGTGCAGACGTGAAACACCACCAATAGTGTGACGCGTTTCTCACCAGCGGCCCCAACGTCGTCGGAGCACCTGTTCATCTTACAACATTGTTGGAAGACATGCGGCCGACGTGCACACTGAGTCAAAGTGAAACTACTGTTTGCTGCAAACGCCGTGCACGAAACCGTGGCCGCTATCGACGCAGTCATGTATGGCAACTATGCAGTCGTGAAGGCATGCAGCAAATGCGGTGCAAAGCCTGGCGGTAAATAAAAAGGCACAAATAGGCATGGCACGTTCTGGCGTTGCTGTCATTCATATGCGATTCAGGTGTGAAGTCCACCGCTTCGTTTTGGTGGATGCTAACGCTGTTTTTGCTCTTTCGCATCGCACATTTACGGCGCTCCGCACTTGCCGAGCTTCGAGAGTTAATCCGAATCAACCGATGTGCAGCCAAATACGTCCATAATAATGAGTTTCATTGCATTAAATAATGCATACGCCTGCCGGGACCAGAGGACGAGTACATGCTATCCGATTTTCCAAATGAACGTGGGTCAAATGAAAGAAGTTTTACTGTATGTAGGTACGGTTCTTCTAAAGGAGAGAGGGGGTAATGCGGGTGGGCGAGGCAACGAACGAGGGTGTGTTAGCGGTGAGAGTGTAAAATTGAAAAGAAAGGTGTGCTCTTCAACGTCGTTCAAGGAATGTGAGGTAGTGTCGTGTGTCAGCAGGTTGACATGTCACTGTAGGTTCCTTTTTTTTTGTGTGTGTGTAAGGGGCCTGAATATGGGAGGGGGGATCTGCTCTGCTCTGTTGGAAGTCAGTGAACTATCGTCTCTCTGAAAAGAGAGAATAAAAGTAGTGGCAGAAACTGGTGCTCGTGGGAAAAAAATTAATTGATGTATAAATGAATAGAATGAAAAAAGGAAGAGAAAGAAATCACAAAAGAACACTAAGCAACCCGATTAGAAATAAAAATAACTAGGTGCTGTTGTCTATAGTTTGAAATTTAGCATAGCAAATAGATTCTAAAGCTCCCTTTGAAACATGACTATTTGTTGCAATGTGTTGAACTTGTGGATGAGGTACGATTCTCTGCATTTTCTGTTTCGTGCAGAACGAGAATTTGACTGTAGGATGTAGAGTTTAAGTTCATCAAAGTTATGACCTGGTTGTTGTTGAAATGCTTGGCGACGGCTTTGGGAAGCTTTTTAGCTGTGTCCACGCAATGTCCGTTTAACCTGACGTTCATTAATTGTCCCATTTCGCTGATATATTGTTTCTTACAATTCAATTGTGCAAGCCAATTCATTGTAGGGGTTTTCGTTGTAAGGCATTTACAATACATACTAAAGATGGGAATTCAGCTGGAACATTGTCAATCTTTCATTGTACAGGTCATTTCCTAGTAGAGGCTTTCATTGTAAGAGGCATTCAACTGTATTATACCCAAGTCGGACAGGCAAACTTAGTGATTCTTCAAGTGAGTGCACCTCGGCTCACAGAGTGTCATCTTGGAGGCATGGGGCCGAACGGCAAAACGAAGTGTCATTCGGGATTTATGACAGTGATGATTTAGAATTGTAGAGCATGATATGTCGTAACCAGTCTCATAATATCTGAAATCATACTCACACACAAAAAAAGTCTTAGAATTAGTGCCAACTCTGGTGTGAGCATTTATTTATATATTCTCTCGAGGCTACACACTTTAGCACAGTGAAGTGAGTTTATCGAACACAATTCGTGGGCAAGTGCACTTTACAGAAAGTGTCACTAGACTGTTCCATCTGACAGCCTGTGAGCTACATTAAAGGCGAAGTTCACTCGCTCGGAGTGTCACTAAACTCGTCCGTCTGACTGGGGTGTTAGTCACGCTAGCATGCTCGGTTTTGTGCATTGTAAAGGAGAGAAGCAGACAAGAGGCCTTCCCTGTGATCGCCTGCTTTACTCTGCTTTGACCTCTATTCTTTTCGCACCCACAGTCCGCGAGCTCGAGCCCTAGTGCCTCTTTGTGTTCATAAGAATCATTACACACGGCCACGCTGCTGAAGATGGTTCTAGTGGTTGTGAGGATGCACAGGTGGGGAAAAACCACAGTCGACAAGACTGGGAAATGGAATTCGTCGTCATTGAGCCGTGCAGTGCATGCGTAACCAGCTTCTCTGGCAGGCAGCACTGGGTGCTGCACTCTGGTCGCTGGTCTCAGAGATGATTAGCTTGTAGCTATTAGGAAAGTCCAGCAGGAGATCTTTGATGCTGAATCATTTGTAGCATTCAATGTGGTTGGTTGCATGCATTGAAGTCGGTTGCAACACGTCAGAGTTGTCTATGACGTGGCTCCTTCAATGAGGAAGTGAGCATCCGTGCTAGTGCGGTACTAGTGCGGTAGAGTTTCCACTGACGGAACAAGGCGGCTTAAGGTACTTGAAGCGGTAGATCTTGACGAAACGCCACGCGCCACCCCGCCAATATGCTCAATGCTCATTCCATCTGCAGGAGATGACTGGCCCTCGATGTCTGACTCGCACAGGTATTCAGTAATAGTGATCACAGCCATGTTGGCCTCTCTGGCTCCCTTCAGTGAGACATCGCTAAGCGAGGCATGAACATCTCCACATTCAACCAATGACTGCTGTGAAGTGTGGAGGTGTGGGTCTGATTGGTCCCAAAGTATCTCGTTCTTAGGATCCTTGGATATATTGGTGTAGTCCTGGAGTGTTATTGTTCCATTATCGGAGCTTAGTGATCTGTTGCCTGCAGTTGAGCTGTCGAAAGTTGAGGGCAGGATACTAGTTGATAGTTGGTTAGAAGCCGCAACCTTGAAATAAGTTGACAATCCCGTAAGGTCCACAGGGAAAGATGGGACGGTGCTTGCACTCTTGAACATCATTTCCAGTGGCCGTCATTCTATGCTGAACAGAGCTTTCGGAAATCCTGAGCCCAGAGGCCGCCTGGCTGTAGGTCACAGCGGTAGTGATGGTTTGTTAGGTGTTTTCGACAAGCTCAGATGGAGCCGACAGTGTCACCTGGTGAGCCGGTGCCTTTGTATGCTAAACTGATGGCAAGCCTGGAGGCCGCTCCGCGTTGCTGACTGCTGTGCATGGGAGGTTGTCTTGACCTGTGGTATTGAATGTTTGGTGCCAGTTACCAATGCAGAATTAGACCCACAGCGACAAAAGCAGGCTTGGCAGAGGGTCTACCACTCTGTCGGAGTGCTAGAGGGCACACCTGCTTCAGCATCGAAGCGGTAACTCTCAGGAGCACCGTGCGCTGAATTGCGCTAGTCAAACTCGCTGTTGGCAAAAGGAAGCTGGCCGAAAGCAGCTGTAAGAGCTGCACACCATTTAGACCTGGACATCTGCTTGATACCTTCGTAGTTGTGCCATGCTTTGGTGGCACTGCAAGGTCATTCTGCTGCAACCAGCCATCTTTCTTGGTCTGACCAAGCATGACGATCAACCAATGCTTTGATAGCGTGAACCCAAAGGATGGCATTGTCTTGAAAGCCGCGAAATGCTGGTGTTTCCATGAAAGCCTGCTTCTGAAAGTTGCAGTGCCACACCTCCGCCAAGCTGCCTGTCGAGCTACCAGGGGAACCAGGGCAGCTGGGCAGGCAGCTGCCCTAGTTGAGAGGGTGCGCTGTCCATGCGCAGTGCGGTCGTTGTGGTAGTCATGGCAGTCAGCTCTACCACCAAGGAAGTATCAACAGCACACCTTGGGGGCTTGGAGGTCGAAGGATATCCTTGACAAGGGAAGCATGGACAACGTTCCCAGGCAGGATGGGTCGAAGACGGAGGGTCTGAAGTGCTGTTTCAGTGCGAGCTCAAAGTACGACACAACCTTAATGGGGGGGGATGCGAAGGCACTTATTATAACCTGGAAGCTGTTGTGTCATCTTGATGATGGCTTGGAAAAAATTATTGGTAGTGTCCTGCCCTAGAGCCTCTGAGGAGGCTTTGACACTGTCCCTGGATGGTACGGTGGCTACTTGCGACGGTGGTAGGGTAGCGGGCTCCATAAACGAAGAAGTGTGTACGGCACTACTTGGCAGTAGGGACCCAGAACACCACAGAACCACAAGGTCGCACTTAACGCTGGAATGCCTTGTGGTAGGTTTGTTGTAGACTGTGCCATTGTAAAGGAGAGAAGCAGACAAGAGGCCATCACCAAGATTGCCTGCTTTACTCTGCTTCTTCCTCTTCTCTTATCGCGCTTTCAGTCCGAGCACCCGAGCCCAAGTGCCTCTTTGTCTTCTTGAGAATCATTACAGCATGTATAAATTGTGCCGTTGTACACATTGTACATTGTACAGGTGCACCGGGCAACAAGTGCTGGAAAGAAAACAATAGCTTACAAATCGTGGAAAATACTCGTTTCTTTTTTTTCTCTGTGCACATAGCCACGTACCTTAGTAACTTCGTCATCACCATATGTGATCATGTTGATCGTGACCACAGTGGTTGCAGCGAGCAGCAGCTTTGTTTTGGCCCACTGCAGTGCGGGCACAATGCCGCAAACACTGCGGAAGCTGTTGAGGATGAAGAGCAGTTCTATCGTGGCCCCGCTTCAACCTGCTGGCTACATCGTGATGGACAAACTATGTTGCTGAACAGTTCACTGCTGAAACAATAAGGATGTGCACTTGCTCGTTTTTGAAAAGCATGTCTTGAATAAAGACGTGGGTCTTGCACCGCGATCACACTGTGAAGGAAGTTGAGGCCTTTGCTGCTCTGAGTGCTAATCAGTCACAAAATGACAACAGTTGCAGTGTCCACACTGCTTTTTTGCAAAATAGAGACAAGATTTGCTGATTCATTTAAGTAAATTAAAGCTTGTTGATGTAGTAAGCATTTATATTCAAGGGTAAACCGGTCACCGACCAAAAACACTAAAAAAAGAAAAAGAAACAAAGACGTTGCGGCTCCCATACGGGGGGATCTTTGTTCACAATCTGTGAGTGATCCCGACAACACAAGCTTTTGTCGAACTCTTGATTTCCTTAGTAAGCATTTCTTTATTGTTCTCTTGATACCCTCGTTAATTCAACATTCAGTTACTATAGGCATTTATTTTCAGTATCGTGAAATCCAAATTCATTAGGTTTTACTGTATTACATATTATGTACTTGGGCTGTTGTACAGTAAACATTCTTTAAACTTGCTGAGTTCAGTATTTAGCTTTTTAACGATACACTGTGGTCCTCCTTCGCCGATAAAAATTTAAATAAGCTAGAGCAGATGTTCCGAAAATCCACTGTCATAGCAAGCTTGCATGGGAACTTCAAAATGTGATCGTCATCCTTCCTTTGTTTTTGCGTTTTTTCTGGCTTACTAAGCCTCTCAACATGGGGAGAGAGCTCTGCTGCTTATTTTTTTCTTTTTTTTCTTCAGAAAGGTCATTCAGCAGTTGTGGTCAAATTATTTTTCAGTTTAGCGTCCTTTGGATAATCCCGGTGGCTCCATGGGAATGATTGCATATGGGCAGTTTTGCTTAGCCATTGTGTTTCACTACCTCTGCAGTGAACGACGGCACTTCCCAGATCACTGCAACAGCGAATGGCACTGTCACGACCTCATCTGCTACAGCCTCCGTCAAGATTGAAGCAACTGCAGCCACAACCACAAATGCAAACAGTGGCAGTGGTGCGAAAAACGGCCTGGCTGCAGCGATTGAGGCAGCCAAGCGGGACGGCATTCCAGTGGAGATGATCCAGGCGCTGTACTGCAAGCTGTGTGACGCCAAGCTCAATGGTAGCCTTCAGGCGACGGCCCACTACGTTGGCAAAAGCCACGCTAAGCGAGTCAAGCAGTACCAGCAGGGCCAGGGCCGCGTGGGGCAGCAGCGGCTTAATGCTGCTGCAGCAGCTGGCGGGGATGTCAGCAAGGGAGCAGCAACGGTGAGTGCCTTGAGCTGCCGCAGATGAGTTTAAACCTTTTGAGTGTTGTGCCCAAACATACCTATTAGTCTGACCGCCGACGCACACCCCTGGTCATGTGCAAGCAAGGTCGTGTCACACTTTCTGCATGCTCCCAGCCTTTTCTGAGATAACTTGCAAATGTGAAATAGTCGTAGATAGATTGTGCCATCTACTTGGAAGTTGGTTAAACTGAAATTTTATGGTAGGCCTTGTTTTTATGTGGCAGATGGCATGAAAAAGCTAAAAGAAATACTAAAGATAGGACTTCATTCATTCATTCATTCATTCATTCATTCATTCATTCATTCATTCATTCATTCATTCATTCATTCTTGGCAACTTACAGGCTCCTCATTAGAGCAATGTGTAGGGAGGGTTACATGGCTAATATACATGTGGTGGCAAATACAATAAGAAAACCCGATACATAATATGTATAGAGAAATGCATTGTAACACGACGAAGACACAAGGCATTGTAACACGGTGATAATACGACGACAACATGTTCTAATGTGCTAATGTGAAAAGCTGATTGTATACACAAAGCGTGCGGTCCAATTTTCTGCTATATTACTATCTGAAGTCGAACCTTGATATATCGAACACAGATGTATAGAATTATCGCTTATATCAAATGGGGTCAGATGTAAAAAGGATATATCGAACTCCGCTGCCAACTATGTGCCCTCTCGTGACAGGCGGTAGTCCTTTTCCGACTGCTACACACTAGGCTACACGTATGTATCCGCCATGCTGGAAACACCATTTGACCGTGTGTGCAATCATGATAGGCGGCAGGCTTTTCCGCAACAGGCTTCGAAGACAGTGGTGGCATGGTTAGCATTTCTGATTGCTACACGCTCGCATCGATCAAGCCAGAAGCATCATTTGGATGTAGTGGTGCACACAGGCGGCGGCGGTGGCTTGGCTCGTTCGACAGTGCAGCACATTTAATGCACTGACTCCTCCTTGATGCTGCTGCCAGGCCAGTTGTGGTTATCTTGGTATGGTCTGTGCTGCATACGATGTTGCAATTGTTGCACGTGTGAAGAAGCAAATGTCACTGACATTTGCCGTGAAATTGGCGGTTATCCAGATTGTCGAGAATGGAGAGAAAAAAGTCAATCATCGCCGAAGTTTTCGGCATGCTGCAGAGCACAAACATTTGACACCTGTGGGGACAAGTGCCATGACGGCAAGCAAGTGCAAGGCTGACATAACAGTTCTGCTGGCTGCCAGTATGGATGGTAGCACGCAGCTGCGGCCCTTTGTGATAGGGAAGTTTAAAACGCCTAAGTGCGTGCACAACTGCCCCTGTATTTTTGTGACATATGCCTGGAATCGGAAGTCATGGATGATTCGCAATAGCTCTGGAAAATAGCTGAAGGACTGGGACTCCCGAGCTGGCGAGTCAGGGCGGCAATGTGTGCCACATCCTTCATAACTGCACGGCACACCACACTGATGTCCCACTTAGCAGCATAGGAATGAAGTTTTTGCCACCAAGCACTACATCAAAACTCGAGCCATTGGACCAGGGCATCAGACGCATGTTCAAGTCAATCTACGAGCGATGGTTACTGGCAAGTGGTGTAATGAAGAGGCTGCTGAACACGATCCCACAAGCAAAGATGTTACCCTGCTCCCGACCTTGAGTGAGGCTGTGGCTGCCTTGGCCCTTGTACACCACTAGTGCAGGGTTACAGAAGGCAGTGAGTGGTTGGGCATGTGGTCGCCAATAAACAAGCAAGCTACGTTGCTGCAGTTCTTTAACCCAAGGCAATAAATTGTCTGTAAGGCGCTTTAAGTGAGTATTCATCGTGCAGGGAGTGATTTATTCATAACTTGCACAGGGCTTTGACATGTTTCTTACGCCATATATCGAATTCTGGTTATGTCGAACTATTTCGCGATCACTGTGCTGCTCTATATATTGAGGTTCAACTATATTATACTATTGCACTATATACTTAGTTGTACTATGTTAGTAAAAACCATTGTACAATACCAAAAAGCCACTCTGTGAGAGAACGATTGGTAAGCTAAAAAGTATGAAAAGAAAAATGAACCACCAGTGGCGCATCTGTTACATTTCAAGTGCTCAGAACATTCATGTGTGCTCCAGTACAGGTGAAACGAATGAGCGTACCACATCTGCCGGCAGTATAGTGGCGAGGAGGCCACAAGTTGTCGAATAGGGTGTACCAAGAGAGGCTTCCTTTTTCTCTACTGCTGATTGTGCCATATGTGCAGGTTAGAAAAACGAATTGAAGAACGTAGGAGGGGAGGGAGGGGGGGGGGCACCCACCAGGTGCGGAACTAATGTGGGCCACCGTCAGTCAGACCGCTTCTTTGTTTGGAGCACAGGGGAGGCCAGCAGAAAGCAGACTGTCTGAGTTGCGTCCTTTCCAGTGTGGAAGGATGGGAGGCCATTTCTCTTGTTGACTGGAAACGGCCTTGTCGGCAGTCTCGCTTAGTCTCTCTTCACACACTGCGCCATGCTCCCTCAAGAGTTGCAGAATTAAGCATCATTTCCTCCTATAGATAGCGATCACTATCATCGCACTGTTTGCATATGTTGGATCCTCGCTGTTCCCCGCATCTCGCGCCATTTTCGAATTGTTATTGCATCAGGCAAAATGGGTGCGTGCACAAGGGTAGGTCAGCATGACTATGAAGTGAGAATCTCTCTTTTTGAGGAGAAGCTAGATATCTTGAAGAAGGTCGATGAGGACCTGGAAGAAAATGGAGTGGTGTGACCAAAAAGCTAGGCCTAGTGCCATTGATTGTGTCCAATATTGTTGGTCAGAGGGACCAAAATGTGCATTGTGTAAAGCTTCAGCACAGATGCAAAGGCAAGGCTCACATAACAGTTCTTCTGGCTGCCAATATGAATGGTAGCACGAAGCTGTGGTCTCTTGTGATGGGGTGAAGACTGCTAACTATGTCAAGGTGAAGGATGCCCTCTTAACATGCTTTAGCCAGGTCACTGCTGCCGGGGTGAATTTTGATGGTTAGCTTCTTTGCCAGAAGGCCTCGGACATCGAATTATCACTCGGTGTGGATGGTTTTCAGGCTTCAAGTGGTTGGATACACCGTTTTAAGGGTAGGCATAGCCCTGCGTACAAAACTGTTAGCAGTTAAGGCAACAAAGTCTATGATTCAGTCGTTAGTGACTGGATGTCAAATGTACTGCTGTCATTCATTGCAGGCTATGAAGCTCATAATATTTTGAATACTGACCAGTGGCCAGTCTCTCTTTACAATTTTCAGTCCGAGAAAAGCCTTTGCTTCAAAGGCAAATCTTGCCTAGCCATTCAGAAAAGCAAACAAAGAGTAACAGTTTTAGTCTGCTGCAATGCTGATGACTTGTAGAAAATGAAGCTGACCCTGATCAGCCCGACCCCTATGGTGACCCCAAAGCGACCCCTTTAGTGGCAGCGGCTCTCTCTTGGCGGAAATTAGAGGACAGTGAATCGGTTTTAACACATGTCACAGCCCTTTGAAAACGCCTATTTTTGGCCTGCCCGAGGAGGATTTTCAAGCAATAACTGTTGCTCAAAATTCCTGATTGTGGTATTTACACGATTCTAACAAACGCAGACACAATATCAAAATTGCCTGTGTGGTGGTCGTATTCTTTACCACATAACATGCTGTGAAGCTGACTTTATGAAACCAGCCACAATTGTGCAACAAAAATTAGATCCTTGCCCATTTTTCTTGCTAAAAAATCGGGTGTGTGTTAGATTTCTACAATATTTAGAAGCTTTGATGTAATTTCTTTATTTTAGTCTTCTTCTTTAATTGGAAGGTGCACTGAACTTTTGTCGTTGCAGGACGGAGGCAAGCGACCTGTGCCAGATACCTTGGAAAAGTTCTGCAAGCTCTGTGATGTGGCATTTACCTCGGAGATCCAGGCAAAACAGCACTATGATGGACGTAACCATCAGAGGCGAATGCGGGGAGAGCCTCCTCTTCCCAAGGGCTTCTACAACCCAGCCACAGGACGCTGGCAGAGGCAGTGAGTTGAGACATTTCCCTTTGTGGCTGTAATTTTGAGGTTACCAGAGTTTGAGCTAGTTTTTACATGTTGCAACAAGATAAAAAAAATGAACGAGACAGTCCCCCACCAATAATTTGGACTTCATGGGTACCGCTCAATGGTTCGACTGATCGGGAGCCTGAAATACGGTATTCACCCTGTGGGGTTCTCACCCGTGCTCTTGGGACAAAGGAACGACAGCACAGTAGTGCAAACAATCACAAGGCCATTGCACCTTTCATATATCAATGCCTGCTAGCTGAGTTGCTATCCCCAAAACATGCCAATGGCGTGCAACAAATCGTGGAAGTCCGACTCAGCGTGACCGGATAGCGAGCGAATATGTTCGCCCCATGCTAGATCCCAACGCCTGGTCGTTTGCGCGTACGCGCACGCGCGGAACGTCCGCGCTGCTTGCCGACCTCAAGCCAAAGAGAAGCGCCTTCTTCCCGCGCCCAAGTAACCCCGCTGTAAGGTGGTGTTAGCAGCGCAACACTCGCGCCATTTCTTGTACTGCGCTTCATTCAGACCGACTGCTGCGGGCATCAGGCCACGCGGCGAAGCCGGATTACAGGAGATTATGCAGGAAAACAACATATTGGGGGGATGCGTGAGAGTCGCGCATCCCCACAACCGGAAATTGACTTTATTCCGCAAGTGGCCAAAAAAAGCTTTTCTGTGTTGCTGTATGCACGTATGTTTGCCTGCGACCTCATGAGTCCCTATTTAGACTGGCATTATTTAGTGCAAAAATGGTGAAACGCAGAGACGCATGAATAACGCAAGATGATGCACCACTTCCAAATGTAACGTCATTGAAACAGCAACTGCAGCACTGTGTATGCACATGGCATAACCATCACTTCCATCACCAACTAAACATCGCCATGCAGAAACTTAAATCTGTTTATCCTTGAGGGCTTCGGAAGCTATGCTTATATACATGTGCTCTTATTGATAAAGTAAGCTTCTGCAATTTTCTTGTTCCAGTTTACTTTTGAAATTTCTTGAACATTGTTTGCTTGTGAACCATTGTAACATTGCAAACCATTGTAAGAGGTGCCATATTATTTAATGATTTTTTTTATTCACTTGCTTTCTTTTCTTATCATTTATTCTGATGAACGGCTGATCTCAGCAAAAAAGAATGGAAAATGTGAATAATCTTTACACATTGCAGGCTCAGCTGTTCCAACTTTTGACTAGTAATAAAGTTAATGTAAAGGCTTTTGAAGGTTGCTGCTTGTGGTGCCAAGCATGTCTGACTTTCAAAACAGGTTACTATTTTTAATGCTTTTTTTTTTCTTTTTTTAGATCGCGTGGGCTGTACCCATTCAAATAAAAAAAACAGACTCTTACATGATATAGCAAGCAAGGACAATGCTAAAAATTTTATAACAGCATACCACTGTTATCTGACAGTCTGTTTTGAGCCTTCCGCATTACATCGATATCAAATAACAAAATATGCCGAGCTGTATCAGTAAATTACTTTTCTGAGATGCCAAAGAAGCCACTGTCATCGTGACAAGAAATTTGTGCTGAATTCCAAATGGTAGATCCAGAGCAATTACGGATCAAAACTTACTGCTCTTTTTGGAGCAAGTCTGTGGCAATGGCATATCGGGAGCGGATCTCAATCCGAGATTGCCTTGCGAAGCAATCCAAACCCCTCTGTCAAGATAGACAGATTTGTCTGTGTGGCATGCTAGTTCCTCCAGCAACTGCTCACTGGATTGTCCATGTAACAGACGACATACATTAGACAGCAAACAAAACACGAATTGAGACAGCACATAAGCAATTGGTTGTTTGCGCAGCAATGGATAACGATAAACGTCATGCTGTTGTCGCATGATATCTTACGAAAATCACTACTTCGAAAGCAGCTTCTTGAATTTAAGCGATGAGGAAATGGGTGTAGACAAAAAAGATATTTAGGGCTTGCAAACGCTTGTTTTGTAGTCGGTTCCTTTCAACAAACCAAGAAGGCCAATGTTGCAAGCTCAGACTTTCTCAGAGTTCGCATTTGAGTTTTTATGCAGTAAAAAACTGAAGTTCTACACACAATCAAGCCACCAGTGTACAGCAAAGCGCTGACACGGCTGACCAGCTAACAACCAGGCTTGTGTCTGTGTGTGTCCGCAACTCCTGCCGTTTGGTAAAAAAGGTTAGTGTCACTTTGGTGTGAAAAATGCTGGTACTTCGTACGCGCATCCCTGACTCCTATGGTTGGAGCGTGCATGTTCCAAACATAGGGCTCTGCCCTGGAGGGCAGCTCTGTGGCAGAGCTTACGGACCATCCTGGATCTGCCATTTGAATTCAGCATTGGTGTGTCAGAAAAGACACAAGAACAAATGACAGATGGCAACACTGCCTTATCAGTTGCTGCACCAACCTGCTGTGATGTCATGTATTTTGATGGTGCCTGTCTGAGCATAGTTTTCTTTTATTGGTAAAGATGAACTACATTGTACCCTAAAGGAGCTGAAGGCTGAGCTTAGATTTATCGGTCAAATGTTCCTTTGACTTCCTTCTAGAAGTTTGATCTGGGGTATATAAATTTGATATTGTTGTCTCGTGGCAGTATCGCCATCATGGTGTGATGCCCAAATCGGGACAAAGCTTCGTGCACTCAAACGTTCTGACGGTTCTCTTAGGCGGATCCTCCGAGAACCCAATTGAGGACAAAGCCGTTGGTTTCGAACACACACACAAACTTTTAATGGAACTAAGAAGAGACTAGAAATAAATACAAGAAAATAGAAAAGCAAAAGAAACACTCAAATAGACATCACGGCAGTAAGAGACACACCTGGGTCTAGTATGAAGTTAACTAGTGCGCGTGTCCGGGCTTGCCACAACTGCAGGGACGCATAACAGTCTCGACGCGGAGACGCGGCGGCAAGTTGACGAAAGGAGTTGCACCGGTCTCGCCAAAGGTCGGGGTGTGGGATGATTGACTGGGCGACCGGAGCGCCCTTGCTCTGGCTTGAAGATAGAGGCAGGCGGCTTGGCAGCACGACCAGACGGCGGCAGCGTTCTGGCCGGGCAGTTGGGCGTAGAGCTCGGGCCCGTAGCGCCACTGCTCTTGTCCTGCCCATGGGCACAGAAGCTCGAACGCCGGCCTTGGGCAGCAGGCGGCACGACAGATGGGGGCGGCGTTCTGGCCGGGCAGCTGGCGCAGAACTTAGGGCCGTAGCCCGACTGGTCTCGTCCTGCCCATGGGCGCAGAAACTCACCGGCCTTGAGCAGCTGGTGGCACGCTCGGGTAGACTGGCGACGCACAGAAACGAGTTGGCAGGAGGCCCCGGTCGGGTGAAGTTCTGGTGGCTCGGGTCCGGAATCCGACGGCCCGTCTTCAACTCCCGGTCCGGTGGCCGACTTTCTCCTGGCGTCGCTTCCTGAAACTCTCCGGGTGTCTCCCCCTTCTGCCAGCGCGCCTCGCCTTTTCTTCTCTCTGGCCGATTAGGCATTCTCCGATTGGCTGCCTGACGCCCCGTGGTCTTTCCTAATTGGTTGGCTTTTCTTCTTTTAGTTCCTTTTCTTACACCATGCGTTAACGTGCCGGACGCTCTTCGGCGGCGTCGTTTTCCTCCTTCCAGCACGGAATTTGCCTCGGCGCGTGCACTCCTTGTCGTCTACTCCTGTCCATCCCGATCACCGCACCATGTCGCGCACCACACATCACACATGGATACAGCCGATCCTGGCTATGTCAAACTCAAAGGAAATTGCAAAATGCTACAGTAAAACCATGTTCATCCAGAAAATCTGATAATTCAGACTCGTCCTCTGGTCCCGGCAGATTCTCATAATTCAGATGTACAGCTGCCAACCGATTTTTCTGACTCCAGTAAATTCAGACTTGATGGATATTCTGGACTTCATAAATCCACCATCGGGTTCCCATAGAGCTAATGCATTTTCGCAGCCAATTTTTCGAACGAATTTAGGCGCCAAAGTTTGATTTTCCAGAATAAGTTGCTCGTTCCGAGTCACTATCCGATCTTGGGAGCCGCCATGTTAGATTTTCTGCTGGCTTGGCTTCCACTGGGACTGAGAGGTGCACGCTTTAGCGACATCCTCTAGTCTCTGAGGCCTTGCCGGCTCTTCTTTGGCTGACAAAACCCTCCAGGGAGTGGCACTTTTTCTTGCTTCTTTTTTCGGTGAGCACTAGCGTCATAATCACTTAATGTGGGGTTCATCTTCATTTATGTATTTTTTTTTCTTTTAAAAGTTTTGGTTGCTATTTGCACATGGTGTGTCCATAGTGCAGGTGTGACGGCACTTGTGTCTTGGAGATGTTAGATCTTTTTGTGTGTTCGTGCGACTTTGCATTTGTATGATTGGCACCACCTTGTGTGCCTTCTCGAGAGCCAAATGGTGGGAAGAAATGTGGCTCGTTTCTTCAATCTCCATGGCGATCCCCGGCAACGGAGATCATAACACAACAGTTAACACAAGAGCATAGCACAAGAGTGACGCTGAGTAAGCGTCACTCTTGTGTTATGCAAGCAAATCTGATCACTTTCAAGCATAGTATGAGGCAGGGCATTACTAGATATTTTTTTAAGCCACTCTAAACCTAATATATGTTTTCTGCTTTTGGGTAAACGAGTTTTTCAGACTGTTCGATTTTTCAAATAATTTTTCAGTCCCCGCAATGTCCGGAAAATCAGTTCGTGGGTGTATTTCCCCCTGCACCGGTTAATTTGGACAACTCTTGGAGCACTTCAAATGTGCAACACAAAAGAGTAGTAGTAGGGCTAGCGTCCAATCGAAACAAAGCAGTGGAGTCAGCATCATGATCAGCGAAATTGATGCGAGTGACAGGAATGCCGAAACACTTTGTGCCTATTTGTGCTTTTATAGCCTTTATTCTTGCGTTTGTTGCCATGTATAACACAGCGTTGGCCGTGTGCCTTCTTAGCTGCGTGGTTGCTATCCATGACCCCATAGCTAGCGATTGCGGTGTTGTGCACAGTGGCCGTGGTAAACAGCAGTTTTATTTTGACTTGTGCGTAGTCACCATGCATTATCTTGTCGACAGAGACACCGGTTTCATGCTCGGCAGTTGTGGCAAACACTAGTTTCGTTCTGACTCGCTGCCTGTGTGTCAGCCGTGTTCCTTCAGAACTACGTGGTCGCCGTCCATGATCATGTTGATAGCAACCAAAGTTTTGTCCTCAGTGGTTGCGGCAAAGCGTAGTTTGGTTTTGACTGGAGGTGTGCAGAACTGCATGACCGTTGTCCATGATGGCGTCATTAGTGACTGTGGTTTCACTCGCAGCTGTTGCGGCAAACAGTTGTTTCGTTTTGACTCCGTGCAATGGCTCCAATGTCACAAACACGGCGGAAGCTGTTTAGGATGAAAAGTATCGGCTTTATCGCAACGGACGGACAATCTATTGGCAACCAGCTTACTGACGAAAGAACTGGATTTGCGCGCAGTCGAGAAAAGCATGTCTCAGACGAAGACTCGCTGTGGTCGTGCTGTGAAGAACCTGCGAGACCTTCGCTTCTGCGAGTGCTAATCACTCACAAGAATCGCAGCTTCCATGTTTGCTTTTGTACAAGCTACAGAAGGGATTTGCTGGTTCATTCAGTAAATTCAGTCGCCTTCCATTGATTCGGCCGGCATAAAATTGATCGAATTATCTGGCTTGTCGAAGTAAATAGATACAGAAAAAAAATTACAACACACAGCACTGATTCACTTAGCAGTATATGCCCAATTCTAACATGCCCCTGAATCAAACGTGCCCATTTTTTATTCCAAAATAGAAAACTAATGTAGAAGTGACATTAAAGCTGCTAAACAAACTAAATATCTAACGTGCACTTGATTTTTTAGCAAGAAAATCGGGAACGTTCTAATATGTGTTGCACAATGGCAGCAGGTTTCCTAGCATCAGCTTTTCTGTGGTACAATCGTGCTGTAGGATAAAACACGAACGTGACAAAGGCGGTTTTGGTTTCATATCAGATTGCACCGTGCAGGCAATTTCCTGCCACATTTTCAAAAAAATAAGAAGGCTCGCATTACAATTGCGCTAATACTGTAAATAGTCATTGTGAGCCTTGGCTTGTGGTAATTGCATTCTTCCATTTCGTTGCGGCATAGTACAGCACTTTTTGGGCATGGGGCCACATCATGGTAAGAGTCCCTTTTAAGCATTGTGCTCGTGGGCTGCCGCTTTCTTTCTTTCCTCCAAGGGCACCATATAGCAGCAGGACCGTAAAACATTTGCTGCCATCTGTCCCCAAGCAGACCAGGGGTTCACCCGATCGGTCCATTTGGGTCACGTCCCCTCTCTTTTGGAAGCTTGATCCAACCGCAGAAGGGGGGGGGGAGGTTGGCATGAGGAAAAGCTCGTAGATGGTTATACAGTAGGTACTGAATTTCAATTCTCCCGGTCAGCCCTTTTGTGGGCTGGCCCAGCTGAAGGTAGTCGGTCCCGAGGTTGGTGCATACCTGTTTGCTGCTCCTGTTCTAGAGGCTACACCAAAGAGGTGGAACTCACTCCACATGTGTGGTTGCACTGCAGCGGGTCACTCTCAACGACTCCACTGAGCTGACGGAACATTGCCCTGGTAGCGTGGTCGTTGGGAGCCGTTCTCCCGTATAGTGGCGTGTTTACATCATTTTCTGATACTGATGTATCACCCTTTGAATTAACCGCAGTGGAATCAACAGAAGTCTACTGTAAAAGCATGTTGAGTTAGTAAGCAATTGTTTGTTTTCTTGATACCCTCGATAATTTGATGTTGGTTAACTCTTAAGTGTTTCGGACGAGCAGAACTCGTCCTAGCCAAAGCGTCCCGAAACTGTTTTGGACAAACGCAGCTCGTCCCGCCAGAATAGGTTCTCCTCTTGAGCGTTCAGGACGAGAAGCGCTCGTCTACAGCTTAGATGGTGTATTGCCTGCCAGATGGAAGCACTTACTTGATGCTTTTGGTTTCTCCTGTGGCAGGAGTGCGGTTCTTGTGCTCCTGACACCTAACACTTTCCTCACTAATATCAGCAGGTAGCAAATGTGCTTGAAGTATATAATTAGATATATTGTAGGTATATTAATTTCATGTGTAGCTTCGCTATGATGATGTATCACGATGTTTGACTGCAGACCGCCTCCAGGAATGGCCCTCAAACCCCCAACACCAAGAAAGCCACCAACCCCTGGGAACCAGTTCTACTGCGAGCCGTGCCGCTCATCGCTGACCTCTGAGCAGCAGCTGCAGTCGCACCTGCAGGGCGCCAAGCACAAGGCACGAGTGGGCGGCCTGTCCACCGCAGTCACAGCGCAGGTGGTGACTGCGAATGCTGCGGCAGCCATGGCTGCGGCTACAGCTGCAGGCACCATATCCAGTGCTGGAGGCCGGCCCTCCCAGCTACCACAACCATATGTGGCCTTTGTGCCTGGGCCCACCATGACCTGTGGTGAGCAAGTTTCGATCTCTGCCAATGCTTTTTCTCTGTTCTTGGCCGCACTGGAATTGAAAGCAAGCTTATATGTTACGTGCTCCATTCAGGGCTGGTCAGTATTGACGATAAATACTTAAAGGGGACGCTTCACTTAAGAAAAAGCTTTAGTTTGAGGCTAACTCCGATTTCCCTTTTCAAACAGATGTAAAATGTAGAACATTTTCTCTACTAGTCTGCATCAGAAGTATGGGAACATGGACGCAGTGTTTCGTGCAACCTATTTGTATGGCTTCGTACACAGCAGTCACACGTCTCACCAGGCCCAATCTATTTAAGGAGAAAACTGCAAGTCATTATGATTTAATTAAAACTTAAATGGCTGTATAAGAGAATGCATCCTGTGATGGGAGCAGGTGCAGCTGAGAGAAAAAGCCGAGAGAAAGAAGGTGCAGTGAGACGGCAGTGAAGGGATGCGGGTGTCTAGCAGTTGAGTGACGTGAAGTGGGGGAAGGGAAACGAATGATGAGAGGACAGTGAATGCTTGGGAAAAAAAAAGTACCTAGGAGGAAGCCCAGAAACCAGTCGAAGTTTTCTGCATGCAAAAGTCTTCCTGGCAGAGGAGATTGCGCCATGAGGGAGCTGCCGGCACTTCTCACACATGACCGTTGCGTTCTCAGTTTCGCATGATGTCACGGGACATGCATAACCGCGCGTCCTACAATCGAAGTATTTAATGTAATGTCTTCATAGCAAGTTAGCCAGGACTGCAGTAATTTGTTGTAAAACCTGTGATGTCACAATATCAGGGGACGTATAAGTAGAGTTCCACTATATATGAATTTAGCACTTAAATCATACTGTTAGAATGCCTATAAGGGCTTTGCAAAGGTCATACTAAGAGTAGGACCTTGAAATTCTTACTCTTGAAATACTCTTGAAATTTCATAGTTGTCGGAAGCACTTGTTTTAAGGAATTGACAACCTTAATAAAAGATTTGCTTGCTGTAATTGCTAGATTTTACCTTCTTCGTTGAAATGCTACAAATCTCATTAAATTTGGTGCAATGATTGCCAGAAAAGCTATTTCACCATTATGATGTACATTTAAACCTCAATATAATGAACTTCAATATAATGAAATTCTCAATACATCATAGTATTTAACTTTTAGTAACCTCTTATCCATAGAACACCATGTATTTTGAACCTCAATATAACGAAGTGTGTTTGTATGCGATTTCAATATGACCAAATTACTGCTGCTACAAAGGAATGCCGAGACAGTAACTGGAAACTTCCGTGGAGGCAAATGGTCAAATTATTGAATTACAAGCGACTGCTTGCTAAACACACCTCTCAAATCGCGCACTACACAACAAGAGGAGCCGCCGAAGTGGAGCCTCGTCATGCTCTATACGAAGCCCAAGTGCGATAAGATCCTATCACACCTCGCGCACTATTTGCTTTAAGTGCGAGTGAAAGTGTGCAAGGGTGAAACAAGAAAGATGGTGGCTTCCCAAGTGCCGCCATCCCCCCTTTTGTTTACAAACGATCTTGAATTGCACGCAGAAGCAACAAAAAGCAGTGACACAAATGACGTGCAATGCATTTTTGTCACACATTTATCGGTACATATTCATAAGAGTATAGTGACATCCAGAACACTGCCAATGTAGTCTCTATGTATTGTATTTCCTTGCCTGTTTGCTGTTTCATTTTCCTTTCCAAGTTTTCTGCCTAATTACTGTTGAATGAGCTGACTTCTTCATTCAGCATCAAAGCATATTACCCACTGCACGGTGTAGGTTATTCTACCGTTCGGTCAAAATGGTGGTGTATGCAGCACTTGGACAGTCTGCGTGTGTCGCAGCATTTTTATCAAAAAAGAAGGAAAGAAGCTTGCCTGTGGCATCATCAAATGAATAAATGCAGTTCGCAATATTGGTATTGGAAAATATAAGTGCATCTAATTTTAAGGAATGTCAGGAGGAGACGAAGTAACATTAACTTTGCCAGACATCCCACAAGTCGATGCCGCAAACTCGGTAATGTAGTCGGTTGGAGCAGGGAACCAGCTATACTGTTAAAATGGATTTTCATGATCTCTTCTCCGCAGGAACTGAATTTTGCTATGTTCGACCTTACAAGGCGCAAGGAAAACGCTTCATGGTAAAAACGTCAACGCCATTACTGTGTCGCGACAAAAATTAACACCTGTAACATGCGTTGCATGTATTTAATTTGTGATTGTGACGTCCCTACAGCGCCTTTCTTTTTTCGTGCTGTCAGTGTTGCAGTGAGCCATTCTCGCTGTTGCGTCGAAAGGTTTTAGTGAAGCTCTTTTGTATATGTACAGACCTGCTGATGGGAATTGAACCCCCGACCTCAGGTTCAGCAAACGAGCCGCTGTGGCAAAGACTTGTAGTTGTCCTATTCAGCTTCACTTAAGGAGACACTGCACAGAAACATTTAAATCAGGTTAAATTCAAAACGTACACTTTCAGAACTCTTTGGTCATTCCACACCAAATGCACGAAAAGGAAGCTTAAAGCTCCCAATGTTAATTTTTTTTTTAATTTTCAGAATTTTGTAGGTTTAATAACTTGCATGCCCAAGACATATTGTGTGGAAAAAGATTCACTGCCTGTCAGAGCACCCTTTGAATTCTCTTCTCAAAATCGGAACATGATGTATACGAAAAAAAAAAAAGATCCCCAGAATGGAAGCTTAATTCTAAAAAAGTGGCAGTGCCAAGGTGTGCATTGCAGTGAAGATGCACCACTAGTCAACTGTACAATATAGTGTAGAGACCTGTCTTTAAAAAAGATGTTCTCAACTGAAACACAGTTTACTTCAATAAAGCTTTCTAAAACAAATTGTTAACTGTCCTTCTATGAAATACTTGACCTTTCACATTTTTCAAATGGACCGCCATTTCCTGACGCTAATGCCTTTCGGCACTTTTCGCGTTTGCGAGTGGCCGGGTTTGACGCTACAGCCGGTGCGGAGCATCTCTTGACGACTCACAAATATGAAAAGCGCGAAAGGCATTCGCATCAGGAAAAGGCATCGCTACAAAATCGCAGCCCTACGAAATTCTGAAAATTCTTTTTAAAAAAAGAAGAAAAAATGATGGCAATTGAACCCTGATGGGAGAGCTTCAGGTTTCCGGGTGGTGCATATCGGTTGGCATACTCACTCGCGAGTACGCTGATTCATACTTGCTTCCAGACTCACTTCACAGGTGTGCTACTGAGTGTCAGTGTGTGTCTGAGAGTGTGAGTGGATGTGAGTTTTAAGGGGAGTGCATGCCAGTGAATTCGAGTGGATGTGAGTATGAAAAGGAGTGAGCGCTAACTAACACGAATACAAAGGTTAGTATAAACAACGGTGACTATCAATGAGTGAGTGCCTGTGAGTGGGTGTAGACGAGAATATACATGTGGATGAACGGTGGTAAATGTGAATGGGCGGTGGCAAGTGTGAATGGAAGCGACTATGAACTTCAGTGAGAGTTGGCTAGTATGAGTGGAAAGGCATAGGAATTGGAGTGGGTGCATAGCCTGCGAAAGTATTAGTGAATGAGTGTGTTGTTGTAGCTTCGTGTGCTTGGCTTGGAATGACCCCATTATAATCAATTTTTACACTAATAGGTTAATTATTAGGAAAAGAAAAACAAAGGTCAGTTTTTATTTATTGTACGTCACTGTGACATCACAGATTGCAGAGTTTTCTCGTACTTGGGCTGTTGTGGCCCAGTAATAGTTCTTGCTAAGTGCAGCCTTGGTTTCTTTAAGAATACTCTCTTTCTCTTGTCTGTCCTTATTGATACGAAATTTGCTGGGCTCGAGCAGATGCCGTCTAAATTCACGACGCCAGGGTGAGCTGTTGTGAAAACTTAATATGGCATCACTGCCCGTTTATTGTATTTTCTGACTCGCCAAACCTCCTCTCACGGTAAGAATGGATGTGTTTGTATTGCAGAAGGGTAATTTACTGATACAGCTCAAATTACTGTTGTCTTCAGTGTCCCTTAGGCCTCAACAATGTAGGCTGTTTGGTTCGTACTTCATACGATTTGTATCAATCTAACAAAGACGCCACCGCAGCAAAGCGTACAGGACAAGCACGTCCCGTCTTTTCTCACACATGTCTAGCCTCCTTCTCTGTGGTGTATCTTGATTAGCACAATGTAAATTTCAGTGCAGGAGATCTACGTAGCATGCATTGAAATGCTGTGCCTCTTCCCTTTGCAGGGACCTGCTAAATCTGTGGGCAATAGGTCCCTTGGCCATTGGAGTGACTGCAGGTTCTCAACATCATCACCTAGACACTCAACAACCAGCAGGGTCTTTCTTGGAAGTTGGTGCCTCTGTCCATACTGTTATAGATACTACAGTCGCATTACTACTAGACAGCTTGGTTGTGTCATGTGTCTACGGCAACAGAATCCGTGCTCATACACCCATTCACATTTGGACACACATTGGCGGTGAACGCCACCTGTTGGTTCTTTAGGGGCAGCCACTGCTGACAGTCCCAAGGCCCTGTCACGGAGCAGTGCAGTAGTCATGTGTAAAGAAAGCATGGATAATAATTATAAACTCACACCCATGAACATGTCTGTGGCTTCCCCTTCTTGTTTTTGAAAATTTATTCTATTGTGATCTCCTTGTTGTCTCTCACTTCAAGCAAAAAGAGACTGCACCGTTTCTTTTGCTAAGGTATCTGTGAGCAGCCATCACTGAGGAGAAAGCATTCAGCATGAGTGTCAGTTGTGGAAGAGGCCTTTAGAATTTTGCATTAGTAAGATCTTGATGAGGGCTAGTTGGTTCATATTTAGAAGTGAGGTGAAACAGCGCGAAAAAGACGAGGACACAAGGAAACAAATACCACAGACAAGCGCTGACTGCCAACTGGAAGTTTATTTGAAAATCACCGGACATTTATAGCTTCATCAGCATAGGCATGCGCACATCATTCACAAAAACATCTGCAAATCATCATTTTAATCTTTCTTCCAAAAATGTTATTTCTTTTCCCGACAAGGCAAGAGAGGGAGTGCTCACACATTTATCGCCTTCCTTTCTTATATGAAAGGCCTCTATTATCTCCCTTTCCTTCTTGCTCTTTCCTTTCCCTATGAATTTAGTCTTTTCAAATATGGGGGTGCATTGGCACTTCTTACAGTGTCCAGCTAAATGACTCCCATAGCCATTCTTTAGGTTAGTGCTGTGCTGACGGAAAGAGCAAGAAGGAAAGGGAGATAATAGAGGCCTTTCATATAAGAAAGGAAGGCGATAAATGTGTGAGCACTCCCTCTCTTGCCTTGTCGGGAAAAGAAATAAAATTTTTGGAAGAAAGATTAAAATGATGATTTGCAGATGTTTTTGTGAATGATGTGCGCGCATGCCTATGCTGATGAAGCTATAAATGTCCGGTGATTTTCAAATAAACTTCCAGTTGGCAGTCAGCGCTTGTCTGTGGTATTTGTTTCCTTGTGTCCTCGTCTTTTTCGCGCTGCTTCACCTCAGTTCTAGGCCTTCAGAGCTGGGCTGAAGTAAAGCCCCTCCATCCAGACGCCACCGCCGCTCTTTTAAGTAGCGACAACCTTTGATGTGCACTGCCTTTTTCCCTCACACCAAATCCGGTTCCGACATTTCCGGTTTCAAAATTTCCGGTTCTGGCGTTTCCGCTTCCTGGAGTTGCGCTGCGGGAATTTCTGCTTTGACTGCCGATGGTGAGACGCCCGCACGTGCTTAGCAGCCGGCGCTAATCTGAGTAGCTCAAGCTCTAGCCCATGGTCTTACACCATGCTCTTGCCACTCCACAGAGCGTCATCCGTGTGCATCTGCGCACTTTAAGAATACTCTCTTTCTCTTGTCTGTCCTGATTGATACGAAATTTGCTGGGCTCGAGCAGATGCCGTCTAAATTCACGACGCCATGATGAGCTGTTGAGCTGGTGGACGACAGGCAAAGCGTGTGTACGCTGCGCGCACACGCTTTGCCTGTCGTCCCCTTTCGTCGTGCTTGCAGTTTCTAGATCTGTGGCAGTCACCATAAGAAGAATGCAAAGAGGACAAGCTGTTGTATTCCGCTGAAGTAGTAGTTCGCGGTCGCTGTTTTCCAAATGCACGAAAAACGGCAGTGGTTTCCGAGCACCCAGGCACTACATTCCACTGTACGTTGCCTCTCATGGCACAACCCGTCGCACGTTGACGCAAAGCAGCGAACACGACCAGATCGCTGTTTACAATAGGCGGTGGTTCTTGGATGGAATCGCATTAACAGTTTAAACCGCAGCTGGTGCAATTAAACCTCTCCATCGACGCGAAAGTAAACAAGGATAAAAAATATAGCGTCACTTCCACTCAGAACAGGAAGCTGAAGCCACGTAAGTTCCGCTTGACGCCGGAAGCTGAAGGGGTGAGTGAGAGAGAAGCGTGGAGGAGGAGGGTAGGTTGGCGGTACTTAACCTGGTCGGCGGTGGCGCGTGGATGGAGGGGCTTTAGGCTGAAGGGGCATCTTTACTGTGAGTTGTTTTTGAAGTTTCTGCTGGCTGGTGAGAAGCGGTTGCGTGTCAGCACTTTGCTTGCTTGGGATCAGTGGGTCATGTTTTGCCCAAAGATAATTGCCTGTCTGGGATAATGAATTTATATATTGATTGCAAATATGGTTTTTGTGCTGGCATTATTCGTGAGATTTTGTCGTTCTTGAGCACTCGAAACTGGTTGACAACATTTTGCCATACATATATTCATCGTTAAGATTGGTTGGTGAGGAGGCTTTTTAAGAGAATCTTTCAATCTTTTTTTTAATGTAATGATTGCAAACATTCTTTGAACCATTCAATCAATTTAATATACCAAAGCCTTTCTTATCGTCTATACATAGACCATCGCATTTGTCCAGTTGGTTTGTGGGCATTCCTACTCGTAGTTTTCTAAGTGCAGCATCATTCTGTGGGTTTGCTTGTTGGTAGCAGCGTTATTGGTTTGCCAGAATAAAAAAAGTGATTAATCATCACAGTCCATTCTAGTTGTTATATAAGCATCATGTCTTTTTCTCTCTGCACTCAACTCTGCGGGGAGCTTATTTTTGTATGAGTGTGGATGAGATTGTGTGGATGTTTACCTCTGAGTGAACCACAAAATTCAATGTTACCTGATGTTCATCATTTTTTATGCTGGCATTACATCGGGGAATGTTATTAAATGTCGACATATGTGCAGGAATTGTTGCTTCGAATGCAGGTTTGTTGACTCTGTTAGGCTAGAATGGCTTGTTTCGTTGAAAGCTCAGCTTTCTATTTTTATGGGTTAATTTCAATCTGATCAGCGTGTGTATGCATGGTGTAGTCTTATGCGTAGCATGCTGGGTTGAATTGCAGCAGCACTTTATGTTCACATAGCTGTTGATCTGATGTAGAGCTGTTTGTCGAGTTCCTGGCCCATTATCTTCACTGCAGCTGCAGCTTCTGGTCATATTTTAGCATGGCACGATGGTGTTGAATGTGTTGCGGTGCAACACGTTTTAAGGCATTATTGCTATTATTATTTTTAACCTTTTCAACTCGCGAAGTGCAAAGTTGTGGTGTTCCATCATGTATACTCTCTCCCCTGTTTGAGAGGCATTGATTGCCAGAGCTTTTATGGGTAATTTTTTCTTCGTGTGTGGATTGGGTTTTGCTGTTCTGTGATAAGTGTAGTGATGAGCTTGTATACAGCAAACGGGGCTTTTTAGCTCTTCAATTTCTGCAGAATACCTGTACGAACGCCTTTGCTATTCGCCGGTGCTCTGCAAGACTTGTACTGCGGTCTCGTGTGGCACACTGGATTAGGCCGACAGGAAAGCATGCAGCAGGCTGCTGTATTCCATAAATATAGAAGCCTCTACCTGTTTGACAAATTTGCTCTTCAGCCGTATGGCAGTTCTATAGAAAAGTATTGTCTAAAGAATGCACAAGAAATTGCATATACATCTTGTTGTTGACAATAGCTGCCTGTGTTTTTACAATGCGTGCTTAGTGGCACCAAAACTGAGGGATCACGTGAACTTCTCTAGTGGAAGTTACAGTACCGGCTGTTTCAGGAAAGGCTTTCAGTGGTTGCTGTACACTGCGGAGCAGAGATTAACTTTGTCGGTAGTAATGCATTTTAGGTGACGAGTGTTGGGGCTTACGCGGCAATCAATGATGGGTCACTTAAATAATTTTAAATGTTATAGAGTCAACTCTAGCGGCCATGTGTACAGGCCATGTCGTTATTGCAAAATTAGGGCCAGCCAGTTTACAAAGCATGTTTATTTCTAAGGAGTATTGTGACTAGCAATAGATTTAAAAGAAATGATGGTGACCAACCAAATCTCAATATTTACTTGGCTAAAACTGTTAAGTTGTTTAATCAGTGTTCGTTAAATTCGAGGTTCGATGTTTCTCGACAGGCCTGTGGTTTGTGACAACTGCCTGCACAGAACTAAGAATCTAGCGTATTGCATTATACAGGAAAAAAGCAATAACTTAATCATTCAAAAACTACAGACCATAGCAAGATGCGGTTTTTCACATGAATGCACAGGAAAACATAGGAATTCTGTTCCGTAATACATGTTATAGCCAGAGTAGTTACAGTTGAGGGTTCCTAGTGGTCCTTAAAACTGCCATTTTCAAGGCCTTGAATGCCCTTAATTTAAATTTTACAGAGCATAAAAATCCTTGAATATAGCTTTTTTCTGGGTTTGTAGAGTTTTATTTGTGTATTTGACCATGGAGGCTCTTGCAAGCCCAGAATCGAGGGAGCTTGATTTCATTTTTGTGGTGGAAGCCATCTTTTTTGGTATGGCTAGTGATGGTTAATGTGTAAAAAGCTTAGCGAGTACCTTTTCTTACATTTTTTGTGCAATAAAAAAAAAAGCTTGCTGTTTGTTTAAGGCAGGCTTTTATTTTCAAGATGTTTGGAATCACAGTTCTTTTATACTTGAAATTGCTTTACAATAGCCTCAGAATTCCTTGAAAACCCCTAAATGATTTTCCAAAGAGGCTTCTACAGACCTAGTTACATTTGTAACAATGGATTACATTTCAGTTTGGTCAACAGCATCACCGTTTGGTGGCAAGTACAGATCATGACTATTGATTTTTTTGTTCCGAGAAACAAAATACATTTTTCTGTGTGAAACTGCAGCTTGCTAGGGTCTATATGTATGGCCAACACGATGCTCAAATTATTAATTTTTTTCTTTCGTGTTTCACTGTATATATCTGAGCAGATGAGCCCCGCTTGCCTTACAAGCTCAAGAGTGAGTAATGATGCTGGTTATGTGATATGAACTGGGGTTATGGTGTGCATGAAGAGCTTATAGGGGGGGAGCTGCAGGTGTATGGCAGCTGGTCTTGCTTGCTGCTGGTCTCAGTTGCTGGAACTGTGTGCCGTGTTTCTGCAGACGCGTGTATTAAGAGTGTAAGAATAGTGCTATATGCGCATTGTCCTTAGCATGCCGTTTTTTGCCTGTGTACTTTACTATGTGTGTTATTACTCATAGGGCGAGATGGATCTCTTGATATCTGTATCTATTTGCGATGCATTTTTGTCATGTTAGCAGTAAAATAGTGTGTATGTGAGTGAGTGGGCAAGTGTGTTCATATAATGTGTGAAACTGTGAGGATAAGGACTGTGTGTGTGTGTGTTGGTTCTCATTTGCTGGTGTTGTTGGGAGATTCATTTTGCACCTACTGGGTAAGAAGTGTAAAACAAACTGAAGACAATTTGGTGCTTCGGTACGCTACTTTTCGCTAGATGCCATGCTCTAAAACTTGCCTTTCTGGTTCAGTGCTAGCAAATTTACCAACCGAAACTGACTGATCTTTTTTTTTTACTTTGTTGTAGAAACCACTAGTTGCAACTCTTAAGCTATCAAAAGGTGTGTAAGTATAGTTATAAGTCCGATTTAAAAAAGAAAATACTTTCTGAAATTCATTGTCTGTCAAGAATTGAGGAATAACATTCAACATCCATCGCCACTTTGCAGAGCTCCAAGAAAACCTTTGGTAACCACCTTAATTTTCCAATTACTAGAATCGTTTTCTCTAGCAGTAATTAAGCTAGCACTTCTTGCCACTTCAGACGTGCTGTACTTTCATAGGGAGAGACACTTCACCAGAAGTAGAGATGTAGCTTGCATAGTTACATTGGCTTTCAGAGCAAAGTAGAAAGTCTAACGAAGTAAAGCAGTCGCATTAATGGCAGTGACCCAATTGGGCACCTTGAGAGCATTGCAGTTAGTCAACAAAATGTTGCTACTCCTTGAATCATAATGTAATAGCCTAGTCTTGCACTGTGCTTTTGATAGACTAATCTCACGGTGGAGTTGCACTCTCCCACTGCTGCTGCAAAGAATGCCGGTAGCGAAAGTCTTCAGCAGATGGGACAGCGACGGTCTTTCGGTACGTGTTCCTTCTGGCTTGCCAAGTGACCACTCACTGTGAGGCTGGCATATTTGGTAATCATAATTCCTAAATGTATTCTTTCAGTCTAGCCTGTCGAATTTCTCTTTAGTGAAAGAGATAAGGACAAGGCGTCTTATCGTTCTGCATCCCCCCATCCCCTTTACTGTGGGGCAGCCAATTGGGCACCATCATGGTTAACCTCCATACCTTTCCTTCTCTCTCTCTTGGGTAGTATTCTCAATTGTTCACTTTGAGATGCAATCACTTTCATGAAATTTCGAATTTTGTGTGGCTTGCATCGGTCATGTTGGCGTTCAGGACGGACAGCATTGCAGTGGCTAGCAAGAGCATTCTTATCACAGGACTAAGAATGCTTCCGCTCATAGAAGCAATGTGCGAAAATGGTGGTGTCCTTGAAAGTAAACAACTGAGAATACTGGCCCAGAATTTCACAGCTGCAGCATGGTTGAGAGGATTCGCTTACACAAAAATAATCTCCCTCTCTTTTTTTGAAGCAGAGAAAGAACATTTTAATAAGTATATTCTTGTGACACAGCTGATCCAACGTTCCAGTCAAGGTTGCCTTTAGTCTAAGTACAGCAGAAATGAGGAGATGACTACTGCTGTCATAGCATAAGCCAAGCAGGTATATGCCCTTTAAGCCTGATGAGATTGGTCTATGACTAGCTGTCTTATTTTTTATGCCTCCTTTGTATTTTGAATAAGAAAGAAAGAAAGCAATGCTTTGAAGAGAAGGGTTGTTGCATTGTAGTGAGTCTTCGTAACTCTTGCATCCATCTTCGATGCAGCTGTGAAGTGAAAAAAATGTTTACATACTAATAAGTTGTCTTGATGCAGGTCAATGCTGTGTGCTTACGTTGAAAGAGCTGGATGTGCAGTCAACAAAAATTTTATCTTCCCCTACAACGTCATGTACAGCACTTTGGCATGACTTGGAGAGTCATTGTAAAGCCCTTTTTGAGCACACAAGGTCCTGAATGAAAAGTTTGTTCAATAAGGGAATTTTATTATGGAACTGTACAGTATTTCATGTATTGGTGCACTCTGATTTCATTGGATAAAATGCTATCAAGATAGAAATAATACATGCATCACACAGTGACTGTCCTTCAAAGAAAGGCAGTCCAATTTATTCTAAAGCGACAAGATGGCTCCCATACTTTTTTGTTTGGGTCGACTGCCTTGCTGGTATATGCAGACAATCAGGCCGAGATAAATCGCTTCCATTTTTGTATACCATGCTGTTTTTCATGAAAGGTGTACTTTTGAATATAGGGCGAGTGGATTGATTGAAGTAGCGGCAGTTGATCGCATTTGTATTTCCCCTGCTGCTACAGATCTTGTGTGTACAAGTACCTTAGATGAATTTAAGAGTTGATAATAATACAGAGACATTTGTAGTTTTGAAAAATGGGAAAATGGAATCTATTAAGGTGCACACAGGCACTGCGGGACTGATGCTTTTCACCAAAAGCTTCATTGTCAATCTTGGGAGCGTTTTCAATCAGCAGTGTGCCATTTCAGCCCACCAGAACTCGACAAAACCACTCATTGTAGACTGTTGAAGGAGAATGGACCTTCTGTGGTACGAGTTCTGGTTTTTAGATTTGTGTACAATTAGTAAGTGCAGGAAAATGATAACTTCATTAGTGTCTCGCCGAGCACTCCTTAACATAGTGTTCGGGCATTGTTGCCGCTCATAAGAGCATGGGTATAAGATATGTTGTGTAATACCACAAAGTCCCGTTCTGACAAAAAAAAATTGTAAGTAAATGCAATTCATTGTGCAAGCATCTTGTGCAAGCTTGAAAAAAAAAAAATCCTATAAACTGCATTTCTAGGTTAGCAGGTGAAATTGAGCACTGTGTGCTCAAGTCCAAGTTTCAAGTTCAGATTGTGGTTTTTTGGGGGGGTTTTCATGAAGAGTGGTACGTGTATACCTGTTCAAGTAATACTAAGCCTCATGTAATGCAAGTTGAGACAAGCCACTTTTGACTGTTGTGGATTGTTTGTGTCATTGCTCTGTGAGTCAGCCATTTTGTGAGATTTTGAAGCATTTCATGGCCGACATACCAATGTTAGCCTACTATATTTAGCCTATTTCATGTGCTCTGCTTGGGAGGATTTGGATAGGGCAGACATTTAAAGAAGGTACTGACATGGACTTGTGAAGCGTTGCTGGTGCTTGTGACATTGGCAAGAAGGTCAACACCTTTTCTGTTGGTTATTACATGGCTGAGTCTTACCCGGCTGCTAAGCATTGCACATCATGGGAAGTTTGAACATGTTATTGTTACTGAAGGCAGTACAGTTGTGTAGTGGAAGGTGCACTGATATCGGGATGGATAATATGTAACGATTCTTTTGGCTTTATTCTATTGCTTATCCACTGCTCACCACTGGTGAAGCCTCCTAATAAGTGTGGGTTTCAGCTATTTGGTAACCTGTTTTAACTGATCAACAGTGTAAGTGAAAGATGCAGGACAAAAAGGAGGTGGCGTATGTCATATGTTTTTTTTTTGTCCTTCATATTTTGCTTGTGCTGTGAGTCTGTTACTGCTGGTAATGTAGGCATAGCACTATTTGGAAAAGGACTGATATTGGAGTTGTTGCAGTATCCTGGCCTAAACAGTAAATGAACACGATATGTTCGTTTTATGCTTCGGCATTGTCCAATACTGCTTGAGGGTTTCTTGATTTTCGAGCATTGTGGAGGGGAAGACAAAAGGAAGGGCATGGAGATTAACTGAATTCTTAGATTTTGTCCATTTGGCTGCTCTTCCCACGGGAAAGGAAGCTGGAATGCAAAAGAAAGAAGCGGCAAGCATTTAGACAGATCTGGTGAGCCTAGTGGAATTGTGTAAACTTCTGTGAAGTGTGGTATGATATTGGCTTGTTTCTGTTGCTGTGTATAGTTCACTTTTTGTAGTGGCTATACTGAAAATTTGGTACTTGCGAAGGGGTGGTACTTGGTAGATTCACCCAACTGTGCTGTTGTCGCAGCAGCAGACGAGCTCTGCACCATGCCATGTTTCACATGTCTGTGACTGTGCCTAGGTGCACATTTTGGTTAAGCAGGCATAGGCGATATAGGATATTTAACACAAGAGGACCAGGACCACTATTTCAAGTATATGTACTGTGGGCCACTTTTCAGAACATCTGAGCGTGTTTGAATTAAAAGGAGGTTACTCTCTGGCTCTTGCAGAAAAGTATTTTTCCAACCCCCTGTCCGGGCAGAATGTGTGCTCGTAGTGCTTTTCTCACTCCGTCAACCCGTCGCAAAGAGTTTTCAAAGTATATCGGCATTGTCAGTGTTCTGCAATCTATATTTAGAGTTTAGTGAAATAGTCCTTGTTCCAGACTTGCCTGATCTTTTAAAGGGGCTCCGACGCCCTTCTTTGATTGACAACCACAGACGTTGCTGAAATGGTTGGAGGTAGCATGTGAAAACGCAGCGAAAGAGTTGTCACAAGTTGTTGGATATCGAGTGTCTTTTTGTTGTCATAACACTGTTGGACCTCTGTGAAATCTGGAATGACGAGTCATCCACCGCCTTCCATATTTCGTAATTTTATCTATTTTTCTGCTCTGCACATTTCTGCAAATTTCTACCTGTGGCATGTACATTTGTCTTTTCCTCTTCTAGGCTCTTGCAAAGTGATGTTATGTACGATGTGAATGTACGTTGCTGCATTCCTTTTGTGCTGTAGGGTAGTAATACTTGGCTGGGTATTTAAGCTGCATTGAAAGAGTTGCTCGGAGCCCCTTTAGTGTGCTGCTATATAGTGGATGCTGTCGGAATGAGTTGCGGCCTTTAAGTAATATATGACTGGTTTTGTGAAGTGACTGGACACTTCCATTGCACCTGTCTTGTTTTTATTTTTCTGATCCTGAAGGCTTCACTTCTGCTGCAGTCACTGATCCAGTGTCTCCATGCAGGAATATTATCATACTGCAGCTGAAGTCTGGGCTTCATATGTGTAGTTTTAGAAGTGCTTGCACCGTTCTGTTTGTTAGCACTTATGTGACCACTTTTCTTGAGTGCTATGCTGCGATGTTCAGTGTGCTGATGCTGGCCATAGTGCATTTGGCGAAGTGAAGTTGACTCACTGTACTACTGTTTTCTTTGTTCACAGGAATAAAAAACAAGGAAAGATACTTGGTGCACTTTTGTTATCTATCTGCTAGGATTGGCACACTAGAGTGGAGAGACTGCTAACTGTAAAATTCATGATGTCAAATGCAAGTTTTACAGGAAACATGCATTAGTGGTTAAATGTAAGGCAAAACAATTGGCTGTAGTTTGCTAATTCAGATCTGGAGTATGCAAGTATGCAAGCTGTGTGCGATGGGTTTATTTCATCATGATACGTCGTTATTCAAATGCGCGAAGTAGGGAGGAGGTCAAAAATACTTGGGAGCAGATATGTCAGTTTTGGGGGCCTAGCCATAAAAGAAAAAAGAAGACTGAAAATGCTCCTTAAGCACATTACCAGAGCGTGTGTTAAACAAGCAGTATTGTTCAGTTTGTGTGGCCAGAGGCTTCGTATGGGTCATTTAGGGGGGGGGGGGGAGACTTAAAACATTTGAAGCTGAAAGACTGGGGGGGAAGCGGAGCGCCTTTGTTCCCAAGGACCGGGGTACCGTGGAGCTCTCTTTTACGCAGAGTCCTGTTAGGAAGCGAAGCCACTTCTATGTCGTGTGGTGGTTCTACAATTTGCATGGCTAATACACTGCAGGCGTCTAGGAAAGAAGACACTGCACTAAGTTACTGAATAGATTCTTGTGCTCGGTTTAAGCAGGTGACATTCCTTTGTGCAGCGATTAAAGAATCGGCGTAGATATTGGGTCTCCCCTGTGTAAGGATAACGGAACTTCAAGGTTAGAGAAAAGGAGGCTGTGAGCCCCTCCGCTTCAGAAGCACCCATGTTTGACTATCATTTTTGCCAGTTGTCGAGAAGTAGGGTAGCTTCACCTGCTGCACAGCTCTCAACTCCGTCGGCTGGTACCATAGAGTTTCCTACAAAAGTTTCTGGTGTTTCTGGTGCTGCGATTGTTCAGCTACCACAGGAGTGAAGGGCAGTACATGGATTTGTCTTGTCTTTGAGCTTGTGGCTTCATAAGTTCTTGTGGCATTATGTATCATCCTTTCTTTTTTTTTTGCGAGCGCCATCTAGAGGTGTTTACGAGGAACCGGGCGCGCCGCGTTATGGCCTCCGAGACTTGCATGCACCGGCGCGCGCAAAACTCGGCATTCGTGTTCGAGTTTCCGCGTTACGGAATTATGTTTCCTGGTATATTCAAATTACACTCCGACGCTATCCTGTCTCTGGGTTGTGTTGAGGTCGTGTTTTACGATTTTTCTTGCGCATTCTACTTTGAGGAATTCAATTATTACAGTAACATCTCAGCGCCACCAAGGGAACCTGGGTAGTTGTGGTCCGGAATGATTTTCGGCTATCGCCGGCATCGGATTTTTCTCGGCACCGGAGCGACCCTCCACGCTATCGCGTTAATATTGGGAGAGACTGGCTGAACAGAAATTCGTCGTCAGCGAAATCTATCTTCTACGCGGAAAGTGTAGGGAAACTCGAACTTCGCAGCGCTCGCGTGCGTGCACCTGCGCACCGCGCGTGTCCGGCCGTGGATTTGCCTCGCTGTCCTCGGTTTCATCACCGCAAGGCCTGCACCGAGTGCGACAGCCGATACACATAGCTTATGCTCCATTCGCTAAAAATATTGCCAGGGGCACGCCTCTCTCTCTCTCTCTCTCTCTCTCTCTCTATATGTATATATATATATACATACATATATATATATCTATATATATATATATATATATATATATATATATATATATATATATATATATATATATATATATATATATATATATATATATATACACAGTGAAGTAGACGCGCGTATGAAGCGCGTCTACTTCACTGTGAATATTTACCCGGACCCAGAACTGCTTTTCTTCTGGTGTGTGTATATATATATATATATATATATATATATATATATATATATATATATATAAACAGGCGCTGATTGTGGCATGACGATGACGGAACACGCTTAATGTGCTCAGAACGTGGTGGATAACATTTTCTCTTTTTTTCTTGCGTCTTGTTTTGCCAAGCAAACATGGTGATGATGATGATGATGATAATGATGAAGCCTCAAATAATAGCACTATGAGGGATAGGCCACGAATCGGGTGGTAATATGATTGAACCATAAAATAAATTGGTTCGTAAATAAATAACACAAAAGGAAAATAAATGAATAAACCAAGATGAGAAATGAGACGATGGTGCACGATGATACCTGCGGGAGAAGCAAAATATTGTTGCGTACCTTAACATTGGTCTGTAAAAAACACACTGTTCCAGAGCTACAAAGCTGCAGCCCTGGCGCTGTTAACCAGAATATGTCTTAACTTTAAAGCTCATACATTTCTGGATGAAAGCTATATGTGCTAACAAAACAAGCTCAATTGTTCTCGCGCTTTTTCTTTCCTTTGTTTCCTACATCTAAAAAAAAAAAATCGCACGGTCCGCGGCGAATGCTCACCCTGACCTTATTTAAAACAAAATAGTGCACCGCCGTTTAAGTGGATTGGATTGGATTTCCTTCTTCGATGGCACGTGCCCACTGCGGGGGATTGGCCAAGATTTGAATGGTATTAGGAAGATGTTGGTAGTACAAAAACTGGTAAAAGTGTCACGTGGAAACGGATTAAAATAATGTTTGAACAATGGCCATAAAACGACTCTTTCTTTTTTATTTGTTCGACACAATTCGATCTAGGTGGTTGAACGACTGCAGCGCCCCATTTGCATTTAGCGTAATTTTTTTAGGAAACAGGCTGTAAGCACCCAACAGCGCGTTTTTCATTTTGTGTTTATTCAACTCAACATACCAACAGTTCTCGCAACACTGCGTTTTTTACTGCTTGCTGACAATGTCCGCAAAGTTGAAACGTTTTCTTCGTCTCTTCATATTCGCCCACACGCAGCGCGAGATCCTCGGAGCACGTTTAAGGGCACGTGCTGCTTTCGAATGTGTCGGCCGCAACCTAGCCAGCCATGTCCACACTGTAGCTTGTCCACGTCTACAGTCAGCAGCACCTGCCTCGTGTCTCCTTCGGCAACACCCAAAGGACAAGGGCTACGAAGAGCTAGAATACTATCCTCCTTCGCAGGAGGGCTGCAGCTACCGCGTCTGCTCCATCGCCGTCGCAACTATTCATATGCGAACACAGAGACGCAAGATGACGCCATCAGAGTCCTTGGTCAGGGAAGAAGAACCCGACATAGAGGAGACTTCGCTCGACTGGGCCAAGCTGCTTGCCAAGAGCGACGATGAGAAAACGTGCTGGGCTGATTTCCGTCCCGTCGAAAAACGTTTCCACACCGAGCAAGCCGAAATTGCACGTCTGACTGCCGAGGACGTGGGTGAACTCAGGTCAGCCAATAACTATGCAGTTGTCGGGTATCCGGGAGCGCCTGAACGTCGACTCCCAGGCGTCGCAACCAACCCCGTGACGACATTCGAAGAGGCTTTCGCAAAATGTCCAGAAATGTTAAGGAAGGTGTACAAGAACGGTCTCAAGATATTTTCCGCAGTTCACAACCAAGCCCGAGCAATCCTCACTCAAGGTCACGACCTCATTAGTATTGGACGAACAGGTGCAGGCAAAGACTTTGCATTTTCCTCACCTGCTGCCTTGGTCCACATCGACAACCAGGCTCTTCCAAGAGAGGAGAGGAAAAGCCCTACCTGTCTCGTCCTGGTCCCGACACGGGAACTAGCCCAACAAATTGTGCGGGAAGGGAAGAGCTACCGAGGCATAAAGTCTGTGTGCATTTGTGGAGGTGGCAGTCGGCGATAGCAGATCGACTCTTTGAAGCAAGGTGTGCAGATAGTCGTCGTAACTCCTGGCCGGCGAACGACCTAGCCATGAACAAGTTCATTGACCTTAGATACGTGACTTTTCTTGTTATGAAGCGAACCGCAGTGGCAGCCGGGTCGTCAAACAGTAATGACAAGTTTAAGTTTTTCTTGACCAGAGGGCGTGCGTCGTCTCCTCTGAACATGGATGGATCCCTTCCAGCTGTTCAGCCAGAGAAGCCTTTTCTTGGTTGTCAAGGCTCCGTGATCAGCTCTTTCTCTGCATCTAATTATTTTGATATTTTTGCGTATTCGCGTTTCTTTCATATGTTGTGAAGTTCGCGTTTTCTTCTTTCTTTTTAATTTATGCGTGTCATTTATTGCCGGTTGTCATTCTGCACAGTTATTCCAAATGGCGCTGCGAGTATCTGGACAATGAGGATAATAAACAAAGAACAAAGCGACAGCACCTTCTAACTTCGGCTCCATGCTCCCTCAAGACTGTATTTAGGCACAGAAGCAATTGTGAATAGCTGGATGCATGAATGTTTGTCTAATATCGTCTCGCCGACAGGAAGTAGTACGTGTGACCTTGAGTGAGTGCATGGTGTTAGCTTTTCCACTGAAGTATTTGTTCAGACGTCAATTTACATACCGCTGCCTGTGCCCATGGACCGCGTGCCACCTTCACTGTCCTCGTATTTCATTCTTGTTCTTTTCATAGTCGTGTTGACTACACTGCATTTCGCAGCGTAGCGGTGGCGCTAAAGGTCAACTAACATGAGGACCCCTAGATAAAGCAAGATTAACTAACATAACTTCTAGCACTAGGGCATACTGACTTAGCACCCTCGTTAAGCGTTGCGCCAGCATGTACATCACAAAGTTTGCTTTCACATTTCACAGAATAAGAAGAACCAGAATGCTCGCCTTAGTGCATAGCGTTCGCCGCAAGCATTTCCCGGTAAAGATTACGGTTGCATAAGCTGCGGTGGTCGGGAAGCGTTAGAAGTCAATGACCCTTTAATGCTACCGTGTTTTACTCCGGTGTCGCGTCGGCGTCGGCGGAGTTGTCCGTGAGCGAAATCTACCCTATAAAGGTATATGCATACGACACACCTTGTTATATGATATGCGGTATATGCGGGTTATATTGCCACATCATTCTGTCACTAAAGTTGCCCATACCTTGTCTTACATTCTTGGTAAAGTTATCCGCAATTTTGAGAATGACATGGCCCACATACAAATGTCATGAAACAAAACACCGACAACGCATGCCTTCTTATGTTAAATATTCTCAGACTTAAATATAAAAAGTGCAAAACAATAACAGAAATCTGAAAAATGATGGACTTTTTTTTGGCGCGGCCGTGTACTTCTTCCGGGATCGGTCCACGCTAGAGGCCGCGTTTCTACCAGAAAGCTCACCTTCGTGCATAGCGTTCGCAGCCAACGTTTCCCGGTAAACATTGCGGTTGCATAAGCTGCAGCTAATCCACAAAAAGGGAGACGAAATAATTGAAAACTTATAGGCCCATTAGCTTACTTTCAGTATTGTATAAGATATTCACCAATTTCAAATAGAATAAGGGCAACATTTGACTTCAGTAAACCAAGAGAACAGGCTAGCTTCAGGAAAGGATATATTATAGTGGATCATATCCATGTCATCAATCAGGTAATCGAGAAATCTGCAGAGTACAATTAACCTCTCTAAATGGCTTTCATAGATTATGAAAAGGCATTTGATTCAGTGGAGACATCAGCGGTAATAGAGGAAATGCGTAATGAAGGAGCCTGGGAGGTATACGTGAATGTCTTTGCAAATATCTACAGAGATTCTACAGCTACCTTGGTCCTCCACAGGGAAAGTAGAAAGATACCTGTAAAGACAGGGGTAGACGGGTATGGGAAGGAGGCACAATCTCTGCAATGCTATTCACTGCATCTTTGGAAGAAGTGTTGAAGCTACTAAACTGGGAAGGCTCAGGAGTGAGGATCAACAGCGAATATCTCGGCAACCTTCGGTTTGTAGATGACATTCTCCTGTTCAGTAACACTAGGGACAAATTACAACAAATGATTGAGGACCTTAACAGAGAGAGTGTAAGAGTGGGGTCGAAGATTAATATGCAGAAGACAAAGATAATAATGAATAACCGGGCAAGGGAACATGAGTTCAGAATCGCCAGTCAGCCTCTAGGGTCTATGAAGGAGTACGCTTACCTGGGTGAATTAATCACAGGGAACACTGATAACGGGAAGAAAATTCATAGAATAAGAAAAATGTTTTGGATAGCATACGGCAGACATTGTCAGCTCCTGACTGGAAGCTTACCATTATCATTGAAAAAGAAGGTGTACAATCAGTGCATTTTACCGGTGCTGACATATGGGGCAGAGACTTGGAGACTGACAAAGAAGCCGGAGAACAAGTTAAGGACCGCGCAAAGAGCGATGGAACGGAAAATGTTAGGTGTAACGTTTATAGACAGGAAGGGAGTGGTGCGGGATCAGAGAGCAAACGGGGATAGCCGATATTCTAATTGGCAGTAAAAGAAAAAATGGAGCTGGGCAGGCCATCTAATGCGTAGGGTAGATAACTGGTCTGGTGGTCCATTAGATTTACAGAAAGGGCGCCAAGAGAAGGGAAGCGCAGTCGTGGACGGCAGAAAATTAGGTGGAGTGGTGAAACTAGGAAAGTGCGCAGGCGCAAGTTGGAATCAGTTGGAGCAGGATAGGGGTAATTGGAGATCGCAAGGAGAGGTCTTCGCCCTGCAGTGGACATAAACATAGGCTGACGATGATGATGATCACGCTGCAGTTGACGGGAAACGCTAGAAGCAGTCAGCGATCGTTGAATGCTATCGCGTTCCACTCTTGAAGACGAAGCTTAAGCGTCCTCAAATTTTCTTCCTTTCATCACAATCCTTTTTGTCTTGTTTAGGGGGGTCCCTTGCTGTGTTTTTTGTTTAAGTTTCGTTCGTTTGTTCCACTTTTCTCTGCCATGCAAACAAATGCTCCAACCGTTCCATTCCGATGGACCTATATAAGAAGCATTTGTTCGAACATATACTTCCGCCACTCTTTTTCGTTTTTCTGATTGCATTTCCGTTTTCCTGAGGGCGAGGGACAGTGTCGAAATGCCACAGGCTCGCCCTTCTTTTCGACCTTCATGATCATTTCCTTTGGTGTCGTGCACTCCAAATCCACCATACTGTTTCCGAAGCAGTCACGGTGTTCTTGACTTTGTTACGGGGCTATTTCAGGCTCTGTTTGCACGGTCCACCTATTCAAGAAAAGGCTTTCCAGTTGTGTCACTTGCATTGTTGGCTCCCTCCAATGGGTTGCTTATGTCTTCTGCCAACGGTACAAAAGGTGGTGTCGACTGTTTCCACAGGCTCAACTCGCGCAAGTCTCTTTCTCTCTTCGATATCCAGTTTGCTTCCAGATGAGGAAGTCATCCTAACTCTCATTGCTCCATCAGCGATCTCAACAAGTACCTCTTCACTACAGTTCATGAAAGACTACTGGCTCTTTGTACTTGGCTTCAGCCTGCGAGGTCACCCAATTAATTTCAGTTCTGTTTACTTCAGCCGCATTCTTTGCTCGTGTTGTAAAAGTTACGCTGTCGTTTCCACTTACTGACGGGCTCTTCGTTCCTCTGTCCGTGCACATGCCAAGTGAGGCAGCTCTGTGTATCTTCTTCCAGCGATGAGCTCCACTGCTACGAATGCATCCGGTACGATGAGGACATCACTGTTGCTACCCTCAACTCCAGTGGTCGCGAAATCGGCAACATACTTGGTCATCGTCGCATACACGTCCTTGTTGCCAAATGTAAAGCGCCGAATGTAATGCGACACTGCTTCCACGTTGCATTACTCAGTCGCCGTCGCCTGAAACAAGCAGCCAGAGCTACCGGTGTCGATCATCGCGATTAGCGGGGCCTTCCCGTTCCACAACGCGCTCTTCAAGCGCACTTCAATCGCCTTGGTTTGTCTCAGCATTCGACTCCGGCCACTGTCCCACCTCGCTGCAGTAGCGCATGATGTGCCCTTCCTTCCAGCAATGCCGACACACGACAGCGAGCCGCAGTTGCATACAGTTTCACGTCAAGTGTCCGACGCGGGAGCACTATTTGTCTCGTCTCGATCACTCTAGCCAACGCATCCTATATAGAAGGCCTGTGCACTCTGCTTTATGACGTCATGCCACGTGGACCGAAATTTCCATTCCCAAGCCCGGCGTGAAGGAAGCGGGGACAGATTTCGCTCGATTTTCTATTACGCTCAGGACAGATTTTCGCCCTGTCGGGGAAACTTTCCACGTCGAGGATTCCGAAGTTGCATGCGTGACTGCTGAGAAGGCGGATGAATTCAGGTCATCCAACAACGGTGCAGTTGTCAAGTATCCAAGAGCGGAGGAACATCCACCCCAAGGCGTAGAATTCAACCCAGTGATATAATTCGAGAAGACATTTTCAAAGTATTTAGAAATCTCATGCGACGTCTATTAGAAGAATTTCAAAAAAATGTCTCAGATTCGGAGCCAAGTCTAGTCAATCCTGCATAAAGGTCATGACCTTATTGATGTTACATAAACGGGTGCAGGCAAGACCCTGGCCTTCCTCATACCTGCTGCCTTGGTCTACGTCGACAGCCGGGCTCTTCTAAGGCAAGAGTGGAAAGGTCCGAGGGATCAAGTTCGTATGCGTTTATGGAGGTGACAGTCAGTCAGAGTGGATCGACGCTTTCAAGCAAATTGAGGAGATAGTTATCGCGACTCCTGGTCGGCCCAACGACCTAGCCACGTACAAGGTCAATGCCTTCAGATACGCGATTTTTCTGGTTATGGATGAAACGCGCCGCATGCAGAATATGTGCATTTAGATGGAGTTAAAGAAGGTCATGTTGGAAAACAAACTGGACCGTCAGACAGTGATGACAAGTGCCACTTCGCCAGATGGCGGGCATCGTCTCTTCGAAAAATACATAAACAATACCTTCCATTGTTCATCTGATCGCTGGACTTGACTGCCGAACACATTGTAAGCCGGAAGATGATCATTTGTGAAGAGAGCAAAAGATCGGAGCACCACACTTTTCTTTTTTCTTACCAGGCAGCCTCAATACAAATTGATTGTCTTTTTAGGCACAGAGACTATGGTAGATCGCCCGAGATGTGAATCTGACCTGTCGTGTCTGGTATCGACTGTGATTCCAGCTTCGGAGATCTCCTGGCCGCTCCCTCGCCTGAAGCGTGGAAAGCAAACACTTCTACAGCACTTCCACACACTCTGGGACCCGAGCCTGGAGGCTCAACTTCGGGCCATTGAAAGAACCAAGGAGGTGGCTGTAACGCATTGCCTGGTAGCCACCCCTCACTAAACCAAATCGACAAAATAAAGTTTACTCCTTCATCTACGGAGTCAAGCAGCAGCGAGAACATGCGCTATAGCCCTTTAGAACCTTCGGGACGGAATAAGGTGCGAATATTATTTCCGCTTTGCGGAAAATCCGCGGCCGCTTGGCCGGATCGCGCCCGGACCGATTTTTTCCGCGCAGATAAGTTGGCCGCTTTGGCCGCAGCCAATCGGAACCCGACAGAATGGAAGCGCTGGTGAACGAATGTAAACGAATGTCTTTCTCTCGACTTTTCGCTTCTGTTATTCAAAAGCGTCAAAACAGCAAGTTGGGCCAGTTGGTCGGTATTCATGGTAAGGTTTGTTACAGCGCAACACAAGACAAGGACAAAAGAAGGTATAAAACGACGACACAATTTTACTCGCCAATTGTCTAGTCGATTTTCAAGATTTGTTACTGCGCAACACAACACAAGGAGAAAAGAAGGTATAAAGCGATGACACGGCGCCGTGTCGTCGCTTTATACCTTCTTTTGTCCTTGTGTTGTGTTGCGCAGTAACAAATCTTGAAAATCAACTAGACAAGTGGCGAGTAAAATGCCAACGATCTCATCTTCTTCGTCTGAGCTCATCATTTTGCAGAAGAGGATAGCAGACGGGAGCGCGCCGACCCACGACGAAAAAAATATCGAAAGTGCGCGTACAAAAGTCAAAGTGCCGCAAGATGGCGGCACGTCTCTGAAATTGCTAAAGCCCCTTAAACTTCGTAAAGTAGTGCCACGCTTTGAAGAATGCCGCCTCCTCCTCGCGCGCGCTTGCCGAGGCCAACGCGGCGTCGCTATTGGCCTAATAGCATCACGTGGGCCCTCGCAGCGTGCATCAGCGCCATTTTTGCTCGTGAAGCGTCTACGGAGTGGCGAGGAGCGCATGTTGGCGCCGTTGCTACGCTCGAGCACTGTAGGCGACGCCACGGTCGAGGAGGGAACGTGAAAGAGAGGAGAAACGAGGAGGAAGGAAGGCGGAGGAGGAGAGTGTCACTACTTTACGAAGTTTAAGGGGCTTTAGAAATTGCTAAAGAAATTGCGGGATGCCCCGCCTTCCCAGCGACGCGGATAGCCAGACGACGCGGCTGGTCTGAACAGGCGCGGGCGCTCGCCGCCTCGCCGCTTTGAAAATCCGCTTGTCCGCTTAGGCGCTCCACTTTCGGTGTGAATGTGCCTTAAAGGGACACTAAAGGTTACCAGAAAGTCAAGTTAAAGTGGTAGAGCAATGTTCTAGAACGTCTAAGGCGTTAATCTAATCGCGAACAGAGCTTTAGTAACCGAGAAATTGAGGTAAATGCATGACACGATTTGAGACCCCCCAGCGACATTCCGGTACTAGCCCGATGACGAAAGCACTCCTCATAATTTGTGTTACTAATACTCAACTACTCGTATTAAAAATATCATTTCATTCGATTATAAGACGGAAGAAAATGCTACTTGTCTACGTCTATTCGATTCTAAGAAAAAATAACATTTTGACGTAACCCTTCAGTAGTATGGGTGGTCGAAAGGTTTCGTTTTCGCTCGACTCTGCGCGCTCGACTCTGCGCCACGCACGCTTTGAAGTTTCAGTAGTTTCGTTATCGCGTCGTGCTGTGCAGGTTCTGCTGGCTCGCGAAACTTTAATTTCGAACAAGCAGTGAGAATGCCACGTCCTTGTGATGTCGTGGGAAGCCCTCGTTGCTTTCCCGCTCCGGAGAGCCGGTGTCGAGGCCGCCGTCGTACTACGCAACGACGCCGGCGGCGCGAGTCCTCAGCAGCAGGTCGCGCTCGTCAGTGCTCAAATCGCTGAAGTTGAGCCCAGCATCGTGAGCCAATCTGTCGTTGTCAGGGTCCATTGTGACGAGCGTCGAAGTTTGCGTCATAGAATAAAGTACCAGCTTATGGTCGCGCGTTTCTCCCTCCGCTAGCCACGATACTCCTGCTTTCGTTCTGCTGTCGGCTCTGTCTTGGCTCTGTTTCTGGCCGCACGTTTGCGTTTTGCGCAGAAAAGCCGTAGCGCCGTCTGCGGACGCCGTTCTACTCACCGATGGCGCAACGTCTCTACGAGACCATGATGTCAGTACTCCTCGATCGGAGGGCGGGCGATTTGAACTGCGCTAGAGGTACGCGGACGCTTCAGAACGCATTTTCTCTTAAAATAAGTCTCTGCTTGGCACGAAACAAGCGTTTCGAGGTTTCTGGGATGGTATTTCAACAGTCCACGTTCACTTAATAGTAACCTTTAGTGTCCCTTTAAGGGTCGCCGACGTTACGGGGCGAGAGCTATATTTAGAAGGCGCGAAGTACATCCTCAATTACGACATCCCTTGCAATGTTCAACAATTCGTGCTTCGGATCGGACGGACTGCTCGCTTCACGGCTAGTCACTGACGGGACACTGACAGCTCGTCAATTCTGCGGAAAAAGCAAACCAAGGCACGTTGCTCGACCTCTGCGGAATGCCTGATAGCTTGGACAGTCGCGGTAGACTTCGCGGTATACGTCGCACTGAAGAAAAGATAACGTAGTTTTGCAGTATTCTTGCTTACTTCATTTTTGAAAATAAAATAAAATTCGTCAAGTGTGATTGTAAGTGGCTCATTATCTTTGTGCTGTGGGATTCTCATCCGTGCTCTTGGGACAAAGGAACGACAACACAGTAGTGCGAACAATCACAAGGGCATTTATTGCACCTTTCGTAGATAAATGCCTGCTATCCCCAAAACATGCCAATGGACGCGCGACAAATCTCGGAAGTCCGACTCACCGCGACCGGATAGCGAGCGAGCGAATATGTTCGCCCCATGCTGGATCCCAACGCCTGGTCGTTCGCGCGTACGGTCACGTGAACCATGGCGCGTTCGAACGAGGCCTCACGAGACGGTCTCGCAGACCACGGATCGGCGCACGCGCGGAACGTCCGCGCCGCTTGACGATCTCGAACCAAAAAGAGAGCGTGTTCTCCCTTGCGCCCCCAAGTAACCCTGCCGTGAGGCGGCGTTAGCAGCGCAACACTCGTGCCATCTCTCGTACTGCGCTTCAACCATGCCGACAGCCGTGGGCCCCAGGCCACGCGGCGAAGCCGCACTGCAGGAGATGGAAGCTTTGCGGGAAAAACAACACATCAGGGGACGCGTGAGAGTCGCGCATCTTCACAGTGCTCATCCCTCACTCGTTCTGATCATTAGTGCTTGGATAGTTGAGGAATGTACGTTTTAATTGAGGTACCTTGGTAGAAAGTGTAATTTCTCAACGAAATGAGATATTCTTTAGCTAATCGCCGGCCCATGTCTTACTACATTTTTTTTTCTTTGGAGGACCATTTCCCGAAGTCATAGTAAAAAAAATTACAGCGGAATTGTACGACCTAGCATAATCGCAACCCGATTTCTAGCAATACTGTTTATTTAGAGCAGTTGCAATGTCAGTAGCCTGTAATTTAATCCCGTGCTTGAATCCCATGCATGACTATTCCGTTTGACACTTTTGCCGCATATAATGCTTTCCATCAGACTTGAGGAATTTTCACAAAGGTAGTAATTCATGCACACACAATTTACTTTGCCAGAACATTGGTCATAGTTGGCCATTGGCCACTGGCCACTGGCCATAGCAGCAGCAGCAGCAGCAGCAACAGCAGCAGCAGCAGCAGTAGCAGCACGATGTCGACGAAAACTACGAATTTATAGGTAGTCAAAATTTTGGAACATCAATAGATAGAAGACAACAAGGGTGCTTCACTACCAACATAAGAGTCCTTGAAGGGTGAATTTTGACTCCAGTTTTCCTCTTCAAGATGTATGCCACACAATTATAGACATTCTTGTTCTAATTTTAACTGTAGAGAATAGGAAGTTAGGCCTCCAAAGCTGGCTATTCCAAATACCCTACTTAGGCTAGAGTAAAGAAAAAGCAAAAATAAGAAGAAAACATTGTAGCATAAAATATTACCAACCACGATAACGCACGAACAACGTCATGTAAGCGTGTTGTTTCTACACTGTGCTCCCTCCCCCCCTCTCTCTCTTTCTGTACCGATGTTTTCTCGCCACATTCTCTCCCGAGACGACATGCTGTATCCCGTCCTTCTAATCTACGGCCCTCGCGTAAACGGGCGCGCGAGCCTGACGCAACAATCGACGGCCATTATTCGCTACTCTCCGCCCGCTTGTCCTCGCTTCTCCAGCGGCAAGTGTATAGAGAACGACGACACCGCCACCACCGCGCGGCGGTCGCATTATTTCCTCGCCTCGAGCGCCTCCGTTCGCACGAGTAAGGTCCGAGGTCCACGACAACAGCCTCGGGCAGGCTGTACTGCCAAAATGGCGGCCCGTTCGCGTTTTCGCGCGGTTTTGTCCACCCCATAAACGAGAGGGCTCGTTTATGCGACGCGAGCCTTCGCGTGCCGTTGTCCACTGTTCAGTGCGCGTTTCTTCGCGAGGAGGTTTCTATGTAAAGAAGACGCGGACGAGGACCGAGGGAAACGACGGTGAGGCGACAACAAAATAAGGAGCGAATAAATAAGGAAGGGCAGCGCTAAGGCAGGGACAGGGAACAGGCGAAGAAGCTCGCAGTCAGATTTGTCTCCCTATTTCATCCAGCGCTCGCCTCTGCTTCCTGCTCCGCTCTGCCGCCTCTTTTTTTAAGAATGGTGGCTCTCTTGGATCAAGCAGAGGCCCCCGTCGCCCCGGGCTATTTCCTTGATGCCGCTGCCGGGAACACGCGTGCTTTACTTAATATTTTTTTTTTCTTAGCCTGGGAGATTTAGAGCTCGTCTCTGTTTACGTCCGTTTTCCTTGGTGGCCGTTACGTGTGTACGCATGTGTGCACAACGGGAGAATACGACCGCGTTAGGCCACGAGATGGCTTCTATTTCTCCACTCTCAATCTTAAGCTGCAATTTTCGTTTTCCTCTGGTCTTTCTTTCTCTTTTTCTTTTCTTTTCTCTTGTACCCTCGCTTCGTACGCACGCTCCAGGAGTGCGCAAAGCAAACGAAGCTGCGGTATTTCGTTTGACGCAAACGCTGCGTTTAGATAACGCTGGAGGAGTGGGCTAGAAGAAGAAGTGCTATTTAAACTTGTGCTCCGATTCCATTTTTGAAACATCTCCATATCTGACCGTAGCATAAAAAAGCAATAAGAGTAGGAAACAGCTACTTGGGCATTGCGATTTGAATGCATAATCCAAGGAATGCACATTGTAAAATGTGTAAGCCTTCTCTGGTGTTGTTTGATTCGGGCCCGTCAGAAGTGCTTGGTGGGAGATGGGACGAGACCTGGTGGGTTGCGCGAAGGTCACTTGCTCGTCTGTGCACAGTCCGTTTAAAGAGCGAGTGTGTGAGAGAGAGAGAGAGAGAGAGAGAGAGAGACGTTTTTTTTTTCATTCCCGCTAGAGAAGTTTGCCTAGCCTTACGCCCAGTGTCTGCTACTCGACATAACATAATAGATGGCTGATGAAAGGATATACACATCCCAGAATATAGACAGTTAACTACAGTGGCACTTCCAAAACTCGCTGCTCTGTCCGCGGGCATAGAGCGGCATTGTAAATTGCATATTACATGCAGAAGAACACTCACGATCGTGTCAAGTGCAACTTCAACAAGAAGTGATTCGTACGAGCGTCACTCAGTCGGATAAGGCGCAGGCACGTACGATTATTTCTATCAAGGCCACCACTATCAAGGCCCGTCGCGTTGGTGTTCAGATGCTGAGAACTCACGCACGCACGCAAGCACGCACGCACGTTGGTTCCTGTGGGCTTCACTGCAGAGAGACTCTTTCTGCGGGGAAGCTAGATTTCACGGGGCCTGCCTGTCAAGCGCAGAGTTCTTCGGAATATTTTTACAAGTAAGAGTACAACGGGGTGAAATTGACACCCTTTTTACGCGCAAGTTCTTACAAGTTTCTTTAAACCTACGTGCCCAATCCTCAGTGAAGGAGACAGGGGCCCACAAATGCCCCTCCAAGGAGGAATGATGTTATGACCTAGATATAACAGTCAACCATGAGCTTTTCGTCGAGATGTTTATACCGGACCGGCGCGTCTGCTTCCCTCAGTAACTCCGTGAAGATGCGATGATGAGTCATGTTTCGTGTTGGTGTTGCCACACGTTTAGTGAACTCACTCCGATTTCACCATTGCGTCGTTTTCTCACTGTTAGCGGCAGATGCGGCATGGATGTCTGGCACAACTCCTTTTGCTCCCCCCTACAAGCTTCTTTAAAAATCGAAAGCCAGGATTTAAACATTTTTTTACTGAATAAGCATGCCTTATTTAGCTTATTAAACTTTTTAAAGTGCAGAAAATAGGTCATTTTACTTTTTGGCTGGTAATTTTTGTCACAAAATGTGGTGAAAATGCTACTTGCCGAACCGGTAATAAGTAACCAATGAATAGCTGAATTTAGTAAAGCGTTGATGTTCATGTAGCTAAGTGGGAGGTCTGTACAATGAACTAGGATAAATGCAATGTGATAAATACTGAAAAAGTAATTTTCGAAAAACTAAGCAAGGAGAAAAACATATTGTCACTTTGGAACAAACTTATTTGCAAAATGAGCCATAAATTAAAAAAAGATATTGCTTCAATTTTGTTTTTTCTAGTCAGTTACACACATCTCCATGTGAAGAATTAGTGTGCAAAATTTCAAACAAAAATCTTGCTTTGAGGAAAACGTAAACAAATGTTCAAACTGTGTGAAAGCTGTCTAAAACTATACAGATGCCTAAAATACAGCAGCTTCATAGCTGACGCCCCCATGAGATGCACGTGAGTTTCCATTTGATCGTGTGGCTGCTCGGCGACAACATAAAATGAAAAAGAAAACGTATTTCGAATATTATTTATATACAAGAAATAGTACTGATTTTCGGTTTCGCAACACAAGGGTATGAGTTGGAAAACTCACTGTAACTCCAAAACTAATGATGACAGGAAAATAATTTTTTGCAACATATTGCTAAATGTTTGGGCATACATAAACTGTAAAAAAAAACTAATTTGTGAGAAAAGTTGACTTTTGAACGTGGCCTGCCACCTTAATGAACAAGTGAACTAGAAAGCAACCCTTTCACACAGTTGTTTTTTTTTTTTTGCTTTAGGCATAAACCCTAACTAACTTAACCTAACATAAAGCCTAAACTTTGACTAAAAGTTATTTGAAACAACAATGAATATACGAAAGGATAAGACATTTACTTTCGAATACATGGCTCTGCAAATTAATACTGTCAACTACTCTGAAATAATTTCGGGTCCCATGTGAACTGGAAGCAACAGTCGATGCGATAGGCTCTGCGTTCTTCCTTGCGTCAGGGCTCATTTCGCTCGAACGCTTGCTTCGTGTCCCCGTCATTGCATCTACGGTCGACATGTGCTACAGTGCTGGTACGAAACGGCAAAGCCTAAGGCAAGGAAGTGGACGTGGAGAGGGGAGGGTGAGGAGGGAAGGTGCATAAGAAGGAAGAAACCAAGAAGGAGATCAGCAGTTTGGAAAGCTACAAAGCTTTCTTTTTTTCGCGGCTTTTCTTCTTCTGAAGACCCTTACTTTCTTGCGGGATGCCATGGCCCGAGGCGGTGAGAAGCTCCGCTATTTCCTATCGAGTGGCCTGCCGCGCTGGTCGTTTCACATTTTCTCGGCTTCGCCTTATCGAGTTCCTCCATTTATAACGAGATCTTGCCGACGTCCGCGTCAGGGTGAGAGCCAGCTAGAAACGCAGAAAGCTGCAAGTAGCCAAGGCAGGAAGAACAAAGCCAAAAGCTCACGGCTTCGTACTCGGCGATGTTCCTCGTGCAGTTTGTCTTGCGAGACTCTTTCGGTGCCTCCGGCTCTCGCCCCTCACCGTTTCATCCGGGCCACGCCGTTTACTGCTACATTATTTCTTTAGTGCGTTCGCGTGCTCTTCGCGGTACGTGTGGGGGAGCTCTACAAGTAGCGAAGCGAGCCACCAAGCTACGACTGAAAATCCGTCGACGGACGTATACGTACACACGCCGCCGCGCCCAGGCTTTCGCCCGTGAGGAACGGTTTCCTCTTCTGGCCTAGCCAAGCCGAGACAAGCCTAGCCGCCTCTGTTGCGGCGGCCGCCGTTTCGCCCGCGGCATTTGCTCCCGTGGCTGCTGCCGCTGCCGCTGCCGCCGCTGTCTTTAACACGCTCTGTCTTCTCTCTTATCGCTTCTTTTCTTTCTCTCTCTTATCGGTTTTCTTCCCTAAGCTTGCCGGCGGTCAGCGCGGACATCCGTTTCGCGGGGAAATTTATTGGCCCCTTTCTATAGCCTTCACGCGGGCGCCTTCGACACACGCTTCGCGTTCTTCCACGGAGCCCAGTGTTCGCTTGTTTGTGTGTTTGCGTCCGGCACGCAGACACTATAGCCGCGCTATCTTGTTAGCCCCATTTTGTTCTTTTGTCTTTCGTTCTCGTCTCCTTATATATTTTCGCTTTTCGTAGTCTTGTGTTGCGCGCGAGGCGGCCCGTATACAGCCTCGGGCCGAGAGTTGTGGCTCCGCTGCGGGCCGTGTGGTAGCTCATTTGCACTAAGAAGCTTTGCGGCGAGCTGCTTCGCCGTTGTTACGCGCGCCGCGTTTTACTGTCCTGCGCAGACGGCGCAATTTTTCTTTCCTTGGTGGAAGCGCAACTTTTGTTAACCCTACCGCGAGCCTCTGGGCTATGGGACGGACGCTGAAGAAGTGCTCGCGTCAAGTTTAGGCTTAGGTCAGAAGAGGCCGCCGCGTTTGTGTTGAGGGTTCTTTTCTTCCCTCTCTTTAATTCGTGAGGATTTCCCTCGAGGCACACGAGGTGTACTCGCACAAAAAGGGCAACGCAAAATCGCGTAGCCTCGTTTTGGATGGTGAAGCACACACAGTTGAGGTATTTTTTTTTTTTTCAGGAATCGAGCTAAACCTTCGTTGCTACTACTCTGGCCTTGCCGAACGATCCGCTTCTTAAGCAGCACATGCCTCTGGTGCACTTCCAAACGTTATAGATATAATCAATTCATTGTGTGACTAAACAAAGGGAGACGAAACATGGAGAACAACAGAGAAGCTTCAAAAGAAGCTAAGGAGCATGCAACCAGCGTAGGTTTATATATATATTAGAGTGTCTAAATTTGCCACGAGAAAAGAAATCGAACCGTCCAAGAGAGAGGTTCTTTCATCACCACATGCATAAACAAACCACGAACAATCAAAGCACATTCTAAAGCTTCACAAAACAATTTATTTATAAAGTATGACTAATCATCGTAATTAAGAAATAATAGATTGCCTCGAAGAACAGTTATGGGCTGTCCAACGCGCCCTGTTGCGTTTGGAGGCGATCCCACTGCTAGCAACCAGTTTGTTGCGTTTGGAGGCTATCCCACCGCTAGCAACCAGTTTCTTGTGTACACCACGGTAGCGTACCGTACCGCTGCCGAGAAGTAGCGGCGCCTGCCTATCGAAGCTCGACCGACATTACTTATTGGGTAGCGTGGCGTTGTCGGCGGGCTGCAGGCATCCGGTAGACCATGGCGACCGAGCAAGGGCGAGACGATTTGCTAGAGCGAAACTTGCTTGGTTTATTCAAAGGTAGTTGAAAGAAAATGAGAAGAGAATGAAGTATCTCAAAGTACATTTCGGAGCCCCTTAAATAGGCTCTCTACAAGTGTGGGCGGGATCTTGCTTCCGTCGATGTCACGTGACAGGCACAGAGAGAGGGCCCCTCCTCCTGCATTACCGAGCAAGGAAAGGAGAAGTCAACCCTCGTTTCGACGAAACCTGGTAGAAAGCTCTTTGTGCGCAAGCTGACTGACGTTGGCCCTCGCAGGAGAAGTCAGCCCTCTTTTCGACGAATCCTGGGAGAAGGCCCTTTGTGCGCAAGCTGACGGACGTTGGCCCTCGCAGGAGAAGTCAGCCCTCTTTTCGACGAATCCTGGGAGAAGGCCCTTTGTGCGCAAGCTGACGGACGTTGACCCTCGCAGGAGAAGTCGGCCCTCTTTTCGACGAATCCTGGGAGAAGGTCGGGCGAAATTCCTGTCGCCACGTGGTGTCAGACGCCAATTTTAAGAGCCCGCGACGCGGCAGAGAGGCTCGACCTCTCTGTCCTGACCCGTTGCGCGCTAACGCGCGCTTTAAAGGACCACAATAAAGTTCATCCATCCATCCAATTGCCGCAGGACTGGCTGGTATTGCACTGACCCTGAAGTAGGCGCATGCACATGGGAGCGATGCCCACGACAGCTACGGGTGGCAGTTTCACGCCATTGTGTTCAGGGGGCGTTAGGTGTCTGCGCCGCGCTCTCATTTGCGGCGTCTGGCTAGAGGCCGGGAAGAGGCAGCGGGAGAGCATAAACGCTGGGGACTTACGCCTGTGCCGGTCTCAACACCTAATACTGAATTGTTTGTTCCGTTGCCTGTCGTTCTTTGCACGACAATGAATGTTTAGCGCCTTACAAAGGGTGTTTCAGCTAACGTTAGACAAAGTTTAAAATGGCTGTGGCTTAGGTAAGGTTAAGCCCAGGATGCGAAGCATACTAGCCTTTATTTTAGTTGTTGAACCACTGTTTAGCCTGGTGAACTGCTGTTGCTTGGCTATATTTGGTTCGGCTAGACGAAGAAACAACTCATGCATTACTTCTTCGCCTTCAAGAGTGGAACGCGACAGCGTTCCCGTCGACCCGCCAAGGGGTGTAAGACAATGGGCTACAGGGCAGCGACTACGCGCCCCGCATTGGACGCGGTGAGCGTCGAGCAAAGCAGCGTTCGGCGCGGCAACGAAATGTGCGCCTGAGCAAGAGACGCACGCCTTAGAAACAGCGCGTTTCTAAGGCAACACCGCATTCACTAGAGGCGCTTTTGTACCGCTTTGAAGCGTTGTACTCGTGGCTCAGTGGTAGCGTCTCCGTCCCACACTCCGGAGACCCTGGTTCGATTCCCACCCAGCCCGTCTTGCAAGAGTTGAGCCAAAGCCACTTCTCCTCTGTCGTGACGTCACGGTGTCACGTGATTTCATGGTCACCGCCGCGCCTGAGGAGCTGGGTTGAGCCCTCGTAATATGCTTCGCATAAAAATTTACCGAAGCACTTAAGGAGAACGCGACAAAATGCGTGCTGTTGCATGGAGCAAATCAAGCCATTTCTTGTATTACGCTTAATTGCATAATTAGTCAAGTATAATTACGAACTCCGCAAGTATTAACTTCGTGGCATGACTTTCAAAGAGAAAGTTGTAGAGCTTTCCAAGGAACAGCTTCTTTCTTCCTACTTGTTGCACTATCAGTTTTCTGCGTCCCCCCCCCCCCCCGAAGAAAAAAGCCCGCGAAATGTGAAAAAAAGAAAAGTGCGCGACATACTCGCTTGCGACACGCGATTGCAGTGCTCTCAAACGTGCCACGTATAAACTAGCAGCACATTTCGCCTATAGAGTGTTGCCCCGTAAAAAAGGGACAGGGGCGGCGACGCAACCGTCGGCTGTGCGATTTACGCCAGTGATGTGCTTCCCTCGCGGCTGTTCATGGTAGCGACCAGCACACCGGGCAGCCCACCAGGCTCAACGGGCCACGGTTCGCTCGTATGTGACACGTTTGAGAGCACTGCAATCGCCGCGTGCAAGTGGGCACGCACATGCTTTATTTCATATTTCGCGGGCTTTCTTCAGCATGGAGAAAGAATCATTACGTAGCACGTAGGAGGTTAGAAACAGCTGAATTAGAAGTTTCTTGGAATGCTCTACAACTACCTTATTGAAATCTTTGCCCTAAAGTTAATAGTTTCGAAGGTGGTTAATTACTTTTTACCAATTATGCAAGTGAACGGCATGCAAAAGATCGCACGAGTTGCTCTGTACAATAGCCAACAACATGTCATCGGTCGTGCCTTCTTTAATTGGTCCGGCACATTTTTAAACATGGGTAAATTAGCTTGGAACTCCTGTATAGTTGTACCATCTGAAGGTATACAAACAATACCGCGGCGGTTCGACGACTCACTTGTTTATTTCCGGCTCTTACGCATACCAGCCTGCTTGTTGTCTTCTTGCGCGCACCCGCCTGTATTGAATATAACTCAAACTCATCGCAGCGCCCTTAATAGGAATAGGTACCATATATACCACCTATACCACTCGTTCTGAATAAAAATTCAAGCTCGTCGCTGTGTCCTCGATGGGTACCATTTGCTTCCATTATGACGCGCCATAAATCATTCAACCGGTCAACCTGCAAAAAATTTGTCTTTGCTGAGCCCCCACAGCTAGCTCGTACGCTTTTTTTTTGTACTAAAATGACGAATGTCATCGTGTACAACTTACATAATGACGATTAGCTTGTCGGGCTTCTCAGCTTTACATTCCATTCTTCTCCTTCAGCTGTGTAGGGTAGCAACACGGACACCCCCTCCTCCCCTTCATTTTCGATAATCTCCCTATGTTCCTAATGATACGTTATCTCCTTTCTTGAAGACCAAGTTTTCCCTTCACAGTGGAAGCTCGAACTCGATGGACCATTCCTAAAGAAAACATTCTCGAAGGCTAAGACAAAGTTAAGCGCAATGATAAAACAAAGGACAAGAAGAAAAAAACAGGCAGGGCAGATCGCTGTCATGTTGTGCCTGTGTCTCTTTTTCTTTCTTTCTTTCTTTCTTTCTTTCTTTCTTTCTTTCTTTCTTTCTTTCTTTCTTTCTTTCTTTCTTTCTTTCTTTCTTTCTTTCTTTCTTTCTTTCTTTCTTTCTCCGTCGCCTTTTATTGTGCTTAACGTCTTATTAACCTTCGATAATGTAACAACTAGCCCAATTAATTGTCTTCATTAAGGGCATTATCCATTTGAAATACCTCAAAATTTTAGTATTCAGTACAAAATTTTCTACTTCTAGCACAGGGCAGATCTAGTAAAAGGAACCACGTGCATTGTCTCATTGACGGCGAAGACAACTAACACATAAACACATTAAATTGGGCTGTTTAACGTACTGATCGAATCTGCACACTGGGTTATGAAGGAGAATTTCACAATAATTTTAACCACCTCTGGTTCTTTGACGGCCCTTTAAGTTTTCCTTTCTATGCTTGGGTTTCCACACGGCATAGCGTCGCAACCCAAGCTGGGAAAAAAGAAAAGCAAGCACAGAAGCGTTTGCGCATTTCGCCACCGTCGAAATGCGGTCGTCGGGAATCGAACAAGCGACTTCGAGCTCCATAGCAGAACTCCTATGCAGCTACCGCAATGCGGGTGCATTATGAACCCCAATCAATTGTCTTCGTAACGACATTATAAGAACATCTTCATAAGACATCTTCATAAGAACGCTTCTGCTTCTGGACGCGGTAAGCTCACCGAGGAAGCGGATCGAGCAAAGAAACATCACATACGCTGTCTCTCGTATACAACGGAGAATGGATTGGTTCGTGGGGTTTAGTGTTCTAAAGCAGCATTGTTGCTACGAGACAGGCCGTATCAGAGGGCTCCGAATCAACCTTAACCTCCTGGGGCTGTTTAACATGCACCTAAATCTAAGTACTCGTGCGTTTTCGCATCTCGCCCTTATCGAAACACGGGCGCCGCAACAGAGATGCGAAACCGCGACCTCCTGCTCGGCAACAGAACTCCACGGCCATTGAGCTACTGCGGCGGATTGACGACGAAGGACACTCACACATACAGAACGTATAGCCATGCAAGTATGCACGCAGCCTATACGTGCATCTACGCAAACGCGTCTCGAGCGAAAGCACTCAGCGAGAGTCTCGCGGAAGTCCTCGCCGAAACCTCCTCCGCCCAGTCGGTCCGTCGAGGCCGCGGAGCAGAGCAATCGCCCGCGTCTTCTCGGCGGACAGGACGCGATACGGTCGTAAACGCGGCAGAGGCGGGCATTATGGGCATCCGCGCGCTTCGCGTCAGCGAGGGCTAGCAGTAAATCGAATTTGCAAGAGAGCAGCCGTGGAGATGCACAGCCCTGGACCGAACGTTGGTTTCGCGTTCCGCCCCCCTCCCCCCCCCCCCCCCTCGCCCCTAGGGAGGCGCTGCAGCACCAGGAAGCATTTCCGCGGAGTGGCCTACTCTGAATGACTGCCGCTTTGCAGAGGCCAAGAAGGGAAGGAAGTTGCTTCGAGCTGCTTCGACCGAGTCGGCCCATGAAGTTCGGTTACAGTATAGGATGACCTATACTGCCGGGTTTTTCCCAGCCGTCCCTCCTCGACATTTCTCGTTTGGTACGACAGAAGTATACACGTACGTCGGCGAACTGTTTTTTGCCAGTACGTTCTTGAAACGCCCGGATACGTCATCAGCGACCGCTATACCTAAAGCTGTTTAAGACACGCACTAACGCACACGTGCGGAAGCATGGTTAAGCAATACATGGGATTGCAGTGATAAATACTCGCGACCTCATTCTGTCAAACGAAATATGGACTAATGTTGAGACGACCACGTGCGTATAGAGTGGCTTGTCTCGCTGCGTCGCCGTCATATAGAGCCATCTAGTCTTAGAGTGAAAGTAGGATTCACAAACTATATTGCAGGCCATATTGTAGTAAAGAGCCATATTCTCGTACTTTCAATGCAGTCTGTCATCGGAGTAGCAGAGCACACTTGCCGGTACGCAGTATGCTGTCGCGTAAATCTTGTTGTAACTCAATTATGGCGATAACCGCTGTGTTCACTAAGTTTGTCTATACTGGTTGTAGATCGGCGAATCAGAAGGTCATAAATGAGAGTTCGCCTGGTCCGCCTTCACAACCATGCGACCACCCGATCAGTTGGCCGCTGACCTGGCGTGTAATTTACTACTGAAGACCGATCAACTGACCTGTATTACTCTCGTCGATAGCCTTGCAACGGGTAAAAACAACTGACCTCTAAACTATTAAGTATAATAGTGCTCTGCGGTAACCAACGGTCTATAACGATTAAATATTATAATCGTTATTTTTTAGCTTGCGTGCGGGACTCAGTACCTACCTTTTCACAATCATAACGGAGTAGAATGAAATGAAATTAGCATTCTTTGGGAAGTTCACACATTTTTTGGAATGTCCATTATTTGACCTCTTTCACGCCAACTTAGCGCGCTGAGTAACTGCCGCTAAGTGCTCGAATAAACAACTTGACAATAGACAACTTGGGCGGTTAGGTGTTTGCAACCAGGAAAGTGCTATTGGGTATGTGCAACTGGGTGTTCACCTCACTGAGTATGTCCAAGAATAGGCAACTTGAGCCACTGAATCTGTGCCAGTGTGCATGTGTCACTGCGTATGTGCCCGAGTAAGCAAGCTGGGCCATTGCGCGGATCAATCAATCAATCAATCAATCAATCAATCAATCAATCAATCAATCAATCAATCAATCAATCAATCAATCAATCAATCAATCAAATGAACTTTTATTTCTCCGCGAGAAATATAGAGTGACGGGAAAAAAATTTGGAGGACGCTTAAGCTTCGCCTTTGGGAGTGGAATGCGACAGCATTCAAAGACCCCTCTGTCTGCTTCTCACGCTTCCCGGAAACTGCAGTTTCTGTAACTGTGATCCCTCCCGGGAAACGCTGTCGGCAAACGCTATGCACGAAGGCGAGCTTTTTGGTAGAAAAGCGGTCTCTTGCGTGGGCCGCGATGGATGGATGGATGGATGGATGCTATGAGCGTCCCCTTTGGATCAGGGCGGTGGGTTGCCCCACCAAGCTCTTGTTACTATGTTACCTAATGTCCTACCTATGTTAAAACGAAAAAAAGGAAAAAAAAATCCCACCATGAATTTCCGTAACCAAACTTTCTGAACCCCTATTGTGAACTTAGTTTTTTCACGCCTCCGTTGTTTATCGTTTCCTTACTTTTCTTCCTCCAATCTTTCAATCACCGCTTACCAATCTCTACTGCGGGCACGTTTACTTTCCCCCCTGCTCTCGTTGAACGCAAGGGTTTCAAGGAGACCAGAGATGCGGCGGATGCGAGCGCCATATGGAAGTGTTGCAAGGAACCGAGCGCGCCGCTTTATAAACCTTGAGATGTGCGCGCGCCGGCGCGCGCAAATCTCGTATGCCACGGCTGATCCATGATTGGTAGAAACGCTGGAAAAGGGGTTTGTGTTTTTAGTTTCCGCGTAACATAATTATATTTTCTCGTATATTCAAATTACAATCCTACGCGGTCATGTCTGTGGGTTGTGTGCAAGTTCTACTATACGATTTCTCTGACATCTTTTACCTTCAGAAATCTAATTAGTTCAGTAACTTTCTCAGGCTACATGGATGGCCTGCCTCGTTGGGTATGCGTCTATCTCTATCTCATCTTTCTATTCCCTTTTTCCGTCCTCCAGAGTAGGGTAGCCAACCAGACGCAATTCTGGTCGACATCCCTGTCTTCTCTTGTTATTTCCTCCTTCTCCTCCGCTTTGGACAAGCCTCCAGATTGCATACGTGTAGCTGGCCTGCCCCGGATTGACAAGCAGAACAAAAGGCAAGGCGTGATCAAGTTGGCAAAAGAAAACTGGAGAAGGCAGCCACAGAGAAGGGGGAAATGTCCACATCAAAGGAAGCTGCGTGTGGACAAAGAAGTGAAGTGGCCAGAAAATGACCAGAGCGTGCATTGAGTGAGGAGAATTGAGCTACAGATGCGTGAAGAAGATGTCGGTAGCATAAAATTAAAGTCGGGTACACATAAGTGACGAATTTAGCAATGCGGTTTGTCACTACATTGCTTCGTTGCTACTGGCATTAACGTCAACATTCATCGTTGGATGGGCTCCGCCGGAATTTTTCGCTCTCGCAGTTATTCTTTCTCGCGGTACAGTTTTTAGTTGATTTGAGGAGTTACATATTTATCTGTTAGCAGGTAGGCAGTGGAGACAGCATATCGAAACAATCACCGCGGTGGTTGCAGTTTCAGTGCGCTCCCATCTGTCTCTGCTGCCTTTTCTCCAGATAATTTCTACCCTTTCCCTTTTCTGTGGCTTGCATCGATTAACGACGCTACCTACTCAATGCTTATCAGGCGACCACCTCGCTACGGCGCCCTACGGAGCGTCGACCTTTTGTGCGCCTATAGTTACCTGCCTGAGTGGTCTCAGACCGGCCATACGAGCGTACGCTGAGATTTCATAACGTTGCATTTCAAAAGAGCGCCCGCATTGAAAGCGAAAATCATTTAATGCGCACGGCATGGTTCGCAGAAATTGGTCCCGCCTGATCGTCATAGAGAAAGAGAAGGTAGCAAAAGTGTGTGGGTTCACGACAAACGGCTCTCACGAATCAAGATCTTCGTGAATCACTCTCCACTTTCTTACACCCCAGAAACAAGCCCTCGCCCCTTTTACCTCGAACATCAACAAGAGTAAATTTACACCTGTGTAGTTCAAGTACGAGCGGGCCAACATCAAAATCAGAACAAACGGGGCGCACGCGCCAGCAGCACGGCGCAAGACAGCGTTCCGTGCTCCGTTTAAGCCCCGGGGCTCGTAAAAACGTGTCACCATCTTTTCGGTCTTTCGCAAGACATCTTCGGCGGTGTCCGTTGCCCGGCTTCTTAAATATTCAGCGTGTCCTCCAATGCGCCATAGCCTCCTCGCGTGCACCTCTCTCTCTCTCTTCTGACACGTGTCGCTCCGAGCGTGAGAGCGCCAGCCTGGAACCGACAGGGAGCAACGCTGCCCCAAGGCCATCTACACCTGAGCTTGCGCTTCGAGATGTCGGAGCCACCAGAATCGACCCTACTCTCTCTCTCAGCTCATGAACGGGGCAGCCATCTTCGCCTGTCCTATTAATTGACTTGTGTGCGCCTCCGTCAAGAGACTGAGAATGTGCGAGAAAGAAAAAAAAAAGAAGCAGGAGGTGAACTAGACTTTGTCCAGTTAGCAATCCTACATGTGGGGAGAAGGTGAGCGAAAGAAAGGGGGAGAAAAGACAGCGGATTCACATAAATCGCGTGCGCTAGACAAGGTGCAGCGCATCTGCAATTGAGTTTCTGCAACCTGTGCCCTGCCAGAGCGTTGCGGACGTAGTTCTGCAGCGTCTCCTCATGCCAGCGTGTTCCACCGACACTTGCTCTCTGAGCCCCGATGCACTTTCGCGCAACTGTCTAATCAGCGGACCTTTATCTCAAAAAAAAAAAAAAATGCTTTATATGTTCCGGTACGTCAAAGGCGCACTTTGATTCCGAGTCGAAAATCTCATTAAACCAGTCTCTGCATCGGCTACGCGAATCTGCGCGACGCATTCGTTTACGATTACGACGTAGAGTTCTAACCATACGCGTTACGCTCGGATGCGCGTTTCTTCTTCTTACTTGCGGCTCGCGCACTCCGAGCGAAATATGCGTTTAAGTGTCCCTGTACTTACAGTCGCTGACCCGTTGGGTTCTGTAATCTCCGTGTAATCGCGAGTGCATGCAGACGAAACAGAAGACAGGATTAGCGGGGTGCATCGGGGCTTCTTCGCGCGGACGCTGTCATGTCTTAACGCCCACCCCGCGCGTAGACGGCGACGCTCCGGGGCGTCCATAAAGGCGGCTGCACTGCCGAACACTGCACGCTTCCCGTTATCTGCGCAAGGCGTGTGTATAGCACTCGCGCCTTCGCCCGCGCGCTATGTGTATTAGTGCTCGGGAGCCCTATTCTGGGGGGGTGCTCGCGCTTCTTTTACAACCTCGGTGCAGGCGTAATTTACGAGCGACAATGAGATGGGGACGGTATAGGGGGAGCGGCTATTAGCGCGATCCTTGGTACCGCACCCCCCTTTCCCCACCGTCTCTATCCTTCTTCCCCCCTCCTCATCTCGTCTATCGCTTCTAACACTGCCTTTATTCCTTCCTTCCCATTTCACCGGTCCTTCGCGGAGTATCATTCATATTTTTATGGCGTCTATTACCGCGCGGGGCACTCCAGGCGAGAAGGCTTGCGGAAAAGAGATGCTTTGTTTCTTTCTTGTTTTTTGTCCTCGTTTTATTTGTTTCGAGCTTTGAGCTGGCCTGCAGGGAATTAAAAAAAGAAGGTAAAAGCGGGAATTATTTCCATTGTGGTCCTAGATCCTTTATTATCTCTCTCCCCTTCCTCCGAGGCTTTTTGTCTACTTCTATTCCGCAAACCCTCGTTTTCTTGTTTGTTTCTTCTAAGAACCATTAATTTTGTTGGAATATGCTAAGCGAGCGTAAATACGAATCTCGGAGCAGCAGTCATTGTGAAATAACTGAATTATATTTATATTCCCGCGAGATTCATCCTCGAGAGGTAGGCATTGTTCTTTAATTGCTTAATTTGTTTTGCTGTCGACACGACGGACCTGCTCTCGCTGACCCAGATGTCTTATTGATTTTTCTATTTTTGAATACTACGTCTGGCACGGCACGAATGTTTGACTCCTCTGATTGTAGGATACTGCAATGAATTAGGGTTATATTGATAAAAGGAATAAAAAGATCAAGAAAGCTTTGCAGCCAGGACGCAGGAGAGCAATCATCGATTCGGACCAAATTATTTTTTAAACCCCTCCTAACCCATTTTCGTACGTTTCTTTAATGTATTAGCTCTGGATTCGTTTATTATTTTATTCCACCTAATTTTATAAATTATGTAATGAAGCACATCTTAATCATTATAATTGTATTAACAAGTCTTTATGCGTGCGCATGCGCGCGCGCGTGCCACTGATATGTTGAGTTAACCGAGGCTTTTACACCGAGAGAAGAATGGTGAGTATAACGTTAAGGGATGAGAAGAGAGCAGATTGGGTGAGAGAGCAAACGCAAGTTAATGACATCCTAATTGAAATCAAGAAAAAGAAATGGACATGGGCAGGGCATGTAATGAGGAGGGAAGATAATCGATGGTCATTAAAGGTTACGGACTGAATTCCAAGAGAAGGGAAGCGTAGCAGGGGGCGCCAGAAAGTTAGGTGGACGGATGAGATTAAGAAGTTTTCAGGGATAACATGGCCACAATTAGCACATGACCGGGGTAGTTGGACAAGTATGGGAGAGGCCTTTGCCCTGCAGTGGGCGTAGCCAGGCTGATGATGATTTACACCGAGAATCACGTGACAGGACTTCTAGGGACCATAAAACGTCTTTGATGCTTCCTTTCAGTTTGTTGCAGCGACATATTGCCATACGTACCAATGCGCAGCTACACATACGTATAAAAACTGAATTAAAAACTCCGTTTTCTCTTTTCGTTAATTTTGCACCAACAGTTTGATTATTATGAGGGAAAAGGGAAGTCAAATTTATATTTCATAAATTTCGCAGCGAAAGCCCAGAGCTGGCATGTCATTGTGACGTCACGGATTTCAAAGTACTTTCTAGTATTTGGGCTATTGTCAGCGAGCTGGCGCTCGAACTTCGAGACGGCGTCGGGCCACCCACTTTTTCTAGCTTACACGCCAAACCTCTTCTCACGGTCAGTGTGGCAGTTTTGGTGTTGTGGAAGCGTAATTTACAAATGCAGCTCAAATTAATTCCGCCTTTAGTGTCTCTCTCTAACACTGGTCTGCACTGTACTCACTGTACCCTGTTTCAAGGAAGCAAACGGGAGAGTGGGAGAAAGAGTGGGTTCGGCCGGGGCGGTGTCTCGTCGATCGAAAAAGGTCGTTCCGTGGCGGAAACAATCACGCCGGTCAACAACGACAAGAACACAACAGTGGTGGCGACGCCCAAGAGCAGGAATGGAGGAGAAGCAAAGAAGCCGGGTCTGGCCAACACCCTCTAGTCTGGCCCCGCGAGAGGGGTGACCTCGCGGCGCCTTGGAAGCACAACGATCGCGTCTCGCGGAGACGAGTTCTCATTTCTCGTAAATGACCCCACGAGATGTCGCCCCTGGTCGCGCTCGTTCCCCAACACGAAAGGCAAACAACCCGTGCCGGCTTTTCACGTGTACAAGGAACGTCGCTATCTGTTTTCTTGACTCTACAATGATCTGTACTACTGCGATTATTTCGCACCGAGTAAAAACGTTTTCAATATAAAAGAATGTTAAACAAAGCTACGACAGAACCCGTTTCGCGATTAATGTCCACGATATTGCGATGAACATTGAAACAATGTGTCGACGCACCGTATTGCCAAATCCTTCACTTCTCTCTAGCCAACTTCTTCAAACTTCTGTTGTCGACTTCTTCACTCCATTCCTCTTGTTTCGCTTGTCTACCTTGGTCCCTAAACCAGTGGCAGATAGCCATCCTAAAGGATTGTCCAAGAATGTTCACGGTGTTGCATACTGTCAGGATTGGGGGCTCAATCCCATCGCTCGTGATCCTTTGTCAAGATTGGAGTCCGGCATGAATTCGAAGGTAGCTGGCCCATGCCGTCGTGCAACTTATCCACGCTGAGGACGTTGATGTAGGGAAAAACTGCTTCTCATCGAGAACGAGGAATATGGGTTTATTTACAGTATTTAAATCAGTCTAACATGACTGCTTGAGAAAAAGAGTGTCAGTCCAACATGACTGCACGAGAGAAGTGTATCTGTCTAACATGACTGCTCAAGAGAAGTATGTCCAGCATTCGTACCACAGCAGTTTTTAAACACTCGGTCCTCCCGCGATACAAGGCGGCGAATGTTCGTTTACTCATTGTCAACTTGCCGCCGCCCCGCAGAACAGTTTACGCACACATAGGCACACACATTCCGATGTCCGGCGCCGACGTCAGAGGGGCGCGGTTCCGCAGAACAGTTTACGTACACATAGGCACACACATTCCGATGTCCGGCGCCGACGTCAGAGGGGCGCCGTTCCGGGAAGCTCGGAGCCATGGTGGGTAGCTCGTTGTCCTGCGTCCCGGAAGGCGCGTGGGAAGCAACAAAAAATGGCTTTCCCGCGGCAGCTAGTTCACTCGTAGCAGATCAGGTCCGCGCTGGAGAGCTCGGGCACTAGCTCGGGCAATAGTTCGCCCGCCGAACTCGTTCCGTCACAATGGCGATGGGGCTGGAGGATGGCGGCGGTGTCAGCACAAAGCCCGCTTCATCGAACGCATCCTAGCTGAAGCGACGGAGAGTGGGGGATGCGTGTCTTGTTCCCCGGTCGTAACTGGGTGGCAATCTTGCATTGCAGCTCGCCATTCTTAACAATATTCAGTTGAGCATAACCAATGGCTCAAGTTATCTGTTCCCAAGTTGTCTATTCTCTCATATAGCCATTGTCACATGTTCAGTGGCACATACTCAGTGCCCCAAGTTGGCGTTAAAGAGTTTATATACGGATGGGCATACCAAAAAGTGCGTGAAGTTCCGCAGCAGCGGTAGAACCATGGTAGAAGAATGCCTGCAAGGGGCCATCGCCAAAGCGCCATGAAAACCGCAGTTGCCACAACGGCCCAAACCATAAATGAAAAACAGGATAAGCAACATTTGGAACAAGCGCGTAAGGTCCTTATGACTATTAAGAAACTAGAGCGCCGCATGACGGAGGAACAGAACGCACCGTTAGGCTCAAAGGAACCATCGCAAAGAAAGCATACCCCCGCCCTGACGATGCCTCCGCCTCCCAGCACTAGACCTACCACTTACTGTATATGGCAGTGGAACTGTCGATGCTTCTCAAGGAAACGCGGAAAACTTTAGCAAAGCTTACACACTCTCACACCACAGAGCCCACCAGACGTCATTGCACTTCAGGAGCCCTTGACCGAGGTAAGACTAACAGGATATGCGGCCTACACCCCACAAACAAGCACGGACCAGAGGGTGACGGTCGTCACGCTAGTTTGCCGCAACACAGCGGTAATAGAGCATAACTTGCTCTCAGACGGACCTTCACACGTTTCCATCAAAATAATTCCACGCACACGGAAAGAGCATTGCAGAATCTTTAAATTAAATATATAAAGCAGCTCCAAGCACCAACACAGATATCATAGACTCCTTGCCGCAGCGGAGAAGGCTGCGAAAGGCTTCGCTCTAGTGTTCGTGGGTGACTTCAGCACCCCGGCATCAGCGTGAGGTTACTCCTACGACAGAAAAAAAAAAAAAAAGCCGCCACTTGTCGGCGGATATCCAACAACTACAATATGCAGTAGTCACGGACCATACCAATTCCATGCGCATTGGTAAAAGCGTGAACAGAGACACCACGCCGAATCTCACACTGGTCAAGAGAGCCTCCTAACAGAATGGCACAATACCGGCCAAACTATCGGCAGCGATCTGCATTCTGCAAACGCTCATCACAGCCAGTCCACGTAAACGGGTAGGGCGAACGCTCAGCTTCACGGACTGGGATGCGTCGCAGGCCCGCAGGGTAGCAGAAATGAATAACGTGTGCGACGTGGAAACACGCCAAGATAGTCCTCATCCCCAAACCAGGCACGCACTTACATTTCGACAACCTCCGCCCTATATATCTCACCTCATGCGTGGGAAGGATCATGGGGAATGTCGTTCTTACTCGGTTTACTGAATACATAGATACGGAAGACTACTTACCACACACGATAATCGGATTCCATCCACTGCTGTCCACACAGGACGGCCTACTTCAACTTCAGCCTCAAGTAGCTGGACGCACGGCAGGCATCTAAACTGGACACGAGGGCCATACTCGGCCTAGACCTTACCAAATCGTTTGATTACGTAAATCACTTTGCTATTCTCGAAGCACTCTCTAACCTGAACGTGGGTACAAAGACCTATGACTACATTAAAGACTTCCTCTCAAACCATACTGCCTGATTGACAATAGGGGGGCTCCAGTCGGGGCATATCCAGCTGGGAAGTAAGTGCGCACCACGAGGGTCGGGCCTCTCTCCCATACCTTTACAACGAAGCTGTTAAGGACTACTTTCCGCACACTCATGTTCGCATGTAGAAAAAGATCACGAAGATAGTGTAATGCCGGGCCGACACGCGGCGGAGGTGAAGCAGGTGTTAAGCACTCCCCACACGTGGGCCGATCTAGAAGATCGTGCAGTGCCGGGTCGATCCATGGCGGAGGTGCAGGTCACCATTAAAGGGCCCAGATGCACAGCTTCGCTGGTCATTCTTCTGCACTGAGTGGAAGGGCACTGAGTTATTTAACATCGCCCTCCTGGCGCTCCCAGCACAGCTGTCGGCCATCCCACCCCTACATCACTGCCTTTACGCCGATGACATCACCCTCCGGCCTAGTGGAGGCAGTGATGCACATATGCAAGAGACCCTGCAAGAAACAATCAACACCGTGGTAGGCTACGCCGAGGCGCGATGACTTTTGTGTTGACCGGCTGAATCCGAATTACTCATCCCAGGTCCCGTTGCGCACCGCCGAACGACTCAGGAGAGCACGCAACCCATCACGCTGGAGATAAACGGTATCCCATACCATGCGTGCCTAGCCTTCGAGGCCTGGGGCTCCGCATACAACACAACTGTAAAAACGCGGATACTATCAACGCCTCAGCAACTAAGCTACTCAAACAGGAAGGCTCATATCTCGCATTGCCACGAAACACACGGAAATGGAAGAGGACAGCCTGATACGATTGGTACATGCCTTTATTATCCGCCGCATCGTGTACGCCACACTCTTCCTATGCCTCTCCAAGGCCGAGAAACACAGGATTAACATCATTATGAAGAAGGTATCCAAGCAAGCCCTGCACGTCCCTCAATCGACGGCGAATCAGAAGCTGATTGGGCCTTCATAGCGCCAGTAATGAATTAATTGAGGTCTCGCGCAGTGCAAGCAGCTACAAGCAGCTCTCACACTACAAGCAGCTCTCACAAACAAAGACCGGGCGGCATATCTTCCACACCGTGGAAGAAACTCCCCGCCAAACTCCGGAGCCACGCTCCCCATGCCTCCGGACCTCCGAGACACGTTTCTCATCCCTCCCATTCCCCGCAATATGCACCCTGCCTAAAATGCTGAACGGCGCGCCGACCGTGCGAAACAACTCAACAAGCGCTACGAGGGGGACACACAGCTGGCATACGCTGACGCAGCGGAGTACTCGCAACTATCGGCCATGGCTCTAGCTATTGTCACGGGGCCGAACCATGCCACTACCACCATCGGCTCCATACGCCGCACACAAACCTAAGAGGGTGAATAAACTTCCATCGCTTCAGTCTACGCAACGACTACGGCCTCTTGCATCATTAGCGACTCCAAGACCTCGCCAGAGGCCTCATCTCACCACAAGCAAGCCGCATACTCTAACGCACATCCCCATCCCGTCGCTGTCGCGTTCAGTTAATCTGGACCCCGGGCCATTGAGGCCTTGTCTGGAAAGAAACTGCTCACGATGCCCGAGAAATCGTCCACTGGGCGCGTCACCCATCAGCTGTAATGCTTTGCTTTCGCGCTTATCCTCGCTGTTGCTCTGAACGATTGCCCGACAAACTACCGTGTACGTTGAGGTTCTACCTAGATAAACAGATTACATAGTTAAACACCGCCTATGTAGAGAAGTGTTGGCCTAGATAACGCTTGCGGGGAACAGCTTGATCTTTGCTGATGCGGCGTACATGTTTGCCTTCAAAACGCCGGCGATATTTGTTCACTTGAAGAAAAAAGCAACTTGGCTACACTATTTCAAAAGTTGGGACTAATATTCCACTGAAACAATTGATAATCGCACATTTAGTAAGTAAACTTACTGAACAATCAGGGTCTGCTAAAGCTAATACCTCTTCTCTTGCATGCATCTTGTTTGACTCCACACATCCGTGTGAAAACTGTACAGAGGGAGGCCCTTTTATCTTTTCGGAAACAACCAATGTGTCCTTTGAATTCATTCGCGCAGAAGCAATTAAACGAGTGGATACCTTGTTTTGCCTACACCACTTTAATTTCCACGTGTCTTCTTTGGTATAACGCTGTCCGCCGTGCCAAAAATAATTTCAGCAGAATGCAAAAAGTAAAGTATCTTCAGCGGATGCCAGGCGTCACAACCAGGCGCCTTACGTGGCAAGAAATACGACGGTCACCCTCTTGTAGAACACGCCGGCATCAGTCATCCTATACTAAAAAAAAGGAAAGATGATGTGGCAGTACGGGGGCGCGAAGAACGAAAGTTGGAGACGCAATGTAAGAAAAGAAAGCGGTCGAGATATGAGCCCTGCCTCCTCTTGCGCTGTGCACCTTTACTCTACGTCACTAGATCCGTGCAGCACTATGGAAGCTGTCATCGTCCACTCGTAAAAAAACCAACAGAGAACTTCACGTGCGTTGGTGTGTTTTGTATACTTACGTCGCCTCGTAAACCCAACACGATGCGCACATTTACAGCAGGCACCTCTTTACATTATCATCGTTGCTTATTTTTACCGCAACTGCATCTTTTGTTTCGAGAAACGGATAAATATACTATCACGATATTCATGGGGCACTACGTAACCGGATATAGTTTAGCTGGTATGTGGAGCTAAGTCTATAGGCAATACTGTGCACGACATTTCTCACAGGGTCGTCATTATTTCGCGCTTTCTGCCCAATTTGAAGTTTTCTTATAGTACGCCACTCAACTAAACATATTGGGATATTGAAGAGAGCGCGGTGGCATCGAGTGCGGTGTCACTATCGGATATTCGCCCCCTGAATAAAATTTACGAGGAACACAAGAATTATTAAAAAAAAGTAAATTCTGCGAGTATTGTATTGTTTAAAGTGTACCGTTCGTACCCTTTAGCGTAGGTAATTCATGTAGAACTATTTAGCTCGTAGGAAGCTGTAAAAGGAGCAGAATGGCAGCTTTCAAAAGCAAAAGTAAAACAAGATTAGTTCATGAACTTAGGCTAAGAAGCCTCAAGGAATGTTGAAGCGAACTATGCTAAAATGCATGAACTTTCCAACCTTGTCATGCTGATTAAGCCGCCATAACGATTAGCCTTGTGGATGCTGACGTCAAGATTTTACCCCTACAATTGCTTCCAGAAACTGTATGGCCTAGCTAAGTATATGGTGTGAACACCAAAAAGCTAAAACATCGCGCTACTCTTACTTTTATATCCATGCTTGTTTGTAACATAATAAACGTGCGATACTAGCTGTTCACGAAATCGAAAGCACTTTATGCTGGACGTTCACGACAGGTCTCTGCGCTCCTGTAGATTCCACAGTGCTGCACACCTCTATTGAGAGCGCGGAAGCGTAGTGGCAAAAGCTGCCACCAAGCGTCGTCGGCGATAGCGGAGAAGGCGACGACGGAGCAGATGGTTCCGGCACTTTCTGATTGACACTTTGCCTAGCAACAGCTGTTCTCTCACTTCTCTTTCTTTTTATTCAACGATTTATATACCTATATCTATATAGCATTTTTTTCTTTACCTCTTTTTTTTTCTTTCTGAGTGTCCGTCTTGTTCATATTTTCTTCTTTCTTTTTGCTGCTAGGGAACTTTCGGTTGCCAAAAGTTGAGCCTTTCATCAGCACCCGGCTAGCTTTTCTCCAGGAATCAATTAACGCGAACTAGGAAAAAGAACGAAAAAAATGAATAATGGCAACAGCAGGCCTTTCGAAAGCTTAGCTTGAACTTGACTCTTAGGTGATCTTTTCGTTTGGTGCTGACACTCTGCGCTGAAGTAGCCACAGGAACGTTTCTTATGCCATCTTCGATTTCTGTAGTGATACCAACTTCGTGCCAATTTTTTTTTTGTTCCGCACTCATTTTTCTGTCCAGCAATATTGATTTTTTCTCTTCTCATTCAGCGCTTACTTGTGCTGGTTAACTCTCCAAGTTATCACATACTTGTTTCGTTCAATATTTCATTCTTCAAAATTATGTTCATATTCTTGCCCCTTCCTATTCACCCCGACTCTCGACCGGTTCCTCAGAGTGCGTACCGGTAATACATTAGAAATACGAACCTGACACAGGCCCTTTCTTAACGCTTGCTTCACATTCTACAGAAGGGCTGGTTTCATCACAGTGCCGTATTTGAAGAAACGATTGTGAGAGTGGAAGATTTGCGCCAGTTAGGCATCGGTTGGCGTCAATATGGCGTCGAATGCCTTTCTTGCCAGACCACGTCAGAGCTACTAGATACCAAAACGCTTTCTGGGTCGAAGGTTCTCACACTGCGACCACATCCGTTGCTGGTGCAGCAATTCACTTGAAACTTCAGTCATTGGAGTGCCCTGGACAGAGTGACCGCTTGTAGTTGTGCTTTGTATACGCTTGTGTGCCCGCAAGGTTCACTCTCTTTCATTTTTTACAGTGAAGCTGTAAATTGCTAGCCAATTCGTCCGTCCGTCCGTCCGTCCGTCCGTCCGTCCGTCCGTCCGTCCGTCCGTCCGTCCGTCCGTCCGTCCGTCCGTCCATGTGTCGGTCGCCTGTACTCCGAAAACTCCTCCGGCGCAACCCCATTCACATGTGTGAAAAGAGAGAGAGAAAGAGAGGCGCACGATTAGCCAACACCACCTAGATAGCACAATGCCTGTTTACTCCGATCCATTACGTCACGCTACTTGGCCCGACATTTCCATTGATAAGGCTGGCGTCATCAAAGCAGTGACGTCAAAATCACTTTTGTCTACTCAGGAGCATCCCCATTAGATTCTATGGCAGTCGGGCAAGGTAACATGACATCATGGATCGGAGTGAAAAGGGCTTGTGCTATTTAGGTGGTGTTGGATTAGCTGCGTCAGTAGTGACGTCGTTGCTCTCCGTTGCAGCCGAGCGCGCGCGCAGCAGTTTCTTGCCGCCTCCGAAATGCGTTGGCCACGCGTCATACGTACTCCATGGGAGCAGGCAGCTTTCGATCAGCAACGCCGCGAGCAGAACCGGGAACGAGCTCGTCTACCAAGCCTACCAAGCCGTCGTTTAATGAACTGTCTGGATTAACCCAGTGATAAACACCGGGGCCACACGCTTCAGCTTCGCTGGTTAACCATTTGTATGGAGTGCTTGGGCGGTGATTTTTTTTTCTTTCGATTCCGTTTCTCCTCACTTCCCGTATAGGGCAGCATATGTAAGGCTCATCCGGCTGGCGTCCCTGCCTTTTCTTTTTATTTCAACATGAAGCTTCGCATGCAACGCTTCAATATAGAGTCATACTTACCTCGGTTTCCCTGCTCCTTGCCACTTCGTCAAACAGGCCTCGAGCCGTCGACTGCATATATTGTCTATCTCTTTATCCTTGCTCCCCTCAGTGAAAACCATTCCAACTTGCTCTGCGGTGTAGACTGTTTACCCTGTGAAGATGTTCAACTGTGGAACTAGGGCGATTATCGCATTTAGGTGTATTTATTACTCTTCATATGCTGACATATGGGGCAGAAACTCGGAGGTTAACAAAGAAGCTCAAGAACAAGTTAAGGATTGAAGCAGTAACTTAGCTGGATAAAAACACGGAAACAAGAAAGGTGGACAAGGACAAGCGCTTGTCCTTGTCCACCTTTCTTGTTTCCGTGCTTTTATCGCGCTAAGTTACTACTTCAATTATGGACGACCAACTGGCACAACAATCAACTCTTCTGGAGAACAAGTTAAGGACCGCGCAAAGAGAGATGGAACGAAAAATGTTAGGCGTAACGTTAAGTGACAGGAAGAGAGCGGTGTGGACCAGAGAGCAAGCGCGGATAGCCGATATTCTCGTTGACATTAGGAGAAATAAATGGAGCTGGGAAGACCATTTAACGCGTAGGGAAAATAATAGGGGGACTATTAGATTTACAGAATGGTTGCCAAAGAAAGGGAAGGGCAGTCGAGGACGGCAGAAAATTAGCTGGGGTAATGAAATTTGGAAATCTGCCCGTGCGCAATTTGGAATCAACTAGCGCAAGACATGGGTAGTTGGAAATCATTGAGAGAGTCCTTCGTCCTGCAGTGGACGTAAAAATAGGCTGAAGATCATTACTCGTCATGCCACGCAACGTAGCTTAGTCATAAACCGGTGTTTACTGCGGCGAGGTGATGTCGTTAGGTGGGCAATAATTCGTTCTTTCCCCGTAGCGGTGCGTAATACAGTTAGCAATGATTAAGAGGCCGCAAAGTAGCGGGTGAGTTGGTACTTTTTAGATACAGTTCCTCTTTTATTCGTCTGTACTGTATTACTCTGCCTTTTTTTATGAATAAAGTTGATGGAATTACTGAGTAAGGCCAAGAGTTTATGTAATACGCCTCTTTTAACGGGCTTGATCGGATCTTCGGAGCTATTCGCCGCTGCTACCCGGACCAGCTCTCATAGTCTTAGTTGATGAGCGTGGGGACGCTGATTAAGACTGCGGCCACGACGGCCGTGTTTACAGGGTAGAATTCATGGACTCTCATGTTCTCAGAATTAGGCGAGTATTAAAAAAAAACACACACAGGGGCCGTATTTTACAGCTAATGGGGCACTCTTTCGGACGCCGCCGCGCCGACTGCTGGTTAGGCTGCTTGGTGCGATGGACGATAAGAATTGAAAATGAAATGGATCGTCACCAATTTCAGCTCCGGGTGGTCAATATTATTCCCGAGCCAGAACCAAGCACGACTTCTCTCACAGACAGGATGTTGCTTCAGTTGTTCACTCCGTCAAGTAACCACTCTGGTCATCCGTGACTTTGCGTCCTTTGACGCGTATAAAAAATAATAATATGACAGAGTTGGGAGGGAAGCACGCGAGAAAGTTGGAAGTTTGTTTTGTAAGCACCAGATAAAGCTAGTTTATTTACTCGCTAATTAATTCACGCACTTACTCGCTTCGCGCTTTTTCAGTAGTGCGCAGTAAATCACGGTATAGTGCGATTGGAACATTCACTCCCCTGTAAGAGAAAAAAGTATAGACAACTTGAGAAAAAAATGAAAAGAGAGAGAGAGAGAGAGAGAGAGAGAGAGAGAGAGAGAGAGAGAGAGAGAGAGAGAGAGAGAGAGAGAGAGAGAAGCTAAACTAGAGCAAGTATCGCGCCCGCATGAACGTTTCATTTAACGACGCCCGAATAAAAAGAAACTGGTGACTCACTGAAGATGTTTACTGAACTCGGCTTGCAGGCTCAGAAAGCGTAGAGACCAGTTTTCCGAAATTCCGTTGAATAAGAAAAAGAATCGTCGATCAGCATCGAAGCGCAGGCGTCCAGTGCTAAGAGGGTCGCTGGAGAAGTGAGCTAAAGAACAACAACGAACTGAAGAAGAAATAGTCGCAGAAATTGGGCAGCGACCCATAAAGCGTAGCTGAAGAGTCGTCTCATCCATAAATCCTCTTACAGCTGAACAGAAATACTACATTAGAGATGGTCCACGGCTCGCCGGCGCGCCTAAACGACTGAGACTTGTTCGGCCGGCGCACGGTTCGATGCTGGGGACAAAAGCCAAAGGCGAAGCTCCATCTTCATTACCCTGACTGCTCGCGTACACCCGGCGTCCCTGGCCGCCGTTTCGCCGCCGTCTTGACTCGTAACCCCGCTTTCAAATTTCTGTGTGGTCTATGGTCTCTCTCTCTCTCTGTCTCTGTTTGTAAAGGCATTCATGCCTTCTTCACTTTCTTGATCCTTCGTTTTCTTTATTATCGTCGAAGATCCGTTCATCATCAATGTGCACGTGGGAGAGGAAAAGAATATCGTACATGTTTGCTTCTTTGGCCTGCATACATGTATAGGCATCGCGTGGCGCTTGCAACATGCGTACATACTGCGATGCGTCTCATGCGAACGTTGCTGACAAGCTTTTCCATAAACAGTGATTCTGGGTTTTCCGTGAACGTGTGCGGTTTCTGCGGTTACCGAGGCAGCGTTCAAAACGTTCTGCTAGTTGTGCTATAATTAATTATTATGTTAGTTAGTTAGTTAGTCAGTCAGTCAGTCAGTCAGTCAGTCAGTCAGTCAGTCAGTCAGTCAGTCAGTCAGTCAGTCAGTTAGTTAGTTAGTTAGATAGTTAGGTAGATAGTTAGTTAGTTACTCAGTCAGTCAGTCAGTCAGTCAGTCAGTCAGTCAGTCAGTCAGTTAGTTAGTTAGTTAGTTAGTTAGTTAGGTAGTTAGTTAGTTAGTTAGTTAGTTAGTTAGTTAGTTAGTTAGTTAGTTAGTTAGTTAGTTAGTTAGTTAGTTAGTTAGTTAAGTAGATGGCCGTTGCCCATCCGCTTGTTTCCCTTTCATTATTAATGTTTCTGTCTGGGCTTTCTCTCCTTTTCGCCTTACGCGGCATACAGATTCCTGAAGTACCCGCGGAAGAATGATTTGACGAATTCCTACGATAGCAGCGATGGACAGCGATACCGTAGAAATTGATAACGTTCCGCTGCCGTAGTTTCACTACCGAACACAGTGTTTCTCTCAATCAGCGCCGGTGCACTTTCGAAGAGGACTGCGAACCAGCGATGATGGAAGCACGTATTTCGGTGCCCTTAACATTTGATTTCTTGCAGTACGCGACAGCTGTTTGCACCGCCTTTAAATAATGACTTCTGGACAGAGCTGTCACTACCCAATCTGTTCTCGACAGAATCAGGTTCAACAACTGGAGAGGTCAGCTCGCGATGGTAAGTTACAATGAGCTAGTTTAGTCGTGCAACGAGAATGCATCCACCCATGTGAAACACTGTTTGCTAAATATTCTGAATATAAAAGCCACAGCGAAATATTTTTAGCGCAGGTTTATTAGATGCGTGTAAAATAAAATGTAATGAGCCAAATGTAACATACTCAAGACACGCGTACTAATATCGAGCGAGATCCTACATGAAAACATCCACACACCACAAGAAGTATAAGAATTATAAGAATATAAGAATTCACGCTATACCCAACTGTTCTAAGCACTTGCTGTAGTTCTATAATCGCCTTGAAAGGCTCTTACTCCTTACGCTGAACCGGTGCACTGAAGATACTCGTGGGCTTGATTCAAGGGCCCTTTAAAGGGTCAGCATTTATTTAAACACTCGTGCGAAATATCTTTCTGTTGATGCGTTTAGCGAATGCTTTATTTAGAGCTGTTTATATATTTTCTAAAGCAATTAAGTAAAAGCAAATGTTTCGAATACCTATAAAGCTTTTTAGAGCGCAGCTCTTTGGCGCCTGTTCCTGAGTTACGCGGCGCATCGTCCCTCGCCGTAACCAAGGTCATCATCTGCGCGCTGCCTTAGCTGCCCGCGCTCCTGCTGTCATCTCTCGCGCGTGGCGCCAGTCTTGCTCTCCCCTTGTCCTCCAAAGCCGGATCACGTGTTCTTGCCTATCCTCTCGCCCCCTTCCTCCTCGCAAAGCCGTTGCGGTAACTCTCGCCGCTACCGTCCACTCCGCCCTTGCAGTCCCTCCTCCCGCTGTCGCGGCACTGCCGCGGTGCCGGCGGCGGGCGCTCCTTGCCTCCTCGGGCATAATCCACGGCTCTCCGCTCCTCCTCCGCGTCACGTGGCTGTACGGCTCTCAACCGTGTCTCTCGTTTCCCCGTTTCCGGGGCGCGTTCCTCAGTAGCGTTTGTCGCCTCTGGCAGTGCTTGCGCCTGGCTGTCCTTCTCTCGACTCCACTCTTGCCCTATACCTCCCCTTACCTGGCACAGAGCCGTTGCGGTGACTCGAAAGACAGCTATAGCATTTCGTCCCCTTACTTATACTTCCCACTCCAACATTGTGCGGCCACATTGAGCCCGTCTGTGAGCGATAGAGTGTGTGACCTCTACCCAATACCCCCGTTCTCCACCCGTTTCCTCATGCCACCTCAGATGAAACATTAAATAATAATTGCTAATGTCCCCACTCCTCTCCGTGGCGGTGACCCACTATAAGGTGGGGCGATGTCACGTCGCCGGAGCGCCGGCTTTGAAAGCGGCGGTTCGCGGTGTGTGCTGCCAATCCGAAACGCAGATCTGCCTCTGTTCGGCCCTGCGTGTTCTGTATGCGGCTGCCTGTTGTTGAAATAAGGCAGCAGCTGCGCTCAAAGATCGCATTACCAAGAAGCGCAATCGTCGGACACTTTTTTCATGTTTCATTTCTCTTTCTTTCTTTCTTTCTACAACAAATAAAGCAGCGCGGAGTGCCGCGGCACATCATATTCACTGGTCTTAGTTTTAGCCCCGGAACCCCGCCCTTTCAATACTCGGTTGAGCTATTTCCCGGCTTTAACGTACTCTTATTTCTACTGCCAATTATTGGGCCTTATCCACCAATAATCCGTGATTACAACTTGCATTCTTCGTTAATAACAGTGAGAGTGGCCAGGGTTTTCGCAAGTACACCGAAAAAGCCCAAAACCCGAAAACGCCACAACGGCACGCTTGTGCTTAAGCTTATAACGGAAGTTATAAACCATTGCTTTAGGATTTCTGCTAAGCTTAACTATATCGGTGAAATTCTGCTGCGTGTTTTGGGTTCTACGACGTTTAACCTTTTCTTCGTTAAAGGCGGTTCTGTGCACCGAGTACGCGAACAGTCAACCGACGTCAAAAGGATAAGTAAGGATCTAAGCGCATACACACTGAGTTTCCGACCGACGTTTAGTCATTCCGGCTGCCCATTTGCTCGGCCTTCATTATTATCACCAACACAAAACGCCAACGCAGAGGCGAAAACTTCGATCTTTAGGGAAGTTACTCAGGCAAGAGCGTATTCCGATGCTCATCGAGGAAAAGAAACGACAAAGAAAGGGGGAAAAAAAAAAGAAGCTAAGTGCGGGAAGTACAACTCGCTCGATCGCGGCGCTCTCTTCGGAAGTCGCCAGTCTGGCCGGAAGCGTGTCATTTGCCTTATCTAGACATGTCCACAAAGCGGCGACGCGCCGAATAACACTGGCTCGGACGGGACGATTAGCCGAGTACATAGGCGAAGATTCGCGCCGGCTTGGATGTACCGCAAACGCGTGCTCGCAAAAGCAGTACAGTACGTACGCTCGCCGAAGCAGTGCGTCCGCTAGGCGCGCTTCTTGTCCGATTTTCTTTCGCGGAACCTCTGCGCGCGCGAAGCGACGGGAAACGTAGGCGGCAAAAAAATAAAGCCAGGCTTACACGCTAATAGAGAAGATCCCGCGCAAGGCTCGCTAGTGGCGCCGGAAGTCTTTTGGGAACATTCTATACTCTAGGGAGAGCAAAAGGGAAAGAATGGAGGATGCGGAAGACCGGATACCAAGGAGAAAAGGAAGACGAAGGAAGACGAAGAAGCGGAAACGTAGTGCGTGTGTGTGTGTGTGCGCGGCGCGCCACTCCCACGTGTGTGCATGCTAACGCTCACTCCAATTTGGAAAAGTGCCCAGCGCCTCCTTGTATACGCCACCCGGAGAGGTTTCGCTGCCTGGCCGACGCTGGGGGCTCTTGCCCAATCACAGGCTTCTCCTGCCGCACTAACAAAGAGACGAGATAGATAGAATCGGACGGAAAGAGAAAAACCGCGCAAGCGGTCCAGAGATGTACGCGAAAAACGCGAAGCCTCAGGGCCGCCCGTTCGTTCCCTTCCTACACAACACCGCCTTATCCTCCTTTTTTCACTTCCTACATGCGGGGAATAAGCGAAGCAACAAGTAAACGCATTATGAGAAGAGGCAAAATAGGAAACGCCTCAGCGGCGCTATGCATTAGTCAATGCATACAGTGCTGCGTGTTAAGGGGGAAAAAAAAAGGAGGCACACATACACACACCCACAAGTCTGCCCGGTTGCCGCTTCGCCGTCGAGAGATCCGAGAAGCTGTGTAGGAAACAAGTCGACAAGCAAGCAGAAAAATACCACGCGCGGCGAGCAACAGCCGGGAAAAGCAATGGCGGCGGTGGAGTATATAGTAGGCGTGCCGGGAGTAAAAATACGAGACCACTGGATGCAGCCTAGACGCGAGGCATGGCGAGATAGACGTCGACAGGCAATGGCTCGGAAGGGAAGCGAGCGTATACGTTTACGTGTCGGGTGTAAACTCTCGCAGCGCGCGACCGAGCGCACAAAGTTTATAGCTTCCTTCGGGATCTTAGCTTCATGCTTTGTGAGATTGCTCAGTTTGTGCTTCTTTCTTTCGCTTTTTTTTCTTGTCGTCGTCGTCTTGCTCATCGTTGTGTGAACAAGCAAAACTAGATGAAAAGTATGAATGAGAAGCTAAATTAACTTGCTTCTCGCATGGAATATCGCGAATGATGGCGCGTTTGCGGGTTGGTAACACCGAGCGAACCCGCGTGAAATCTTTTTGAATATCTGCTCTGTGAATGACTCAGGCGCCGATTTGAGTGTATCGAGCTCAGCTTTCCTCTCTACTCTTGAACGACGTGTATTGGCTGAGCCGGCGGACACTACGTAAATATCTACGACGCTCTGGAACTATGTGGAGCGCTTAGCAAGTATGCGATTCACAGAGTCTTTTGTTGCAGACTTACGCAAAGATCGGCGGAGTTCACATAAAAACAAAAGGCGAGAAAGAAGAAGTACCAGCAAAACTTTAAACGTGCGATTTATTTTACCTAGGTTGTTCAAGAGAAATCATGAGTTTTTCGGCTCGTATAGAGAACTTCTGCAATCTACGAGGACAGCTGCAAAGACGCTGTTGGTAAGAGTGGTCTTGTTATTCGCACAGCGCGAACGTGTAGACCTGTCACTTCCGATTATAGGCGATCAGACCGTGTCGCTTTTTCCTTATTCATTGCTTAAAATTATCTATTTTGCGCGAGTCTTCTAGCCGGGCGACGTGTAGCCGTGTACGACACGCGTAGGTGTCTTCAAATTTTTAATGATGTCTCGAGAGAGAAAGAGACAGAGAGAGAGGGGAAGTAGAAAAAGGAAGGTTATGTACGTGCAAGATTGAACAAGTTCCCGAGAAGGGCGCAGAGATAACGGCCCACTCGGCGGCAAACAAGACGAGCCGCGTTGCATCGCGCACGTTCTGGAAGCCTACGACGGCTTGGCTGAAAAGAAGGCACGACAGCGATCGGAACGGGCGTGGCTTGTCGTTAGTAGTGGCGGTTCCTGGTTGCGCGCTTGGGAGAGAACTCGATGGAGGCTGTTACGGGATTCTCGCCAGCATAGCGCCACGCCTCCGGTTCTTGTTAGTTTTCGAAGTCGCAAATTGAATTCTGAAAGTAAAACGAGCAGCAAATTTGACGCTCGTTTGCAGCTTAGATTGGCATATGGCACCGCTGGTTGTGGAGCGGGAAGTGAAGGCTATGCAAACGCCTCTCACGCAAGAAAAGGTTGTTCTGAAAAAGAAAAAGAAAAGGAAGGCGGAGAAGAGAAACGTTTTGAACTGATGTACACCGAATGCGTGTTTCGTTATACTTACATCGGATACCTTTTTTTTAAACTAGAAACCAATTTTCCCGAAGAAGACACATGGAACGCGATCCTGGGGTCTTGTCAGTATAAAAGGAAAGAAATATTCTACAAAATGATCAGAGTGTTTTCACATCTCTGCACTAAACAATCTTTCATTTGCAAAACAAAACAAAGCAGCACGATACTAGTGGGAAAAAGTAAATAGTGAAGGTGCCAGGTACACCGGAAATACTCAACGTAGGCTGCGCAACTAGTGCTCTTTCTTTACCATATTTTCTTTTTTCGTCTCTATATCTCCTTCTGCCAGCACAGGGTAGTAAACCGTTCCTGCGTCTAGTTAACCAGGGTCGAGTAGGAATAACTATGGACAAGTAACGACATGTTGCATACGGCTGGCATGCACTTCCCGCTTAACAAATTGTATGATTCTTTCATTTACAGAGGAGCCTGGGCCTATTAAAACATGCCTGTCACATTTAAAGCGAGAAGAACGAAACGATCACTTCGATTCGTTTACGCAAAAGACTGTGTGTACGATCAACTACTATTTGTGGAGAACGGAGTCGCTTAGGGTATAGGTTACTACGTTGAAGGGTATTCCCATGGAGTGACACTTTAATCGGTGTCGTGGTCTAATAGCTCTCATGTTATTCTTCCTCATGCGCATGTCAGTTGAGCGCTACACACGCTTGCCGTAAGTGCCGACGTTTCGATTTTTTCAACTATGTGGTAAAAGCTTACGCAATTATTTTTCGGCAGACCAGACTAAGTTGAAAAATTGAATATTGCAAAGTCAGCTGTAACGTCCTCTTATTACTACTCTTGTACGGTAGTATCGTGCTGTTTTGTTCAGTTTCTATGGCAAAATTTGTTTATTGCAATGCGAACAAGGCGTTCTCTGCCTTGAGCGCTTTATTCTCCAAAGTATCGTCGCAAGCATAATGAGAAATATGCATGAAAATGACACCTGTTACGACGTGCAACAATAAAATGCACCAACCAGCCAAGCGCGAGTACTCATTACCACAAGGCAAACGCATCCATTTCTCCTGAGGGTTATTACGTCGGCGAAGATACTTCTGTAACCCACTGTACTATAAAAAGCACAGTGGGCTACAGAAAAGCTAGAAACTGTTGTATCAGTTCCCTGTGCCCTCAAAAACAACTTGAATGTCAGCGCTGACGATTACCACTTCCTGTTTTTTTAGACTTCAAACTGTCATCCCTAAGCTACAGGGGCCGACTCGGTGACCGACTACCGTCTTTATGTATACCTTTTCAGTGTTCTCTCTCTCTGCTTTATTTCGTTGCTTCTTTCAATCAATTAGCTCCCTCTGCCGGCTTAGGGTAGAAAACCTAACACGCATCCGGTTAACTTCCCTGTACTTTCTATCGGTTTCTATCTATCTCTATGCTATATCGAAGAAAAAGAAACTCGAAAAAAAAGAAGAAACTGTGTAGAAAGAGGGAAAAACGGGTGACGAAATCACAACACTGGCGCGGCTCTTTATCACGTACAGCGACTCCGCGTATAGACAAGAACGGATCTGACTGTGACTTGGAGAATTGATGGAAGCAAACATTTCCCGGGCGCATCGTTTCTGTAGGCTTTTGCGAGGCAAACAAAAAACGAACGCGAGACTACTCCGTGCGTAATTTCGCATGCGGGAGCAGGGCGCTAGATCACGCTTCCGATGTCGAGATCGTGCGCGTGAATGCATTACGGCGGGTTCGAGAAACTCGGCGAGCGCATTTGTTTCGGGGGAGGGAGATCCGTTCTCGTAAAACGAAAGCGAAGACGAGCGCGAGAGGGAGGCGGGAAGAGGAGTTATGTGTTTACGTAGCAGGGCAAACAGAGGGAGAACGGCAGAGAGAGCAACAGGCTCAGTTCGAAAGGGATTGCGCGAAACCCGTTGAGTCATTGACCCCTGTTAACGGAGAACCCCGCTTAACCTCTTCCTATCCGTCAGACGAGGGAGGAGGGATTCAGTGTTTTAAGCAGGCAGAAATAGATATATCTGTGGCGTGGCCGACCTTTAGTGCTATACCGGGGCATATACATTCTAATAACCTGACAAAACATACTTCCACCATTTTCAGCTGTCCAAAACTGCGCAGGAGTGTAAATGAGTGCGGTGGTAGCGGCCGACCAACCGACCGACCAGCCAGCTGACCGACTAGCTGATCGACCGGCTGAGTAACTGGCTAACTGACTGACTAACAAACTGGCCCACTAACAAGTTGGGTGGCTTGCTGGCTGGCCGGCAAACCACCCACCAACGGTCAGCCACCAACCTCCCAACAGAAACGTTTCTGTTGGTTTTCGGTGGAGTCAGCCAGCGTCTGAAGAAAGCTGCCAATCGCTAAAGCACTCCGCGTTTTATCCTACATGCCATAGACATGAGCCTCTATAGCGTGGCTGTAGCTTTTTGGACTCAACCGATGATTAGCTGGCACCAGCACGGCTTCTGGCAATGCGGCACCGTTTTCGTTAGACGCAGGCTGATGTGGCCTAAATGCCGTTATGGAGAGTTTCATCTCATCTACAAGCTTGAACACAACGCAGCTTAGTATAGTGCGTACAGTAAAGTATGTGAATGTTAAATGCAGACACCACAATTGTTCAAGCACGAACACTCGTAATAAATTGATGATCTCTATTGATCGGGAAATAACACTGTCTTTATAAAATATAAAAAATAAAACAACATTTGCGGGAAGTAAAACGTATCTATTTGTTCGTGCGTGTGCTTGCTTGTACGTGTGTATGCGTTTACAGTAAATTGGGTAGCGGACGTATAACTTAAAGTTGATTAAGCATTTCACGATCCTACTTGAAGCACTATTTTAATTTCGAGTTGTGCTATTTCATTAACGACATTCTTAAAAGAAAGGAAAGCGGGGGCCAAACATAAATTTTGTTGCTTCTGACAATTTCATTTGCAACTGAAGAAATGTTACCAAGCTCAACAGCTTCTAAATGTTTGTTTTCACTAGCATTACGCGTCGTTGTATACCACGACGGACACAGAAAAAATAAAGCGGGTGCTTCGGTCGGTCGCCCTCCTGCATAGCTGCCAGTACGACTAAGCACTCGAGAAAAAGTTATAATCCGAGTGCGAGACAGGAGTGGCTTTGTTTCTAGATCAAGATCGTTAACGTAAGACCAACCACGAGGTGTCTGTGGCACGCATTATGTCCAGACTTTAATCAAGCATGTTTGCTCGAGGGAGACAAAGCATGTTAGAGCCACAGGATAAACGGGTCACAGGCAGGATGCTCTGATAGCTCCTGGCGGGCGTGCCGGGGAATTGAACGTGCCTCCTATGTGGAAGGCAGGATCCTACACGAGGATTCCACATTCCGGGTTGCGTAGAGTGTCGACGGATTACGCAGCGTGTTCACAAATGGAGTCGTATCAATTCATAACGATGGGAACCTTTTCTCTGAGAAAAGTGACTGTAGTGAACTCATCAGTAAACTCATCCGTAAACTTGTCAACAAATTCATCAGTAAACCATAATGCGAACGACTGCTGTGGTATTTTCACATTCGATTGGGTTTTTATCTGCAGAAGCTACATTTGAGCGATTAGTGTCCCGTAGTGAATACTCCCAAGATAATGTTTAAATCGAAACTTTCTTTGCATACTATCGCGGGATTTGCGCCTTTCAGTACTGTCTCGCCGATTTATCCGGCACTTAATGCTGACCGACAGAATAGTGCCGCTGAACACGCCGGTGTTCTGGGTAATCAAATATTAAATCACAACATAAATCTTGTAATACAACGTCGGGTCGTAAGTCTCGAGCACGTGGAACTTTTAACGGCATAACGCATATTGTTGAACGGCTTATTTAATTTGCTAATATTTCTCATAGTTGGGTTACCTCCTCTTGTGAAACTGGGTATGTGACACACGGTGCGTGCCCAACCTTCAGAATTGATATGGGCCACTTTGACATAATGGGATTTGGAATCATTATATGCGTTGACATATGTATCCTGCTGAAACTAAAGATAAAGAGGGGATTAAGAGCATGCTGAAAAGTCCACTTAACTCTCTGCGCGTGGCTTTTCCGAGTTGCAAACGCCGGCTGCCAAGTCCTCTCTAAAGTTGCTTGCCGTGCCGGAGCTGCTCGTTGCCGCTCTTCTGCAACACCTTACGAAACATAGACTTTATTCTCCTTCGTACGCCCGTGAATGAGTGCTGGTTACCAGTCGACTATTTTTGTGTGTATCGATGTCCGGCAGGTTTTCAAAGATCCTCCCTTGTGTCAGTGATCGCTTGACAAGACATGAAACAATGTTCATTGAGGCATGTTCTGGAACATTTCCCCAACATCGATGTGGGCTCATGCCATTAGCAGTGCTGAACCATCCTGCATCTAGCGTACCTCTGATCTGCCGTCATTATCATTCATCCCGTCTCTTATTTCCCTACTACCACCCCCCTCCCCTCCTCCCCTCCGTGCAGAGTAGCAGGTTAGATGAGACTGGCTGAGGCCGGACTCTTTGCCTTTCACTCAATAAAATTTATCTCTCTCTCTCGTTTTTCTGGGCATACTGGTGCATACGTGTCTCATCACAATTCTACCCTCGACAAACGTCGTATATCGACGCCGTGACATCACCGCGTCGTCGGCACTGTTGTGAAAGTCGGGGTCCATGTGGCCACGAAGGTTCCATGAATGGTGCCGTGCCAGGTGCCGGGAGAAAGAAGGGTTCCGGGTGACGGTTAAGAGAACAGAAAAATAATTATATTCAACAAGGTACAAAATTCAGTTTTACAAACGTGGCTCCAAATATCGGAGCATACTACATGCTAGAGCCCTTGAATGTTCGAGCGTCTCCTCCTCACAGCCTACCGGATCAGCTTTTTATGCCGTTTATTTCCCTCTTTCTCTCGTCGAGAGAATTCACTGGCCAATCACAAACGCCGAATCGCTCACCACCTTCCGTTTCCCAATGACCCATGTGTCTCTAACGTTGCGCAATACGAGGTAACCACGTAACAAACTGTGAACCTGCCGTCGATGTTTTCCCCGGGAGTTCCCGACATGACCCTGGCATCGATCAGTGGCCTTTTCGAGACGGTCAGGAGGGCCGACGTTTTTGTCTTGAAGCGAGCTGTCATTTCTGGGTGCTCGAAAAGCCGAAGATCTGGAACCTGGCTGCCTGTCCGTAAGACTCGAGTGACGCTGATTGAGCTGCCTTGAGTGAACGATGAGGCGTGATCAGCACCCGTGACAGCCGCATGTCTGCCGGTGAAGCATCCTTTGTTCTGAGGGATCGTCAGGCATAACAGCACACATACTGCATCGTCCATCTGATTCGGTGTTCTCATTTCGGCATAGTTTGTGAACAATGTACATCAGGAACATTAGGATTAAACATTAAAATAAATTATCTGGTTTTACGTGCTAAAACTAGGATATGATTATGAGGCAGGCCGTCGTGGGCGAGTCTGGAACAATATTGGGAAAGGTTCTTTAATCCGCCGTGGTTGTTCAGTGGCTATGGCGTTGGGCTGCTGAGCACGAGGTCGCGGGATCGAATCCCGGCCACGGCGGCCACATTTCGATGGGGGCGAAATGCGAAAACACCCGTGTACGTAGATTTAGGTGCACGTTAAAGAACCCCAGGTGGTCGAAATTTCCGGAGTCCTCCACTACGGCGTGCCTCATAATCAGCATGTGGTTTTGGCACATAAAACCCCATAAATAATTAAAATTAAGGTTCTTTAAGTACACCAGTGCTTCTAAGTACACGAGTGGTTTCGTATCCCTTAAGTACATGAAATATAAGTACACGAATGTTCTCGCATGTCGCACCCATTGAAATGAGGCATGCGGCAAACGCGAAAAAATGCGGCATGCGCATGCGGCAGTATGCGGCAAGCACGAAATGAGGCATGCGCGAAAAAAAAAAGAGAGAGAAAGAGAAGCACGCGGTTAGTCAACACCACCTAGATACCACAAGGCCTGTTTACTCCGATCTATGACGTCAAGCTACCTCGCCCGAAATTTCCATTGACATGGCTGGCGTTGTGAAAGCGGGGACGTCAAAGCCGCTGTTGCCTACTTGGGAGCATCTTCATTAGATTCTATGGGAGTCGGGCCAGGTAACATGACGTCATGGATTGGACTGATAAAGGCCTTGCGCTATCTATGTGGTGTTGGATTAGATGCACCAGTAGTGACGTCGTTGCTCTCTGTCGCAGTCGAGGGCTCCGAAAATGGCAGGCCACGCGTCATACGTACTCCTGAGGATCAGACAGCTTTCGATCAGCAGCGCCGCGAACAGAACCGGCAACGAGCTCGTCTACGCCATTTCGATGCTGCAGCCCGTCCACAAGAACAGGCTCATGCAGCCGAGCGCAAGCAGCAACTGTGTATCAAGGATCCGGCAGCCTACCAAGCCGTCATTTAAGCAAAAGTTGTGAATAAACCAGTGATAAAGCTTCGCAGGTTAACCATCTGTACGGAGTGCTTGACCGGTGATATTATTTTTTGAGACATATGGGCAACTGCCACTGGGACGCTGTTAAATTCAAGGCCACCGCATCGACCGAGACGTGATCACCGCTGCTGGACAAGAGCCGATGGCGGAATCACTGCTTCTTGGCAATGCTTCTTCGTGCAATGACCGTGGGGGCAGTCTCGAAATTGTTTGGCAACGTTCGATTCTTTTGCCAGGTTAGTAATACTTGCACCTTTTTTTGCCAACAGTCTAGCAATGTGTGCCTTGTGCTTTTCGCACAGCCGGGAATTATGTTGTCCGTCTTATGTAAATGCGTTGTTTTTACCGTAGCGCTAATTCTGCTGTCGAAATATGCGCAACAGAACATTGGACCGACCGATGAATTGAGCGATGTACAAAAACTTAAATTAGGCGACATGATAGACGACATTGAACGTCAGTGGCCAGTGTGACCTAAGTGAAAAAGACTCAGAAAAAATCAAGGGGAGGGATGTGATAGAAAGGAAAATGAATCCTGCGGCTATGCAGGCCCATGTAAATGAAATTAAAAAAAAACAACCTAAAAAGATGTGAACGGGAGTAGACGGTAACACTTGTCGACTTCCTGCTGTTTAATCATCCGTGTAATAGCGCAAGTGTTAGAATTACAAGATAAAAAAAGGGGGCGGGGTGGAAGCTGGTTGAAAATCTAAGTAAAGAAAATGCAAGGCTGCTGTAGATACAGGCCAAATTTGACGGCAGAATACGACGTGGCAGTTTTTTGTACCGTGGCTTACTGGATTCCCCTTCAGAAAATTGGAATGAGAAGGAGGAGCATCTGCTCAGCGTAGCCTCTAATGCTCATAGATGCAGCTTTTTACCGTGAAAGTACTCGAACTTGAAGACCATGATGATGTCAGTGCACCATTTCACGGGTACATTGTTTTGGTTTTTGACGGTGGCAATGTTTCACCGGATTATTCCTGCTATCGCTTGGTTGCTTGATGCAAGACGTGCCCATCGTATGCTAACGTGCTGTCGAGTTTCTTGTTTACGCAACTTCTTGACGTGCAAGTACTCCAAGATAATGGCCACGATGGCTTCAATGCAAATAATTTATAACTTTTTGATTCTGGAAAACGTTTCATTGTTTGCCGTCAAAACAGAGCTAGAAGAATCGGCGGCGGTTTTCTGATTACTGTTGCCGATAATTTTTTTTCTTTTCGTGTTCGCTTCGTTAGTGACTTAGAACTGGTGTCGGTTTAACTTTGATATCAAATTTTTTTTTTCAAATTACCTTCCACGTTCTTTATCGTTCTTCTTCTTCGTTTTACAGTAGCAACTTTCTAAATGACCTCCGTAATGCTAGTTACGGAATTTTGACATGTTGCCCAAACGTTTCTGAATTACTTGCGGGTGATTTCAAATACCCGAATGTTGTTTATTCAACTTATTCTCTTCATTTAAGTTTGAACTGTACTCGTTGTAGCAATGTTTCAGAGCCTTTGTGACAATTTCAACTTTAAATAGCCCCTACACTTCTCTAAGCACGAAAATGTGTTATATAGTGGCAGCTGTGTGCCAGTCTACAGTGAACAATCAGCCGCAATATTCTTTTCGAAACGGTGGTGTAATTGGAAAATTACAGGTGTTTCATTAACGACTACGCGGTCTCCACGGTTTCTCGGTTACCTTCGTTACACTCCCCAGAGAAGCTCTCTCCTCCTCGTCAAGTGCTCTCACCGACTCCCATGCAGTCCGGTGAAGGCTATGGGGTGCGTCAACACACCAGAAAAAGGCTCGAAGATGGCGTGTGCCGCGGGCACACGCCATCTTCGAGTCGAAGCTCTGGGTCCGACTGTGCCACACCACCGATGTCAACACGCCAAAAGAAATGCTGAAATAAATTGACTTGACTTGACTTGACTTGTGTGAAACCGTGCGAAGGTGAGCCGATGATGGCGGCTCAATCTCGCGCGTGCGAGGGAGGAAAGCGGAGAAGAAGCGCGCCGGCCTCCGTCGCGCACATGTCGCCGAGGGGAGGGGGGGGGGGGGGGGGCGTTCTACTCTGGCGGCTGCTGCGTATGACGTCGCCGCGCGCGGCTAGGCGGGCCCTATCTAGCAAGCGATCTGCGATGTGGACAGGGTGCACGCCGAGAGCTGATAGCTTCGTGTGCGCTGTTTTCGCCGCCTAATTCCCGTTGAAGCGAGAGGCAGCACGAAGGTCAATTCGCTCGCTGCTGCTACCGCGCTTCCTCACCCCAGCGTTTTGACAGCGAGTTTCCGTGATCGAGTGATATGCGTTCATGTTTGCTTGTGCATGCGGGACGCCATTCTTGTTATTGTAATTAGTAAGCGAATGTTTACAAGTTCATACGGCCGATAAAACTCCTATCCTTACTTCGTCCAGTAATTTGCTATCACAATCGATGCTTCGCCTTTCGGGTGAAACAATGACTCTTTTTAATTTGTGGCCTCCCCGTGGCGCGTAACGCTGCCATTTTTGCCAAAAGGGAGCATCGAAGTTTAACGTGTATTATGCGTACGTTGATTTGAAATTGTTGTAAACGTCACAGGTGGTTTAGGAGTCGCTTAAACAAATTGTTACTCCATAAATGTGGACTACGTCATCTACTTCGAGTGTGTTAGATCGTGCGCTTACTACAGCACCTGATATGTGCATTACCATTGATTACCTTCCGGGGCTGGGTGATACTTATTTTCTCTATTTCGCGGCACAGCATCAATGAAATCACACTAAAGATATCACAGAATATTCAGCTGCTGAGTTCGACGCCATTACTAATCGTTAGTTGTGTGTTTTCATAGACGAAGTATTGCAGGGCTTCTCAGAGCGGCCTGTAAATTTTACCTGGAAACTATTTAAACGCGGTTGGATGTCAAATAGAAGCATCTGTTCCACTAAAGCTGGTAAAGTCTAATAATAAGCACGCGCCCTCTAATGTTATCACCTCGGCGCCACGATGTAATACCTACTACTAAGTAATTGCAGACTACAAAAAAGCGCTGAAATTGGCAAAGGACAAATTATCGACCGCGGAAGCCGTATTTAGATGGGGGATGAAATGCAAAATGCTCGTGTACTTAGATTTACATGCACGCAAATAAAGGACACTTGTTCATGTTCTTTTTTTCTCTCTTTAGAATACTCATTGGATTTTTTTTAATGCTTATTACACCTCCTGTCACCTGGTCTCGGGTTCCAACACCTGAAGACCCAGTGAACTATCCTATGTGCTCTGCTCCAGCTGCTACAGCGACAGTCACCACCTGTTAAGCCCAGGAAAAAGTATCCCAGAAGTAGCCCAGGAATGAAGGCTGTTAAAGAGAATGCTACGAGCTGCCAAGCAACAAACTGATCACACAGACTGCGGAGGAATAGGCGTTAGCTCATGGACACAAAGTTTCCAAGACAATACTGAAATTTTTGCGTGTAAAGGGCCCCATCGCTTTCATTTAAATAGACGTCTATACACAGGGGAAGCTTCACACAAAGAACATTATTAACCTTGCACGCATTACCCTGTGTAGTGCCTTAAAGAGTAATTGAATGAATGAATGAAAAGTACCATGCAAGAACACACAAATATATGCGCAGGCACATGGCGCTTTTTGGCCACATTTGGCCCTTGCGCCACAAAACACTGCCACATCATCATCATCATCACGCGCAGGTACTCACTCACTCACTCACTCACTCACTCACTCACTCACTCACTCACTCACTCACTCACTCACTCACTCACTCACTCACTCACTCACTCACTCACTCACTCACTCACTCACTCACTCACTCACTCACTCACTCACTCACTCACTCACTCACTCACTCACTCACTCACTCACTCACCAACGCACGCTCACGGACCTTCCAACACCTACCAGGGAGACCACCGTCCACACGCTCATCGTGTTTTACGGACTCCATAGAAAAAAAAAAAATCACGAAACAACGAAGGACGCACACGGGGACGCATCTGCGTGCATCCCAGACCACCTGGAAGAGTTCGAGATTTCCGCAAGAAAAGAAGCAAAAGAAAAGGGACCGTAGAGTGCGAGCTCTTCCAATAAGCGAGCCGCCACGAAACAGTGAAATACGCATCTCTTTTGTCGCCATCGGCACGCGGCGCATACATCTCCATTTTTGCCGCTCTCTCGCCCCGCGCCGCCCGTCGCTGCCACCGACGAAGACGGGACAAACCGCATTCGTCTTCATTGCGACGCCCTTACCCATTAGCTCCGACGCCCGTCGTTCCATCCGTTCGCGCCGCTCTCTCAGAAAGCTGGATCGAGGCATCGAGCGACGGCGACGGCCGCGTACAGGAGAGGACGAGCGCCATTGTTTCTATTTTCCGGCGACGTCTGCTTCGGATCCTCGAGTGCGGATCGCTGCTTTATGCACCGTGGGGGCCTTCCGGCCGAGCCTGGCCTAATCTGTTCCCGTCTTGGCAGGCGGCACGCCGTCTGCATTAGACGGTGCTCTTCGTTGTGGCGCGCGCTGCGTCGCCACCGCCTGGGGTGTGGGAGTCGTGAGTGCCTGGCGACGTATATACGTGCGTCGTCACGTCCTATACCGGTCCGTGCGATGGCTAAGTGCGGGCGCGTGTATCGGACACGTCATCCCCAGGACAGTGCACACGACATGGAAGAATGGTGGCCGACGTCTGTGTGGTCACAACAAGAGAGTTTTTTGTGCTCTATGTAAGGTATTCGTTGAGTGAGTGAACCCTTCAGCCTCTTTGAATGAAAACAATGTTATAATAATTGTTTGTTTTTTTACACCGCCAAAGCCGGAGGCAGTTCTTCTTTATTGATTTCTAATAGTATACCCTTTGAAATGGAGCGGTGACAAATAGTCGCGTAGGCTGCTTGAGCTAATCAGGTTTTACTGCATATATTGTTGTCTAGCATTTTGTCAATCTATTTGTTTTTTTTCTCTTCAATAAAAGCTCTATATTTGTATTGTAAAGTTACCTATGCCTGTAACGAAGTCTCCGATATCCATTTCTTACCCTTTTCCACCGATACTCTAAACGTCTCACGCTAATCTCTACCGATGACCAGTTCCCATCAGCTTTGAATCACAGCGCTTATAGAAGGAAGACGTTCCCTACGGTCCTGGCTGGGTGAATATCCTGGCATTCCATCACAATGTGCTTGCTCGTTTCTGAACTTTTTGCTGACCCAGACAAGTGCCTCATCTTGTTGCGAATATCTGTTTCGTGGGTTTTTTGTCCTCAAGCAACCAACACGGGCCTCTACTAGCAAGGCACTGACCACCCTTTGTGTTATCGTAGGGGTTTCACCTCCTGATTTCACGCATGTGCCTTCGTTAATCTCCACGGACTTCTTTTCTTCTATCGTTTGCGTCCAGTGTTCCCTCTCTGTATCGCTCAATATCTTTTTGATGATTCTTGGTCATCTATCAGCACTTTCAATTACCCTGTACTCGGTCGCCAGCTTTTTTGACCTTTTCCTCCATTCCGTATTCACGCTTTTGAGGTCGCGCTTGAGGACTCTTCCGTACTCCGTCTTCTGACTCCCCGCTCAACCTCCTTTAGCTTCGATCAGGTCGCCTATTGTGCCAGCTGTCCACCAGCATGTCGCAGAACGAGCCAACAGGCACTTCTACATCAACCATCTCGGCCTCGACTACCCAGCACCTCCACCGCTTGTGACGCAGCTGTTATCAAGACGTTTATTACGCGTCGGAGATGCGGTGAACCGATCACACCCAAAGCATAGATCACTCATTCAAGGGAAAGTCTCACAAGCGATGATGAACTCCATGTGAACCCCACATGATGATGATCATGTACAGAAGACAAAGAGTAGCTTAATAAAAGCCCTCAATATTTATGCACTTCATTCGGCCATTTCTTCTCGTCCATGTTCCCGAGTGTTTCTTTATAACTAATTTTGCTCAGCGCTTGTCTACGAGAATGTAGCCGTGTAGTGCATAGCTCCGGAATTGCTTCGGCGAATACAGTTGGAGTTTGCGTGAAAGTAAGCAAGCTACTCAACGTTATGTGAGGAAACGGATTGCCTGTGATTTGTAGCTGCCTTTTAGTAAGTAAAGATAGGCCTGCCGTGTGTGTTACAGGCATTGAAATATACTTTCGGGCCTAAATACGAGAATTCTGCCTGTTTCCCCAGTGCCTGTCGTTTACAAGTGTCTCAACCTTTAGATTAGCTAACACTATGCTTCAATTGTATTTGATGACGATACTATGTCTCGCGAGGAGCGTGCAGCGTCGACATAAGACGCCTTACAATGATTGTGGAAGGCGGGAAACCCTTGATTTCACATCCATTGTATCTGCTAGTCATGTTCGCCGATTACTTGAGAACCACTCGGAAAAAATAATACTGCAGAAAAAAATAAAGTAAAAAATAAAATAAAAGATAGCGAGTCGAGTGCGTCAATATTCGACTGGGTGTTATAAAGATTCGAGGATTTGTGTAGGAAGCTGTGATTATTCTCCGCAAGTTTCCGCACCTGGTGGGCGAGTGTGCGGACTTTTTCCACGAAGCAATCGAGTGTAGTTCAGTCAAAACCTAAGAAAAAAAAATCTAGTAAGGGTCCGCTCCATCTCACGACAGTGATTTGGTCAAGCGTGAAGGCTAACGAAAAAGATAGGAAGGCTTGTAGAGGTTATCACTTAAACAAAAAAACATTCAGACATTTCGCCATTTCTGAGCACAATGTTCGTCCATGCTCTCCGGAGAACAATGTAAGCGACATGGAAGCATACTGCGTCGTAAGCGTCCTTTTGTTGAGTAGTTTTCACGGAAAACAACAAATAAAATCGACGCAGCACGCATCTTGGTCGGCCGCGTGATGCAACAGGTCTCTTAAAAAGACGATTTGTTACCCACCGCAAAACTTTACCTTGTGATACCTGAACGGAGCAACAGCAATACAATTCGCTACTTTAACGCAGACTAAAGTAATGACGACAAGCTGCGTTTCAGGCAAAAGCGCCGTTAGTAACCGGGTCCACTGAGGTCGCTGTGTAATATACCGTCTCGTTTGCTCGTGTAAAATCAGCTTTGTTGCTTGTGTTCGAGAAATGCGCACAAACCAATAAATATACCCGCCGTCTGGCCCCTTTTTTCTGCTTCAAAGCAGTCCAGCTGGCGCCGGTTGCGTGGGGCCTGACGCGATCGCAAGAACCATAAACGAACACCATGGGCCGTGTTAAGTCATTCGTTTTCTTTTTCTTTCGTCGGTGGCAGAGACGCAATAAGAACAACGCTGACAAACAAAAACAGAAAAGAAATACGAGCCCTATCGAAAGTCGCCTGAAGCTAAACTACTGCGATTGCGTGGCGTCGGCCGTCGGCGCTATATGAAGAACAAGCGGCCGAGACGGGACCGCCCCCCCCCCCCCCCCTTCAAATATATACCGTAACTGATTGCGCCGGTTGCCTTTGGATGGGACACGGCTTTGCTTTCAAGAGCACCGCACAGGCCTTTCCGGGCGCAGTTTCCTCCCGAGCGGCGCAGGCCGGCCGAGCCCTTTTGAAAGGGGAGACATTTGTCCAGCCTTGTATGGAGGACGGACGCCGACGCGTCCGGTGTTGTCATGTTCTGTGCGGGAAAGCCCTCAGTCGTATCTCAGGAGTTGTTTGCTCAGGGTCGCCTCTGGAAGGGCGGTCGCGAAGAAGCGCCGGAGAATGGACGTCATTGAACCTCTTAATAAAGAAATATGTTAGGATGCCTGATTCCGGCTCGCACTTATGGAGCGGGATAAGATCCGCAAAGAAATTGACGGAAGGTTGACAGAAGCTGAAGCCGGCGAGGACGAGTGTAGAAAACTAGTTTCGTAAAGTGTGCAAGGACCTTCTCCTGTGCTACGTTCTGAGAATGACTTTCAGCATCCAATATGAAACCTGTGCCAGTGTAAAATACTGAAAGAATACCCGAGCATTGTGCCTGTGAGTATTGCGCTCGCCAGCTTTATGCACGACAGGATTTCAACTGAAAGAAGAACTGCCTGGCATCGTTCCGGATGTCGCATGAATGATGAAGTTACGTTTGATAGTCAGCGTGCTTTTTATCCTACCTTTGCCTGAACAACACCACTCGTGCGTTGATGCGAGGGACGTTGAAACGGCCCACGTTCAGGAATTATGAACATCGATCCTTCGGCAATCTGTCGAACTTTGCCGCAGCACAGCAGCGTAACTCAATGGGTTCCACTTTCAAAAATTGTTTCAAAATGTGGACTTACTTTCAACAATTCTTTGCTAGATGGAGGTAGCTTGTCGACGTTGCTACATGAAACTTGTTGAAACTTGGCCAACCTCTTCAAATATAGTTTTTTTTGAAAACGTTGTCCATTGAGTTAGGCTGGTATATATCGGGGAAGTTGAATGAATTGCCAAAGGGGCAATGTTCAAAATTCCTGGCAATGAATATGTTTCGGCACTGTTGCGTGCATCAATCTGGCAATTACACCACGAATATTGGTAGCTTAGCACTTTTCATGATCACAGGAAAGTCACGTATCCCAATTGCCAAATTACAGAAGTATACAAACCCTCACTTAGGGCTGTAGACGCGAAATATTCGTATTTAGTTATTAGGCAGTTTTGACAAAGCGCAGGCGTATTAACGCTCGAAATATACTATGATACTGGAATGGCGCGGGCATGACAAGCAAGTTCGTCGGGGACTCCGTGTTTACCCAAAGTGCACATTACTATTACTGTAATGGTTGAGTGAGTTTCCCTTGCCCACTGGCGTAAACGCGTCGCTAGTGAAACAGCAAACACACAAAAAATTGTACGATTGTACTTTATTGGTTTTTATAGGAGTATCGTGCGAATAAACCAAATACATTGCAAATGCTGTATAGTTGGTCACACAGAAGAGATTACAAACAGCGCTGCAGTTGCGGATACGTCTGGAGGTACTCCCGGGTTACGCCTACAGTAGTGCATCTACGCTACGCTAAGTCTATTTTTTAACAATAAATCTGTTTGTAGGAGAGGTTGTCATTATGGGTCACGCTGGCACGCACGCACATACAAAAGTTGGAAAGTTCAGAGAAAGTTTAAGTTGACACATATTACACCTTAACGCACACTATTTGCACTGCAAATAGCGACAGGTCGTAAAAAACTAAATAAAAATAAATTCTGTCTCAGTCGCTTTCAGTTCACATCCAGTTCAAGTAAGCCCAGTCCACAATATAGCTTATAGCTTATAATTCCCACAGCTATAGCTATATAAGCTATAGAAGAGCTTATAAATTCCCGCAATATATACAATATCAATAATATTTTAGGCGCCCATCGCAGAAAGCTCAGACTATAGCACAGTGGCATTTCCCTAGAATGTAGTTCACGCAGAACATACCTTTATTACGTACAAAAATAACGTACAGTCGCACATTTGAAATTTTTAGATCGAGACACGCCGTGCCTTATGCAAACGAGTTCCCGAATTGATATGTAGAACCTAATGTCCACCCAAATGATGGTGCAAGTGAGGTATTCTGAAGATTAATAGTTGTCGTTGAAGAACAAGAACTTTCTCCTCTTGGCTTTGTTTCGGCATGAAAAAAGACGTGGAATTTTCACCGAACCTCGCCGGATCTCTAAACCAATACCGGGTTTCTCACACAACAAATAAACAATAACGCGATCCCAAAAAACGAGTCATTACTCACTTTCCTCAATAAGGCACTTAATCGTGTGGAAATTTATTATTCGTGAGAAATATGGGCGCCCTGTGTGCACTTTGTATTCAAAAGTGGGTCGGTCATCGACAACGAATTCCATTTGGTGCTCGCCCGCGATCAAACATTCGTCGTCTGTTCTTTTCTGTTTCAGCCTTGTGTGAGCGAACGGTGCTTTCTCTTGGGAATCGGTTAATCTTGGCGGAATAAACGTGTTTCTAATTAAGAAAGACGGACGTCCTTCTTAATTCGGGACAGCGGCAGCTTTAGCGATGATCGATTTTTGACTGCGCCGTTTGAAATTGCAATCCTGGCAAAATGCTTAATCACAGGCCATGTTTTGACAGCTTCGGAATACAGATTTTTTTCCCTCACTGCTGCCGAAAGATAGCTTACTTGTTTAACTGAATATTTTGGTGTTTCTTATAAGCAGCTTTGCAATGCGCTTATTGCAGTATTGTGCAATGATTCCTGGCCGGCCGTTACACCTGCCAATCGTGTTTTTAAGAAAAAAAAATTGCGAGGCACTTTCTTTTGACAAATACAGTGCATCGTAATTCTGTTGTAACCTTCTTCATACTTGTACTCCCAGTTCGGTCATTATAAGCCAGATGGTTTTTGAAACCAGTTTCTATATTTATAATGTACTGATTCATTCACTTACAATGACTGAGAAACGAGCCTAAGGGGACTGGTGAGTTTGCTACTTGGCAACAATAGCAAGGCCAAGAAAACAAGAGATTCTGAAGCTACCAATGAACACCATTTATGAGAAAGCATGAGTGATATTGTAAGCGTTTCTATACTGAAGTGAGCTATTCTGACTAGTTGTTAAGCGAATATTCGAAGGCTCGCATACTAATCAATAATCAATAACGTCTAGTTGAGATCGCAGTACTGCATTCGAGGAATTGCATTTTAAGCCTCATTGAATATTCAGCAGTGTTAGTATAGTTTGTTTGTAGCTGGGGTGCCTGTTGTACGTTGTGGGGTCTTCGGGTCTCACAGGAGTACCGACCACCGCGGGTTCGAGCTTAGCGAGCCACAGGGCCGCGTCAGCCGTCAGCCTCTAGCGCCGCTGCGCGCGAGCTCAGGCCACAAGGGGCTACCGAGCGACGCACGCAAAAACACAGTATTGCCCTAAAATGAAGGAAACCGTTTATTGTTTCCAACGGCACCCAACACTGCACAAACGCCCGGTCCCGGGACGGCGGGGAACCAAAGGGGTCCCGCACCAAGGGCGAAAAATACAGCTAGGGGCGCCTGTAGCACGTCGCGGCGAGAGCATAGGCTCAAGCTGGGACGCGCCGCTAGGAAAAGTCCCGGCGGCTATGCTACTTGCTCTGGCGATAACCAATGGGCCAACTCGCGAGAGCTCGGGCAATCTCCTTCGGCTTGGGCCTTCGATGAGTGCGGCTCGGCGTGGTACGACCTCGCGCGAGCACTAGGCACCCGTTCTTAGGCTTAGCGTTGGGATAGGATACAACACGAGGTACGCGCTCCCCGCACGGGCAAAGGCACCGTGCGTGAGCTCAATCCTAGTCACAAAGGTGTCGGCGGATGAGAGAGAGCATCGTACGTACCGGGTGCTGTCCCAAGGAGAAGAGAGACCGTACCGTCACGGCAGTAGCCACCAGGGGCCACCCCCGTGACGTCACTAGCTCCGCCCTCACCCACGAACCATGGCGAGTGGAGCGCCACCGCTAAAACTGGTTCGGAGCAAGAACGGCATGGCTGGGATTACAGAACTGGGTGAAATTCGCCAGCGCAATGGCGCGTCGAATTCCCCAAATCCCCACAACGTAAACTGCAAGGGCTTATCATTTTTTTGGAGGTTTGTTAGCTGTCCACTTGAACAGACTACCAAATCTGATTCCGCTCACTGAAGGAAATATCAAACATTTTGACACGTATTCTCCATGTTTTTCTTCACTTATTTCTTATGTAAAAAATAATTAAAATCATCATCATCCCCATGTTTTTTTTATGTCCACTGCAGGGCGAAGGCTTCTCCCAGCAATATCCAATTACCCCTTTCTTGCGCTAGCTTAATCCAACTTGCGACTGAAAATTTCCTTAATTTCTACCGTGCACGACTGCGCTTCCCTTCCTTTGACACCCATTTCGTAACTCCAATGGTCCACCGGTTATCTGCCCTACGCATTACACGGCCTGCCCGGCTCCATTTTTTTTTCTCTTGATGTCAATTAGAATATCGTATATACCCGTTTGCTCTCTGATCCAAACCGCTTTCTGTCTGTATCTTAACGTTATGCCTAGAAATCTTCGTTGCATCGCTCTTTGCGCGGTCCTTAACTTGTTCTCGAACTTCTTTGTCAGCCTCCAGGTTTCTGCCCCATATTTTAGCACCGGTAGAATGCAGTGATTGCACACATTTATTTTCAATGATAATGGTAAGCTCCCAGTGAGGATCTGACAATACCTGCCGTATGCACTCCAACCCATTTTAATTTTTCTGTAAATTTGCTTCTCATAATCACGGTCCCCTGTGAATAATTATTCTAGATAAACGTACTTCTTCACACACTCTAGAGGCTGACTGGCGATCGTTATTTCCTTTTCCCTTGCCAGGCTATTGAACATACATTTGTCTCCTTCATATCAAGCTTCAACCCTACTCTTACACATTCTAGGTTAAGGTCCTCAATAATTTGTCGCAATTCGTCCCCAGTGTTGCTGAACAGGACAATGTCGTCTGCAAACCGAAGATTGCTGAGATATTCACCATTGATCCTGACACCTGAGCCTTCCCAGTCAATAGCCTGGAGATTGTGCCTCCTGGCTTAATCCCTTTCTGATAGGTATTTTTCTACTTTTGCTGTGGAGAAACAAGATAGCTGTAGAATATTTGTAGGCATTTGCGAAGATATTCACGTATGCCTCCTACATTCCTTCATTACTCAATACATCCATGGTTGCTGGTATCTCTGCTGAATCATATGCTTTTTCATAGTCTATGAAAGCGACATAAAGAGGTTGATTGTATTCCGCAGATTTCTCAATTATCTGACTGATGATAATTACGTAATTCATTGTGGAATATCCCTTCCTGAAACCAGCGTGTTATTTTGATTGAGTGAAGCCAACTGCTGCCCTAATTATATTGGAAGTTACCTTAGTGGCTATTTTATACGATACTGAAAGCAAGCTAATGGCCCTCTAGTTCATCAATTATTTAATGTCTCGCATCCTATGGATTAGTAAAATGTTGTGAATCTTCCAGTTATCTGGTACAATTAAATTCGTGAGGCATTATTTATAAAGTATAGGAAGCTTTTAAAGCATATCTTCGCCATCTTTCATTAAATCGAGTGTCATTCCACCTTTTCTCCGGGTCATATCCTGCAAGGCCCCTTTACCTTCGTCTCTAGTTATAGAAGGAACCTCTGTAGCCTGTTCATCACTATCCACAGTGAGAGAAAAATGAAACAAAATATTCGGCATTAAATTCAACAACCGAAGCCATTAGTTTTATATATTCGCGTTAGTGTGGACCCTTTGGTGTGCGCCTTTCGCTTTAAACTTGGAGCACACGTGCGCCTAGACTTCAAGACTTTTCTCGATTCCACCGCATGCAAGGCCTGGCCACCCAATTTTGCTGCTTCTGCAAGCTTTCCTATGCCTTTAGTGAATTGCATGCTTTTCAGCAGCACATATATTCGTTTGCCACGTATCATACATTAAAGGTGCTTTCTAATGGATTTATAGGAAGCTAACGACGCTTATTGCGGAATGTAATTGAATATCATTTAATGTAATATAACTTAGCGGATTTTGAGTGGCGATTATCAGCAGAGTGAAGAACTTTAAAAATAACCTAGCTTATCTCAGTGGATGCTAAGTGGACTTTAAGTGAAAACTGTGCGAAGTTAGCAACTCACTGCCTCCGTCGCTGCCGTTTCTAACGTGAATAACATTAGGATAGCTGCCTATGCATACGATGATGTTATGACCTTGTACACATAAATGTTGTGGCCTTCCTCTCCGTAAGCCTATCGTCGGATAATAATATAAAACGGAACACAGACAAAAAAAAAATGGCTGTGGCTTAGCTAAGGTTAAGCCCAGGATGCGAAGCATACTAGCCTTTATTTTAACGCGACAGCGTTAAAAAGCTAGTGTCGCAGAAAAGCCGGTAAAACCGGCTTTTCTGCGACACCGGAGACGTTACTTCTGCGGACACCGGAGACGTTACGTTCTGCGTTACCGGAGACGTTACTACTGAGCCACGAGTTCGATGCTTCAAAGCGCTACAAAAGCGCCTCTAATGAACGCGGTGTTGCCTTAGAAACGAGCTGTTTCTAAGGCTCAGGCGTGCGTCGCTTGCTCAGGCGCACATTTCGTTGTCGCGCCGAACGCTGCGTTGCTCGACGCTCACCGCGTCCGATGCGGGGCGCGTAGTCGCTGCGCCGTAGCCCATTGTCTTACACCCCTTGGCGGGTCGACGGGAACGCTGTCGCGTTCCACTCTTGAAGGCGAATCTTAAGCGTACGCTTTGCAGCTGTTATGGCGTCATATGGTAGCTACGCGGCCGCGCGCGGCGCAGCAAGGAAGAGCGTGGTTGTGCGGCTAGTATGCTTCGCATAATAATAGAGAAGTAAGTACGTACCATCTCCTGCCATTAAATTGAGCGATTGTTCTAGAAATACGGCGTCGGTTGACAAAAGGCATCGCACAAGCAATCGTTACAAATAAAAAGCGAGACAATCTGCGATTCAGATTTGATGACTTTCTTTTGCCACAGGCAATTCTCCCGCTCCGTCATTTTTGTGCATCTTATTCTTGAACAAAGCGTCTGCGTTCTCCAAAAGCCTGACTGTTTTACGCTCGTATACTATTCTTTTTTCACTAGCAACTACTTCTCTTGCTCTCGTCTCTTCGTGGAGTAATTATTATTCTTTCATTAATGTAGACTTATCAATACTTCGAGCGATTAAGTTCTTATTAAAGTGTCTACTAAAAAAAAGCCGGAACTTCAGAAAATAATCATCTGACGCTTTGTCTCTTTTACAAAGGCACGCATCTACGACGAAATTAATGTGCGCTGTTTGCTTTTCACTCTTTCGATTTCCTTTTTTTTTTCATTTAGAAAATTGAGCGACCTGACGGGAGAACAACAAATGCAATTTCGTGCATTTGTTGTTCGCTTCGCTGTGCGTTTCACTCTTAAAACCGTCCTTATCAGACCTGCCAGACAAACCTAACATCAAGATACACGACGGATGCGTGCCTCCCAGTATCGCGGGCAAGGAGATACGTGTTATATAAATTATTGCATTTCCTCTAATAAGGGAAATTTATTTTCGCAACAAGATAAGGTGAATCTCATGTAACTGGTATTTTTATTCAAATGAATTGATGCCTCCAGAGTTTCTCGTTTAGGCCTGACTTTTTATAAGGTGCCTGGTCGAGCAGGCTCTGGGAAGATGGAATGTGTTTGACTCGTCTCGCTCTTGCTCCTGTGCTCTGATTCCGCACGGGCGGCAAGGAAACCGCTTGTTTACGAGTGGAAACGGCGATGCAGGTCCGGTTTCTTCACGAAACGAGATAAATTCCAGCTCGTAAAAATAGCAGCGTTCTGAAGCTGCCTTTCTGTATCGATTTAAGAAGTAATTTTGAATATGCGGAGCTAGAGTCACTTTTCCCGAAGTGGTTTTTACGCGCGTTTCGAACTTTCCAAAGTGCATAGAACGCTGCTTTTTACCTCTTTGTTTTGTGTATGTGTGCGTGCGGGCGCTTATTTTTCAAGCTACTGTTGCCGGCGGTACTCGTGATAGAATAGAAAACCCACTTCATGGTTGGAGTGAAATAAATCTGAAAAGCCGATAACTCCCCGCATACTTTGGTGGCTTGTTTTCTTTCTCTGACAAAAAAAGCAAGGATATCCAAAGTTTTTTTTTGTGGAGCGTCTGCCCGAAGTCATCGTAAACTGAAACTCAATTTTTGTAATGGTATTCTTAACTCCGTCCTAGCCCCTGGTGATTGTATTGGATTCCTCCGGGCGCCATTGAAATATATCTCTGTAGAGTTGAGCGTTGGATGATGCTAGGCGTGGTATTCCTGAAAGGCCGAGGGCTATGTTCAAGCTGCGGTGATGAAAGGAAAAAAAAAAAAGGTGGCTTTTGGGTGGTCGTGTGCCGGCTCTCTGGGCTGAACGAACGGCAAATAGCGGCAGATCGCGGGTTGCCCCTGTAAAGCGTGCACCGCCGTCAATATAGTCGTTCAGCGGAAAAAGCCGCTTTACGTTCGGCGATAAAAATGGCGTGTGCGTTCCTTGTTTACACCCATTTTTATGATAGAGAAACCGCGCAACGTTGGAAGAGATATTGAGATGCCTAGACTATAGAAGTTCAAAAAATTTTTGTTTTGGCTGTTGAGCTAGCTGACGCAGAAAAATAACGAACAGGCATGCTGCCCTGGGTGCCGGCATTCAAACGTGCGCCTAATTCAGCTCAAGTTACGCGACTGAAAACCCGACCCCGTTCATAGTGCTTAAAGAACCTTAGAAAGGTTTAATTATATTAGAACTAGTCATAAAAGTGGTAAAATATTCATTTCTTGGTCTGCACTACGGCAACTATAGCAGATGTTCTTCGGCCACTCACCAGGAATGGGAGCGAAAATCACTCCTATTTCTCTCTTTCTTTCTTTGAAGTGGCTTAAACATCAGCATTTTCCTGCAAAGAAAAATGTTAGGAAAGAAAACCTTGTCAGCACGAGCTCTGAAGGCAATAGGTGGCGTTCTAATTTGTCATTTCACCAGAATTATAAGGTCGATAAATGAGATATGCTTTGAAAACCTCACTGCGCTTTCGAAGACAGTTTGCGAGACCTTTGGCATTTATCTCGATCCTTCCTTTTTGCTTCGTTTCTCGGCAATTTTTCTCCGAATCCTTGAATATCCATGCTGCTTCGCTCAAATGAGCTGTGTTTGTAGGCCGATATTTTCTCATAATTTTCTCCCACAACAATCTGTGTTTGCATGAGCTTTCCCTCCTGTTCTTTGTCGTAACTACATTAAACAGTTAGCTTGTTTCCAGCAGTCACATGTCTACACGTGCTATCCGCGCCTATTGCTTCCAGTAAAGTTTGGTTTGTCATGAAATAGAATTCGAGTGTCAAAGAGGATATTGGCATTTTTATTCTCTGTCTTTGCTTAACGACCTTTTGCACTATCGTAAATAAATAAAACACGAACGCGGCCTCTTACGACCAACAACTCAAGAGTGTGATTTCACGGTGCTATTGTCCTGCGGGAAAACATGGCGCAGGCCGCCGACTAAGCCTGTAAGTTGAATCATGGGATCACACGAAATGGCGAAACCAAAAAAAAAAGTCACCCGTTTTGTTTAGCCCTAATTTGGTCGTATTTCATTTGGCTACGTAGTACATGGCGCTTTATGTTGTGGCTAGTGCGGCAAACCGTGGTACACACTTTTCTATTTAGCTTCGCTGTAACTTGTTACACGTTGTTTAAACTCTATATTAGCGTAGTTACATTGAGGCTTATTTTTATTAGGGCTCGCCCTTCCAAGTAACCATGTTCACTTATTTTTGGGATTTTCTTGTGCTGATGTTTTCATGTTTGACTTGTTCAGAATGAAGTGCCCTATCAATGTTTTGAATTGGCACGTGGTTAGGCAAACTAGCTCTTCTGTGATATATAGTGCCTCTTTCTCGAACTGAAGCTATGGCTCGTAGTACAAACAAACAAGCAAGCAGGCAAACAAACAAACAAACAAACAAACAAACAAACAAACAAACAAGCAAGCAAGCAAGCAAGCAAGCAAGCAAGCAAGCAAGCAAGCAAGCAAGCAAGCAAGCAAGCAAACAAACAAACAAACAAACAAACAAACAAACAAGCTTCGTCTTCTGAAAATCTAGTCGTCACCTACGTTCTCGATTTGACGTTCACGTAGCTTACAAGTTAGCAGGCGACTGGAGTCGGAAATCGATAAGCTGATGACTTCCCGAAGCGCTTAAAAAAAGTACGCCCAATAAAATAAGCGCTGTACTTGGACGGAGCAAGAAGAAAACGTACCTTACGTCATCTCTTCCTCAGTGCGAGGAACGATAAGTGGTTGGGACGGCAGCGCCCTACCGCTGGCTCAGAGCAGGCAGTTTTATGTACGTATCCTACCGCCCGCTTGAATTCTCTGCGTGCACTCACGTGTGATTCCAATACTGGCTCATTTCCTGGCGATGCCGGGCCCTTTGTGGGTGGGCCTTTATCTCGATCACTGGTTCCCCCGGCTGCTGGCGCTCTCTCCGGCTTGGGCGGTTACACGTTCGTATGGGCCTTCTTGCGTACGTGTTGCGTGTGCTAGGTGAAGTCATTCACGGGACCGCTACTTTGAGGCTGACTCACGGCCAAAGCAGATAGCGGCGTACGAGTGAGGTAGAGAGGGAAAGGCGAAGGGAGGACGGGGCTTGGAGAGGTGGAGGGAGGAAATAATAGAAGCGGTCATTGTCGTTGGTGCCGCAAACCGAGCGGGAGGTGAGGTCGCGGACTGTTTCATTGTGTTGAAAGGTGCGGCACCTCACTTAAGCTTATCTCAGCCGGAGTATTTATTTCAATGGGGTGGGTGGGGACGCAGGAGGTTGAAGATACTAAGCAAGAAAGAAAGAAAGATAAAGCCGCCGTTTTCAAAGCAAAATCGACACAGAGAGGGAGGCTTGTTTCTTTTTTTTCCCCCTTCTCGCTTCACGCGTGTGAATGTCGCCGATATCGGCGCACTCTGAACGCGCCTTGGGGTTTTGGGAGAAAAGAAGGGGCCTCGTCGATACTTTCGCAGAAGTTGGAAACGTAATGCGGTAACTTTTTGAGATAGAGCACTAGAAGAAGGCCCGATCAAGTGGAAACCGTGAGGCCGAGGGACGCACATTCAGCCGAACAATGAATGGTGCCAGAAGGTGAACCGTAGGAGAAATGTTTCGAAAGATCGATACGGGCCACTCGATTGCACTTGCGTAAGTAAACGTTTGGAAGGGCTGCAGTTTTAAATTAGATGCCTCCTAGCGGCTGCTCGTTTGTCTGCCGTCAGACTTGAGTAAATAAACATAAACATGAAAGTCGCCGTAGCATTAACCTCGTTCTCTGGAATGTGGCACAAAATATGCACCCTGCTGTCCGACCGCAGCTGAAAAAGAAATAATAAGTGTCCCATACGGTGAAACCCCCATTATTTGCCTAAGCGCGGGTAAGATGTAAACAGCAGTGAAATAGAAAAAGAAAAAAAGAAACGTAAGAAAAATGGAGAATATTAACATGGTACACCTATCTTCTGAGTGCTTTCAGGCACGTTTCTATCAGTACTGAATTAATTCACAAGAAAACTGGGGATACCTGCTCATACTATCAGCATCGAAAAAGAATTTTTTTTTCGAGAAATGCCAGCCTTAAAAGGAAAAGAAAAAGGGAAAAGTGCACAATATCGAAATGGCCAATATTGCGATATTGTAAATAGGGGACTCTTTTTGCAAAATTGTGTAGGACAAAACTTCTACTCGTAAAACAGATTCAAAAGCCGGTAATGCCTGCCTGACAGAGGCTTTACAACCCCTATGCCGCTCAAGAGGATTTCGCCCATAAAGGTATCAGTGTGATATCAAGACACCCAGATAAAGTTATACACAATTTTTATACATAATGTTGGGATAGTATGATGTAGATAAATTTAAAAAATGAACAGAATAACCAAATGCCAACTCTTGATTCCTGCAATGCGCTGTCATCTTTGGGGGGAGGGGGGAGGGGGGAGGGGGAGGCAAATCCGCAATATAAGCAAGCGACGGGCAGTCAGGGCAGTCATAGACATGTTATATAAAAATATATAAAAATGAATAAATGAAAAAGGAACCAATGGAAAAAAAAATTCTCTTTTGAGGAAAAAGAACCCCGGACTGCTGTACAGAAAGGGCCGCTCTTTGTTCCTGCTCATTGTCGCTCTTGCTCAAAGCTTCGGCATTGTGCTCTTTATTTTGCCGTTATCGTCGTTTCCCCTTTCGTCCCCCTTCAGCAAAAACCCAGTGTTCTCTGTCGGCCGCCGCCGCCTTTCATTTTGTCGGGGTCCTCGGCTCGTTCGCGGGCCCTGTTTGTAAATCCCCTCGGGGGCAGAGGCGCACGTTGGGTGCGGGCTTTGATTGGAGAGAGCCGCTCCAGATTCTTTCTCTCTTTATTTCTATATCTCACTCTCGCTTCCCTCCCGTCTTTAGCTTTTTCTAGGGCCTTGTTTCGACAATGAGAGACTGTGGTGGAGCTGCGATATCATCGCTGCTGAAACTTTCGGCGACTCGGAAGAGGCGAGAATAAAAATAGCAAAGGAATACAGTAGGGGGCACACTCAGCGTTGGTCTGGGGTGAAGCGGCGGTGGGTCGGAAGCAATTGAAACTTCGCCGCCACCGCCGCTGCTGATGCTGCTTCCTAAAGAGTGAGGGGTCAAAGGAGCCGACCGAGGGCACGAAGAGAAGTGAGTAATGCATAAAACGAACGAAAGAATTTGAAAACAAAACAAGCGAGAAGCTTTATATATATATATATAGCAAGATTGACCATGCGTTTCCTTATAGTGGGAGTCATCCTGTGAGATTGTTGAGGCGTGGCTTGGTGTTCTCTGGACTCAAAGGTACACGTTACTGCCGGCCAGCCAAGAATCGTTCTCCACAACGTCTGCCGGCTAACTTGATCCCGTAGTCGACCAGGGTTTAGTAAAGTGGTTTCTGAGCTCCGCTCTCACCTGGACGCCAGTTTCTGACGGCCAACACTCTCTGTCTAGAACATCACGCTCCGCGTACGTTTGGCATCAAGCGTAGGACTAAAAGGAAATGGGTATACCGAGTTAATCATTGCGCTTCATTTCAAAGGACAAGATAATTAGTGGCGGCAGTTGGACGTATATTAAAGAAACTTCCTCTACGCGCGTGTGTTTGTTCGTTGTGTATGGAGGCCTGCCACTTATGGTATTGACACACATACATCGCCTTTGTGACCCTTTTTCAGCGTCTGACTACTGTTACAACGATACCACGTACTTCACACAAGACTTTTCTGCATATACCTAAGATCTCCAGATGGTCGTCGCCGAGTATATGGCGAGTTTTATCTAATTAGATTGAGATTACATGCGAGATGTGAATAGTGGTGTACATTCTAGAATGTGCACGACGACCAGCGATTACGCTAGAATGTACGATGAGTCATGCATAAAAAAGCCGGCACAGTTGACCCGTATGGATCAAATTTTGGCGGCTTACGACTGTGCTCACCGCTATCGTTTTTCTGTGAGTGTTGCGTGTTTTTCTGGGCCCAAGTTCGCCCAAGAAAGAGTTGGAGTTGTGAGTCACCAAACGCACATGGAACTTGCATAACGGCATTTTTGTGAATAAGGGTCCTGTGCTTTTGCAGCTGAACAGCACATTAGAGCAGACCCTAAGCGTAACAAATTTGAACGTGTGCCTTTTTGCTACCGTCTCTGTTGCCTTGCAATAGCTGTCGTGCTCAAGTGGGTTCCCGGACATGTCGGCCACATGTCCGGGAAGCTAGCCTTTGGTGTGTCTTTTTTCATGTTGCTGTCCGTGTCCTTTTTTTACGCGCTAGTGCAATGTCCCCTTATACGAATGTCGGCCATCTCAGCACCGAAACAGTGCGCCAAGCTGCTCTAGAAGCCTTACAGTCAGGTTTACGCGCCAGAGTGCAAAATGAGAGTAAGATATAAAACGAAGGCAGGGATGTTAACCAGTCGATACTCCTGTTGGCTACTCTACGCTGGTGAAAAGGAGAAGGGGAATACAAAGAAAGGAGAGAGAAAGGGAGAGGGGGGCAGAGAGTCGTGCACGTACAGCCCTACAGAGTCAAAGGCAAAAAATGCAGAGAGATTACGACATAGAAGAAGACCTTTTTCAACATAAGCTCAAAAGAAACCGGATTATTTGGGAACGTCTAGAAGGCAATAAACATTTCTAAATGGCCCTATCCTATTTGCTACTACGCAACAAACCATCACACGCAGCCTTCAGAGTGACACTGCCCGATACACCATCTCTTTTGTTTTCTTTCTTTTCCTCTTTGCTTCTATTTGGAGATATAGCCTTTAGGAGATTCTTTCTGCTAGAAGTGTTAAGAATCACATTCTCTGCAACACACATTATAAGATTGCACCGTTTTGGAGCAACAACGGCGGGTGTAGCTGGCAAAAGTCACTACAAAAACCCTCCTCGGACTCGCATCGTTTGGGTGAATCTTCCTCCACAACCTGTGGTGACAAGGTCGGCCCCCTTCTTCACTTGAATCCAGGACCCGTGTATTCCGTATGCGGGTGCCCTGTGATATTGAGTACAGAGGGTGACCCCCTTTCAACATATGGTCAGCAACACCAGAGCAGCCTCATTGCTCCGTCAGCACTGGCTGTACACATAGATACGTCAGCCTTATGCCCCGCTTCTCCTCTCCTTCCGATGGAGGACAAGTCCACGGGATAGTATGGACTAAATTTCATCATATCAGCATGTTTCCTTTGATAAATGTATCAAAATTATCAAAAGCATGCAGGACGGTTCGCACGTCACCAGTACAGTTGTTCGTATGTACAATGGTACATGCACGGGCCCTGGCACTCTGGCTCTGTAGATTGCGAAGTGAGTATTTTCCCCTATAATGGTTGGTGCACGTTTTAGCGGTTTAGCCGACGTGTAGATCATTTAAAAGAAACACAGCCTCTCTTCTTAAGCTTCTGGTTTTGCTGTTGTGTTGACCGCGTGTTTCATTTGCCTGCCTCTTAGGAAGTCGGGGAGGTTTTAATGACTTGGCAGTACATTCATCTGAACAGAAAGGTTAGGATGGTATTCTTGCAGAGAGTGAAGTGGTCGTATACCAATGCAGTCCTAACCTGACTAAATGCAACACCTTCTTTGTTACCCCTATAAAAAATGATAAGAAGGAAAGAAACGTAGGGAAAGAGGGTTGCATCTTTATTCGAGCTGTCTGCCTGTATAGAAAAACTGGAATGAAGAGCGTAACTTAGATGAGAAAAGGACAAAAAAATTGACGTTTGAAAAGCTTGAAAGAAAAATTAGCTCAGACATTAGGCCCCACAGACGTCTATGAGATTGATCAGCATTTCGTCGCATTTACTTGCTTATTCTGAAGAATCTACTCGTGAAGGAGAAAAATTTCTTCTTTGGTACTTGGTTGTCAGCTAAAAATTTTACTATGCATTTTTGGTGCGTTGAAACGCTTCTGTGCTGTATCCTAAGCAAGAAGTAAAAGAAGAGGCTAGCACGAATGACAGCAAGCTGTTGACCGCTCCCCCCCCCCCTTTTTTTTTCGTGGTTCGTTGTTTAAAGAGAAAAAATATCTCTAGTCGTGTTCATAGGTTTATGGGGGACGCGGCTTTTGACGTCGGGCCAAGGCAGCGTTATTACCGCATTCATATGTGTGTGTTGTCGGCGCGCGTACGACTTTCTTTGTTGTGGCTTCAATGTACACCTATTTTGTGCATCGAACAAAATGTTCGACGATGAGAGGCTGCTGAAGGTAAGAGAAAGACACACCGCGATTCTGACAGGAGAACCGAAAAGTGGCCGTCGATAGAAGCAACGAACCGTGCTCTTTCAGGCTAAAACCACACCATCTTAGAAAAGCAAATTCGGTATTGGTTAGTCAGGGCTCAGTTGACAGTCACTAGTTACGGAGCACCTTTCGCGATTATCCAAAACGCAGCGAAAACAGGATCATAACTGAGACCCTGCAGCACTGCGACGACGAAGGTGGTATACTTAATCTAATCTGAAACCATACTTGCCTGTGAACAGCTTCACAGGAGATTTTGTTTCTTCTGGATTCTCCAACTTTGCGATCCCGAACCACTGTTACGATCAAGTAGTTTCGTAGTCACATGACGCCATTTAGATTCCGCTACACTGCAGCTCTAGGCCGGCATGTCGTGACGATTTCTCTCCTTCGTCTTTTTCCCGTTCTTACAATCCACCACTCACGACCGGATGCTTTCAATCATAACGTAGGGAGACATGTCCACACCACCTACGAAGCGTGAAAAAAGAAAGGATTATAACTGCCTCGTCATCGTTATTCTAGATTCGTATTCGCAGAGTAGCTCGTACGCTACAGGTGCTGCTAGCCCGCCCAGGTAGCTCAGGTTATCGCGTCGCGCCACTGAGTGCGAGGTCGCGAATGAGATCCTGGCCACACCGATAACATTCAGGTCGAGGCTGAATGAAAAGGCCTGCGTAGTGCGACGTTAAAGCGCACAATTTTAATAGGTGCTCGTAGGAATAAGCGCTGCCCAGTCATGACAGCAGTTATATTCGCTATTGGAAAGCAGTTCTCACGAAAGAGAGGCCTCGCGAATTGCGCTCCAGAGCCATTATTGCACGTAAGACGGCACTGCAAATCAGCTCACACCCGGTCCTCTAGGTTCTGCAAACAGCGCACTGATTTAGTTACAGAGGTAGGAAAGAGCAAGACGCTACGGAAAGCGGGAGAAGTAATGTCGAGAGGATGGACGCTCTGGCGCCGCCCCTCCCCCCCCCCCCTCCCCCCCCATCGCGACAGGAAGAAATCCGGCGTGCGAGGATCGCCCGTCGTTGCAGGAACCGATCGCACCGGCCGGGGCAATATATATACGATTTCAAGCGCGATTGAGCCTCCTAAATCTCGCGGCAAGCCCCGCGTTATGGCTCGCGGCTTCGGCGGCGGCAGAAGGTGGGCGAGGGTGAGAAGAGGGAGAGAGGAAACGCGGCAAGGGAGAGTGGTGGAGATTGTCGCGGCGTCAAACAGCGGCGGCACTGTCGTCGGCGACAGCGCGTCTGACCGAGCCCTCGCCTCAACCCCGCACCCTATACCGCAGCCGAGGCGGAAAAAAACCGGGCGGCAGGGTCGTGGAGCGCGGCGTTTCCTGCGCTCGCGCGAATGGCCGTCGTAAAGGTGTCAAAAACGTCCGAGCCGTTAACGCTATCGCGAACGCTGCCGCTTCTGACGACGGCGGCGGCAGCGACGAGGGAGCAATAGCCCGCGCGAACGTCGTTTTATGACTCTTACTCCTTTTTTTGTGCTTTACGCACGTCGCCTTTATTATCATTATTACTATATTTTTCTTTTTTCACTCGACGCGATGTTTCTTTATGTATTTCACTTTGTTTCACTGCTTAACCTAGAGCGTGCTAGAAAAAGCTTCATCAGCGGCGACACGGAATGATCGCGAAAAGGAAAAAAACAAGGTTGTAAGCGACGTTTTAGAAAGACACCGAAAAAAAAAAACGGAAGAAAAGGGAGTTGGGGGAGGGGGACAAGAAATGAAAAGAGTGGTGAAAGAGAGAAATAAAGAAAAGGCTTTGAAAAAGGTAAAAGACGAAGCAACGCGAAAACAAGAACTATCAGTGCCACTTTCCCTTTTTCGACGCAGGTAAGGGTAAAAGTGAGATGAGAAGAAAATAATTAAATCATTACAAAAAGGGGATGAGAGGGAACTCTGAAGGATGAAGAGGAGGTGGAAAGAGGGGTTGGGGGAGGAGAAGGGGGAGCTTGTAATGTCCCACGATTCAGAAATCGCACGCCGGCTGCTCTTCCCCAAAGCAAACCGAGCGGCTTAATGCGGCACGGCGGCCAATATTCGCGTTCGCGTTGCCCTTTATCTCGTCTGTTTGATTTATTCTTCGCCTCTTGTTGCTGGCTTAGCTACAAACGCGCAGGGAGTCGTGGAGGAAAGCAGTGTGATATCGGACGGTGTAAATGGGCGGCGCCATAAATTGCGATCACGCAATATCGGGCGCAGCACACGTAGCAAAACGTGCTGACCGTAATTCATTGCTGGCCAAGTTGTTCTTAATTTGACACTCAAGTTCCCCTACCCCGATTACTAAAGTAGGGTGAGAAATGTTTTTTTTATTTGTGTGGAAAAGTGTTTAATGTACGACGACAACCACACGTAGAGTGGACCTGAATCCAGAAACACTTTGCAATAAAATTGGGAATCAATCTCGTACAATTAATCCGCAAAGCCAAGTTCTATTCGACTGTAGATCTGGTCTTTAGACTGTAACGACCTGACGACACGAACTGCACGTGGTAAAACGCCGGAAGCAGCTCCAGAATGCAGCCTAGTAGCCCCCATTCAGTCGATCCATCAGTGTGTACTTGAATATAGTTTTTCTAGGCTGTGATAACACGCTCGATAACGAGAGCTTTCGAAATACGCGAATGGAATGGAGCACTTAGTACGCAGCATTGGTAAACTGAGGTTGAAGTTGGTGTCTTCGAATGCTCATAGTAGGTTTAACTGTTGTCTCTGCGTTGACCAGCGAACGCTTAAGGTGCTAGCGCACTCAGCGCTGCATAAGAATGCGAACGTGGCTTGTCACCACGTCCTTGGAGAAAGACATTATCGGGTTGCTAAGCATGCATTCAAAGTTGGTACAAGTCGTGTTGCATCGGCAGATAAATTTCTGATGTCGCCGTAGGAAAGCCGATATGACCGCTAAAGACAGTAGACAAGTTAAGTTTTCTTTTCGAGTGCATCGGCGTATTCAGCAAACGCAAGCTTTGGTAGATCACAAACACGTACCACGTAAGAGCTACAGCGCGCGTGATGGTTGGGAAGCGGGAAATGCAAGATTAAGAAAGAAAGAAAGAAAGAAAGAAAGAAAGAAAGAAAGAAAGAAAGAAAGAAAGAAAGAAAGAAAGAAAGAAAGAAAGAAAGAAAGAAAGAAAGAAAGAAAGAAAGAAAGAAAGAAAGAAAGAAAGAAAGAAAGAAAGTCTAAACTCCCACATGTGTGAGCAGTTGTAACAAGCAGCCACAGCAGATGCAATCCTCTTACCATAACCTGACAAGCTGGTGCTTTGAACGCGGACAAGACACCTTCATGCGACTCCTTTTAAAGGGCCACTAAAGCCAAATATTAAGATAAGCTAAAGTGATAGATTAGCGCTAGAGAATCTCTAAGGTGTTAATATTATCGCGAATAGAGCCTGAATGATCGAGAAGTTAAGGTAAATGCAGGACATGATTAGAGACTCCCCCGGAACATTCAAGTAGCTGCCCGATGACGAAAGCACTCCTCAGTTAAATTCTGTCACTATAGTACTCAAGTACTCGTTGCAAAAAAAAAAAAATCCTTACATTGTATTATAAGACGAAATAAAATGCTACTTGTCCAGTTCTATTTCATTTTTAGAAAAAGATAACTCATTGAAATTACTCTTCACAACGACGGGGGTGGTGGGAAGGTTTCGTTTTCACTCGACTCCGCGCCGCCCACGCTTTCGCGTTTCAGCAGTTTCGTTATCGCGCAGTGCTGCGCTGGTTTTGCTGGCTCGCGAAACTCGCACAAACTGCAAGTAGCAGAGAATTCAACTTCCGTGTGGTGTCGCGGCATGCCCGAACGGTGTACGCTACTTGACCAAAAAGCAGCTGCAGCGCCGAATCCACCACTCTGTCTTAATTGGCTCGGTACCGCCGTTTGTTGAGCGCCGTTTTACGCACCGAAGGCCAACGTTACTTAGACTAGGCCGAAGGCACCACAGAGCTGTAATGGCGTATGCTGCGTCACCACTTCCCCGGTTCGGTGCGGGAGATTTGAATTTCAAAAAGTGCATTTGAACCTTTCAGATGCGATTCTCTAGTAAATTAACTCTTTTCTTGGCACGAAACAGGCGTTGCGAGGATTATGGAATTGTATTTAAACAGTCCATGTCGACTTAGTATTTGCCTTTAGTGTCCCTTTAACCATAAGAGATTCACCTCAAATATATTATGGAGTGCACAGTTTATTACACAGATATTTAGTGTGGATATCCGCGTATGCCAAAAGGCGTGCCGAATTTGGAGGTCATAATTCCGCTACACCACAAAAGAAAAGTGCCGTGTTTCCCATGCCTCTTTTTACACTGACAGATTCTCTGTGTCTCGACTTGCGATACATGTCTCGAATTGCAATTGTTGAGCGCTCAGGTTCAAATTGTTGAAAAAAAGAACCGAAATAAAGGACGACATAACTGTACTTAACAGGGATAGCATTAGAAGCTGTTGCGACAGAAGGCTGCGACAGAAGTCACCGCTCTTGACAAAATAAAAAAGGAATAGCTAAGTGTTCTGTTTTAACTGAAGCCAGCGGAACAAAAGAAAGAGAAAGAATACGCGACATATTTTGTTGTTTGTTGGTTAAAAAAAAGGAAAATGTCACAATAGTAGCCTGGAGGGAGTAGGTACAGTATCAACAGTGTAAATGATTGACAGGACGGGACATCGCTGTATGTCTGGGGCATCCAGGAAGGAGCATTAGAAAACGGAAATCGGTCTTTGTCGTTTCTTTCTAAAAAAAATAAAAATAAAAATAAGAAATTAGGACGACGGTTGCTCTGGTGGTGGGGACGAAAAAAAAGATAATACAAGAACAAAGCTTACATAAACAAAACCGAACAGCGGGTAAGCGGTTCGCAATTTTGCCAGAATAGAAAGTCCGGGACACAGACCAAGGGTCCGGGGCCAGGATTGGAGGAGGAGTATAGAGGGCCTCAGCTCGTCAAAAGCTTCCTTCTTCTTCGCTTGAGGAAGCAGAACATGTGCGACGTCGGGGTTCTCGAGAGTCCAAAAAAAAACAGAAGAAATATAACGCAAGACAAGAGAAAACACGACAAAACCTTCTCTTAAGAAAGAGTCAGTCAATACAAGAATGCGGCACCAGCACAGCGGCGTCGCCTGCTCGGTCCACAACATTTTCTTCCTTCGCCTTGGCGATCTTCTCACTCGAGAACCTTCTGGTTTCTCCACGCGATTCTTTGCTCCTTTGTCCGCCAGCTGAACGCTTTCCTGATACCGCTCGTGTTGTTGGAAGCGTCTGCGTTAAAAAAGAAGCAAAAAAAGTCAAGCGATAAAAATAACGAAAGAAAACCAATACAAATCATGCCAAGGAGCCCAACCCTGATGTCTGCTGTCGCTTGACGTTTGTCGTCAGGGCGCCTTCAAATAGGAGTCTTGTCTGAGTCGTTCGTTCCTTGCTAAGCATTTTCCTTCTTTTTTCTTTTCAGCAATAGCATGGTCCCTGCTCCTGCTTCGATGGTTCGGTTCATTCATGGTTTCTGTCACGATGCTGCGTAGTTCCTCCTTCTACGAATTACTCCGCGCCTGCCTTTTTTTAAAGTTATTTTTACTTTCGTCTTGTTGGGACTGAAATGCTGTGTTTGAACGCTGATGATTTAGAACCTCTTCAATACCGCGTCGAGTTTATTATTCTTTTTTTCTCTTCGTCGTAGTCCTTATGGTTCGCGTGTGCGTCGAACGTGATAAACTTTTGAGGATGAGAGTCAATGGAGCCTGAACGGCGGGCTCTATGCTTCACGGCGTCTGTCTGACGCCGTGTTCCTGGGAGGGACACGGTCGGTCTTGTCATGATTTTTTTTTGTTCCTGCGGCGGCGTTTCTGTTTGCACACTCAGTGTATAAACATGCTGAACGCCTTTGTGTACTCTGCAATTGCTGCTTCAATGAACGGCGCGTTTTTTCTTCTTTCTGTTGCGTTTTCACGCATATTGAATCATGAATTCACGTTACAAAGGAGGCTCATACGGGTTACGTAGAAGGAAAGAAAGTTCGTCCTGGTTTTCGAGAATCGAAACCGGCGTCATCGCAATTTCCGGGAAGATGTCCTCTCCAACTAAGCTTACCAAGAAGCTAGAAAGATGACAGTGCTAAGTCGAATTGATCGACGACTCAAATGCAGAAGACATTGGCTAGCGAAATTCTATGAAAACGCAATAGGGCGGAAATAGATCCCGGAAAAATAATGTTGCCTAATTTCCGAAGTAATCTAGCCTAATTTAGTCCGTGGTTACAAACTAATCTAATACGGTTTCCTCTTCCCATTTTGAAGGGATATAAGGATCTTGGCTCCAGTTTGCAGGTTTTCGCAGAATTAGTTACACTGCAGTCGTATTAAGCGAAATGCATTGGGCGTGTAGGCTAACTCTTCATCACTCTTGTTCGAGAAGTAAAAAAAAGAAAAAAAAGAAAAGGTGGGGGCGGGACGGAGAAAACGATCTTAGCGCAGGTAGCAAATGACAGCACCAGATAATCAGCTTCCCAGAAAAAAGTAAAGAAAAAACGCTTTTTTTTATTTTCTTATTTAGACCATCACTTACAATCGACAATTGAACAAACAGCAATAAACGTGCTCAATCAGTGAACTAGATAGGGTGAACAATTACCAAATACGATATATTTCTACCGACAACAAACTTCGTGTATTTACTTTACACAAGAATGAATTTCTCCTGCCCGAACGGTTTAATGGGATTGATTGACAGTCATTGAAACATTGGTGTGCAGCCTCCAGTTGTTGAGGGAAGACATATGTCTTGCCGCGCAGCTATACTGATAAGAAGCCTGGGCTATTTCACTACTAAACACAAATATGTTGCGATGACACACCGTAACCAAGTTTACAGGCCGCGCACTGAGGAACCCGACTGGTGTGTAACTCAGGCATTTTCTTCTTGTAGTTTATTATTGTTATTATTAAATATGGAAACATATAAACACCCTAGAGAGAGAGAAAATTAGGCTAGTAACTGTCTTCTGAAAGGGATACCACGCCCACTCTCTTAAAGAGGAGAGAAAGCAAGAGAGAAACAGCAGACGAAGAGAGGCCGCAGGGCAAGATAGCACGAGCACGACAGACCAAAGCGTAGTATCGTAGTTTAGAATTTTAGGACGCCTTTGCGAATCCCGTGTCGGATTGAATATCAATCTTTCAAAAATAGTAAATCACTGAGCGCAAAGTCTGTGTGCTGGAACTTGCTCATCATTAGAGAGCGATGACTGTTGATAACAGGACATTCTAAAATACCTGATGGCTAAACAGCGCACGGGAAACGCTAGGGGTCAAAAAAGGACCGAACAAGGCGCTGTCCCGCGCCACAGCGCCTTGTCCTATCATGAGAATCTCACGATAGGACTAATAAAAATCGGTCCCCTCGGTTAACCCCCTTTCTTCAGCGCCATGTCCAGTCATTTTTTTTTTACCTCATGTAAGCGTTTCCCTTGCGCTGTTTAGCCATCATGAAGTCATACCCATTCGGTCAACTCTCGTTGCTTCTACAATCTAAAATAGCGATTGCTCGAGCACTTCCGCTTAGTGTCTACAAGGCGGGCACAAATATCTCGAGGCATGTTCCATGCCGGTGCAGGCGAAGTACCATATGAATGCGCCCAATACGTAACATAAACAGCGCGGCGGGTTAAAGTGCGCCTGAGATTGGTCTAGGGAACGATACCTTTATTTTGTCACGTCCTCTCCTCTGCCGTGCAACGCAACATAATTGCGTTACTCACTAGGCTGAACATTCGTCAAGACGCATTTCCAGGCAACGCACCCGCGATACGTACGGAGTCTGACTCGGCGTTTCACCCGCTACAGAGTACGTAGAACTCGTAGCAACAAATGTTTCGTTGGTAAAGTGTACGGCATCCCTCTCGGCTCGAGATTTCTCGCAGCGCCATGTCCGCTTGCTTTCGTGAGGCTCGCGCCTGCATCGAGACTCGCCTCGGATGGCCGCAGTGACTTCCCGGCTTTCTCACATGCGTCGGCGGCAGCAGGGGTGAGCGGCGCCGCGTTATACGGGCCAGCGACTCCGCCGATATATCGCCGTTGTCACGACCCCTGCAATCTACCTGGCCGAGACCGCGGCGGACGTGTGGCGGCGCGTTTCCGCGAAGGCAGGGGCTGCAGCTGCGTGAGGATGCGAAGTCGGGGAGATGAGATGAGAAGGGATGGTGCGGGGCCATGCCGCGCCGGGGTGGGAGCCGTGAAAAATGAGCGGTGGAAGTGGCTGGAGCGTTGACTTGGTATACGCTAGGGAGGTTAGAAAAGAGCGAGTGCGTTGTCTGTGTGTGCGTGCAGCTTACAAACGATGGGGGCTCCATTGATGGCACCACCATCCTGTAAGCGCGCGTCCGGACTATACGCGTATCCCAGAGCGCCTATTTGGTTCGCGTGGAGACCTCTCAGGCGCCCTTTTCGATGGAGCGTGAGTCGGAGGCCTCTTTTGGCGGCGCGGGCTGTCACCGTAACTGATGCCATCCTCGCAAGGGGTAAAGGAAGCGGGAAGCACGTACAAATTTGTGCTAAATAAAGTTGGGATTGGCTGCGCAAATGAGACAGGAAAAAATATGTCAGGCTCACCTACTGGGTATGCTTTTCGGCTCGCCGTTCCCGTAAAGTTTAAGATGTTCCAGCTTCGTAAATGGAATATTATATTCGCTCGCTTACTTGGCACAGCGCGATGTGATAATGAGATTGACCGAACAATTGATTGATCGCTGAATGAATGCATATAGATATACTGATTGATTAATCAATTTATCAAATGGATGGATTGACGGCTAAATAATGGACACATTGATTGATTGATTGATTGATTGATTGATTGATTGATTGATTGATTGATTGATTGATTTTAACAGCTCAAAATAACGTGAGGATTAGGAGAAAGACTGTAGTGGAAAACTCCGAAATAATTTTGACCGATAATTTTTGCGTTCTGTCCTTACGGCAAGCGACAGCCGCGGCCTCGCGCTGAGCTGCGCAACGCCACGACCACTGAATTACCTCGGTGGTTTCGTCGCTAAGGGGATTTGCGAAATGCGATAGACGAAAGTAGAAGGAACGATGCGTTGCGTAAGACGTGTGAAAAAATCTTCGGCTCGCGTCAGCCCGACGCAAGCGATTACTTATTTCTTGAATTCGATCAATAGTTTATCTTTCTCGCTGCCATTCAGGCCTTGCTTTACGAAATCCGGATACCCGATTTTCAAGTTTGCTTCACTCAAAACTCGTTATCGTGGTACCTTTCTGTCAACCACACGAGAACTCCTGTCGTCGAGGCGAGCCGGCGCCGACAGCGGCTCATAGCTCGACTTATCTGTCACGACACGTTGCAGTGCGGGAAAAATATATATATGAAAGGGGTATTCATGACCCAATCCCGTTCCTCTATTCCGTTAGGCTCTCCTCCTCTCCGCAGACCTACCGCCTCTTCCCGCAACGTTCGCCAGGCCGTGTGGCGCCAATATCCCCGAGCTTCCAGCGCACGGAGCCCGAAGGCTTTCGGGCTTCGGCTCCCGATATCGAGGTGATGCCATCGCCCGGCTCCCTGCATCCCTTCTCTATTTCGGTTTTGCTGCTGCTTATTGGACTGGCGCAGAGCCTTTCGGCGTCATCTTGGCGCGTGCCACAGCGATGCCGCGCAGGATGGCAGATGGCGACGAACCGGGTGGCCAAAACTGTGCCTTCGACGTGGCGGGGTTTGCGCTGAGACCTCTGTTTGGAAAGGGCAAAGAAGAGAGCAAGAGAAGGAGGGGATAGCTGGCTGAGGCGCAGTGTGCTGTCGGCCGCTGCTGCTGCTGGTGGTGCTGCTGCTGCTGGTGGTGCTGCTGCTGCTCGTGTCGTTTTCCGACGCTGTTACTGTTTCAGCTTCGTCGCCTGCCCTGCAGACTTGGCATCGCTGCAGCGACGGGCCGTTGCGGCCTATCTCCAGCCGCCTTCCCGCCTTACGTCTTGCCCTGCACTAGAAAAGCTTTCTTTCTTTTCTTTTTCTTTCTTTGTTTCCTTCCTTCCGTTCACGGACGACTGCCTTGACTCGGCTTTACTGAGATCTCCTCTTCCTCCTCTCCCTTGCCCCATCCCCTCCCGTACAATGTTCGTCTTCTCTCTCGCACTCCGTACGTCTCCCTCTTTGTCTCGTGTAGCATCGGCTGCTCCTTTCCATTCCGCATTTGACAGCAGTTTTTGCCTGACTCCCTGTCCGCCGGTCTCTGTGCTGGTCCTCTTCTCGGCGCTGACCTCCCCCCACCCCCATTCCCCTCCTCCACCATCCCCTCTGCCTCACGCCCGCACTCCAAGCAACGTCTTTCACGCTCCTTCGCCTTCGGTTTTCGCGCGGTCACACGCGCGGAAAACACAAGACAGATCGCTCCCGGAGTCGTTCAGTCGAGAAATTGCTGCTGACGCGCGCGCGCGCGCGCCGACCGCCGCCGCCATTTTCTTTTTACTGTCTCTCTCTCTCTGAATGTCCTCATCTCCTTGCTCAGTGCACATACACTCCAGCACATGCGCAATAGCAAATATGCCGCTCTTCTCCTCTCAGAACATCGTTGTACTTTTTCTCTTACTGGGAGCCATTTACTGGCCATTCTCTTTCACCTTCTTTTCTTTCTAGTGCGACGCATTTATTAGGCTCGAGTTCTGTAACTCGGGTCAGTGCTTTCGTCGGGAGCCTAATCTCAGTAGCTATTATAGAGACTATCATAATGTTAGGACGGGCTCTCTGGAAGCAGGGTTCGAACCAGTGACCACAGTGGTGACCTGTACACATGCGAGTGGTGCGAAATAGGTCACTGCATACTTTTGTGCTTCATGAGCTTTCATGTTTGTCTTTTCTGTGCTTCACGCTTGATGTGCACGCAGCACGTGATGTGCCAGCTTAGGACACACAGGAGCAGCATTGGTCCCGTCTGTGCGTGTCTCTCTGTCTTCGTATTCCTGCGCCACCTACCTTGCAGTATGACAGCATAAAAAAACGAATAAAGTTAGTTCGGTGTAAGATTGATAATGCCTGCTTTGTTGGCATATTACAAGAGATTCAGCTTAAACCTGCAGATAAAGCATTAGGTATTGCAGTTTTCTTTCTTAACAAATGAGCACGATTTATTATTTGCTGAGCAAATATATATATGTAGTGTTTTTAGCTGCATCCAGTTTTTTTAAAGAATGCCCACGGGAAATAGAAATACTTGATTAAATATTTAACATAATCACACTAATTACCTTTTTAATTGATTACTTTACGGCACATAGATTAACTTACGAATTATAGCAAGTGAGCCTACAAGGCATATTCGCTTAGAACGAAATCTGATGATTGCACTATTTTCGAGGTATGCGCAGTCTAACTTGCAGTAAAAATGCACTGTCGTTCCAATTAATTTTAAAGAAAACAGTGTTTTATGCATTGGAGCACAAAATTAGGTGGAACGCAGGTGCATTTCGTCGGACAATATGAAAATTAATGTCTCCAAACTGGTGCAGTTCTGCCGATTTGTGCGAAGTGGATACGCCTTGCGAATTCGCCGGCTACAATTGAAGACTTGCAATATGTGCTGCAAAGCAATTACTTGAAATGATAATCAGTGCAGTTATCTTAATCAATCAATTAAGCATTTCGATTTCCCGTAGAAGTAATGGCCGCGTCATCCAGGAATTTAGCTCAAGGATTATAATTGTGCTATCTCCCATAGGCAATTTTAAAAACTTTAGTGCAGCTGCAGCAAAATGCGCATTAGTAGCCTTCACGCGAAAATCGATGACTGCATACCCTATGTCTAATAATGGCCAGCCTATCTTGTACAAGAGAACCCAACGATATTTAGGTCGATGGAGAGGTCGAACTCATCGACCTCTCCTGGAGGCCCCACGTATCCTACCTAAGGAAGAGACTCCGCTCGATCAGTCACCTTTTCAAAGCCAACGCTAGAAAAGCATTGGGACCATCGATGTGTTATAAGCTCCGTACTGTACAAATCCCTCTTAATGTTTTTTTTTTTTCGTTACAGCACTCCGGTGCTGTCAAGCACAAGGAGGACAAGTCTCAGAGTGCTTGAGTGTATGCAAGCTGAATCGCTTACAATCTGTCTTGGTATAGCGCGGTGCGCTTTAACAGCCCCAATGATTCTCATCGTCAGGTAACATCCTATCAGTACGTACGTCGCCGCAGACACCCTTGGAAATCATCTTCGACACCTTTCCCGATTCCAATCTCAATGCCTTGCTTCTCTCTCGGAAAGTAGGCCAGAGACACCTTTTTTCGAGCATTGTAGCTTCCTACTGGTCCTCTCTTCCATCAAACTTCACGCCTGCAACAAGATCACACTGTCCTGTGTGGTGTCTCTGGCAGCCACAAGTGCGGCTTACTATTCTAGGAGTTCAAAAGACGTGCGACTTGCCAACGTACCCTGAATCAAGCCGCTCTATATCTACTGCATGATGCCTGCTCCAATCGAGTTTACGTTTATACAGATGGCTCTTCGACTCTAACCAGCTCTACTGGTGTGGTAGTTATTCCGTCAATGTCAATCTGCAGAGTCCGAACTTGTCACCCTTCGTAGCACAGTGCTTTATGTGCAGCAACAGTCACCAAATCGCTGGGCTATGTTCTGTGATTCAAATTTAAGGCAGCCCTGCAATCACTCTTATCAGCTCTGCACCGCGTCCCATATGAACACTTGGTTGCATAGATGCGATAACGCTACCATCAAACGGCGGACAAAGGCCACATGGTATTTCAGTGAATATCTGGGCAGTGCTGCATCAGTGGCAATAAAAGCACCTCGATACCATTGTCGAGAACGGATGCAACGCGGCACCTCAGTGTTCTTGCCTATATTATTGCTCTAAGAAAACGGAATACACCGGAGTTCGTCAACCGGCGTTATACGTCGTGGTCCTGCATATGCGATTACGACTTTTACCCGGTTTTAACCGACGGGAAGAAACGCTACTGTGCCGCCTGCAAGTAGGAGTTCATTTGAGGGACGCCTACTCATTCCTTATGGGAATGGTGGGCAGTGCCAATTGCAGCACACGTGGTGTCGAAAAAACGACTAAGCATCTGTTGCGTGACTGGCCCACCTACGAAGATGAGAGGAATGCCCTTCGGACAACTTTGGGGCACCTAGACGACAAGCCTTTCACAGAGGAGAAGATCTTGGGCCCGTGGCCTCGTGCGTCTGCTATGTAGAAGGCCACAAAGGCGCTGCTGCCTTTCTTGAAATGCGCCAGTCTGTAACTGACTCAATGATGAACGCTTCTGTGTGTAACAGTGCAAAGTGCGAACTTGTCTCCTTTTTCTCCTCTTTCAAGCCCGTTTCCTCATTCCCCTGTGCAAAATAGCCTACTGGGCTCTGGTTAAACTCCTCGCCTTTCCCTTATAGCTTCTACCTTTCTCACTCCCTTTTGGTGCATCTAAAAAAAAAGCACGTTATTATGCCTAAGGGCATGCTTTCGAATTAAAAAAAAAAAAAGCACGTGGTATTTTTCCAAATAGTCCACTCAATTTAACCATTCGAAACGGCAACATCGCGGATGCATCCCCATCGCCTCCCCACCTGCAACATGGGAATATTCAAGTTTATTTTGAAACTCGTCGCTAATAAACTTGAGAGAAGTGTCGTCTCTAACAAACGTGAGCAAGCAACCAAAGCAAAGCAAAGCAAGCAAAACGGCCGGCGATGTCGGACATTTTCGTTAGCGATATTGTCCTGGCTTTCTCTCATGGAAACATCGGAGAGGCTAACAAAAAAAGCTGTGCTCCCTATTCCAGCGATGATGCCACATATTTCCGAGGATACCACGCCTTCGGCCTAGTAACCTTACTTTCACTTGCGGTGCAGAGTCTTGTCACGGGGCCAGGAACGCCAGATTGCGCGCACATACGGGATAACTTCCCATCTGGTGGGGTTCACTCGATACCAGCATTCAGGGCTTCTTACTTGCTTCTCATATGGGGACACAAATGTACACAAGTACGCTCCGGAGAGTAGGCAACTTCCTGGAACGACGTACTTTGCATTTATAGCTACGTTAGATAGCGCCGGAACATAGTGTCGTAGCAGGGAAGAAGGCGTGTTATTTTTTATGTTTACTCGCTCCGTAATGCTGGTCTTTGCACGGCGTACTGTTTTTGATACCCGCCAGGGTTATAAAAGGCGCTCTTGCATGCCATTTTATAATTAAAACCACGAAAATGTAATACACGCATGGTATGGTACCCGTTTCTTCTTCGTTCAGCTCAAAAGCACATGAGATGCGTGAACCCATAGAAACTACAATATCATCTCATTCTGTCATATAGCAAAAATCCAACCAGAGTATGTACATAATAATTATTTTTATGCCTTTCGTAACTGAAGTGAGGTGATAACCTGCTTATTGTGAAAATGCATAATTTGAATCTAGAATGCCAAAATTAGTGGTGGAGGCAATACAGGCTGTTCCAGTCTATTCTCTTTATCTCTGTTGCGAGTCGGTATTGCTACACTTATGTCACCCGACTCAAGTATGACTTATACGTCTTCGTTACTTTTATTTTGTTCAGAGCCGGCTTGTTGCTCCATATTTAGTATATACTTGTTCTACATAAAAAGGATTGGCTGATGCCGCTTGTAAAGGCGCCAACATATATATATTACATGAAAAATATTCTGGCTAGAATTCTGCAAAACTATAGAAGTGTCTGAACTTTAGCAACTCTGGCGCAATTGCGGCTACATTTTAATGCTATACTGACTCAGCTTCTACCATTTCTCACACATTTTTTTTTCCAAACTTGGTGCGCAATAAAACCGTTGGTTGACTACTGCCTAGTTTCTTTAATAATCAGTTAGGTTTCCTAACATGAATGAGTCATGCCATAAGTAGCACTGTTCGTTTCTCGTTGTCTATTCTTTGCGATGTTTTGTCTTTCTTTCGCAACGTGCACCAGAAGCTCTTAAAGCAGAGGGAAAAAAATGGCTGTGGCTTAGGTAAGGTTAAGCCCAGGATGCGAAGCATACTAGCCTTTATTTTAGTTGTTGAACCACTGTTTAGCCTGGTGAACTGCTGTTGCTTGGCTATATTTGGTTCGGCTAGACGAAGAAACAACTCATGCATTACTTCTTCGCCTTCAAGAGTGGAACGCGACAGCGTTCCCGTCGACCCGCCAAGGGGTGTAAGACAATGGGCTACAGGGCAGCGACTACGCGCCCCGCATTGGACGCGGTGAGCGTCGAGCAAAGCAGCGTTCGGCGCGGCAACGAAATGTGCGCCTGAGCAAGAGACGCACGCCTTAGAAACAGCGCGTTTCTAAGGCAACACCGCATTCACTAGAGGCGCTTTTGTACCGCTTTGAAGCGTTGTACTCGTGGCTCAGTGGTAGCGTCTCCGTCCCACACTCCGGAGACCCTGGTTCGATTCCCACCCAGCCCGTCTTGCAAGAGTTGAGCCAAAGCCACTTCTCCTCTGTCGTGACGTCACGGTGTCACGTGATTTCATGGTCACCGCCGCGCCTGAGGAGCTGGGTTGAGCCCTCGTAATATGCTTCGCATAAAAACAGCCCAACTCTACAGGAGAAAATATTCTCCGCACGTTACGCTGTTAGACTCTATACGCGCAGGCGACGGGCCGCAAACTCGACCGACGTCAGGAATAGAGAAGCGAGACTTGGCCACTGCGAGGCCGGGAGGAATCTCATCTTCCGGAAATCTGCTGGATTTAGTGCGGCCGTACTCCCGAAAACTTTCTTCTCTTCTTTCGCGCAAAGCTCCGTGTGGACGAGGCCTGCAATGCGGTCATCGTCCCTTTCGCTGGTATTCGCCCGCTGTCTTGCGAGCGGAAACGACTTCGACAGTCTCCCAGTGACGCCGAGGAGACTCTGAGCTAGCCCTGCGCTTACACGGGCAGTCGTAGATAGAAGGGGTTAGAGGAAACGTTACGGGGATATCCCTTTGATTCCTGTCATGGCGCCGCAGTCTCGCGCGCAGAGCGCAGGCGCGACGGGTTTAGGCGTGCGCTATACCGGCGGCATAAACGACTTCCTGGAATGAACCTCTTTTGCGTGACTCCTGTGGCGTCGGCGACAAAGTATATGTTTCGCCGAAATAACGGCGGGACATGTATCTAAGGAGACGAGAATGGCCTCGAAAAAGAGCGTCTGTTGCAACTGGCCGTTATTCTGTGTTGCTTTTGTAGACAGGAATCAGTGATACAGGAAGAACAGACGGTGGAGATTTCTTTAATACCACCACCCTAGGCTAGTTGAAGTCCAAAGTGCTTCCGTCCAGCCCGTCTCCCTTGTGTGGAACCTCTACGCGGTGTGGCAATCCATTCTTGGTCCCGCTGACGTTGCGACCATTAAACATTCCTTACCGCGGCGGCAAAGTGTGCACAATATAGTTTTCACTAGTAGCTCGATGCGACGCGTTTTTCGGAAAAGTTACAAAACGAAAAGGAGAAAGAGAGAACATGCTTGAATCGACTGCTCGCTGTCTCTCTTCAGGAACGCTTGAGAAGAGAGCATACCATTCGATGCCTTTATTTGCCCCTGAGGCGCAGAGCCTCCATCCAATGTTAGGTTCTTCCTCCGTGGCCCGTTTCGTCCTGCTTTTATGTTGCCTCTTCTAACGTCCACTCACACTCTTCAGTCGACTCGGTGGCGTGAAACCACCCATTCTCTCTAATTGGTGCGGCACTTCGCAGTTCTTGTCTTTATTCCTTTAGCGAAGACCGAGCCTTCTTTACAGTTTTTTTTTTGCCAGCCGCTTGCGTTCTTTTCTGCCTGTGTCGTGCACGTATGAAGAAAAACAAAACCCATTTTCTGATTGGCATGGCAACTGGAAAATGCCCGATGCATTAGTTGGTCTAGTTGAACAGTGATCGCGAAGACATGATGGCCAGCAGGCAAAGGAATGCTCGAGGGAGTTCGAATGGCTGGCGTTGGACTGGGTTCCTTACTCTGCAAGTTGAGTGCCAGCACAAGGACAAAATGCGCGCAGACCACCGGGGCGGTGCTGGTTGTTGCGAAGAAACAGGGTTAATTGATCAACTCGATATCGTTTTTTCGGAGCACTAGAAACCCAATTCGAGGGCAGCATGAAACTGAGATCGACGTTGGGCACGCAGTCTTGGAAAAAAGGGGAGTTACGGGAGTCAGATGTGCTCAAGCGAAGTTTAGACAGCAACGTCTGAGAAGCCAGGAGATATTGTGGCAGAGAATCGGCTTCGTTCAGCATTCCCTTCTTTGACCCTCGCCGGAGAGAGGGGATCCCGATGCCAAGCGCAGATCCGTTTTGTGACCAACTCGGGGCTTTACGATAGATACGAAATCGATAGCTGATGGAGAATGCTAGCGGTCACAGGTGTGGTGTGCAACTCTAGCATATATTTGCACGCTGGGAGGCTGGTTACCCATGCACGCCTGCAATACGTTTGGGTGCATGAAGCCACTGCGATAATAATAGAAATCTATACCTGAATCTCAAACTTCAATGCAACCTATAAACTGAACATTGTTGGCTGCTGGAACACTGTTAGTTGGCGGAATTCGGATAGATTTCCAGGTTCGCCTGCAGCCATTGATTCTAGCTTTTACTTCCACTTGATATAATGAATTATATCTCAAATTTTACTCCCGAAAAGCGATCGCACGCGCCTTTCTTGCCCTTTAACGCGAGGAAAGTAGAACTTTAGCGTTCTATACGTCTGTCAGAAATGGCATCTTACACATTTATCTTTCCAATAGTGAACAACGCAAACATATATAAGGTATAGTGAGAGTTCTTCAAGAATGTACTGAAGGACTGGGGTTTAGGCCTCTTCGACATTTCATAGGATTGATATGTATTCGACACCCAAACGCAAACTGAATGTGATGGTGGGATTACAAAATGCCTTTTTTTATTTTATTGCGATAGCAATTATGCAGGAGCTCGAGGCGCGCTGGCGCCGCCGTTGGCGTTCTAGCGCTTTCACGTTGTATGACGCGCATGCGCGGACCGCGCGTGGTTTCGAGAGACGCAAACCCACCGAGTTCAGCCGCAAAAGCGCGAAGCCATGTGGACGCACCCTCACGCTCAAATCGAGCGACTCTATCTGCGGCACCGCGGCCGGAGGTTGGGGCAGCGTTCTTGCTTCCACTGGTGACACGAGCGTTCGGCGCGCACACGTAACCGCGTTACATCTGAGCAGCTATGCGCATATACCACGACGCAGTGAACTACGCGAACCTGTCTTTTTTATTCTTTAATATTGAAAAGCCAGGCACGCCATTTAGTATAAGTGAAAATAAATACAAAACGCAATAGATAATACCCATAAACATTTAATAAAGAACATGCAGACTTCGCCCTATATCAAAGAAACGCAAATTAAAAAATACAGTAACATACGTAAATACACGAGAAAATATTGTGACGAATGATTGCAAACGAAAAATGAAATCCTGGGCTGCAGTGTGAGCCGATGAACACCTCGAACGTATTGTTCGTAAATTGTTCTGACAGGCGGTGCAGGCCTTCTGGGCAAGTGGCACTTGTCATTATGGTTTGGCGGTCCGACCTGACGTTCAACACAATCTTCCGGATTTCCAGTTCACGGCCCATGTCCTGCATGTGGTACGCTTCATCCATAATAATAAAGGTCGTGCACACGAGGTCCAGGAGTGGCGACGTCTACAACCACACTGCTGGACAGCGTCCATCTCCTCTCGCCGATTGCCACCTCCATAAATGGGCACGGACTTGACCCCTCTGTATTTCGTCGCTTCCCACTTTATCTGCTGGTCTCATTCGCGTGTCGGGATTATGACGAGACATGACAGACCTTTCCACTCTTGCCTTTGAAGATCCTGGTTGTCGACGTCGCCCAAGGCAGCAGGTAAGAGAAATGCCAGTGTCTTGCCTGTACCCGTTTGTGCAGTATCAGTAAGGTGGTGACCTTTGCGCAGGGTTGACCAGAATTGGCTCTGAATCGCAGACAGTTTGTTGAAATGCTTACAGTAGACTTCGTATAAGATTTCTGGATACTTTGCAAGTGCCTCCTCGAATGACGTCGCTGCTTTGGATGCGAGGTCTGGAGGTGGACGTTCCTGCGCTCCCGGATACTTGACAACTGCATCGCTGTTGGCTGACCTGAATTCACCCGCCTTCTCAGCAGTCACGCATACAACTTCGGAATCCTCGGCATTGAAATTTTCCGCGACTGGGAGAAAATCTGACCTGGGCGTAGATTTCTCTTCGTCACTTTTGGTAGGCAGCTTGGGCCAGTCAAGCGGACTTTGCTCTTCCATGATGCAGCTCACCTGTCGCTGAGGAGAAGCGTATTCTCGTTAGTCGTAGCCTTGGTGTTGCCAGCAGCCGTGTTACACAGGCAGGTGCTACTTACTGTGAATGTGGACAGACTATGACGTGGACGTGACTGGCAATGTTCTGGCCGACGCGTTCGAATGTAGCGCGTGATCCGCTGAGCTCGCGCCGCGGGTGGAAGAAGATGAGGAGACGAATGAAACGTTTTATCTTTGAGAGATTGTCAGCGATTACATAAAAAGAAACGCAGTGCCATGAGAAATGTATGTATTTGCTGTTTTTTATGAAGAAGAAAAAAAAAAGCTTTCAGCTCAAACACTCCGTTCTGATTGTTAACCAGCGAAGCGGGAACGTGTGGCTCCGGTGTTTATCATTGGTAAATCTAGCTAGTTCATTAATTTATGTATCAATTATCGGTTACGATTTCGTGTTTCATAATTAATTAAATTGTTAATTATTAAATTAATGACGACGACGACGACGACGCTGAAGCCAATCGTGATGATGATAGTTTTTGCCACACGCGGACACGATACTGGGGGAAATAGCGTTAACAGCATCACTGCATAACAAATTGAAAAACGCGTTGCTATGTGTGCTTACAGTATGCGCCGCCCATCCTTGTAGCAAGTATTGTGGCCATAGAGCTTCCTGCCATAAAGCCCCTAAAACTGTCGTCGTGGAGTTGTAGTTTAACTGCCCTATAGGACAAAGTCGGTGCAAACTCGCACCCTTTCCGTTTCACAGGTTCCCGAAGTGTTAGAAGTAGTGTTAGTTGATCGCTAGCGTCACCGATACAGTCCTAAAGGCGGGGCCGAGAACAGAAGTATACAAGAAGAGTGTGAAGGTACTCGGGACATTCGCAAGCGGTCATATTTACATGAAGGTATGACTAAATATTTTATTTTGCGATAACAATACGGAAGTTCGGTACACAAGCACACATAAATTATATACTACGTCGTAGGCACATATCCACCATCGCCATTGTGCTGTCTCGCCATCGACGACTCGTGAGGGGTTCGCGCGCGTAAGGCGAATGGCTTCAAACGACAAAGCGAAGTGGAGGCGCGGTTGAAATCGAATCAACATCAATGTGGCGAAGCCCCACGGTGTATATGTGCCACTCGGGCAGAAGAACACGAAAAAAAAAATCATGAACACTTTAGCATACGCCAAAGAGGGCGAAAGCGAAAGCCTGCACGCTAAACACACATTCATTAAATTGCTTGACATTCTCATTCGAATGCGTTGTCACTTTTTTATGCGAAGCATATTACGAGAGCTCAACCCAGCTCCTCAGGCGCGGCGGTGTCGCCTTGAAACCACGTGACACCGTGACGTCACGACAGAGGAGAAGTGGCTTTGGCTCAACTCTTGCAAGACGGGCTGGGTGGGAATCGAACCAGGGTCTCCGGAGTGTGGGACGGAGACGCTACCACTGAGCCACGAGTACGATGCTTCAAAGCGGTACAAAAGCGCCTCTAGTGAATGCGGTGTTGCCTTAGAAACGAGCTGTTTCTAAGGCGTGCGTCTCTTGCTCAGGCGCACATTTCGTTGCCGCGCCGAACGCTGCTTTGCTCGACGCTCACCGCGTCCAATGCGGGGCGCGTAGTCGCTGCCCTGTAGCCCATTGTCTTACACCCCTTGGCGGGTCGACGGGAACGCTGTCGCGTTCCACTCTTGAAGGCGAAGCAGTAATGCATGAGTTGTTTCTTCGTCTAGCCGAACCAAATATAGCCAAGCAACAGCAGTTCACCAGGCTAAACAGTGGTTCAACAACTAAAATAAAGGCTAGTATGCTTCGCATCCTGGGCTTAACCTTACCTAAGCCACAGCCATTTATTACTTGTTTTATCCTACCAAAAGTCGTAGGTTCGAGGGCCTTAATTGATGCTACGTTAATTAATTGTGCCTAATTTAACTTCGCACTTATTAACACCAATAGTCGTGGGTTCGACTCCCACCAACAGTCGAGGGAGCGGCACCCACCGAAGGTGGTGGGTTCGAGTGTCTTAATTAACTATGTCTTAATCAGCTGTGCCTTAATTCGTCTTAACAACAAACGTCGTGCAAATCGGCTCTCACATAAGCTCGAGGGTTCGACTCCCAGGAAAGGTCGTGGGTTCGAGTGTCCTAAATAACTATATCTTAATTAGCTGTGCCTTAATTCGTCTTAACAACAAACCACGTGGATTCGACTCTCACATAAGCTCGAGGCTTCGACTCTAGCCGAAGGTAGTGGGTTCCAGTGTCCTAATTAACTATATCTTAATTAGGTGTGCCTTAATTCGTCTTAACAACAAACGTCGTGAGTGCGACCCTCACATAAGCTCGAGGGATCGACTCCTACCGAAGATCGTGGGTTCGAGTGTCTTAACTATATCTTAATTAGCTGTGCCTTAAATCGTCGTAACAACAAACGTCATGGATTCGACTCTCACGTAAGCTCGAGGGTACTCTTCATCCGGATATTCCGGTACGCTTCCATTTGGATAGCCTTCCAGGTTCGCCTGCAGCCATTGATTATAGCTTTTACTTCCACTTTCCACTTGGTGTAATTAATTATATATATCTCAAATTTGACTCCTGAAAAGCGATCACAAGAGCCTCCCTTGCCCTTTAACGCGAGGAAAGGTGAATTTTAGCGTCCTATACGTCTGCCAGGAATGACATCTTATACATTTATCTTTCAAAGAGAGAACAATGCAAACAGATATAAGGTATAGTGACAGTACTTCAAAAAAGTATTGAAGGACTGGGATTTAGTCTATTATCCTCCCTCTTCGACATTTCATCGGATTTATAGGTATTCGACACAAAAACGCAAACTGAATGTGATGGTGGGATTACGAAACGGCCTCCTTATTTTATTGCGGTAGCAATTACGCAGACTCGCCAGACGCGCTGGCGTCGCCGTTGGCGTTCTCGCGTTGTATGACGCGCATGCGCGGGCCGCTCGTGGTTTCGAGAGACGCACACCCACCGAGTTCAGCCACAAAAGCGCGCAGCCAAGTGGACGCACCGCCTACGCTCAATTCGAGCGACTCTGCCTGCGCCACCGCGGCCGGAGCCTGAGGCAGCGTTCTTGTTTCCACTGGTGACACGAGCGTTCCATCTGAGCAGCTGTGCGCATACCACGACGCAGTGAACGACGCGAACATGATTGTTTTTATCCTGTAATATTGAGAAGCCAGCCATGACATTTATTATAAGTGAGAAGAAATACACAACGCCATAAGTAATTCCCATAAATATTTAATGAAGAACATGCGGACTTCACGCTATAACAAAGAAACGCAAATAAATATAAACAGTAGCATAGGTAAATACGGGGGAAACTATTCTGACAAATGATTGCAGACTAAAAAAGAAAATTCCGGGCTGCAATATGAGCCGATGAACACCTCGAACGTATTGTTCGTAAACTGTCCAGCCAGACGGTGCAGGCCTTCTGGGCATGTGGCACTTGTCATTATGGTTTGGCGGTCCGACCTGACGTTCAACACAATCTTCCGGATCTCCAGTTCACGGCCCACGTCCTGAATGTGGTACGCTTCATCCATAATACTGAAGGTCGTGCACACGAGGTCCTCGAGCCGGCCAGGAGTGGCGACGTCTACATCCACACTGCTGGAGAGCGTCCATCTCCTCTCGCCGACTGCCACCTCCATAAATGCGCACGGACTTGACCCCTCTGCATTTCGTCGCTTCCCACTTTATCCGCTGGTCTAGTTCGCATGTCCGGCTTATAACGAGACATGATGGACTTTTCTACTCTTGCCTTTGAAGATCCTGGCTGTCGAAGTGGCCCAAGCCAGCAGGTAAGAGAAATGCCAGTGTCTTGCCTGTACCCGTTTGTGCAGTATCAGTAAGGTGGTGACCTTTGCGCAGGGTTGACCAGACTTGGCTCTGAATCGCAGACAGTTTCTTGAAATGCTTACAGTAGACTTCGTATAAGATTTCTGGATGCTTTGCAAGTGCCTCCTCGAATGACGTCGCTTCTTTGGATGCGAGGTCTGGAGGTGGACGTTCCTGCGCTTCCGGATACTTGACAACTGCATCGCTTTTGGCTGACCTGAATTCACCCGCCTTCTCAGCAGTCACGCATGCAACTTCGGAATCCTCGGCATTGAAATTTTCCGCGACTTGGCGTAAATCTGACCTGGGCGTAGATTTCTCTTCGTCACTTTTGGTAGGCAGCTTGGGCCAGTCAAGTGGCCTTTGCTCTTCCATGATGCAGCTCACCTGTCGCTGAGGAAAAGCGTATTCTCGTTAGTCGTAGCCTTGGTGTGGCCAGCAGCCGTGTTACACAGGCAGGTGCTACTGACTGTGAACGTGGACAGACTATGACGTGGACGCGACTGGTAATTTTCTGGCCGACGCGTTCGAATGTAGCACGTGCCCCGTTGAGCTCGCGCCGCGGGGGGAAGAAGATGAGGAGACGAATGAAATGTTTTATCTTTGAGAGATTGTCAGCGATTACATAAAAAGAAATGCAGTGGCGTGAGAAATGTATGTATTTTTTTTTTGTTTTTATGAAGAAAAAAAAAACTGTCAGCCCAAGCACTCCGTACAGATGGTTAGCCAGTGAAGCTGAAACGTGCGGCCCGGGTGCTTATTACTGGGTAAATCCCAATTGTTCATGAATGTATTTCTCAATTGTTGGTTACGTCTTCGTGTTGCGTAATCAACCAATAAATTATTAATCAATTAATTGATTGAATATTTACTTATTGATGATGCCGACGAACGCGGGAGCACTGGCACGAGCGCGTTCGCGCGGTAGCGCTGAGGGGCGCCAACGACCAGCTGTGGAAGACGACGACGCTAGATGATACGCTAGATGATAGATGATACGCTAGATGATACGCTAAATGATAGATTTTAAAGCGAAAGCTTTACTGGCCGCTAACTTGCGATTCCGCTGTGGCCGCGCTCCGAGGAGGCACATGACGTCACACCACGTTCCTCGTCGTTTCGCTCGCCTAGGCTCGTTTCGCCAGTGGCGTCGCATGCCTGATAATATGTGGGAGGATTGAAAAGGAGAGCTCGCGTGCGCCGCAACCAGAGTTGAGGCGGCAGTATGTTTAAAAATTATTTTAACAAATTTCAGCCCCTATATCTGGATTCCGCTTGCAGAAGTCACTGGAATTTAACTTTCTCTCTCAAATGCCACAAATTTCATTAGAATCTGTCCTGGGGTTATCTCATAAAAGCGTTCTTGCGTTTTAGATGTATTTTAATAAGCCACATAGGAGTTCGGTCTGAGGTAAAGCTTCCTCTTAAGAGGAAGCTTAAGAGAAAGCTTAAGAGAAAGTTTCGTCTTAAGAGGAAGCTGTAGCTCGGGCCCAACTCCGATGCGGCCTATTCAAATACAACAGAAAGTTTCCTCCTAAGAGAAAGCTTTAGCTCGTGCCCAAGTCATATATATGCGGCTTATTCGAATACATGTAAAACACAAAAACGCTTTTCTGAGATAGTCCCGGAATTAATTTTGATGAAAGTTGCATTTGAAAGAGAAAGTTAAATTCTACTGGCTGTAGGAATCGGAATTTCGATTTAAGGCGTGAATTTTGTTAAAAAGAGTTTCAAAAATATGAAAGTTTGAAAAAAATAAAACCATGAATTTTACAAAAAAGTAGCTTTGCATCAAGACCAGATATCCGGGTTCTGTAAACGGCATTCAATACATCATTAAAAATGTACAAATTCGATGTGTCATTTCATATCTTGCGTGAATTTATTACATTGTTTATAAGGGTTCTGCAAAGCTGTATTTTTTTACAGTCATGTGTAACATATCAATTTCTTCCGCTTTATATGTGCTAATAGATACAATTCACAGAATTGTTATAATATTTTCATTGCTGAGTTACAGAGTTGTAAACTTGATAATTTCATTTCTTGAAAATTTTTAATTATTGCCAATTTTAATAAAAAAATGACGAACTAAATAAACAATTCGTAACCAACAGTCTCTAGACTCTAAGTTTTTCTTTCAAATGCAACAAACCTCGCGAAATTTGGTATAGTGGTTGCCGAGTAAAACGAATTCTCCTTTCAGATGTATTTAGATAGGAGCACCCTAGCTAAAGCTTCCTTTTAAGGGGAAGCTTTATATATGCCGCCTATTGAAATATATTTAAAATGCAGAATCGTTTTTCTGAGATAAGTGCTAGGGCAATTTTAATGAAGTTTGTTGCATCTGAGAGGGAAATTCAAATTCTTAATGTCAAACACACACAAACTAAGAGACATAGAGGTTCGTAATGGTCGCTGGCACAAAAGTACCACCTCGGGCTGCTATAAGTTTCGCGAAAACAAGTGTACTACGCGAAACAATAACAGTCGGCAAAAGTAATAGAGATATCGGCAGACAAGTGATTTCGCCGGCTATGAACCCACTTTCTATGACAGCGGCGGGCTCTTACAGCAGATGCCACCATCTTTTCAAAAAAAAAAATGTTCGTGATGCACGCAACGTGGTCCTCGTCAGCCGTTTCAAAGTATTGCCTGTTGTGGCTTCCGAAATACATGCGCAGACGCCACCGCTCTCAGTCTGCGCCGGGCGCGGTAAATGTTTCGTGTTCCTGCCTGTATAAGGACAAAGTACATGGGCACCCGTGGAGAAGCAGGGAGATGGGATGTCACCTATATATACGCAGAATGGGTTCCGGTCTAGTAGAGCCACGCAGGCCTACGAAGGCAAAGGGATGGCGGCGGCTCAAATGGGAGCCAATACATTCCGGTTACGCGCCTAACGGGAAGCTCCCCTCCCTCTTTTTGATCCCACAGCCTAAAGACCATCATGTTTCCATAGAGCGACGACTGAACGAAGTTCCCGAGGTCTTTTATTGATATGGCTCTGCATGTGGTACTGCTTCAGCGAAATAGCTCCGGGAATATTTGAGTTTAGCTGCGTTTTATGTATAGCCCGAGTACGAAAGCACTTGGTTATGGAAACAAATTCGTCGCTTAATTTTCTCTCTATAAGGTATCCCACATGTAGACGTGGAGCTATTGCGATGAGCAGAAAAAAAAAAAAGAAGAAATTTCATTGAACACAATTTTTGTTTTGAAGTTCTGCCAGCAGGTAGGAAGTTTTCGTACTCAGTCTTCGTTTGGCCTAAGTGTGAAATATTTCACATTAGCATAGTTAATAGTTATAGTATCCGAAGCGTATACAGCTCCCACTAACCTTAACCCACCCTCAGTCTTTTTCCCCGCCTTTATTCTTGTTTTTTTGTTCCCTCTCGCGGATTTGACATTTTTTCCCCAGTGCCACAATAATGGCATTGGAAAAACGGGATATATGTAGTTGTGACAAGTCAGCGTGGGCTTTGCTTTTGTTAAGCTTACCTAATCGGAATTTATGCTTGAAGAAAGTAAAAAAAAGGCAATATCCTTCTGAATAGACAACGAGTGCGAATGAATCAGTACAGCAACCGGGTAATAGTTCGATAGGTCATTTTCAGCCTTTTCGTAAAGTCTTTCTTTTTTCACTTTCTCAAGAGCGTTTGAGCGTTGAACACTAAAATTAAGAAGAAAAGAAAACGCTGGAGATGACTCAGCACATTGCAATAGAATGCTAATTATTCATCTGGCCAGAACGTTCTAGGAACGTCTAGTGTCCAGAGGTGGTATGCGTTAAAGCTGATATAAACGTTGACTATTCAACGGTCCAGATAAGCAAGAGACGTTTAGAATAGTAGCTGAAAAAGAAATAGAAGAAATAAGCAGGGAAGTGAATGGGGCGTTATTGTTGCAGGCATAGTTAACGAATTAAGGCAGTTAGGCACAACGCTAGCTTATAATGTCATCATGATCACGGTGACGATGATCACCACCACAGTTGGTAAAGAGGAAAAAGGGCAGCGAATGAGTAATCTGTGTACCAAACGCCGAGACGTCGTCTAGTTGGATGGGCACGGAATGCACGGCAAAATAGAAAAGCCGGCGCTCCTGTGTATCTTACTCAGTGGTTTCATCGAAGAGGTATAGGTTTGGTACAATAACATATACAATGAAATTCGCGGCACTTAATTGATCGTCGATTGTGCGGATGAATTCACGTGATACGTCGTGCTTCGCGCGTGTTGTCATCTTTTTTTTTTTTGAAATAGGGTATGATAAACTTGATGCAGAGACCGTTAATGGCCTATGCATAAATACAAATGAAGGACCGGCCTTTATTGACAGTCTCGATAATACAACACAGATGCATATTGCTCTGAAGGTGCTATTGCGGTAACGTTAATTTAACAGGCTCGTGCAAAATTTGCTTCGACCCCATGATTCCCCCCCCCCCCCTTCTTTTGCGCGCGCATTTGCTCAGGAACCTTCTCTTCCTCTCATATTCATCTTCTATCTTACTCGTATGTAAAGTGGATTGCCAAATGATTGGTTGATTTACTTGTGGATAATAGAAAACTTGGCAACTTTCTGCGTTGGCTTTCTCACAACGTCTGTTTGTGTCATGAATATACAGAAATAACATCAATAAATGAAACAAATAAAAACATATGCACACTGTCACAGATGGCTTTTCGGTTAACCTCCAAGCCGCACTCTCTTCACCTCTATCTCTGCAACGGCTTTGGCACCGTGGTTCCGCTGCTAGCTTCGAAATAGACTGTCGCTAGACTTCGCTTGCGTCCTGCATAGTGCAGCTATTTCAGAGGCAAGTAAGACGCTGTTAGTTTCTCCGTGCGCGAACTATGAGCGAGCGTGTCAAATTTCAGGCTCGCGCGTAACAGCGCACCACGATCTCAGTCATCGCCGCCCGCACTGTCATCAAACCCCCCTTCTCTGCGGGTATCGTGCGCGCACACGTAAACTTAGTCCTGCGTTGAGGCCTTTTTTTTTTTTTTTTGCAAACCAAGGGTAACCTAGCTTCTGCAAATTAACTTTAAGACGAGAATGGATGGCACCGCGGAACTAGCGCACTTTGCCGTCCCACCGGACAGTCACGCAGAGTGCTCGCGCGAGCGTTATCGCTTCGAAACTCGCGGCGTACAATTCACCCGAACGACCACCTTTCCTAAAGAAACGAGCTTCTTTCTCGGCCTCGTTTCGGTGGTTATATTGCGTTTGGGCGAATCCACTATAACCGGAGCGTGCGCAAATGGCAGCTGAGTGGGATGCGCCTACGGTAAAAAATTATGCCTTGATGTGGAGACGAGTCGAGTTGAGCAGCAATTCCATTTCCACCCCGATGTAATGAAATTTCGCGTGTGGTCGTGCCATATCAGCGTCAACGAGCGCCTTCGTGTGGAAAGCGCGACCGCGTGATCGGAGTGCAAAAATGCGGAAGGGGACTGGCGACAATTACGCCTGTTCTGGTTAGGGCGTGCTCTCGGGAAGGTCTGTCGCACTTGGATAGAAAACTTTGTTGACGGGCCTACCTTCGGCATATACTGACTGTGCTAACTAGATCAGTGAGCTAACTTCATCCGTTAGCCCCTTTCCCCCTCCCAGGGTGACGAACCGGCAGCGTAGGTTCTCATTTCCAAGGATAGGAGCACGCGAAGGAACAGACTGCAGAACACAGCATTAGCGCTTGTCCAGCACTAGCATTTGTCCGGCATTCTTCAGTCATCTTTGTTCCTTCGCTCGTTCCTAACCACGCACCAACTTGCTCAGTTTGCCAGTTCTTCCACTGACGCATTTTACTGACGTTGTGCATGTCGCACGCCTCAAGCCTTATTAATCAGCTGTTGAAACCGGTATCTAAACGCACCGAGACGGTGCTTCTGCCGCCGGGAAGGCTACATGCATATTGCGTGTTTCTTTTGGAAGATGCGCGCGGGCGCCCCGATGAACAAGACTAACTGCTCCTGGGTTTCGAGCTTTCGGCTCAACTGACCAGCGCTGCAGTTGTTTTTGTAAGTATACATTGTGAACAGTCTTCAGTGTTTCATCCCACGTCCGCGTAACAATATTCAGTATCATGGGTCTATGCAGGGCTGCGGCGCCTGCCTAAACGTAACCAACCGCTCGCTCATTTGTCGCGATGTACAGTGCTTCCAAGTTCAGACTGTAACGGCCCGCGCGCAGAGCCATACGGCAGCAGGCGGAACTCTAACGAGTTTGTATAGTTAGACCACCGTGGAACGCACATGCACAAACACAGGTCCAAAGAACTGCAAAAAAAAAGAAAAGTGGAGGACGCTTAAGTTTCGCCTTTAAGAGTGGAACGCGATATCATTCAAAAATCCCGGAATGCTTCTCACGCTTCCCGGAAACTGGAGCGTATGTAACCGCAATGTTTACCGGAAAACGCTGGCCGCAAACGCTATGCACTAAGGCGGGCTTTGTGGTAGAGACGCGGCCTCTTGCGTGGACCGCGATGCGACGGAGGCGAGCGCCAGCTGGAGGTATTGCAAGAAACCGGGCGCGCCGCTCCATGAGCCCCATTGCAAGACATCCGTGCCCCATACCCGCGGCCGGTCTGTGAGTGGTAGAAACGCTGGAAATAGGGTTTCCTTGAGTTTTCGCGTACCAGAATTATGTTTTCTTGCATAGTCAAATTACAAACCGAGAGCCATCATGTCTGTAGGTTGTGTGCAAGTCGTAGTTTACGATTTTTGTGCGCAATGTAGCATGAGAAATTCAATTACTTCAGTGAATTCCTTGCGTCACGTGGAGTGCCTGGGTATGGGTGGCCCGAAAATGTATTTTTTTTTTTTGCCGACACTACGTCCGACGCCAGGCGGCAACGCAGAACGCCGACACTGGATTTTCTACGACATGGATTCATTAAAGCTTTCGCGTTAACAATCCTATCCCAAGCATTCCGTACAGACGGTTAGCCAGCGAAGTTGGAACGTGCGGCCCCAGTATTTATCACTGGGTTAATCCCGACGGTTCATTAAACGACGGCTTGGTAAGCTGCCAGATCCTCGGTACTGTTGTGCCCGGCGGCCCTCCAGATCGGGGGAGATGCTACACCTGCGACACGCAGTAGTCACGCCTCCATTCGTCACACTTGTCAGCAGCCCAAATTGGCCTGTCCACGCCGGAGTGAAGGTCGGTGCAAGGCTACGACTTTGCACGCCTGTCAGCAGCCAAAATTTGCATGACCACGCCGGAGATCGGAGTCAGCGTGCGTTCCTCCGACTTTCCTTCTTGATACCCAGGGAGGGGCGTGCGTTTCCGACCGGGCGCACTGAAAGGGGCAACCACAAAGTTCTTTCTCTATGGGGCAACCAGCTCACCGACGCTGGGATTGGTCTCCTGACGCCATCTAGATCCTGACGCCGGATTGGTGGAAACCAGGAACAATGATGACGCAAGTATAAAAAGCGGATCCAGATGGCATAGAAGAGGCTCGGAAACAGTGCGACTCGGACATGATAAGACGCTACCATAGTGTGCTCCTATAGTTGGAGCCGTTTTGTAATCTCAACTATTTAGCTAGTTGAAGCCGTTTTGTAATCTCAACTATGTAGCTTCTTGAATATGTTCCTTTTTCTTCATTCTTTTAAAACGTTGCTCGGAACCTTTTCTCCCGGCACCTGGCACGGCACCATTGATGGAGACTTCGTTGACAGCATGGACCCCCGACTCCGCAGAAGTGGTAGTCAGCGCTGAGATGGACCTCACGGAACGTGGGACGTGCTGACAATAGCAACAGTACGCAATTGCTGCTTGCGCTTGGCTGCACGAGCCTGTTCTTGCGTCCGGGCTGCAGCATCGGCACAGTGTAGAAGGGCTCGTTCCCGGCACGGCTCGCACAATTGCTGATCGAAAGCTGCTGCTCCTCAGGCGTACGTATGACGCGTAGCCTACCTATTTAGGAGCCGGAGAGAAACTGCTGCGTGCGCGCTCGGCTTCGACGAAGAGCAACGACTTCACCACTGACGCAGCAAATCGCGCGGGTCTCTTTCTCTCTCTCTCTCTCTTTCTTTTTTTTTCGCGCATGTGCATAGAGTTGTGCCGGAGTTCTTGGCGTACAGGCAACAGATGGACGGCCGAATCGGCTAGCCATATACAGCTTCGCTGTAAAAGGTGAATAAGGCATGTTTTCCATACGCATCGAACGTGGTAAAGCCATCGTGGCACAGATAAACAAGACAAAAAGAACAGAAGACTGAAGACCACATGGTTTTTCTGTGCAAGAAGCCGATCTAGCTTGTTGTAACGCACAACAGCTGATCTAGCTAAAGTCTATACTTGAAGTCTCGATTTACAGGTTCAGAATAACTGAAACCAGAAACACATATTTACTATAATATCTAACTTTTGAGTGAATACGACTGCCTTAAATGCAAGTGCGCGAACTCTTCCTCCATTAACATGTCACCCTGAGCTAAATCGCGCACGAACGTCGGTATAGCCGCCTAATGACTTCCTTCAGCTTTTCTTGCCTATATCGCTGAGCTGAAGGGAGACTGATCTGCTTGGCTGCGGGCTGCTTTGAACGCATTTGGATCTTCCAGGTCATTTGTACTGCACCCAAGGGTTAAGTATTGAGTTTGCCGCATCGCTTCCTGTTGCTAATGTCCTTTAGCATCTCTTATAGCGAAGCAAGAAGGATTTGGCTGGGTATTCGCCTATAAGCTCTCCCGAAAGAGTTTGTTTCGAGCCTTTTCTGTATTCTAGATAAAGTTACTTAGCTTTGAATCTGCAATTCATACGCTCGTTACAGGGAATCGAAACTGAGAAACAGATATTTTTTTTGTGTGTGTGTTTAGGTTCAGCCCAAGTGCGTTCACGAACTTAAAGCGAGAATCCGCCCCCTTCGTTACTAAGCAGCGTCTGCCCCGCCAACTAGCCTAAGGCCGAGCTTACAACCGTATCGACGATTTTTACGCGTAACCACACATAAATTACGGATATTTTATCAACCGGGGTAAACAGTACCTGATTGATCACCTTGCGAGATAAAAAAAGAGGTCACACCGCACGATTCTCTCACGATCTTATTTTTATTAAATTTACTTTCGGCCCCTGAACGCCAAGTAAGCAAAGAATAAGAATGCAGGAAAATGACGGGCTCTAAAGCCGGAGGATTAATTACAAAGTCGAGCCAAGCAAAGAGTTTTGCGCAACTTCAAAGTCGCGAAGAGCGATCGAGCGTGACTCAGGCGCGCGCGCACGTTGAGCGATGAGCCTACCGAGAGGTTAGGGTTAGAACCCCGCGGGAGAGAAACACTCTGAAGCCTCGCGCGTTGACTGACGCGTTGAAGGGTCTCCGAATGGATTACATCGCATCGAGCCACTCGCAGAAGCCAAAACAGGAGCAAATCTTTTTTTTTCTCCCTCTTTTATCCCACTCGCTTTCCTTAATCCTCAAGTCGAGAAAAAGGGTGGGGAGGGGGCTCAAGTGGGCGACCGCTCGCTGACGAACGAGGCCTTCAAGAGTGAGTCAATGACGCAGCGAAGTAAAAAAAAAAGAAGAAAGAAGTCAATTAGATGGAAGCAAAGAAAGCTCCACCCGGGCTTCGATGTGAACCGGCACGGGAAATTAGTGTTGCGAAAGCGCAGTTTCGCCCATTTCAGTCGTCGTTCGCATGGTAATTGAAGCCTCCTGCTTTGCGTTTTGTGTTTGCATCTGTTTTACGCAAATGAATATTCTGCGAAGCACCTTCTAGAGTTCAGTTGGCTGAAAGCGATGACGTTGCGTAAGAATACGGGTGACATATCGCGCCGCGAACGCTTCGTGAATATCAGGTAAGGGCTCTCTTCCGCTCTTGCAACATGTTTCGTCACAACGGAATTTCGGAGACAAGCATTATCATCATGATCGGTCGCACGAGTGAAAAAAAAAAAAAGAACATGATCCCGCCGATGGAGATGATTGCTCTCCAAATGCGCGAAAAGCGATCTCTTCGCTGTTTGCGTACCTGCCTACCCTTCAGAATTTTTGGCACTCTTTACGACTTTGAGTCAGTTCTACGATATTACGTATGTTACGTCAAGTTCTACTATAAAAAATTCCCCATCACGAGAAAGGTTTAAAAACGCTGAAAGATTGAGCTGTGCGGATACTGCAAAAAAAAAAAAGGCGCGCAACAAAGAAATTGTGGTGGTTCTTCCGCCACCTTCTTTTGGCAGCGCGGGACAGTAAGTATCAAACGGCTACGTGACTGGTTCGAGCAAGTTCATTCAGAAAAATTCCAGGAGGCATTATCGGCGTTGGCTAAGTCGTCGCAAAAGACACTGAGATCTAAAAACAATATGTTTCTTGTGAGTAGATTGTGTAGGAAGTTTGCCGTTGCTACTGTGCTGCGTGTAAAATAAAGTGTACATATGAATGTCAAAGGTGGGTACTCAGGCTAAAGTTAATAAAACTGCATGCTACAATCATCTGCGTGCTACAACGAATACATACAACTAATGAGCCGCTCATAACGCATGCACGTCGGGTGCAGTAAGGTCGTCATACCTTCAACAGAAGGGAGCGCTATATAGTATGCATTATAATTGCCATCGGAGTCTTCTCATGAACTTATCTGAATTGCATCAAGTTCAAGTTTGCGGGTTCAGTTCACCAGAATAGCGCAACGGTCGCTCTGCTGTCACGGTTTCTAATAGCGCAACTAACTGGCAGGATAGTGGCACACTGCGTTCCGAACAACAAACATTAAAGAAGAAAAAAGAAAGAAAGTGACTCGCATTCTCGGAGCGGCCGTCAAACGCGTTGTTTACTCCTCGGAGATTTCGCCTATCTCGATTGTCGCCGTCGTCTTCGGCGTCGGGCTCGCAACGTCTCAGAGGCGCAACGTTCGGCGCTGCGTTAATCTAATGAAAGCGGGGCGAAAAAAACAACGTGACGCCGGAAGTGTTTCCGAATCGACGCCGGAATCGCGCTGCGGGGATGAACTTTGACAATGCTTTAACTCGAAAGTCTCTCGAGAAATTTGGAAGAGTGGCTGAAGGCAGAGTTCTGCCAGCTAGGAATGCGTGACAAGTCGGAGGAGTGAATATCCGAATGGCACGGGGCAGACAGGGAATGACTTGATAGGGCCTGAGTTTCTTCCGGGCGTTTAAATTCGGTGTGAGCGCTCCGGAATGCGCTGTTTTGGCAAGTTCCCTTGGAATTTGGTATTTATCTACGAGAAAATTTGCTTGAGACTTCGGTGAAATTTGTTATGTTGAGGTTGAACTTTCTTTTAAGGGCGCCGCTTACGAGATATGGTATCTTGTGTTGTTCTAGGGGGTTCTATAGTGCGATCAACAGAAAGTAACAGTAAATTCGTCTTTGTCCCTGTCCTCTATAACTTTAACATCTGAAAGATATCACTTATAGTTGCCATTTCAACCACGATCTCCTTAATTTGTGTTTCTTTTTCTTGCTTGTGAGTTTTGCTGTGCTTCCGTCGTTGAAAATTTTTGTCATGAATAGTTAGGGAAAAGAAGAAAAAAATGAGGAGGATACTTTTTTTCCCACCTTATAATCTCACGATTTATCCAGTAACACAAATAATTAGTTAAACTTGCGCTTCCTATACTCTGGCGAGCTCGAACGTTTCCGGCCTATTAGCCAATTAAAGCCAAAAACTGCTCTTCACAATGACGACACGCTACCGTTTCCACCGGAAAGAGCTAACGAACAAGACCCAACAAGACCTAACGGTGGGTTTGTTCGTGGCCATTGACAGTTTCATTCGTTTCGTTCCAGTGCCGAAACCTTCCGCGGCAGCTTAGAGGAGCGTAAGCACTCAACGTAATTAACTGCAATACAGCGGGGCGTACGCACTTAACGCCGCGAGGCATTCCCCCTTGCACGCCTACTCTATTTCCCTTTCCGGTAGAACCTCCCGAGCCTCGCTCCTCCTCTCCGCGACCGAATCGAGCCCGTGCGGCTGTCCGTCGCGCGTTTCCCTTTTTCTCTCGACTCTGCACACATTTCCTGCGTTGCCAAAATGTGCGCCGCGTTTCCCAGGCGCCGTTGTCACCACTCTAGCACGGTTCCCTATTGTTTACAGGAGCTCCATTGTTAGGCCCTCGCAGGGCGCCGCGTGCGCAATCTGCCGGCCTGCATGCCTCCTCTCCAGCTTGCCCGCTTCCTTCCCGCTCCTTTCTCTCCCTCGCTTTCCCGTCCCATCTTGGAAATAAACCTAATTTGAAACCGCCTCTTTCTCACCGCCGTGTTGCTCGCCTCGATCTCGCATCGCAGTTGTTTCATTTTCTTCTTACTGCAGGCTGCCCATCCGCTCAGAGGTGCGTTGAAGGGAGTGACCGTCTTTGTGTTCGTCACATTGTCTGCGATGTAAAAACGCCTGAGAAATTCTCAGTACACAGTGTGGCTGAGGACGGAGTGCACATTGACCGTAGTTTCATCGATACATTTGTGATAGTTGAGGAGCTTGCCTTAGGGCTTTACTCTCTAAAACGTAGCACGGGGGATTTGGGAGCACTGCAGCTGTTACTCAAAGGGCAGTGTTCGGAGAACCTGGAGAATATATTCACGTGTTCAGTATTTAGTTGAATGCAATGTGGTCTTGTCGAACACAGGTCAAACATCCATGGACACGGTAAGCGAAAGAATGGCACAAGGGCAAGTAAATCATAGAGCGTGTGCCATTGTTTCTCTGCTGTTTGAGTACTTTGCAGTAAATGAAAAGGTGCAACAACTCTCCGTTCCGAAGTACACAGTGTTAGAATAGTTACGGAAATAACGTTTTGTCATGTCATGTTTGCCATCGAGCATAAAGCGATCAGTGTAACGGCGACTGGCTGCGAGCCGTTTGAGAATAAGGCTATAGGAACTTTCTCGTTGCCCCGTACCATGACACTAGATTGACGTCTTCACAAGGCTCCTGTTAGCGATAACGTAATCGCAGTGAATCTTGTCACCCGGTGCGATCTGATTTGTAACCGTTTACGTTGAGAGCTCATTCTCATAACGGTCCACCAAGACATGCTCCACTTTTGTGAGCACAAAAATGAAAAGTGAGATGTTAGCAATCTTTGCTTTCCTAAGGTGAAGTTTCTGTTTGAACGACTTGTCTTTGTGAAACATTCTTACTTCAAGATCATCAAGGTCTGAAGAGTTGATAAAAGAATCAATTATATAGATTACACAGATTTATGGTACACTTCAATCACATGAATATATAATGCTCAATAGCGACATGTTTTTATCCTCCAACGTCCCCGCTACCACATCAACAGGACACTATAGTGAGTCAGTTTCCCAAGTGCCTCCACATCTAAGTTCATCAAATCTTATGGTTCTTTTGTCTCCTCAACAACATACACATTGCTTATATGCGGTGTCTACGAAAGTTATGCGCTACCGTAATACGCACTCGATCACGGAAAGATATGACATTTACACATACGCACATGGCACAGAAAATTACAACACAACCCAAACCACAACATAACGCAGCAACGCTACAGCAAGCAAAATATGATCGCTGCACCTGTTCCCCGAACCGCTGCACTCGCAGCTGCGCCTCTGTTCCTTCATGCCGCATTGCATACATACTGCCTCGTTCTTCTTCCCTACCCCGCGCTCTCCCGGTGCATCCTTTCCCATCCCTTCACCCCCCAACCCCAAGGGCGCCCCAACCCGTCTGCTCTGTCTGCTCAGGGTGGGGGTTGACCACCGTTGCCAACTGGATTGTGCCAAACTAAGCCAACTCGCAAGAGGGAAGACAGAGGCGCCTGGCGTTATAGCTGCGTATGCACGCGCACCCGTGTGGGCAGGGTGGAAGACAGGGGAAGGAGGGTTCGGGTTGACGCGGAGGCCAGCGGCGCTGACGGCTCGCCGCCGACGCGAGCTCGTCCACGTCTAGTAGGAACCCCCCCCCCCCCCCCCACGCATCCTCACCGGTCTACATGCACGGTGGGGCACCTACACCCTCCCACTCACGCTCCCGTACGCGAACCACGGGCTGCAAGCGGGGTACCTCAACCTTTAATCGAATCAGTCAGTTCTTCTTTCCCTTTTCTTTTAGCTCGCTCGGCCGCCCCAGGTCTTTGGGAAGGCCACCTTCCTTCTCCTCCCCCCCCCCCCCTCTTTTTGCCTCGCTTTTGCTTGCTTGCCCGTCCGTTCGCTCCTTTCCCTGCATCTTTTCTCCCCTGGGTTTCCCGGCCTCCCCATTCCTGCGAGAGGCGCATTCCTCTTTGTTGCTCTCCGGCTTCGGGGGGTTCCGCGGGCCGGCAGTTACAACCGCGCGCTGTGTGAGTGCGTTCCCCTAGCCAGCCTCTGAATCACGCCGGACAGTGTGTATGTAGCAATGTGTGCGCCGCGGATACAGTCGTAGAAAGCGGTGTAAAGGTTAGGAAAACGCGTCGACCGAGTGTATAGCGTCGTAGTACGGGAAAGGCTCGGACGGAAAGGAGGATGCGGCGCGAGGCAACGTGGATAGACGGGCGAAAGCGAAAAAGAAAAGCAAGAGAAAACGATGGATGACGTCGCGGATAGCGCGGGAGGAAAGGAAATAAAAAGAGGGGAGGGGTCTTTCATTTGTTGGTCCCAAGCCTCTCCGCTCGGTGGGAACTTAACGTAGTTCGTTCTGCGTGGCGACTCCCCGGCGCAGAGGCTCATTGTCTCGTGTGTGTTTGGCTTTCTTTCTTGTTTTTTGCTCTAGGTACTTTATGGAACCACGAATGGTGGGTGAGGGCGATGAGCCGGGATGCTTCTCTGTATTGCCCGCGGTCGACGGCACGCAGCCTTCCCGAATGGCCGACCGGTCAGTGTGTAGTCGCCATCATTTGGTCTCGTGTTTTCGGCCACTCCTGTACACCTAGGCGTTACGCCCCTCGTACAGCTCTTCCGTCTTTTTCCCCTGTCCCCGCCGACAGCAAGTTGCAGCCTCCTCGAGAACGGGCTAGTGCTGCCGGTATTGCACGATGCTGTTAGAACTAGAAATGCTAGAATGGTCGACTTCTCTCCCCGAACTTGATTCGTTTGCAGTGCGTAGAGCTTGTTCGACAGCAATAGTTCTTTAGCTGGGATCATAAGTTTTACTTTCAAAATTAGATCAAGAAAAAAAAACTTAGTGGAAAGTAATATTCCAAATGTGTTCTCAGCATCTTCGTAGCATTGTTTGAGTAACTTCGGGACATGATTTATTCACTGATGTAACGTTGGCAGAAATGAAACTCAGAAGCTAAACTGTGTAACAGAAGAAATCTCCTCACCCGGATATTATAACAATTCTATTTAAATTCATTAGCCTTTCGCGCTTCGTCAGTGGTCAGAGCGGAATTTAACCTACGTTTATGTCTTTATTTTTATTTCCATACTCTCAGGGCCCGAATGCATTAAAAAGAAGCAGTGACGATGACTCTGACATGTTCTTTGAAGACACTTGAGTGCGCTACAGACGCGAACAAAACATGTTTAACAACACGGTCGCCCGTGTTGTACGTGGCTCGTCTTCGCTTCTAGCACCGCCAAGCGTTTTCGATGTGTGGGACTAGCTAGTTCAATTCAAGACATTGTTCTTTGTCATCTTGCGGCGTCAGTGGTGGCAGCGATGGTGGGTGAGGTTTACCACCATGGTCATTTATCCACCAGGATAGGTAGGTCATGAGCAGTGGATAACAAGGAAATATAATGAGCGAGTGGAATCGCTACGTTTAGACCGGCACCAGTATGCAAAGAAATCGCATCGTATACCTGTCCCGTCGGCACGTGAGGTCGCTGCGTAACGCTCATCGGTAACGCGGCGAGACAGGGGAAGCAACGTAACGTGTTTGAGTTGGTTGACAAATTTTCGACTGTAAAACAAAATACACGCAACGCCAGGCCCCCCGCGCACGTCTGCGCTGCCCGGCGGCGCCATTTAACCGTTTTATTTATTCCAGAAATGCAGCAGCAAATGAGCTGCCCGACGAGAATTTGACAGTTTCGACGACCAGAAGTTGCTGTGCGAAGGAAGGCAGCAAATGGCCTGCGTAGCTGCTGGTCTTGTTTTTGAAACTTACTTTTTTTTCTCTAACTTCACCGAAGCCCAATCAAAAAGAATAATCTACCAGCCTACAGCTATTCAAGCATATAGGCCTGCCTCGCGGCTTACAACATCCCCAGCCCACACAGCCTGGCAGCCATCGAGCTTTGTCATGTCAGACTATTGAGTGCGTTAACACGATAGCGCTAGCCAGACAAAGTTTGCCGAAAGCATCGAATCTAGTCAGTCAGCGTAGGCTGTCGCTGAGAGCTGCTCGCTGAAAAAAGAAAAGAACAACCAAAAGAGTAAAAAAGAAAGGCAAAATGCGATAACAGACTTCTGGGAAGCCGAAGGGCAACACACGGCCGTTGGCTCAGTTTGTTAAGCAGACGGGCGGCCCTCTCCCGGAGGCTCCGTGAAAGAGGCAGCGTGCGCTGATTGGACAATGAGAGGCGCAAACATTTGACCCGCGGTGCGCTGCGCAGTTTTCGCAACATCGTCTTTCAGCCGGCGTGGTCTTTCCGCATACTGAGCGCTTCTCTTTTCTGCGAGCTTGAGAGCCGGGGCTTCGAGGGTGGAGCGGACCCAAGTCAGCTCGTGTGTTTGTACTTACTAACGAGCTTAGGCTTTCGTTTTCTGCAGCGGTCGGCAGGGACCGCTTTCCGGTGGCGCAAGCGGTCCCCGGTTCAGCCAGACGTGAACCTGCTTAGTCCTCGCTAGGCCTGCAGTGCAGTCGTTGCCATTGCCCCCGAAGCTCCTGCTGAGTGTGGTCAAGTCACGTGCCTATAGTGGCTAATGACTGCCTTCTAACGAGCGCCGGAACTGTTGAGAAATGAATGCGAGTGAATCCCGCGAGAAGGAAAGAAAAATTCGCACTTGGAGGTACGCTGCCGCAATATTCCTGTCTCATTACCTTTTTGCGTCAATAGCTTCTTGTCGACCCAGTAATCGTCGAATGCAGCGTAAGCGACGGAGACCTGCAACAAGTTGCGGCGGTGTGATCATCGGCTGTACTATCGCCCGGATCATCTTTCTGTATACCTGTTCCCTCTCTCTCTCTCTTCATGTTATGCAAACGACTGCTTCACAGGTCATAGCGCGAAATGTGCAATTGCTCTAAGGACTTATTTCGTCTCGCATCATTCTTTGTGCACGAGACATATATATTGCCAACATTTCAGATCTCTTCATAAGTAAACTCAATAAATCAACAATCTTTACCTTTCCCGCACGCATGCAAAGACAAACATGCAAGGCTCATACACACACGCGCATAGTCACATGTACTCAAGGGCGCAGATAAAAAGGCTCGCAGAGCTCGACACAGCAGCTCTCAAAAAAAAAAACTACATTGTATAATTATTTAACAAACATCACACGATTCACAAATATTACTGCCCATAGGAAAGGCAATGCGAAATTTTAGGCGTCGAGTTTGACTTCAATAGATTTCATTAATTGCTGAGGTGTTGAGTTTATTCTGTTATAGGCCACGTTTTGTTTCGAAGGTGTCCATGTCACAATTTACGATAATCAATGCCTTTTTAATATTCACCGCTACTTCTTTCAAGCTTTTTTTTATGCGAAGCATATTACGAGGGCTCAACCCAGCTCCTCAGGCGCGGCGGTGACCATGAAATCACGTGACACCGTGACGTCACGACAGAGGAGAAGTGGCTTTGGCTCAACTCTTGCAAGACGGGCTGGGTGGGAATCGAACCAGGGTCTCCGGAGTGTGGGACGGAGACGCTACCACTGAGCCACGAGTACAACGCTTCAAAGCGGTACAAAAGCGCCTCTAGTGAATGCGGTGTTGCCTTAGAAACGCGCTGTTTCTAAGGCGTGCGTCTCTTGCTCAGGCGCACATTTCGTTGCCGCGCCGAACGCTGCTTTTCTCGACGCTCACCGCGTCCAATGCGGGGCGCGTAGTCGCTGCCCTGTAGCCCATTGTCTTACACCCCTTGGCGGGTCGACGGGAACGCTGTCGCGTTCCACTCTTGAAGGCGAAGAAGTAATGCATGAGTTGTTTCTTCGTCTAGCCGAACCAAATATAGCCAAGCAACAGCAGTTCACCAGGCTAAACAGTGGTTCAACAACTAAAATAAAGGCTAGTATGCTTCGCATCCTGGGCTTAACCTTACCTAAGCCACAGCCATTTTTTTTCTCAGTCAGTATTTTCTCTCATACAATAGAATAACCATTTTCTTTGCGCAAATGTATCTCGAAGTCTAACCACATTGTAAGTTGTTTTTATTGCATATTGCTACTGACACCGTGTAATAATATTCTAATGCATGTCTTGTATTTAAGCTATTGTGCGTATGCGATCCGATGCTACGCATTGTACAATTTTATACCTATGTGTGATAAGTTGTATCAGATCCTTCCCCCCCCCCCCCCCCACCCTGCCGTCCCACCTAATAGCCTCATCCGAGGGCCTTTATGAGTATTCCTTAATAAATAATACATAAATGTGTTATCCATTTGCCTACTCGCACATTTTAAATATCTACCGAGCTTGTGCTCCTAATTTATCGGCAAAGAAGGTGCGTTGTCTGACCGAATCTGCTCACAGAAGCTGTGTTCGCTCAACATACTGCCGCGCGATCCAAGACGTTGAGAGCAAGCACGCACACTCCGGAAAAAAAAGGAACCACCTCACGCAAAAGGAGATCGCGAGCCTTCAGCGATTCCATACACGACGCCGGGTGGTCGGAGAAGCCGGTGGAAGCCCGCGCGCGTGACCGAGGGCCATTACTCTTGGGCATATAAGGAAGGACTCACGCACGGTGCGGGTGAGACCCTCGTCACAAGCCGGCCTGCTGCGTTTGGACAGATGGCCGGCCACAGCCCGGCTCAGCGGCCGAATGCGCGATGCGACGGCTGCAGTCACGTGGTTATTTTCAATTCATTTCTCATCCGCGCGCGCACTTCGCTTTGCTAGGCTCCGAATGCGCACGCCACGTTGCGAATTGCCGACGTCTTCATGAAGCATTCACGAGACCTCAGCGACGTACTTGCCTTTTTATTTATGCTCTTAGGTTTACCTGGAAAGCGGACGAGTTTATTCAGATGTTTGTGACGCCCATTCTTCGACTTCTAGCTGCGATTTTTCTCTTGCGCATTGTGCAAGGTCTGATGAAATCCGGTAAACAACGCCTTTGAACTGATTTCACTACGTAATAAGAACTTACTTGTCTCTTGGTAACCAAACGTAAAGCCTTGTTCGAACTTAACAAACCTGAACCCGCTACATCGCCTTGGGAATCTGATCAATGTGTTTTTATTTGGAAGCCATGTACCCATCGACCATGTGTGTAGCATTCCCCGTGATAGGCTGAGTAATTTTCTGTAAAACAAACGGTGCAGTGATGGAAGTAAGCTCGTTTTAGTTATGTATAACTTCGGTTGCGGCTTTGCGGAATGTTCACTCAAAGCATTCACGATTGGCTATAGTTATTACTGACCTTACAGAATGACCATTCTTATAACGCTTTAACACCGGAAATCGTTCCCACGCGGCGCAACTTTGAAATATTGCGTTCACTTTATCATTACGAAATTAACGACCGCTCTTGGGCTGCGATCGAGTCCTAAATACTGCGAAGTTCTCAGTGCACATTGAAGGAAAAGGTGTTACAGAAACATGAAGTTGTATTAGCAAATTACGCACATAAAAATAATAATCATAATAATAACTGCGCGCTTCAGCGTTTCCGGTGGATATAGGCCCGCACTCGTGAAAAAGCTCGTACGCTAGAAATGTTCTTACGAGAAAATTCCAGCATATCACCAGTGAATGCGGCCAGCCATTGGTAAAGAGCATTTACGAACGAGGAGCTATGTGAATTCGCCCTCTGAACTCATTCATTGCGACAGCAGCAGGCTCTCACTGCAGACATCGTCTTCTTTTCAAGAATAACTTGTCATAGCGACGCGCAAAAGATTGTGTTAGTCCGCTAAAGTATTGCCTGCCACGGCCTGCAAAGTAGTGCTCTGCGATGGAAACGCAACACTCAGAGCACGTGCACCGCGGAATGTTGGGGTCACCAAGCTAATTCATTGTGGTATACAATGAAAGCGAGAGCTTTTAAGACGCATTGTAACTGCATTTGGTCCCCCAGCGATGATCCAGTGCTCTCTGATAGCGCAAAAGAAGCTCCGGCTGCCATGCAATTCGAGTATCGCGTTTCAATCGTTGAGCACTGCCGATGCACGGACGCCATCAGTTTCAGAGCCCGCGTGAATGCTGCACAATATTCCCCACAAATCAAATACCAAAGTTGCGCACTGGCGCTTTAGTTTGTGCGTCCAGCTTTCAACTGTGCTTTGCCGCACGGACATAGGTTCGATCCCCTGTGGCGGCGGTGTGCCCGATGACACGATAAGACAACGCGATAAGGCGGCGGCCTATAGCGTAAAGAACAAGCAGGCCGATAGATGATCGCTCTCAGGAAACCCAGTCGGGAGCTTTTAACTGCGGTCGAGGCATGGAGTTACTCTCTCCGGGACGGGAGGTTTGATAAACGGGAATATGCTAAAGCTAAAGAGGGTGGCGGCCACACAGTGAAGTTTCCGCAACAGCTGCATGTGACATCATGGATTTTGACAGTCTCTGCTCAAGCCTTTCTTTTCTTTGTTACATTGGTAAGGAAAGACTACATCGCATTCCAAAGGAACAAAATGCTTAGCCTAGAAGTTTCTAGAACCTTACCTAAGCGAAAACGGCCTAGGCATAGGCGCCAACCCCCCCCCCCCCCCCCCCCCCGCCACGCACACACACGTAAAATGGCATTACGAGAGTTTCTTCACCCACGTCATTTTTGCGCTTTCTGTTCACTTGCCTGGGTCTTTTCACTTAAAATTTTAATGTGGCTAATACCGTACTTCATCATTGTTGGCGCAGACGTGCACGGATTTTAATCCATACTTTCGCTTTATTTCTGCAAATCCTGGTAATAGGACGACAAGCGCATTAGAAGCAGTAGTGGCGGCTGCCTCATCCGTATTTACTCACTTAAACATAGTTTTAAATTTCCTCTGGAAACATCATGCACATACACATACACAATATATTGTCACGAGAGGAAAAGCCAGTCAGACAGTTCTAAGCGAACGGCCGTTTACAGTTTGTTTTCGCAGCAGCTACCACGCACACTTCTTCTTCCTCGACAGCTCGCGTAACTAGCTCGTGCCATTACCCCTCCCTCCAAAAAAAAAAGAAAAAAAACAAACAAATAAATAAATAAATAAATAAAGTTGGGGAGATGTGAAATGCCACAAGGAAAAAAAATAAAAGAAATGAGAAAGACAGCGGACGAGACGACAGGGGCCGAATCACAAAGTTTGTGGATGAGAGTCAGCGCGAATGGTAGGGCTTCATCCTGGTAACGTGAACAATGTCAGAGGAACGTGGTCTACGGGAGTGGTGCGAACTGTCGGCTGGAATAACTGCGTAGTTGACAGGACTTAGACGACGCAAAACAATGTAGGGTCCAAAGTATCGGCGCAATAATTTTTCTGACCGGCCTCTTTGACGTATAGGGGTCCAAACCCATACAAGATCGCCCGGGTTGTATGTGACGTCTCGATGACATAGGTTGTATCGACGAGCATCTTGACGTTGTCGGGATAGAATTCGTTCCCGCGCAAGGTGCCGCGCTGCTTCGGCACGCTGAACAAAGGCGTCTGTATCTGGTGCGGTATGTTGCGACGAAGTTGGTAGGAGCATCACGTCGAGCATAGTGGTGACGTCGCGTCCGTAGACCAGACGAAAAGGAGGAAACCCGGTGGTTTCTTGTAGGGCAGTGTTGTACGCGAATGTCACATACGGGAGCAGTTCGTCCCAATTTTTATGGTCCGTGGCAACATACATGGAAAGCATATCCGCGATCGTTTTGTTGAGACGCTCAGTTAAACCGTTAGTCTGCGGGTGATACGCAGTTGCCGTACGGTGCGTTGTCCCGCTCAGCTGCAGGATATTTCGGACCAACTGGGCAGTGAAGGCCGTACCACGGTCTGTGATGACGACAGCGGGAGCACCATGTCGAAGGACGATATTTTTGATGAAGAAGTTAGCAACATCTGAAGCAGTAGCTCGCTGAACGGCTTGTGTTTCGCAGTATCGAGTGAGGTAATCGGTGGCGACGACGATCCAGCGGTTATCAGCCGAAGACTTGGGAAATGGGCCGAGTAAATCCATCCCAACTTGTTCAAAAGGTGAGCAAGGAGGTCGGACAGGCTGAAGCAGACCGGCTGGTTTCAGAGGTGGAACTTTGCGACGCTGGCAATCTCGACAACTTCTGACGTACTGCTTCACGGTTTTTGTGAGTTTTTGCCAATAGTACTTCTGCTTGATCCTCGCGAGAGTACGCGTGAAACCAAGATGCCCAGACGTTGGTTCGTCGTGGCATGCACGTATAACGTCGTCGCGGAGAGTAGCGGGAACAACGAGCAGGAAAGCGGTTGCCGTAGGGTGAAAGTTCTGCTTGTATAGGATGTCGCCACGTAGGCAGAAAGATGACAAGTGACGCGCGAACTGCCGTGGGGGTTGTGGGCGGCTTCCTTCAAGGTATTCAATCAAGGGCTGGAGCTCGGAATCTTGGCGTTGCTGTTGAGCAAGGTTTAAAGACGGAAGAGTACAAAGAAAACCCGAATCGTCGTCAGTATCTAGTGGTGCGGGTTCGACGGGGGCGCGAGAGAGACAGTCGGCGTCAGTGTGTTTCTGGCCAGACTTATAGACGATGGTCACATCAAATTCCTGCAACCGAAGGCTCCATCTTGCGAGACGGCCTGAAGGATCTTTGAGATTCGCCAGCCAGCAGAGAGAGTGGTGGTCGCTGACGACACGGAAGGGGCGTCCGTACAGGTATGGGCGGAACTTCTGGAGAGACCATATGACTGCCAGACATTCTTTTTCAGTTGCTGAGTAGTTTTTTTCAGCAGCAGACAAGGTTCGGCTGGCATACGCAATAACGCGCTCAACACCAGCTTGAAACTGTACGAGTGTCGCTCCGAGACCAACGTTACTAGCATCAGTATGCACTTCTGTGTCAGCCTCGGTGTCAAAGTGACCAAGGATCGGTGGTGTCTGGAGACGTTGCTGAAGGTCGTGGAAGGCGTCGGATTGTGCCGGGCCCCAAACAAATGTGACGTCGTTCTTGATGAGTCGTTGCAAAGGTTCGGCAATTTCACAAAAATTGGGTACAAAACGCCGGTAATACGCGCAAAGCCCTAAAAATCGGCGGACATCGTGTTTTGTCTTCGGTATCGGGAACAGAGCGACTGCCATGGCTTTGTCAGGGTCAGGGCGCACACCGGTGCTGCTGACAATATGACCTAGAAATTTGAGCTCCTCGTAGCCAAAGTGACATTTTTCGGGCTTCAGGGAGAGGCCGGCGGTGCGGATAGCTTGAAGAACCGCCTCAAGCCGCTGGATGTGTTGTTCAAACGTGGTGGAAAAAACAACTACATCGTCTAAGTAGACTAAACACGAGTTCCACTTGAGGTCAGATAAAACTGTGTCCATCATGCGTTGAAATGTGGCCGGAGCGGAACACAATCCAAAAGGGAGGACCTTAAATTGATAGAGACCGTCGGGTGTTATAAACGCCGTTTTTTCCTGGTCCCGTTCGTCAACTTCAATTTGCCAGTACCCACTACGCAGATCCATTGAAGAAAAGTAACGGGCATGTCGCAGGCGATCCAAGGAGTCGTCAATTCGAGGAAGCGGGTAAACGTCTTTTTTCGTGACCTTGTTCAGTTTGCGGTAATCGACACAGAAGCGTAGTGAACCATCTTTCTTTTTAACTAATACAACAGGTGAAGACCAAGGACTTGTCGATGGTTGAATGACATCATCGTCGAGCATTTGTTTAACTTGATGACGAATAGCATCCTGTTCTCTTTGCGACACGCGATAAGCGTGTTGGCGAACAGGTTGGACGGTCGGTTCAGTGATGATTCTGTGTTTGATTAAAGGAGTCTGTTTGACCTTCGACGTGGTGGCGAAACAGTCGCTAAATGACGATAGCAGAGTGAGGAGCCTCTGCTTCTCATTTTGGTCTAGCTGTGGGTTGACGTTGATGTGACTGGTCAAGTCCACATCGCTGGGTTCCGGAATCGAGATTGTCGTTACCGAAGCACAGGCGTTGGAATCGGCCACCGTTTCAAAGTAGGCCATGGTGGTATGCCTCGCAAAGTGCTTGTATTCGCCACTGAAGTTGGTAACTAGAATCGTGGTTTGCCTATGTTGGAGCTCTACGAGACCTCGTGCGACGCCGACTTCGCGATCCAGCAATATGGCGAGGTTACCTTCGGCAATGCCTATTCCTAGTTGTTCTTGGGGGCATTCAACGAGGACGAAGATGCTACTTCGAGGCGGTAACGTCACGCAGTCATCGACCACGCGTAAAGCCGCGCGGTGATGTTCATCCTCCACACTCGAATCCGAAGAAACGTAGTTAGAAAAAGTCACGAACAAGTCACGAAGGTTAATGATCGCCCCATACTCCTGGAGAAAATCCATGCCCAGTATAACTAGTCGAGAACACTTGGGCAGCACAAGGAAAGACGCTACGAAAGTCGAAGTAGAAATTGCAAGTCGGGCGGTGCATCGTCCAATGGGTGACACGAGGTGTCCTCCGGCTGTAATCAGATGTGGGCCGTCCCACGCTGTCAGCACCTTGCGTAGCCGAGTGGCCAGTGAGCCACTCATAACCGAGTAGTCAGCTCCCGTATCGACAAGTGCAGTTACCGGATAACCGTCGATTGAAGCAGTAATAACAGCAGAAGTTCTTTTTGCAGTTTCGAATGAAGGCGTCAGCGGTACGTCGCGAGGGGATGGCGTCGGCGGAGGATATTTGACGGTTCGCATGACAGCGGCCTCACCCCCGGAGGTCGCCGTTTTCAGTTTCCCCGGCGCGGGCTTCCACCGTTGACTCCAGCGGAATCAAAGGCGGGTCGAGCACGGTTTGGTGACGCGTACCGACGAGGTGAAGGCGACCGTGACTGTCTTCGCTGTTGGGCAGGAGGAAGCCGGTTACTTTCTAGGTATTGCTCGATGTCGTGCGGGCGTTCGCCATAGCGCGGGCAACGGGCGCTATGTACATATTTTAGATGTACAAACAGGACAAAGTTTAATATATTTTTGAAAGTGAAGGCGGTAGCTAATTAAAAATTATTTCTAAAGGTATGGATAGCATATGCCTAGAGAATGAATAGGTTGCTGTATGTTCAGCTCGCTTCAAATTGCGTTGCGCACTTTTTTGAACCTGAAAAAAACATGCAGACTTTAGTTACCCCTTTGACAGAGTCCTTTATCGACGGCGTGTGAAATGCACGCGAATTATATGTGTATCACTATTGCTTTTCTTTCCAGTAAACAATGCTAACAACTGATGAAAACAAGGAAATCTTCCAATAATTTACAATGTTTATTAGGGATGTAAACATCGTCAATTTCACGCAGAGGTCATAAATATATACAGGGTGCCCAAATTAGCTATCATGCACCCAGATTTAAGAAAGCGCAATTGCGTTACTCGAAGAAAACCTAGCGCATATTGTTTCCGTTACAGTAGAGTAGCTGCCAGTAATTATTTTTCATTACTGAGATTTAATTTGGCAACTGTAATTAATTATCTAACTCGAGACTTGCTCTCCTAATTTTCAAGGTGTCAATGAGGCATAACTAGGCACAGCCAAGGGACATGTAATTGCGGTATTTTCAGCGACGTGCTAATTGCATGCTAGCGTTTTCCGACTGATAAATAAATCCCGCGAAATATGAAAAATACCACGTGACTGCGCTCCCACCAGCATAATAAAGAAGCGCCCTCAAATAAGCCGATTTAAAGCAAATGATTTGTCTGTCGCAAATCCGCAAATGTTTTTTTTTTTTCGAGTAACACAATTGCTCTCTTTTTAAGTCTTGGTGCATGATAGTCGGGATTCTCTATAATTCATTAGCAACAAAAGTGAGGCCAAGTCGGATTCACTCAAAATCACAATCAACAGCAGTTATACTCGCAGCAAAAGAAAAAAGAGAAAGAGGCTGCAGTTTCCCCGGAAAGGCGAAGCAGTATTAGTGATAGCGAAGTGCAAAACAATTTCACGCAGGAAGATTACACCACCGAGAGGCGCCAGATTCTTAGCGGTGCGAGAAGACGGCTCGGGCTGTGAAATTGAACTGTCTCCTACTATGATGTTTCGTATATACTCATATAAGGCCGACACTGCAGTGTGACCTCGAAGAATTGTTCACTGCAGTGACGGTCTTATATATATATATATATATATATATATATATATATATATATATATATATATATATATATATATATATATATATATATATATATATATATATATATATATATATATATATATATATATATATATGAGGTCGATGAGGTATCGGAGCGAAATTACAAAGGCAAAAAAGAATGGCACGTAAATGTGGCTTTTATTTTTTTCCTACAGTAATCTACGTTGTTTAGCACAACCAAAAATAAAAACATAGTTTTGAGAGTATAATTTGCCTAAATTGATTTAGCTTCGTTTTCTAGCCTCCCGCAGACGTTCAAATTACACTTGAGTGTTGGAGGCAGCTGAAGCGTTTTAAAAAGAACATTTCTACAAATATATGATTGACTAACATGGATATTCATTGCGTAAGCTCCGGATGTACGAAAGGGGCTGCATCGCTCATTTATTATTATTATTATTACTACTTTTTGGTGATGCGAAACATGTCTTCGACTTGTCGGACTCAAAGTCAGAGAAAAGTCAGGCGCAAGGGTACGCCAACTTTGTCTCCGGAGAATGCGGACTGATTCCTGAGACAGCGCGGCTAAAAATGCCGGCGACCGTAATCAAGCACCGGATATAGTGCGAATTGAGGCGGCTCGCGTTGTCAGACGATACGCTGAGCACGGACGTGAGCTCCAGCACCAACATGCCATCGTTGTCATGCTTTGTTGCCATATCGCCTTCATATTTCCGCCATTTTTACTCTGTTGCTGTCACTGCGTTGTGACATCGTCGCTGTCAAGACGTCGTTATCGTTCTGTCGTCGTCATGCCATTATGGACATCGCGCCCTCATTACAATGTAACCGTCATGCCACTGTCATCGTTACGTAGTCGTCATCTTTGTTGTAGCGATAGCAATTTCAACCCGTTGTCGTCGTACTTTTGTTCTCAAGCCGTCTTCGTGATTCTGCCTTCGTCATGCCATCGCCGACACGCCATCGTCGCCATACAGCCTTCGTCGTGCCATTATCATCGACATCACAGGAATGATTTAAGCCAACGTTCTTAGACATACTTCAGTTTCGCAGCTCCCTATGCGAGCCCATTGGCCGACGTGGCCGAAACGGGTGTCACTGAAACTACCGGCGCTGCAGTCGCGTCTTTCGTCATGCGCCGCGCGTCGTCTGCTCCTGCTGCGACGCGTCGTTTGCACCAACAGGCCTGTAAACGCTTATCCGTCGGTAAATGTAGTTTAGATACGAAGTCTGAGTTTTGTGACAAACCTGCCGCGCGTAAGTAACGGGGACTTCACGGTGTCTGTGCACTATCGGCGCTGCAGTGACACATCTCTCACGCAGCGCGCATCGTCTACTCCTGCGATGTCATCTCTGCGGTGGGTCGTTTTCCCCAACTGGCCTGTGCCGTTTGCTCTTTGACGACTGTGTTTTGGCTGCCCTAACAATATTTTATGCCAAGGACCTTTGAATGACATGTCTAGCTAGTCTTTAGAAGCTGCAACTACACCGCAAGTGAGAGGTCGTGCACTGCGATTCCGCTTTTCAACCAACTTTTTCCCTATAAAAGCGCCACGGTGCTCCCTTCAGCGGGGGCTTTGTTTTTTGCTGCTTATTCTTAAGATGTGTATTCATTAAAGACGGCGAGCGCCTGTGCAGACGTAGGGACATTAACGCATCACGCCCAGCAGTCGCTTGAGACAACGCTGTGGTGAATTGATCCACCCCCGTCAACGCTTCGCCTAATAAATTTAATTGACACATGTATTTTTTATAGTTGTCCGCGGATATTATGGGACGTGCAAATGAGTTGGAAGTGATCTGTGAGCAGTGACAAGGACGAAGTTAAATACTATGAACATATTTATGTCAAAGCTTAATTCATTTTCTTTTTGACGAACAAAACAAACAACAAACACAGTGACACTTTTTATTTACTTTGTGCACAAAAATGTAATTTTGAGCTACTTTTGCTCAAAGCAATTTTGCCCTCTTTCTGGCTGCTTGCACCTGCTCTGTCAGCGAGTTATCGACGCCAATCAGCACAGGTTATATATGAAATAAACTACGCTAGCTCACCTGTCCATATTTGTGCTTGAGCAAATGGTTGCGTACACACTTCAGTGCATGTGGCACATCACACAGGAAATAAAGGTACGCGCTCTCAGGCAGGCATGGATGTGGAATCTTGTGAGAAGGTGAGGTTACGCTGCCGCTGATTCCCATCTGCTGCCACATCGAGCGATTGTTCCCAGCCCCGTCACTGACTACGGCGATCACCATAGCACCATGTTTATGCAATTGCATTACTGCTTGCAACACCAGCTCTGCTAAAATCTTGCCAGGCGCAGCACCTTTCGTGGCAAAGGTGGCAATCGGTTGCACCCAGCTCTCCAGAAGTGGTACGAACATCAGCACGAGCGCATGATCTGCAAGTTGGTCAGTTCCTTCATTTGAAATACCGCCGTAGTCCACAAAACCATCAAGTTTGAAGGTTGACTTGTTGAAATCGTACGCCTGGCGTAACTTAATTTCATCCAAAATCAGTGTGCCGAATTTCTTCCCATCTGCTCTGTTGCCCAGCTGTTTTCCAATAGCTTCCATACAGAGAGGATTGAAGCATGGTATTCCTTTCAGTATTTGTGTGAGACGGCTCAGGGAGGGCAAGGGCAGCATCTTCATGTCAGACAGAAGCTTATATGCTCGAGGGCTCGCTATCCTCAGCATTAAACAATTCAGAAGCCAGTCCGCATTGTACCGCGCGCCACACGGAGACTTTGCTTTCAACTGTTTAAACGATGTCATAAATGCAAGTCGCTGCAAAGGCGGAAGTTCGGCCAACGCTTCCTCGATTCTGTTATCGGGCATTTCAGAAAGCCTTTTCTTCAGAGCCAAAATTTCCTTCTTTTGCTTTTGATGCGCAGCAGCCGCCCTAAGCAGCCTCTTCTTCACATTGCGTAGTTTCTGATATCGCTTGAGCGTGGCGCTCGGAGCCTTAATGCTCAGTCGAAGTTTCCTCTGTAGACGAAGACAGCGCGCGCAGACTAGTTGCTTTGTAAGTACATTGCACTGCTTGTGATGCATATTATCTGATGTCGCCGTGTCACGCTGGGCTGCTTTCACGCCCGCACACATGTTCAAGCTCTCTGCTTCTCTCAGGATTCTTTCCACACTTGCAATGCTAGTCGCAGCTCGAAATAGCCTCTTGTGAATTTTGCTGTAGCCGTTTAAGTACCATCCTCTTCAAGCACAACAGTTTTCATTACTCGCAGATGCCCGGCTACCAGTTGCCTCATATAAAATACTCCACATCGCTTGTGTGTTGCGTCGTCCTCAACAATTTCGAACTTCCAGAGCGCAGAAGGCAGTGTCACGTACGTGAGATCGTTGAGCGCAAAGTGTGTAGCGCATATTTCTGAAGTTCCTTCTTCCAAGCCCAATAGCAGGTTTGAAGTTGAAGCGCTGTCACTACAAGCTTCGCCCGATGTAGTTGCCAGCACTTGCGCTCGTTCTTTTGGTGGACGTCGCTTTCGCTTCACATTTTTTATGCGAAGCATATTACGAGGGCTCAACCCAGCTCCTCAGGCGCGGCGGTGACCATGAAATCACGTGACACCGTGACGTCACGACAGAGGAGAAGTGGCTTTGGCTCAACTCTTGCAAGACGGGCTGGGTGGGAATCGAACCAGGGTCTCCGGAGTGTGGGACGGAGACGCTACCACTGAGCCACGAGTACAACGCTTCAAAGCGGTACAAAAGCGCCTCTAGTGAATGCGGTGTTGCCTTAGAAACGCGCTGTTTCTAAGGCGTGCGTCTCTTGCTCAGGCGCACATTTCGTTGCCGCGCCGAACGCTGCTTTGCTCGACGCTCACCGCGTCCAATGCGGGGCGCGTAGTCGCTGCCCTGTAGCCCATTGTCTTACACCCCTTGGCGGGTCGACGGGAACGCTGTCGCGTTCCACTCTTGAAGGCGAAGAAGTAATGCATGAGTTGTTTCTTCGTCTAGCCGAACCAAATATAGCCAAGCAACAGCAGTTCACCAGGCTAAACAGTGGTTCAACAACTAAAATAAAGGCTAGTATGCTTCGCATCCTGGGCTTAACCTTACCTAAGCCACAGCCATTTTTTGGCTTTGAGATGTGCTCAGGCAGCCCAGGAAAGAGCCGAGGAAGTGCGCCGGGAGCAAGCATCCATTTCCCGCGAGGAATCATTATTTCTTTGTTACCCACAACATGCTTGTAGTATTTCAAAATGTCGTCGTCCTCAAAGTGGCGTTCACACACTTTTGATTTGTTTGTGAGGCGTTTGTCTTTTCGGTGTAGCATGCGCTCCCAACTTTTAAACTCTCCAGCGTCTTGCGGCGGTGCGAAAAAATGGTGACCAGCGGCATCGTGTCTAAGGCCGCTCGTGCAGCCGGGGGCAAAACAGCACGGCATAGGGAACTTCTTGCTGTCATGAGATGCGGAAACGCTTCTTCAAGAAGCTTTCCAAGAGAGCAAATCGCGACACATCACACAACACCTACAAAACGGAGAAGGATAGCGACTGACGGTGCAGCGCAACAAATATGAAACCAGAAGTGAAAGCAGAAGTCAAGTTTCAAGTTCCTTACCAGAAACGCACTTAAAATACACAGCTCAGATCACAATATTTCACAAAGAGGTTCAAAATTAAGAACTGTGAAATAACTACTTCTCAAAATATAAAACAGAAACTACCAGAAATGACGCAACTTCTATCAGAAACGAAACAAAAAGTGACGAAAGACGCGATCGCAGCGCCGCTAGTTCGCGTGACCACCACTTCGGCCATCTCCCGAGCGGAGCTGTGAAACTGAAGTATGTCTAAGAACGTTGATTTAAGCATCATCATCCCAATGGCATTACTCCAGCATCAGCATCACATTGTCGTCTGCCGTTGTCATGATGCCGGTGTCGTCATGTCCTCATCGTCACTCCAGAGCCATCTCCAGAGCCATCGTCATCTAGTCGTCGCCATACCACCGTCGCCATGACAACGTCGCCATGACAACGTCTTCATCCCGTAGCCGTTCTGTATAGTCTTGGTCACAACGTCGTCGCAACTCCTTGCACGCATTTACAGGTTTGGGTCGTCTATACATTTCAGAAATGATTCGCATGACATAGACAATCATCCAGGATGGTTTCAGCCTTAATTTTCTTTCTTAGGGCTTAGAGCAGGCTTACTTTACCTCCTCTTTTCTTAAAACAGGGTAGGAATGTTTTTCGCTTTAGGAAACATTGCCGCGGCGACGGAATCGAGTGCAGGGTCACAACGAAAAAAACAGGAACCACGGGGTGGCCATAACTTGATATTTATTTCTTCCCGGTCTCCTCGGTCCCTGGGACATGCACAAAAGGAGAACGTGGCAGCATTATTGCGCGGCGTCCGGACATAAACGATATCCGGAGAAATAGCGCTCGCAAATAAAGAGAAAGACAGAGATACAAAAAAAACAAGACAGAGACAACGACAATATAACAAAAGGAAAGTTTTCCCATTCGACCTCTTTGAGAAGTGGTCTCGAGCGCGGTTCAAAATCGTTTAATGCGACCCCCCACCCCCCCAAACGCACACGCACAACGATATGGATTGAACTTTCCTTGGCGCTGTTTATTCCATACATCCGAGCATGCGAAAAGCGTTTTTTTTTTCCTCAAGTGCTCAAAATTTCGTAACGTCCTTCTCGTTTACAAACCCGCTTTCCCGATCGCTTTGTTGTGTGTCGCAGTGTATCCGGCTTAAAGCGACTGTGTACGACGACGTGGATTTGCGTTTGAAACGTCGTGTTCCCGGAGGTCGATGGGCTCAGTGTTGGGATCCCTCGGAATCGTTTGAATGCTTCGGGTCGGACATGCAGCGATAAGTGCACACAGAAACATTTTTTTTTTCGATTCTGCAAGGAATGAGTTGAAATTTCACGATGAAGTATACACGACAGTCTCTAGTTGTCTTGTTTTGTGCGTGCCCCGCAGCTGTTTTAGGATCGACAAACAACGAAGGCATTCTTGCAGAAAGATTTCGACGCGTAGTAAAGAGAAATGCGACGAAACGGTGTGGCTTCTTTCTTTTTTTTTTTTCTTCGCGGTGCCTTTGTTTGTTACGAGCTCCTCAGGAAGAAGGGCGCCCTCCTTTTTCCCGTCTGGAGCTGTCTCAGCTGCAAGTGGATTAGTTGAGAAAAGCTCCTTAAAGGAGGATTAACTTTCTTCTTTCCTTCATAACTTTTTTTTCAAAGGCACTGTGAAAAGCAAACCGCGCACTTCAGTTTTGTTCTTTTATTGCTCTTGAATTCGCCATCACTAAAGTGCGCACATTGTTAGCGCGACAGTGGATTTCGCTGCTGCTAATGTTGGGTCATAAAGACCGCTCTTTCTGTAATTTAGTTTCTGTTTTGTTCATTCTTTCCGGTTTCTTTTTTTCGGTACCGTAGAAAGAAGTCATTCGGATGTGTCAATTTAGGAACCCCTAAGGGGGGGAGGGGGGAGGTGCAGAGCGTCAAGCCGCGCTGGTGTTTCGTCGCTTACTGCAGCGTCTTGTGCACAAGAGGTCATCAGGCAGCTTATGAGCCACCTTTGTGTTCGTATTTCTCACATCTTTTGTTGCTTTCGTTGAATGAACCATTTGTTCTCATTTGTGCTTCGACAAACTTATTTCTACTTTCACTGTTTATGTAATCCTCTGCGGTATCACCGCGCGCACGCATAAATCTGCATTGAGAGCGGACAGAAAACATATACATAAAGTATTAAGCAATAGGTTTTGGTCGGTTGCTCTCATGTGGACACTGAGAACGGTGAGGAATCAAAGCACAAAGACAGCGACGCACGTGTAGCGAGGTGTACGTGTACTAAGGATAAATAAAAGCAGTGGGATAGACCTACCTGACCGTCATACCCTGACTTGTTTGGACCTGGTGTGCGAACTGGAACTTTAATTAGAGGATTCAGCACTTCGAATCTGCACATTGGGTTCCGAGGGATGCCGTAGTGGAGGGGTCCAGATTAGTTCTGACCAATGTATCTTTTGTAACATACACATAAATATAAACACACTAATTTGTCTTTTTTTTTCATTCTGCCCCATCGGAATGGTGCTGTAGGTCCCGGACGGGAATCGAGCCCACGACATCATGCTCATGAACAGTTTGAGCCATGTGAGCACCCATATGGGTGCGAAAGAAACTAAGAACAAAAGGTCGAATGGCATATTGGGGGGGTGGGGAGAGAGAGAGAGAGTATTGCACTTTGTACGTGCGGGCGTGATGGCTGTTGCTATTGCGGCTGCCGTTGTTTATTAGCTGATATAGCATGAAATATCTGGATCACAAAAAGCTCTAGTCATTTTCGTAAGAGAAGGCAGCGGCCAATCGCGATGTTGAACATACTATTAGCGAAGGCCGCCGGCTTGTGGCAAACAGCTCTTACGAACGAAAAGTTTGCTAATTCGGCCCCTGACTACTACTTGGCCGTCTATAGTAAAATCACGCACATACGCGCTCGCACGTGCACAAACACGCGCACACAAACAGACCAATCTGGCGTCTGCGTCCACGCGAACTTGTTGACCTCAAATGTGCCAGCGTTGTTCTTATTGACGGGTGATGAAACACACAAGTAACTGTTATGGGGACCCATCAATGAGACAATGAAGAATTGGCCTCAGTTGCGCCGTTTGCGTCCAATGGCGGAGTTACAAGGCTAGTTTTTACGTCACTGCGGGGAAGGCTGGCTGCCATAGGGCTGTCTTATAGAAGACACTTGATCAAATTTGAGTAGGTGCGGCTAAAGTACGCGGCCCTCTCGGCCGTCCTGCTTTCCCATGCACCACTCGGGCTAGCAAGCCCGTGTGACGCCTCTTGCCGTTTTCCGAGGGAGAACTGCGTTTACCGAAGCAAAAGCAAAAGGAAGGGCAAGTGTCGAAACTTCTCTAGAAAGGTAGGGAAAAGGCGCAAGGGGCAGGGCGTTGCAGCGACGATGAACGATGCTTTGTCTTATCAGCGCGGCGGCGGCGAAGACGATGACGGGAACGGATGATGTTTCGGGGTGCGCGCTCCGCACTGTCGGTCCCGCTGGGGACGCTGGAACGAAGCGCCTCCACCGGAGAGGTAAAATATATATACAGATATATATTAGAAGGAGCATGCCGGGTTGGGGTGTTCTGTGTGTATCTCGGGTTAAAAAAGAAAAAAAAAAGTTATATTAATACGGAGTGATTGAACGAACGAAAGAAGATGTGCGCGCTGTGCGAACAAAAGCCAACGGGCCACGCGGCGAGCTGCACAAACGAGCTCGGTGGACTCTGATCAGGACGACGACGCGACCCTGGGGAGCAGCGCCGCGCGCCCACGCGCAAGAAATGGGGAGGTGTGAGAGGAGGAAACGTCCAGGGTCGTCCAAAGAGGCCGGATATAAGTGGGGGAGGAGGAGGAGGAGGAGGAGGAGGAGGTGGAGGCGAGACGGCGCTTATGAGTCCCACGGGCCGAATATTCGTCCGCGGAGTCGAATCGCCGGCAGCCGTAAGTCATCGGCGGCGGGTGCCTCTCACTTCATTTCGGGGTGCTCGCGCGGTGGCCCCTGGGGCGATACGGCGCAGCAGCTATGGCGTCGGCGACGGTGAAGAAGGCGCTTGAGCGGCGTCGGCAGTGGGATGCTGCACGGGGGCCACGGTGAAGGCCGGGGAGGGACGCCTATGCCGAGTTGGCCTTGCTCTGCTTCTCCGAGAAGTGGATGGTGGGGAGGCACGTGTATGAGTATAGAGCAAGATCGGGCTCGCCTCGGTTCGTTGGTGGTGGCTGTGCTCGCCATCGAAGCCGCTCACTTCGCTGCTCCATCAAGGATGTCTCCCACCCGCGCCGTGTTGCGTGGATCCTTCGGCAGATAGTGTCTTGATGCCTCTAATAGCTGCGTGTTTGTGCGTTTCCCTTCTTCTTGGTTGCCGACGGCGCTTAGGCTTCATTCCAGCAGGCATTGTGCACGGCACTTACTATCGTCGTACACGCACATAGACATAATCTAGCATCCCCTGATGGATTAGAAACGCATAAGTAAATTTGGTCTAAGTACTCGCGAAGCAGTGTTTCGCTGACTGCGGCACTGCGTAATATGCGGTATTACTGCAAGCAAACTAATATAGGCTGCTTGAGTCGGCTATTCTAAAACTTCTTCAAAACTGTAGCACTCAGTCGAGTTCTCTATACTCACGTAGAAAGATCGAACGAAGTGCTACCTATGACCTGTTAGCAGCGACAGCAAATATACGGTTTAAAAATTTTCAAGCTTCATTTTGTGTCTTTCGTTTGTTATCATTCTCTAGTGCTCTGCTTCCACTTTGAGGTATGCGATAAAAATTCCGGATCCAAATTCACAAAGTTTTTTTCCATAATCCGCATTCGACATTGACTGGTCGGAATTATAAACATAATCCATGTTGAGTAAAATCTGCTCTTGCGAACAATTCAAGCGTAACAGCTTTTCTTTTTTTAATACGGGTCCTTCGGCTAAATTTACGAAGTTTTTCGTTCTTAAGTTCTGTTTGCCAGTGGCCTGCCTTCTTCGCTAATTTTATGTTCGGCATCAGGATTGGTTGCAATTTGCCCTTACGAATCATTCTAGTTTAAGAGCTTATTATTATTATTATTATTATTATTATTATTATTTTGTGAATACGCGCTAATTTCGATGCATGAAGTAGTGTCTGATGTGTCCGTTCGTCTTTTACATTCGCCACCGTTATCGCCCGCCGTTGAAGGTTTCAATAAAGGATTACGTTTAGGATGTTGAAAGTCAGCGCTTCATCTGTCTCAGTTACGTCCAGTTGTCCAGCGCTGTTACTCGTGTTCTTCAAACGTGTGCCAAGCCGCCCAAGTTAGAACGTTATTAACTTTATTTAATTAACGACTAACATAACTAACCAACTTATAGTGCCTCATTTCGCGTTCTATACATTTCGGGGCTTGCACACGTTTTTAATGGCACTAGTATCGAGTGACACTCTTGTTTCTGGCGCAGCACTTCCGGTTCACCTCCTGAGACAACCGGTGCAGAAATTCAAAATAACTCAGAAAAAAAAAAGCAGAAAAGCATAGTGCAGTACAAAATTTATGCGTTTGATTACATACTTATCAGAGCATTAGTTTAGTTACAAATTGAGCTACTGAAGTGCCTGGAATAGTTAGAATTTATTAGAAGTCACTGACAACCGGGGAAGAAATTCATAATGAATCAGAAAATAATAGAACAAATGGTGCACTACAAAATTCATGGGTTTTATTATAAATATGATGTCAGAGCCTAAGTTTAGTTACAAGTTCAGCTACTCGAGTGTCTGGAATAATTAGAAGTATTTAGAAATCCTTGATTACCGTACACCAAAGCGTATATTCGTAGACTTTAGGGATCCGCTACGCGAGCACGTCTTTGGCAAAATTCCTGGAAACCCGGAAGTTATTAACGGAAGTCGTGACGTCACTAGTGACGTCACACACAGAAGGTTGGATGATATTTAACCGGCCCGTTAATGGAAAACAGTTGCCTCCGAGTTCGGTTCGTGCGTTGCGTTCGCCTACAGTTAACACAAAGAATACTAACGCCGAGGTGCGATTGCCACTGAGAGACATCTAAGTCAAAGATTAGGGTCGCGTACCATTTTTTTTTTCTGTTCTCTGTATATCTTAGTGATTTTTTACAAAAAGATACAATTATTGCAGTGTGGTTGCATCACTTGCCTGCCAAGCTTTTCATGCAGACATTTCTTTAAAATTTTTCTTCCTTCCATTTGCCTTTAAATGACCCTTGCCTGATATATTCTTTCGGTCATGTTTTTTATTAGCTCATTAATTTTCGTATTTTTTGTAGAAGCTGTCGGGCTCGAATTATTTTATACTTATTAAATAGGAGTTTGCAGCAGGTAACGCTTGTAGTTCTTACTTCGGAACCTCCCCACCCACCTTGGTTGCTTAGTGGCTATGGTATTGGGCTGCTAAGCATGAGGTCGCGGGATCGAATCCCGGCCACGGCGGTCGCATTTCTATGCGGGCGAAACACGAAAACACCGTGTGTACTTAAATTTAGGTGCGCGTTAAAGAACCCGAGGTGGTCCAAATTTCGGGAGTCCCCCACCACGGCATGACTCATGATCAGAAAGTGGTTTTGGCGCGTAAAACCCCATAATTTTTACCTTCGGGACCACCCCCTGTATGTTACTGCGACTACGTACTTTGATATTTGTCAACAAGAATGAACTGAAAAGCTGCCGTCAGGCTACCAGCTCGCTTTTACCGCCGCCATTTAACGCAGACATAAGAAACGTTGCCCATCAACGCCACTGGGAACCGAACTGATGCGCCTAATGCCAGTGCAATTAGGAGCCGAAATTGCCAACCGCCGTGCTGTCGCACTGCTATGAGTTCGTCACATAGACTCCGGGACTGGTGCATTTTTGCACACGTATTTCAGAGGTCAGCGCAATCAATACCGCCAACGGATGACGTTCAAGATGCTGCGAGTGCCACAACGAAGCTGGCGGTGAATTGCCAAAGCTTTCTCTTCGTAAATGTTGTTTGCCATTGACTGGCCGCTCTCACTAATAGTGTGTCCGACAACGCGATCGGTTGGCATCTTTTCTTGTGAACAGAGTTGGCGCAAAACCTTTTTTTTTTTGTGATTACCAGCCCTATAGCTATACTCGCGTTCCCAAAAAACTTCTCACGCTAGAATTGTTCGTAAGAGTAAATTTCAGTCAATCGTGATGCTGAGCATTGTTAGCGAAGGCAGCTAGGAAGAACACTTACGAAGAGAAAGCTTTATGAACTCGGTTCCTGTTCATGAGAAGATGGATGATCCTGCAGCTGTCCCAGTGAGTGAATTCAGGGCCGGAGGAAGCATTGAAGTTTATCGATTCTTTTTATCTGGTTGTACTAATAGTGAGAGAAAGATAGAGAATGAACTTCAATCAAAAGGATGGCTTAGTGGCCTAAGCACCGGTGCGGATCAATGGTGAGGATCATAAAACAAACAAATGAATAAAATAAAGCAAATGAAAACAAAAAATAAAAATAAAAAACATACAAAACACTACACGTTCATAACCTGCCGGCCAAACAGGCCTCGCGCACAAACTCCCATAAAGAGTTGATAGTTTGCCGGGCGTCGAACTTAGGGGGTGGCGTGGTCCATGCCTCCAGTGAGGTAATGGCGCAACTTTTGTGTATGTCTCTCACTGTCGCGAGTTTGGGACAGTCCCGCAATAGGTACCTGACTGTCGGACGAGCACCGATGTCGCACGTACTGCAGTGCACTTGTGGCGACATCAAGTTCGGCTCCGTTTCTTCGTCCTCCTCGTTGTCCATCCTTTGGTGGCCTCACGTCTTCCTTGAAGCGGCGTGCCACTTATAGCCAGGACGTCTTCGGTGAGTGCTGCGCCCGTCCTGGCTTTGTGCATCAGGACTTGCGCGTCCCGAAGAAGCCACTTGGGCAAAGGTCACGTTCGGCTCCCTTTTTTCGTCCTCCTCGTTGTCCATGCTTTGGTGGCCTCGCGTCTTCCTTGAAGCGGCGTGCCACTTATAGCCAGGACGTCTTCGGTGAGTGCTGCGCCCGTCCTGGCTTTGTGCATCAGGACTTGCGCGTCCCGAAGAAGCCACTTGGGCAAAGGTCACGTTCGGCTCCCTTTTTTCGTCCTCCTCGTTGTCCATGCTTTGGTGGCCTCGCGTCTTCCTTGAAGCGGCGTGCCACTTATAGCCAGGACGTCTTCGGTGAGTGCTGCGCCCGTCCTGGCTTTGTGCATCAGGACTTGCGCGTCCCGAAGAAGCCACTTGGGCAAAGGTCACGTTCGGCTCCCTTTTTTCGTCCTCCTCGTTGTCCATGCTTTGGTGGCCTCGCGTCTTCCTTGAAGCGGCGTGCCACTTATAGCCAGGACGTCTTCGGTGAGTGCTGCGCACGTCCTGGCTTTGTGCACCAGGACTTGCCCGCGGAGGAAGCCCCTTGGGCAAAGGGTGGGCACTGCGTGGTACCTTCGGCTTCAGCTCCCGTTTTGCTTACTGATAGTATTTATCGTCAAAGGCAAAATGCTTGCGTTGACACCTCTTGTGCATGTGGCCGCGATTTGGTGAACAAGGAAAATCGCCGACAGACATCTTGTCAAACTTTCTCGATGGATTACTAAATGAAAGAAGTTCTATTGGTACCTACGCATGATCCTCATCTGCCTGATAGTCTGGAGGCTCCTAACAAATTTTTGCTTGACAGCGTACTGTAAAAGAGACTTTGAAGAGTCTTGGAGAGTGCAAGATTTTTACCGCCATCTTCATCCTCATAATCAACGTCTTCTCCATTCTTTTTTCTACGCCCTTTCCCCTTCCCCCAAAGCCGAGTAGCAGGTCAGAATATTAATTCAGCCCGACACCTCAGCTTTTCTCTCATAATAAATACTCTCCCTCCCTCCCTCCCTCTCTCTCTCTCTCTCTCTCTTCATTTATCCAAGAACACATACACAAGCCCCGTTTTGCAGACGAGGGCACCAAACGTGATTGCACATACATAATAACGTAAGACATTATTACTTGACAACATAACAAGCTTAGACTGAGATAACATTAAAGGGCACTGCAATTTAATATGAACCTAAGATATGTGGCCATACCTAGTGCAACGCGCAGATCTAACAATCGTCTACGTATCTAGCTCTTGGACGAATCTGCAAACGTATCTTACACAAAGAAATACAAGATTCTCTCATTTTTTTATCCTAGACACACCACGAGCCGACTGAAAAGAATATAAAGGAAATAAAATAATCCCAACAAAAAAGCTTTCACTTCGAGCGACGAGTAAAGTATGCAGGAAATGTAATCCTCGAGAATTACACCACAGTTGGTGAAAAAAGTTACTTTCTCTTGTCGAACAATGAGTTTCGCGCACGAAGTGCTGAATTCGTAAAACAAGAGCTAAAAAAGAAGAATAAAAAATGACGTCATAGCAGAACTTGGAAGAAAAAGAAGAAAGGCCAGTGAACAACAACAAAAAAAGACTCCTAATTAACACGTTTTCTCTCTTTCGCCGCAAAAGTTCCTGCTTTGCGGTGCTATGCGAAGTCTGCGCTTCCCCTCCCGGGTCTCATAATTGTCTGTAATAAAGTTGGTATTGAGCACGGCGCCTGTCAAAGTGGGACAGGCTAATTAGCCGGCTCTCAGTTCTATTCATTTCCGCGGCTCACACTGCTGTTTTTTCTTTAATTTACATAGCTTTTTTTTATTAGGAAGCAGTCAGCAGTGGGGAAAAAAAGCAGTAAACTGCCGAGGTTATTACATTGGCTGAGAGGGATCAACGTAACTCGGCTTTCCTGTGTGACACGGGGAAATGAAGAAGGACATTTAGAGCTTAAAATAGCTCTCGATGTCAGAGTGTGCTCAGAGGAACGCATAGTGCAGCTAAAGAACTGATAATATTTGGACAGTGTATGAAGCCGTAGTCGCCAATAGAACAAAAACACACTGCCATTGTCGATAAAGGAAAACAATGAAATAAATCACGTATAATAGCTTTAAATCAGAGTATCAAAGTGAAATCAAAGAAACATTTAATAGTAGTGAATGTCTCATAACCTGCCTTCTGCCTATTGAGAGTAGTTGTACTAAGTAATATCTGTAGTAGCGTAAACTAAATCTACGAGTGTACCAGGCGCGTGAAGATATTGTACTCTAGTACAGTGGTCATGCTATGGCGACAAGTGTTTGTATCACTTGAAAAGCCAACGTGTTTCGTGGACGAATTCACTTGTCGCATTGAAAAGTCCATCGCTCGCATTACCGCCTGTTAGACGCACTCATCACGTGTCTTGTAAAGGCTGTGTAACCATTCCAATTTGCTCCTCGCCAAGTATGAATCTATATATGTTCACCCGCGAGCAAAAGTATACGGACCACAGGGTTGCCGAAAAAACTTAATTTCTTCGTAATTCACACCTATAAACGGAAACTGACAAGTGCACTAGAAGATTCGCAATCCCAAGTTTGGAATGCAGTCTTTAATTTCAAGTTGCGTTCGCAGGCAGAGGAGAAAATGAGTTCTATCGTGTAATCCCTGGTCCGTGCACTTTTTCTCACGGGTGTACCGACTGTGGAGTTCCTACAGCCATCGGAAAGACCACGAAGCGATCTTTTCATCTTGGAATATCGACCTGTATACTTTGTTGGATAATTTTTTTAATGACGACTTACGGTATTTAGTCGCGGTATTTAGTCGTGGAGAAATTGACTTACATGGCAAGGTGCTCAGCCCATATGGTCCGGATGAAATATGAAAATTTGGAGGACGCTTGTTTTGCCTTTAAGAGTGGAACGCAATAGCATTTGAAGATCCGTGACGGCTTCTCATGCTTCCCGTTAACTGCAGCCTTTGTAACCGAAAAGTTTTCCTGGAGGCACTGGCGGCGAACGCTATGCACGAAGGCAAGCTTTCTGGTTCTTTTTCTTTTTGGTCCCCCACCCCCGGCGGGCGCTGCCGCTGCCGTGGATGCGCGGAGGCGAGCGCCATCTAGATGGTGTTGCAAGGAACAGAGCGGGGGGCGCACTGCTCTTATAAAGCAGACCTCAAACGGCCGCTGGAAAAGGGATTTGTGTTTGAATGCACGAGAAAACATAGTTCTGTTACGCGGAAACTAATATTACAGTCCGACGCTATCATGTCTGTAGGTTGTGTGTAAGTCGTACTTTACGAATTTTCTGACGCATGTTACTTTGAGAAGTTCACTTTGTTCAGTAGTGCCTATGTGTCACGCGGTGGGCCTGCGTGTGTCGGTATGCGTACTTCGGTATTATTTTTCTCGTACGGACATCACCGCCGGCGCTGACACAGACGCCCGATTTTCTGCGACACGGTGCCCTTAACGATCCTGTTCCATCAGCCTCACGTAACCTCTTCACACGTCTCATTCTTTGTCTGCAAGTCCATCCTACCCAGCTACAATGGTGGGAATTATAACGAATTTAAGAAAAAAGGCCTAAACGATTCCATTGTGTAAATGCCAATAGCGTTCCTGTTCCCGCCCTTCATTCACATTAGCATTCGTTTTTTTCTAGAAACACTAAGAATAACGCGCCTCGTTACCGTACTTAGAGACACGGGCTTATGGCCACCCTTATACCACACCTTGACGATGACGCGCTTTGTATAGCAAAACACGGAATTGACTTTCCCACTCTTCTTGCCACGGCGTCTCCTCGTGTTCAGATGCTCCTGCCCAGGACGTCGCTACCGCAGTTTCTTCCGGGTCACGCTTTCTTTTTTTCAGGCTGCTCGGATGCTCGCACCTCAATTCCCCTGTCCCGTAGTGCACACGCGGGCATAGTTTCACTTCCACCGTCATAATGGAAGCCGCGCGTTGATGTTTGCCCGACGCGGAAGTGCCTGGCGGGCTTCTTGTCTTCCGGGCGTCGCGGTGATATTATTTACAACGGCGTGTTCTTGCGCGTTCCCCGGGCGTCTCGGTGCTTTTAGGGCATACGAGTGCGCGGCATTAGCGCTGTTCGTCTTCATTTGTGTCACCGACGCGTCGCTCGGCTCTCGCTCCGGGTGCAGCGTTGAAAGTGTACGCGGCGAGCCTCTTGGCGCGATACCGAAGGCAGGAACGAGCTCTGTACGCTCGGCGCGCTCAAATTAAGGCACGCTCGGCGCCAACAGCACTGCGTAAGCACCCTGTTCGCATTTGGCTCTGCTGTTTTCTCGCTAATGCGAGCCGTCGCCAATGATTACAAATGACGCGAGTTACTCATTTTCCGCACTAGTTTGCTGCCTCTGCTCGCAGCGCGGGAGAAAGGTGAAGCGCTCACTCCTGGTAATAAAGTTCCCGTGGTTAAGCTGAGTTAACGGCGCAACGCAGGGAAACTAAAAGCCGGAATCGCTCTGCCGCGTGTGCAGGTTTATAACCATGAATTCCAAAGGTTTTTCTTGTGTTACTTTGCCGGTATGTTATAAGGATTCCTGTCACTCAATTCTGTTCCTTCTTTTATTATCCACCGTCCACGGCCGGCTGATATCGGTGATACTGTGGGAGGAGCGCCGCTCGCACCACCGGCCAAGTGCCAAAAGGAACGACATTACAAAACAACAGGTGATGTCTAAAACATGGCGTTCTTTTTCTACGTGTTTCCGGTTCCGCCATCGCTTCTGGCACATGCAGCTAGCAAAAGCATGGCTTTCGAGAATTGGTTCCTGCAACCCAGAGAGACATGTCACTGGGATTGCTAGCTATAGTTACATTTTCCCGTCCCAAGATTTTTAGCGTGTTTGTCTAAACGACTTTGAGGGCTCAGTGTATATATGGCTTTTTGCTGCTGAGCTTGAGGTCGCGAGTTCGACTCCTGGCCGTGGAGGCCGCACTTCAATGGGAACAAAATGCAAAAAAAAAAACGCTCGGTAATCGAGATGGAGGTGCACCTTAAGTAAACTGAGGGGGTCGAAACTACTCCGTAGCTTCTCCCGTGTGGCATCCTTTATAGTTAACATGTTATTTTGAGACGTTGAACCCTATCAAAAAAAGGAAGTGTGTTTCTGAGCGAGGGAGTTGTGGTGTCGACATCACGAATACCCCCATCACCCTCCATTCTAACTAGTGGATAATGTATTTTTGAGCGAGTGATCGAAATTATCATCCTCTCTGCATACGATTTCCGAACGATTCAGCACGCACGCAGCCTTTATGCAGTGCACAACTCGCACAAACTCGTGTAGCAGTAAGCGCAATTATCACGGCACAGAGCGTTTATATAAAGAGCAGTTGTTGAGACCAAGAAAATATACTCGAAGTTTACTTTTTTTTTTGCAAAATGCAACTGTAAGATACATAGGTAAAAATACGAAGAACAAAAACAAGACTGGCGACTTTGCTTTTTTCATTCGCTGATAATCAGAGTGCGCCATGAACTCCATGCGATTCCTCTAAACGAAGTTGATGTAACACAGGTATGATCACAATTTGACGGACAATTACGTACAAAATCCCGGCACTTATTAGTAGCCACTGAGAAGGGAATGAATAAGTCACGCGGAAAGAAACAAGCGTATAGCCAAAAAAAAGAAGAAGAAAGAACGTGCAGTTTAAAGAATTGCCATACGCAATCTCAGGTTATCGCTTGAAATTCGGGAAATGCCGCTCTTTTTGAGAAGCGAGCGAATTTACATGTATTTTCTGTCTCATTTTCTAAAAATCTGCATGTCATTGTCGATCAGCGAATCTGGCTTGTAGCAGCAAATATTAATTTGTCAATAACGCCTATAACATAGTAAGCCTGGATGCTCAAAAGCTGGATGACGAGCTTTGAGGGACGTCGAGGGACTTAAAGCCTGGCAGAGGTCTCTAGAAATGTTCCATGTGGTCAAACATCCAAGTTCAAGGCCCGGTGAAGAAAATAACATAAATTTAATAAATAAATTGAGGAATGACCGGCACGACAAAAGCTTTTTAACGCTCTCTTCCTTTTCTCGCTTCCTTTTTCCCCCGCATTTCTTCAGTTTGCTTCACCTCAAGCCCTTCTTTGCAAGGAAGAAGCATGCTCTACAGGAGCCAAGAAAAAGCCGAATTCACGAAGCATTTTGTTCTCAAGAATGTTGAATTCTCTCGCGATGTTGCCTATGTAATAAGATGATTTATTATGAGGCACTAGGCACAGTCTGGTAGCACTGGCAGTAGACAAACGCTGATCACGCGCACAGCCGGAGTTTTCGCACGGAGTTTTCGCAAGGCTGGGCGACCGAAGACTTCCGCGAATGCAGTTTTGAAAGCGGACCAGGTTTGCAGTTCCCGTTCGTGATTGTGGAACCAGAGGTTCGCAACGTCAGCAAGATAGAAGATGACGCTACGGAGCTTCGTCGGGTCATCCCACTTGTTGTGTTCACTGACGCGCTCGTAGGTAGAGAGCCAGTCTTCTACGTCAGTCTCACCTGATCCGCTAAAAACAGGAGGGTCCCGCTGCCGTTGCATGGCGCCGCACATGACAGGAGCGGCAGATGCGCCAAGTGGATTGTTGGGAGCGTCGGTCATAGTAGCGGCTGGAGCAGATGTTAAAGTTCGGCTGCGAAGTTCCAGGGCGAGGTCGGGGAGTGAAGCACCTTCCACCAAATGTAATAAGATGATTTATTATGAGGCACTCGGCACAGTCTGGTAGCACTGGCAGTAGACAAACGCTGATCACGCGCACAGCCGCAACAAGAGCGCCTTCTTCGTCTTCCTCTTCACCACACCTAGTATGCTTAACATCATGAGTGGCTGGCATGAATCATTACATTATACCCGCATCAGTTATGCTTCGCCAGTGGTGGTGCGAATGTTTAAGCCATTCGCGGCTGCTGCGGCGATTCCTATCTACAGCGTTTTCACAGACAGTTGCCGCTGTCATTGAGTAAGATGTGTTCATGTTTACCTCTGCGCGCGTGACACCGTTCTGGTTAATTAAGTTAAAACATGTTGACGGGCTGGAGTGAGGAATGCCGGCAGTAGCAAGTGAATTGACCTTCATGCATGTGTCGCTTCAGCGCGAACGAAGCGTCATAAGCACAGCGCATACTAAGCTACCGGCACTGCCCACATTCTGCCAACATCGGAGATCGCTTTGAAAGTGAGGCTCCCGCGGGCGCACACTTTAGCCACGTCGCAGACTGCTTTCAAGACACACGAGCGCCGGCAACGAATCCCAACGGCGTCCACCAAAGGCGTCTACTATGGCGTCCGTGATTCGCGTGGCCAATGCCGTAGTCATCGCCGTGGTTGTCTCTACTCTGTACGGAGTGGTGAGCGAGGAGGACAATGAGGCATCGTAGCAGCCGCCGGAGAAGAATGCCCTCCTTCCTCGTCTCATCCCCCTGCCTCGCGCGCCAAAGGAGAGGGCACGTATCCGGGCCGTGTTCCTCGCTCGCGCATGCGTGGTTGAACAGCGTTCGCCGGCTCACCCTCACGCGCTTTCACTCATACGGAACCTCACAGCGACGGCGATATATAATTACGCATATAATTGATGTCGCAATAAAACTGAATAACTTTGAAAGGAAAGGCGTTGGTGGTTGTGAGTTTCGAATCTACGACCCCACGCTCAGAGGCCGAGCGTCTTCCCCACTGCGCTAAAGCAACGCCTCCTGGCCAGCAGGCCTGTGTACTCTGCTTTTTGACATCATGCTACTTGGACTTAAATTTCCATTGCCAAGCCCGGCGTGACGAAAGTGATGACGTCAAAATCACCGCGGCTTATTCCGGAGCGTCCCCATTATATTCTATGGCAGTCGGGAAGGTAGCATGACGTCAGTCAAGCGTCTCAACGCGCTCGCTTGCCCGCGAGTCGATCATAACTCGAAGGAACGCACAGCGGCGCTCAATTGGACATTAATACTTTCGCATTCATAACTCATAAGAAGTGCTTAAGTGTCATCGGATATTTAATACAGGCGCTCACTCTTTTTACCAGCAAGAAAGTGTGTACATACGAATGCATACATACCAGAAAAAGATTTGTATGCAGAAAATATTACGTAATAGGTCACTTCGTGCAGCCAGTGGCCAACGTACTCTCACCAGATGACTCAAATATAACGCTGTACAAACACATGCGCATATGTACACGTACTCATGGCTCATTCGAAGCCCCTATTCTGAACGCTTACAACTTGCAAGACGCCATGCAAAACGGAGGAGAAAGGGTGTTCTGATTCAGGGCTTCTTTATTTTTTTTTTCGCCTCGTTTGGGTGAGAGTTGCTTTGCATTTTCTCTTTTTTTAGTTGTCTAGATGCTTTTGAATCCCAGTAAAGTTCAGCAACTTACCACAAACGATTCTTCTTATCTTGTAGTTGAATACTTTTTGCATCTCCAACACTTTGCGAAGTCGTTTGAGCAAGTTTGAATCTTTTGTTGCTCAAATGAATGTGTTACACTGTTAGTTTTTCGCGTGGATTTCTTTTTTTCTTCGCGGTAAATGCAAGCATCAAGGCAAGCAAATACCTTTCTTTGGTGTCGGTAGTGACAAAAAATAAAAAAAGAAGACAAATCGCTCACAGCGGGAGGACTGCTATTATTCGCGATTCTACTCTTTACGACCCCAAGCCGTTACCATCGTTGTATGGCCTTATTTTCTTTTTTTTTTCGTGATCGCCACCATGAGCGAGTTTTGAAAGTCAAATCTATAGGAGTATACAAAGATTACCCCAACGTTTTCTCTTCTGCCTCTTTTCTTTTCGATCAATTTAGGAACGTCTTTAATACATGACGGCGTTCAACTTTAAAAATGCCCGTTTGGCTTTTGTTCTGTTTTTGTCCTTTCAATTTCGAACGCTATAGCCTGTGTGGCTAGAGTACTATAACATTGCGTGTGTAAAGCGTGTCTATATAACTGCTTGTCTAAAGTACTGTAACATTAATGTTCTTTTTTTACGAACACTTTTACCTCTATCTTCATGGGTAGAATACACAAAATTTTTGTTATTTCTTGTCTCCTCGAAGGTTGAATAAATATGACCGATACGCGGAAGAAGGTATTAAACTATGATTTAGGCTGCGTACGCTGTTATTTCTGTGCTTTCATCACTCAAGTGCAACTTAGTCTTAGCTGAAGCATTACACTGAGAGCTAGTGTTAAGCTTAGTCTTTAGCATTGAAGACGTTATTGTGTGAAAATTTTTTTGGAAGTGTGACTAGAAACAAGTTCTTATTTATTTATTTTTCATTGCATTATACATATTGCAATACGGGAGAACCACGTTGTAAAAAAAGGCAGAGGAAAATTAAAATCGAATACCTATTGAAGTAAAAGAAACCGCAGCAAGTTCTCTGGTTTAATGCTTTCTGTAGGCGTGTCAGTAAGAGAAAGCGAATCAGAGAAGCTGATGTGAAAGAAGACGGACCTGGGAAATGAGCGATCTGCGTGGTCTTTAAACACTACATCGTCATTATCTGTATTTTTTATGTGTTTAGTTATTATTTTTTTGATGTTAAGTTGATATGATCATAAACCCTAATAAATTTCATGATCTGTCTTGTTTCTGGCCATCATTAAGTGTTTGTTTTGTAAACAAAACTGGGACGATAGAAATGGTCGATTAACGCAACTATGGCTGTGACTTCGGTGTTTTAATCGTTTATACACGAGAGAGTTCTCGAAGTCACTCGCACCTGTAGTACCAAAAAGCTCTTACTCGCAATGTTCGTTCGTTGGAGGAAATTCCATCCAACGTCTATGCTAACGTATCACCACTTGTTGCTGGCCTAGTTTGTTACATCGCACACCGTAATACCATAATAATCGTTACGCTGGGTGTATTATTAGCGAAGACAGCCACCTCAACAAAGAGCACTTACGAATTAAAGTATTTGTGAATACCGACCCAGGAAGTTATGTTGGTAAACTAGTAATACCGGAAATGTTTCTTCACTCTAATGAACGACAATCGTAAAACAAGGCGTAGTATCTGCACTGGTATGAAATAGGTGATAACTGTGTATGAAAAGATAATTCCATTCGCACGTCATTTATACTATAGCACATTTGTATATTGCTCTCGTGGTACCATTTGTGAACAGCGAGGAGGTTGATGAAGTGGTTTACCTGCCGATTCATTATCAGTAGAACTGCAAAAATGTTCCGCTCTAATTTGATTGTCAGTAGCAGCGCGTTTAACTGCGGAAGTCGAGTGTTCGGATACATTAACAATGCGCCACGTGAGCAAAAAAAAAAAAATACATCTTGAGAGAGAGAGGAGGGGGGATGAGGACTGTGTTTGAAAGCTTTTCGTTCGTAAGTGCTCTTTGCCATTGGCCGGGCGCCTTCGGTAATGATGTGTCCGGTATTAGGATTCGCTGAAATGTGATCTTACAAACAATTCTAATCTTAGAGGTTCTCATAAACGCGGGCGCTAGTCCGTATGCCCCCGCTGCTACTTGTCATACCCACGACGCTATTCTGTGATCGCGAAATGTTGGCGCAAAGAATAGTGCGAGTGAGCGAGACAACTTTATTTGGAATCCGACGATTGGGAGGCCCGTACCTAACGCCGCCTAGATGGCCACTGGGAGCTGCTGCTGCTGCTCCCGTACGGCCTCCTTGGCTCGCTGGACGGCCCAAAGTTGGTCTTCGAGTTCTGAGTTGAGCAGCGTGGCCGACCACCGCGCGCGTATATTTTCCGGTGAGACTGCCATATTATTTTGATATATATTACATCACCCCCAACATGTGTTGAAGCGTCGCTCTAGCAGACTTCCATAGCCTGCATATATCACTCTCGTATATGCCATAGTGCGCGCACCTTTCTTTTTTTCTATAACTATCATGTCATGAAAGATGCTGCATAAAACGGCTATCACTCCTGCTTGGTCACTTCAATGAGATTAACAGCGCTTTCACGTCAACAGTAATAATTTAACTGTATTCTGCCCTTCGCCTGAAACGAAGCTTCATTTAACTAAAACGGTGAATATGAGTCCTGGGTACTAGACTACGTAACGATTTCATCAGATTCCTCTTCTTTTTGGCCAATCGTCAGTGGTGCGCGCGCGCTCAGGTTATTACCAGTATCAGCCGGGACTGAGTGACAATAGAGAGCAAATGATAAATGAAAGGTAGGGAGGTTAACCAGGACTGAGCCCGGTTGGCTACCCTACACTGGGGAAAGGGAAACGGGGACGGAAAGATTAAAGAAAGAAGAGAAAGTCCACCGGGGATATCGTTCAGTCACTCAGTCCGGATTACAGACGCTGGCTGAATCCTGTATCTTTCAAATATCGCAGCAGCGCTTTTGTGGCCATTATAATGCCATTATAATGGTTCCTGCTGTTGAAGCGCTCCGCGGAAGGCCTAGGCAAACACGTAGTGCCTGTGCTTGCACGCTCTGAAGTTCTCGAAGATTTGACATGCATGTTTTAGCAAGCACGGGAGAACTATAGCGTAGAAATCCGATAAAAAGTGCTCGATATAACTGTAGCATGGACTTCACTGAAGATCCCCATGTTTTGCCGGCGATGAACTTGAACATGTGAACAATAGATGTGAGCTTCTTCTTCAAATGGGCAACCTGAGGGCTCTAAGAGAGGTCCCGGTCAACAATGACACCCAAAAACCGATGATTTTTCTTGTAGCAGATAGGCTGGCCATTGATGTATACTGGATAACCAGACATCGCTTTTCGCGTAAAAGCGACTAACGCACATTTTTCTGTTGAGATAGTAAGGCCTTGTGTCTGAAGATAGTCAGATGCCTGTGTTGCTGCTTGCTGTAGCCTTGCGCGAACCTGCAGACGAGTGACCGCTGATGTCCAGATGCAGATGTCGTCAGCGTATATTGAAACACTCACTGAGTGACAATAAGTAAGATAGAATAAGGGACTACCTTAATAATGCTGTGATAAGATAGATGATGTGGATCCAGGGTCCTATAGTAACCGACACGGCAGTCAGGAGCTTTGTACAGACAACAAAGACTGTATTACACAGGCGCGATAATTTACACTCGACCAATAACTGAACAACAAGATAATAGCAATAGTCTAGAATGTCTAGAATTCCGACGCGCCCACGCACACATGTACTCTGCTACTCGTCGGTGTGTCATCCTGGCTGCCGTGACGGCTGTCGTCGTGGGCGCTCGGATGGGCAGTCCCACGTCCAGCACCTCTTAGGTGGCTTGGACGTAAGCGGCCATTGTCGCACCCCGCCGGACCATGGCGCGGCAGCAGGAGAGGCGTACAGCAGGCCGGCGGAAAACCAGGTCGCTGCTGTACTGGCCAGTGGCTAGCCAGCCATTCTCTCCGTCGATTGCCGGGTGAGCATCAGGCCGGAGCGGGACATCGGCCCCTCCAGCTCCGCATGACAGCAGGACGCCCGGCCGTATACATATATAGAAGGCCGTGACTCGAACCACCGGTCAACGAGCTGCCATCCGAGACCTTACACGCTCAGTCTCTCGAACCGCACACAGCTCTTGTTTTTATTCTTGTTCCTAGTGAAATCGTACGACCCATTTTGGGGGATCGGCCATGAATCGGGTGGTGAAAAAACTGTTATCAACTGTTTCTTCAGGAAAATAAGCTGAAATGACATAAATATATTGTAAATGTTAATTAAAATGGGTACTGTTACGGATATGAATGATCAAATATCTAAGTATTAGAGTGAACAGCATGTGACCATGTGAAGTAAAAGAAAAAAACACAATTTTAGTATGCAATTTTTTTGGTCGCGCGTACAAAGTTGCAGAGGGCTTCACAAACGTTCCTGTGGCTGTAATACAGTACGCTAGCCCCAAAGGAAAGAATTACCGGAAGAGTCAAATTCAAGCAAAGGTTATGGAAGGGTTCTTCTAAAAATCTTTTCATTTAAAAAATGAACCGGTGACATGTCAAACCGGCGACATGTTACAGAGATTCACTCTCATTGCATAAAGGACACAAAGGTGATACAGCCAGACCACACCTTTGGAGGTAAGGGTTCAGTGGGAAAGACTCGGCACCGTAATTTCGTAATTGTTAGTTCAATTTTTCTTGTGGGGTACCACTTGTTGTTCCAAGGAAAATTGAGACGTGGAACATCAGATGTTGACAACGATGATTTGATAAAGTTAGATTTGCACTAGTATATTTTCTGAATCGCGCCGTAGTGATGAAAGATGACGTACGTAAAATGGGGATTGCAGGACCATTGTGGGATTCTACAGTGAGTGCGTCTGCATATTCATTTAAAGCTAGACCTTTGTGGCCTGGCACCCACACTAATTGAACAAGACGTAAACGTTTTGGGACGAAAAAGTAGACGGTTTCTAATGAACTTGACAATTTGGACGTGGTCAGTGAAAAATAGATAGACTGATAGACAATCGGTTAATATTATGGCTGATGACAAAGATTATGCTTATTTGCGCGAAGCTAACACAATTGCCAATAATTCCGCCTGAAAATTAGGCGTGAAATCAGGTAGTCGAATGTAAAATCAATTTAGAAATGGTGATACTATGCCTTCTCTTCACACACGGAAGCATCAGTCGCTATCATGGTTCTTGTATCCAGGTAAGGTGTAAGGTGGTCTTCCAATATGCCATTCCGATATTGATAGGGCAAATGTTTAGCATTGTTTGGAAAAAATATCTTCAAATTAAATTTTATAGAGTGGAACAGAGTAATTTATTAAGACTACCTCGAATAGGTGAACATTAATGGCTCCAATAGGTTTTGCACGAAAACAACTTGAAGGCAACGTGAGCGATAGCATTGATAGTTAAAAAAATGAGGCCTGTTCAATAATGGAAATATATTGTGACCTCCTCTGCAAAAAAGAAATTAAATTAAGAAGTTTTACCAGCCAAAACCATGATCTGATAATGAGGTACGCCGTAGCGAGGTACTCCAGAAAAAGTTGGACCACCTGGGGTCCTTTAACGTGCGCCTAAATCTAACTGCACAGGTGTTTTCACATTTCGCCCCCTCTGTGAAGATGCACGTATGTTTAGGAAAGTTTGTACTGTTAGAGTATGAAATCACACGAGAAGAGAAGGAAGGCGTGCTCCTTGGTATAGGATATCATTAGCTACAAATTCAGGAAGTCGAGGACATAAACGTAATGTCTCTCGTTCTAATAGAACCAGAGGCCGATTTACGTAGAGGTCCGCCTGGAAACAAAACGCAGCCGAACTCTATTATCGAACGAACATGCATTCGATATATCATGATGTAGGCATGCCGACACAATCCTCATCGATTGCTGCAAAGCCTGCGCCACTACTGTGCGTGCTCCCTTTGAGGTAATGTGCTCTGTATGCGGACTACATTTAAGCTTTTCGGTCAGCGTGACACCCAACTAGTTAAGGAAATGCCCTGCGGGATACTCTTTCTTCGATAAAAAGTCGAAATTTGCATAGGAACGCTTTGAAGAAAAATTAGAATGGTGCTTTTTCTGATTTTGAGAGAAATTAATACAATCGAGACACAATTCAAGCATACTGATAAAGGACTGTAGCGTTTGATACGGTATATGTGTATCTACCTACGCAGCAAAAAAATAAAATACTTGGAGGACGCTTAAGCTTCGCCTTTAAGAGGGGAACGCGATTGCGGTATATGGCCAGTTGGTACCGACAGCGGATATCATGCGACACAGGGCCCGATAGAAAACAATCGTGGGCCGATTCCGGGGGCTGTGCAGGGCAGAGCAATGGCTCATACCTCCGTAAGGTAGTGTACAAGCAGTGACTCATCAATGGCTCATGCCCCCGTAAGCAAGGGAAAATGGATTTGTGTTTGAGTTTCCTCGTAACAAAATTATGTTTTCTAGTATTTTCAAGTTACGATCCGACGCTAGCATGTCTGTAGGTTGTGTGTAAGTCGGACTTTACGAATTTTCTGACGCATTTCACTTTGAGGAATTCAATCAGTTCAGTAATGCCCCTGCGCCAAGCGGTGGACCTGCGTGAGTGGGGTTCGAGATTTCTTTCTTTTTTTTTTTGACGGAGAACGCCGCCGATAACGGACGCCGACGCTGACACTGGCTTTTCTGCGACATGGGGCCCTTAACGCCATCGCGTCAAAAATTGCGATGTCATCAGCGTATACGTACACACGCACATCCTGTTGCAAAAGTACAGTACTAATTAAAACATTAAACAGCAATGGTGATAGGACTGGTCCTTGGGGTATACCTCTTGACTGTCTGTACGTTAATAAAGACAATCTGCATTGAGAGCGGTAAAATTCCCTGTTGCTTAATAATTCACGAACCAACGCGACAAAATAATTTGGCAGACCTGCATTCTGAAGCAAATTTGTTAGTATTACATGCTCTCCACTATCACACGTTTTAGTGACATAAGGGGTGACTAAGGCAGCATATTTTTTTCCCGACATCGAGTTAGTTGAATTCGACTTTCTAGGTCGACATCGAAAGCCAAATCCAGCAGCCCCTGTGACGCTAATTTATCACGGGCTCAAAGTCATGTTCGCTATCAGACAATTATCTGTGTGGTCGTGTCAAATTATTTCGAGGTGTTTTACTAGGTTAGATGCAAGAGGTATTGGCCTAATGCTATCTAGGACTTAACCAGCACCTTGTTTTTTTAATAATGGGTTTATTTTTGCAAGTCTCCATTACGGAGGAATCTACGAATGTTTAGTACAACGGTTTACCATCACACACAATGCGTGAGCCGATATCTTAAATAAAGCTTTTATTGTTGGCGTAGTAATGCCATCGGGACCTGGCGCTGAATCGGGCAGCTGGCTTACTACATTTGTCAGCTCCGAAACTGTTACTTCTTCAAAGTCTTCACCATGAGTAGGCGCCGTAGTGCAACAGGGCCAACTCAACATAAAGCGGCTTTGTAGACCTTCACCAACATCTTCCAGCAATTCAGCCAATTCTCAGGTTATTAAAACAACAGTGTCGACGTTTATTCGTGATGGAATGATCTTTTTATTTATCAAACATCGAAAGAGTGCTTTTCTGTTGGTAGCCTTTGAAAGAAAGTCAAAGTGCTTACAATCAACGCTGCCTTTTATATTTGCAACTGTTCTTTTAAATGTCGCTTCTGCAAACTTAAAGTCTCTCCAATTGCTAGGATACTGGTTATGAAGTAGTTTTTGCAACGCTGCGTTTCTTATCCTGTAATCACGTGAGCAATATAGGAAGCTCTGTGTTCCACCAAGGGTTAGGAAGTCCACATTTAGTGGTGTGCACCTTGAGTTGAGACTTCTTTACGGGAACTTTTAAACCAGAAAATTAATTTATGTGCTCTTTCCCTTCATTATCGCATAGCTGACTAAATAAACCAGTGTGTAATACCTTTTTGAATGTGCTGAAACTAACAAAAATATTTAAATGCTTATCAATGTCAGTCAACGAGCATGTAAGCTCAAAGAACATAGAAAACAAGCTCTGTCTCTCGTGGCCACACGTTTCTTCCTCCTCGCGTCACGGCCACACAATCCACATCATCACAAACACATTTAGGTTGTGTTCCCATCTCACAATAAACATCCTTTGTTTCTGAAGCGTTGGTTACAGATCATTTGTTACTCTTAACTGAACAGCCACTCGCAGTCTGTAGTGGAACTTTCATATCGGCACCGGTGAATTGACTATGCACAGGTTCGTAAAATTTCCGATTGGCTACAAAATAAAAACAATGATTTATGGTCGGTGTTTCTAGTCGATGTTTAAAATAAATTTGACAAAAGAAATCGAATTCGAGGTGCAATTACTAACCGGGCAGAGCGATCACATAGGACACATAAGAAACACACAGGGCACCATGTGTGTCTTTTCTTTTCTTTTCTTTTTTTGATGTCCCCGTTTTTCCCGCTGTGCTCCCCTCACAAGTTCCTATCCTTGTCCGTATACCAACATCGGTTCTATAGCCAGAAGCGCACATCTATACGTGCGCTGCACTGCCCTGTTACACGCATACGTGACATACCACGTCACATCTCCTCCGGAGAAACGCGAGTTTCTCGTCTGTAAGATGTCCGTGTTGATACCCTATAGACGGTAGCTGCACGCCTTGCGTTGTTTTTCGTCCTTATTTTCTCGCTGGGTTCACGCTGAGCTATAAATACCGTAGACCACCTACCAATACCGCCAGTATTTCGATCATTCATAACCAGTCATCTGTCGTTCGCACGATCGCAGTCAGTGTCTCAATGTTTCACGCCTGCAATGCACAGTTTCCGGAATGTCAGCTCTCACGAGCTATCCACCGAGTAAACGTCGCAGCGACTAAGTACTGCATTCATAAAGGCCAAAGTCTGGTTACTCTCCCCTCTTCTTTTGCAGTGCTAGACCTTGCACGTCGTGCCGCGGGCATAACTGGTTATCCCTGTGGGAGTTTCGCGCGCGCACCCCAGTAAGAAGAAGAAGGAAAAAATAAATAAACACACACGCATGCACAGGAAAGCTGTTCGGAGACGAAAGCGAACACGGGCCCTTCGTTAAGGTCTATTGGGAAGCGCTGCGGGGCTTTTCTATCTTTTGAAACGGTTTGCCGAGGCGATTATGGCCCCGACGGCGAGCCCCGAGCAGAACTGGCAGAAAAAGGCGAACGCCATTTGGCCGGATTTGAGGTTTGCTTCTCGACCGCCCGAGGCACAACCGCCGAACAGCATGCCACATTCTCCGGCGGCGCGCCTTCGCGCTATTGTTCGTCTTCCCACCCGAGTTATTACGCTGACTCGATGGGCACTTGCTCTCCTGTGCCGTGCTCATCGAGCTTTATTATTTTATCCGCCGTCGCCCGGTTCTTTCGCTTCTTTTATTGATGGGGTCGTCCGTAATTGGCTGACGAGGTGGGAACTTGTGCTGCTCAGGGATTAAGGAGCAGGGAAGGGGGGTGAGGGGTGGCGAAGGTTTGTCTGAGGCGGGCAGGCGGAAGCAGAAGGAACATGACCAGAGAAGAACAAGAACAAAGAAAAGAAAGCAAGAAACCCGAGTAGTAGAAGCTATATAGTATAGCCGGTATTGTCTCGTGCAGCGATTGAATCAGCCAGACTGGCCCATGAGGTTAATTAGGGGATACGCCCCGCATATTAATGACCGGGATTCGTGCGGGCCGCGGCCCACAGCAGGTTTCGAGAAGCTTTCGTGCGAATCGCGCAGCCATCGAGGCGTCCGAACCAGGCGGCCCGCGCACGCAGCTTTTGATGGGTGCACGGGGGACGTGCTCGTTGTTACCTCGCTTCGATCTGACCGGAATACGCATGGGAGTTGGGGGACTGTACGCGTGCGGATGGAGAGTTGTGAAATGCCTTTTTTCAAGTCGGGAACCTAGATTTCCCCTGGCATCGTGTCCTTGGCACGAAATGAGATTATTATTTCATTAGCGGTCCTTAAAAGGATATACAGCAAATTTGTTTCGAGAAAGTCGGGTAGAGTGCTCTGGTATATCCCTCGACAATGTCCATGCAACTGTGTGTGTGCGCGTGCCTGTGCGCGTGTGTGTATGCATGCGTGTCTGCGTGCGTGTTGCATCGAGAGTGGGAAATGAGACGGTACGAGAATAGGGGGGAGGGGGGGGGGGGGGGTCAATACAGTCATACCGCTCATATAAAAGACTTCGAACAATAAGAGTCGGCTGGATGTTGGAGACTCTAGAATTAAAGAGAAATAAAGCGACTCCGCGAAATACCTTCGGTAACGGTGGGGTAATGAATATAGTTGTGATTTCATACAAAAACAAGAGTGCCTGCGCCACTAGACGCCACTATAATGAAAATAGAACTATGAAAAGAGAACTGTTAGTTGCTGAAAATGACAATAGTGAAGTAACACTTACTAGAAGTTCCCAGGAGGTCTGTCCCACGCTCTTAGGTAGAATTGCGACAGGAATCAGCAAAATGACTTCAGAAAATTTCCTTTTGTCCCTATAATCAGTCTCCATGCGTTATATTTATGTTTACATCATTCGTGAAACATGTACGATAATTTGGCTGCGTCGTTGGGAACGACTTCTGAGACGAGCCAGAAATCAAAGAACGTCCGGTTCGCATTTCTTCACGACAGCAGTACTTATTAAAAAGAGGTGAAGGGGAGGGCTTACGCAGCCGGAAATACGAGATTGGGAAGGCATAATTGTGCCTGCCGCGGGGAACGTGCAGTAAGGAGAAGCGCACTTGGCGCACACGACGACCACGGTCGCATGAATTAAGGCAAGAGGAGTCCCGTGACAAATGCGCGACCTGTTTCGACGGTCGCCATTTCTCAATTCCTAATTGCTCCGGGGTAGCCACGTGCGGCGAGTGAACCTTTCTTGTAGCCGAGTAAGTGCTCTGTGCACACGCTCCTGTTTTATTCATTCGCGATTTGTGTTGTAGCCGCCGATTCCGCCCTTATCTGTGCGTCTATCTCAGGAAGCGCGTCTTTTTACTTCTCCTCGACTTGCACACGTGTTACCTGACGCAACTGTTTCCACTGTTTCTACTTTTTAATCTCGCACGGTCCTGCAACACAGTCCCCGTATACGTTTAGAGGCACCTCTATTGCACCGAAATGCCTTCGGGGTCCCCCTACCTCGTTCACTTGGACGATCATATGAGGCGCTTATACAGTTGCTTGGGAGGCGATTGGAAGTTTGGTGGCGGAAAAGTGGGGATACCACAAACAACGGAAGCGTACAAGAATAGAGTTCCCAGTAATGGTTCGAAAAGTATGATGCTGGGAATTCTTTGTGTTCATTTTCCAAAAATATAGGTGGCACATTAGGCATAATAAGAACAACAGCTTGGTGGAGCAACCCAACACCCCGTTTCAAAGGGGACGCTCATAGCATACATCTACCCAGCACGGAGTATTCGTTTGCTGTGCGCGACGCGTTAACCTAGCAGCTTATTTTGTCGTATGCATGCTAGATTTGTCTGATTGTCTGGGTAGCAGGTACTACGAAAATTACGTGAGGAATGTCCGAGCAGAAACATAAACAAAAATTTAGGTGGTACGAATCTTTTCTTCCTCTGGAGGACGTTCTTGAAAATAGTTTCTTGACTGAGGTCAAGGCGCCCTAGTGGTAACGCTGTTGATATGTACATAATTAGGTTCGTACATCTTGTAGCTGCGAACACAATCAAAATTAACATTTTACAAGAAATGTCTTTAACGCAAGGAATTGCGTGGAAGAACATCGCATCTCGCGATAGCTGTACATACTAAAATCAACAAGGAATAACTTCTTGTTCATGTTGATCTGTCAAATGTGGGGCCCAGGATGAGGGTACAGCTCGTTGTTTCCCGTTTGCAGCGTGAAGCCGGAGTGATCGGGCTGTATTGTATTGTATTGTATTGTATTGTATTGTATTGTATTGTATTGTATTGTATTGTATTGTATTGTATTGTATTGTATTGTATTGTATTGTATTGTATTGTATTGTATTGTATTGTATTCTATTGTGTATTGTATTGTGTTGTATTGGATTAGCTTGGATTGGATTGGATGCTTCCTTGTATTGTCGCGCTCCGGCGGTGCGCATGTGACGACGTCGCTAGCCGAATGCGCGATACGTCGACGGTGCGGCGCCTTACAGCATTAGTTTACTCCCTGTACGTTTCCAGATTGGGAGATTGTTTGACCAGCCGTTCAAAACTTGGCAATCGTGATGACATCACAGTGATTCTGTTCCTTTGAGCTCAACAGCAATAAGGCCTCGAAGCAATACTGTCCAAGAACATCGTGTTTAAATGAATAAATAATAAAAATTCCGCGCGTTGCAATTGAGCCCGTTCTTTGGCTCGTGAAATTCAAGGGAGTTCGCACCGCCTCCGTGGAATAACAAGCGTTGCGCCATAGCGCGCCTCCTCTGGTATAGCTTTCATTGCAACTTCTTCTGCACGGGGTTGTTGACGGCGCACTTAAATTAACGACGATATTCTAAGCAGCACGACGGAGAAACCTCTCTAGATCTGCGCGCAGTACGCTATAGATAACACAGCGTGCCGTGCGTGCGTGATCCTGTTATCAAGATTTCCAAAGCAGATCAGCAAGCTTTCTCTTCGTCCATTCTCGAGATCTCACTTTTGTTTACTATACCTTCATTTCCTCTCCAGCTGGCCCACGCTGCAGCCGTAATTTATCATCCGAAACTTAGCAGTCGCGCGCCATATACTATTGAATTCGAACCTTCTTTCCTTCCTTCCGTACAGCGCGCTTTCCCATTTGGGCCGTACGTTTGACTGTCAGACGTTAAGATTAATATCACTTCGCGCAATGGCCCGGTATCGCTCCGTCCGACGTCTCGCCGCTCGACGCCGCGCCGCGCCCGTTTTCTTCAGGAAAGGGGACCGCGCCTCCCGCGCGTTCTCTCTCTGTATTTATACGCGGCTATCGAGAGCGGCATTTCGACACCGCCGCGTTATATGCGCGTCTCGATGTGCGGCGGGCGCTCCGATCGGCGACTCTTTCTCCGAGCCTGCCGAGCGGCTTCCGCATGCCTCATCGGGCCGGCTGCGTTTCGCATTCGCGAACCTAAGGATCCCGTCTTTGTTCTTTCCCGAAAGCCAGGCCTCCTAATGTGCGGCTGACATCGGCGAGGCGGCTTGCGCGCTCACGGGGATATGAAGATGAATGCGGCGACCCTAGAGAGAAAAGAAAATGAAAAGAACGAGAAGGAACAGCGTTTCTCTTTGCGTATAAGGTTTGCTCTCTGGTCGTGGACGCATCTCGCGCCTTCGTTGCTGCGTAGTTTTGTACGCTTTCGTTTTGGTTTCCTCAGCACTCGGTTTGTTGTTGGAGGAGCAGGTCTGCGCTATCATCACGACAAATGAAGATGTGTCGCCCCTTCTTCTTTTTTTTTTGTTAACGTTCTTCTTCTTATCTTTTCTTAGATGCTTAAACCACGCGGCTGCCGCCCGTGTTGGCTAATGGCTCCGTCGCGTTCAAGAAAAAAAAAACAAAGATAGAAAGTCTGTGACTAGCCTTTCTCTATTTGTACGACTGAGAAGATCCCCTTGGGAAATGAAATGCAGCAGTCGATCCGTTTATTAAAATCAAGCGAAGGGGCCGCGCACACCCACGTACGTATGTATATGCGCTCGTGTGAAAAATGCGGGCCTCTGACGCGTACCCGGGCGGCGTGTGCGAGGCGAGCCGAAGAAGCCAAGTTTATTCTCGCGAACCGCGCGCCAATATGACTGCATATTCGCACCATTTGTCGGAGCGCAATCGAAAAGTTTGCATATTTGGACGTTGGGGGAGGGGGGAGGGAGGATTAACTTGCTCTTCGCTTTAATCACATCCGCCCGTAATGTTATTGGACTCTCGACAAGGTGAGATGCCTGACGTGCCTACTTTCTCCCTGGTTACTCGAACGACTTGCAGTTCATTAGCACCGCGGGAAGAACTGAAAGCACTTTAAAAGGCGCATTTCAGCGCCCGTACGCACAAAATGCTCTTATACGATAGAATTATGCTTAAGGGCAAATTTCAGCTAATCTTGGCACTGGACACATTATTAGCGAAAAAGTTCGGCCAATGGTAGAAAGCACTTACGAAAGAAAAGCCTTGTGAGTTCCACCCCACACATGAGCAGGACAACGCTGCAGCTTCTAGATCGGCTTACACCTAAACATATTGTGAATAAGCATTTAAGAATGTGAAGTTAAAGCCTATTACAGGTAAGGAGTATAGGCATATCTACTAAACTTGTAGATATGTGTTGGTTAGTTATAGATCAACTAAATACCAGTTCTAGGGCAGCTACAAAGCTTTTGTCAATAACACGCCTATGCATCACTCCCACTTACGTAGCTGCTTTTCAGGAACTAGGGAAGGGATAATGCAAGGACTCGTTTCACTCGATTCTATTTCTCTCTTGCCTCGCCACTGCCTGATCCCGGTGATAACACGGGTGGATGAGCCACTCAATCGAACCATTGGCAAGGCGCAAAAAGCTGTAGCATTCGAATAGAATCGTTACGTAATACTAGCCTAAATCGTGCTTTCAGTACTGGTGCCCCTTGGTGTTCAGACCCTGCTTGTGTACTTGCAATACGTGGCGTGCGTTCATGTGTGCCATCTTCTTGTACGTTGACACTTGTCTTCAATTTTCTCTCTCTCTCGGCCGCTCTCTTTCTTTAATTTTTCATTTTCTGCGTAGTGTTGGCCTATTTGAAGCGAGCTTGGAATAGACGACTCAAATCGGACCTCTGCGAGAAAGCCCCATCACAAGAATGGAGCAAGCAGATCATGGTTCTACGTTTCCTATACGTTCCTCTGCGTTTGCCTCGGCCTTACAATCGCGTGGACTAACATCGATTCGCGTTGCCAATGCCTAGGAAGAAATTTGCCCCGTTAAGTATATTTCCTTACAGGTCGGTCTCTGGCAGGTGTCCTGCAACCGTTGTTGTTTATTAACTGCGACAGTGCGGAAAGCTGGGCTACTGAAGAGTTCACTATCCGAAAATCCTAGCTGAATACAAGCAAAGAAATGCCAAACGAGAGAAATGTATAGAAAAAAAGAATTCATGCAGCTGGCCTCTAAGGACAAAGTGGTGGTTCAGACGATGCCTCCGGGCCGGAACTGCGATTCGACGAATAGTTGTATACCTTTAATAAACGCAGTGTTCGGGGTTCACAAATAACGTTGTTGTTCTGTTCCGCGTTTAAATTGGCCCGAAAGCACATTTCCTATTCGTTACAGTGAAGGCACAGTGAATGCAAGCGAAGGCGCTTGTGTTCGCCCCTTATTTTCCATCTATGCCTGTTTTTTGCCTTGATACATAGATAAGGCGTAGGCACACACTTCACGGGTCCCGTCAGGGCACTTACCACACGGCAACAGACTCCTGTATCGCCATGTCCGTGACATCACCAATGTTGGCGACCGAAGAGGCAATACGGGATAATTACACGGCAACTTTTGGTTCGAAAGTATCCTGCCATCGACAATGCTCTTCCTATATATGATCAAGTCTGTGTCCCGTGGCTAGTTGTCGCACATTGGAAGGTTGTAATGGTAATTAACATTATATGGTACTCAATTTTCCAGCTGCCCGTACCGATATAATAAAACGGGAACAAGTCGAATTCCAACGGCACGCGTGGTCGCGTTTCCACACTTATTTCCGATAAGGGAGAAACTCGGCTGTACTACGTCTAGCATTCGGTTGTGGAACCATTGCACGTCGCAGTCGCCTTAAGCACACTCATATAAGCGTCTACTTTGCGGCCTTTCTTTTTTTCTTTGCTTTCCTTTTATACTTCTTGCCTATTCCTAGTTTCTTCTTCACTGCTTTTAGGCTTCCTCCATTCCTGAGAGCATGTTCAATTCTATCCATATTATAGTTCCTTATGTCAGCCGTCTTACGCTTGTTGATTAACTTAGAAAGTTCTGCCAGTTATATTCTTGCCGCGTTTCAATTTAGGTTGGCGGTGTACACGGTTACAAGACCCACGGTGTAAGGCTTTTTCTTTTTTTACCCTTTAGTTTTAGGATATAGGAGTGCCTCAATGAACTAAACTTGCAAAAAAATGAGAACGTAATGTGATGACTAGAACACACTGTACTTCTAACAGGTGATATTGCAGCAGAGCTAATGAAGACCTGTTGCTTGTTCTTGTGACGTTACCTTGAGTTTCTTCTGATTATTATGTCTTTTATTTTACTGAGGGGCGTTGGGGAAAGGCGTGGGGGAGGAGGGCCAGCGCTGCGCATTTTCTGTCTACTCTACCGATCAGCCACCTCTTCTTCACGAACAAAGCAAAGCCTTTTTTTTTCTCCATCAGCACTGGACTATAAACAAGCTTGTTAATAGCTTTCCTCCGTGGCTGCCGACGGAGCTCTCTCGACATTTCAGTTGAACGCAGAATACAAGCATTGAGCACATGCTGTGTTTCACGTCTGCATCAGCTATCTTCCCATATTCATAATTTTGCCTACGAAATTTGCACGGCACGCATCAATAGGCTCCTCCGCTCCGTGCCACGGGCACCGACTCTTCAGTATTTACTTTGTTTATTTATTTATGTTTACATTGTATTCCAGGTTGTCTTTCTTATTTTTCTCCGACACATATTCATGCGTGCAGTGACATAAATAATGCTATGAAAAGACGTTGTCCTCGGTACTCTCCCAGCATTCGTTAAACATCGGAACTGCATTCTCCGAGCCTGTGGCATGCGCTCCCTTTTCAACGTTTGCCAGTTCCAACGAAAAGCGTTGCGCGTTCCGCTCATTTGCATAACTTGGCGAGGATAAATCTGTTCGCAAGAAAGAAAGACGATGCCTGTGCGCGCGATCGCCTCTGCTGCGAGATCTTTTTTTTTTTTTCACTCACGTGCCACGCATCACCGTCTTTCATATATATTTGCATTTAGCTTCGCTCCGGGAAGCTTTCAAAGCATTTACGCGAAAGCTGGCGCATTTCGCTTCAGATCCGATCGATGAGGGGCATAAATGAGCAGAACGAGAGTAGTTGTTTTGAACTGCATAAATTTACCTTTCCGCAAATGCACCGATGCGCCCGTAGGAAGATACCAGCAAGGAGCTGAAGCCCGGGGTCGCGTTTCCAAACTGAACAGCCGGCTTTATAAACAACATCGAAGCCACATTTTCAATCCGCTCGGAATTTTGGCAGCCGCTTTCTTCAAAGTGTAAATACCGTTTTTTTTTACTGTGTTTCTTTGTTTTCTGGTTTCCCTACAATTTTACGTGGCCTCTGTGCTACAAGTTCAGCAAATCTCGGCGACGTTCTATAGCTTTTCCCTAACTCGTTACAGGCTCGAGAATATACTGTGTAACGGATGTTTGTAGGTCACGGGAACACCTAGTGGCGTTCTTGCCCCCTTTTTTTTCGTTTCATGGGGCACCTTTGCGTTTCATGACCTTTTGAACAAGCTTTCTTTGCCTCCTCCCCATGCCCGTCCTCCCTCTCTATCGTCTATTGAACTTCTATTCTTTTACCTTTCTCTTAAAATGCGCTGTTTCTTTACATGCGGTAACTCTAAAACTTCTGCACTCTGCATCCCCTCCTCACATCGCCCGTAAAACTTGCTCCGCCTTAAACGAGATCGTCTTTCGTGCTTTATTTACTATTCACGCCTCGCGTAGAGCAGAGTTCGCCTCACCTTTCTTTGTTTTCGAGCACGTGTACTTGCGTTGTCGAGACTCTTGCTAACTCGCAAAGTGTCGTGAGATCGCTACTCCTGCGCCAACGCTTTGGGCGAGAACTTCCAGCAGCGCCGTTTTTTTTTTCTTTTTTCTGCTTAAGCCCTACTTTTCTACACAGCTGGATTTGTTTAAAGCGCACAGGCGGCGGCGAAAGGTGAACGAACGGGTCGGTCGACGTTTTACCGGTTACTCGACGTCGTTCCCGCGATTCCCTCCCAGGGATCCTGGGCGCGCTGATCGGCCATCTATCATAATTTTCGCCAAACGCCTGGTCCGAGCTGGGGCAGGACGTCCTACGCTTTACTCTTTTCTTGTTTTAATTCGCGTGGTTCTCTTCGCCTCACGATAAACTTGCTTAGCTCCTTTTTTTTTTATCACGTTAGGCGGCTGTGTACATAACGAAGTCCCCTTTAACCCAACCGTTTTATTTCTGACTACTTATCTTGCTCCCTTTACTTACGCATACTCTTTAAGTTTTAGCGCTGCACAAACACCGAACGATAGACTTCACTGCGCAGCTTTCCGAGCATGGCGATTTTGACGGGCTGAAACGTAGGCGTTTATTGACTTTAGTTTTCGAAGGCAAAGGAGCTAGGGCTCGAGGGCTTCTTCTCGTCGGAACGTAATCACGGCCGTGTTTTTTTTTTTTTTGCATATGTGTGGGCTTATTTTCCTGGTCGCGATGAAACGCTTAAGTAGTGGAGCAATTTTCTCTGTCGTGCCAGTGGACGCTGAAATACTGCGTGACTGCTCACGTCTCTAACGGTTAGAAACAGAGCTGCGGTCTTACTGCCGGTCATAGCACGCTTGAATAGATATTTATTAGTATAGGGTCGCCGTTGGATTCGCAAATGTTTGTTTGATTTTGTTTTCTCTTACTTTTATGTTTAAGATCATTGAATGCAATGACAAATGAGATAGGCGTTGTTGATTGACTTTGGTGCTACGCATGACGGCGATGCTTGAGGGCACTCTTTGTTTGTATGTAGTCTTCTTTCTTTCAATTCCAAGATGTGCTTAAGGGTTAGGCGATTTCCTGTTTGATATTTTATTAGGTATTCGTCCTGCTTTGCAAATTTTAGCACGTATGAAAAGGACCAATTAATGTTAGGAGCATCTTTATGCAGCAAATTCACTCACTAAGTTCGTTATTATGCAGCGCAAATATGTATTTCACCCAGCAAACTTTTGTATAAAGGGGTAGGGCATACAAAATGACTTGCAGATTGGTAATAGTTTGCTACGTAACAGAATCAGAAGTAATCTAATTGATTCGTGGCTGTCGCTGCAAATCAAATCACCCCTGTTGCCTTGCGGCAACAGGGGTGATTCGTTCTTCTGGGCGACCACTGCACCAAACTTGACAAGGTTTGTCGCATTTAAAAGAAAAACTTAAAATCTAGATACTATTGGTTTCGGATTTTTATTTCGGTCATCAACTTTTTAATAAAAATTGGCAAAAATCCAAAATTTTCAGAAAGCGAGACTGTCAAGTTTACAACCCGATAACACAGCAATGCTAAACGATATCACAATTCTGTGAATTTAGTCGTATAGTGCATGTAAAGCGGACAAAATTGATATGTTACACATGAAGTTCGAAAAGTTTAGTAATATGGAAATATAGATGTTGCGGAACCCTTGTACACAACATAACAAATTCACGTAATATATAAGATGACGCATCGAATTTGTCCGCTTTGAATGATCTAGCGGATGCCGTTTACAGAACCGCGATATTTGTTCTTGATGCAGAGCGATTAGTTTATAAAGTTTGTGCTTATATCTCCTTCAAACTTTCGAATTTTTGAAAATCTTTTTAACACAATTCAGGCCCTAAATCAAAATTTCGCTTTCAACAGTCACTAGCATATAACTTTCTCTCTCAAATGCAACAAGTTTATCTCAAACGTTTTTGAGTTTTACATCTATTTGAATAAACCGCGTCAGAGTTGGGCCCGAGCTAAAGCTTCCTCTTAAGGCAGGAGTACCTTACTTGATAGTTCGAGAGGTTTTTTGTAAGTAAAGCTATTACCTAACGATGGACTGTCAGGAGACTAAAGCTGAAGCATAGTTTAATTTATTTCGTTGGTGTCCTGCAACAAGGGGTAACATCATTGAGATTTAGACAGCTCGTACATCGGAAGCCCTCTTATACAAAAAAAATGAAAAAGAACAATTGTACCCGTACTCACTTACGGGCTACGGTAAATGTCGTACTAACAGGAGGGAATACGCAAGCTGTTCTCGGTAATTCACTGTTTATTCACAGTTTATTTCAGCATAAATTATTAAACTTATGCTGAAATTTTAAATTTGTGCTAATTTTTAAATTGACTAATTATTAAAGTCACAGTTTATTTGCAGCATAAGTTACTGAAAACTGAGGACCGTTCAGCCACCTTTCGTCGTTAAGGGTTACAATATTATTAGTGCTTTAGAAAAATTAATTGGGGGGCTCACGAGGAAAATGCGCACTCACGTGTTTTGTCGTTTCTTCCCATGTGGGTTCTCCTTTGTTTTGCACTAGTTTCCTCTTGAACAGTAATAGTTATATATATATATATATAATAACCTTCGTTCATAGTGTTTGCAGCACCCGTTATTTACCTCAAAACAATAGAAACCTAATAGTCTACCCCCACTTCGCGCCGCCACCATGATAGGCGTAACGTTGAGTGACGAGAAAACAACGGTGGGCAGGGCAAACAGAGCAAGCAGTGGTAGCCGCTAGTCTAGTTGACATTATAGGAAGAAATTGAGTTTAAAGGTCACGCATGTGATGCGCATGGTGGTCTGTTAGAGTTACAGAATAAGTGCCATCAGAAGGAAAGGGCACTCGAGCACAGCGGTGAACATGGCGGTGGGATAATAAAGTAATGAGGAAATTTGGGTGTATAACATGGGGCCAGCAGGCCAAGAAGGGGGTTATTGGAATTCGCTGGGAGAGTAGTTCGTCCTGCTGTGCACATAAACATGATGATGTTCATGATGACGACGACCATGATGGTGATGATGATGATGGTTACTTCTGAATCACCGTAGTCGCTCATCTTCATGGGCCTAATTCGGAAAGCTTTTATTTCGTAATCACCTTTTGCAATTGGCCAGCCGCATTCGCTAACGATATGTCCAGCATATATAAGGATCGGCTGGAAATTTCACTTACGAACAATTCTACAGTAAGAAGTTTTGCTGAATACGGGTCCAGATGTTCCCGTTCGTTAACATACGCAAGTCCCTGCCAATACGCTCATTGCTGGGAACGCAGCCTGCGACACTGTAGCAGGGTGTAACACCTCGCCGAACATATGAGCCTGTTGTGCTTATTGCACCAACGCGCCCCCTCGGTGGGCGCAAACCTGGAGCTGTCTTCTGCCTAAACGGTAATCCCAAGACACGCGCGTCACTGACTCCAAGCATTGATGGATCAGTTACATATAACGCGCGCCGAATGACGGTGCAATCTCTCCAGGTCGCACGCGCGAATCGTCATGAGCTAACGGGCAGCCAGGGCGACGCATCGGAGCGCGATGGCGTGACCCTTCGGTGGTCACTCGGGGTTGACGCAAGATGACCGGGGATCTTTCGCACGGTGGGGGGATGTGGTCTGATTAATACATCAATCAATCACGTCCGCCGCCATAACGTCGGCTCCAGCAGCGGTCAGGCGTTCGCCGCGAAAGGCGAGGAGATGGGTTCGCAGCGGCAGCACGCAATAAAATGGTGGCGGGGACTAATCGAAAACCGGCCGGCCGGCCCAGCCGGTCGCCTGCCCTTGTCGACGACGAATGAGATCCACGTCGTGCATCGAGATCAAAAGTGTCGAGACATACATATACATACGTACAGGCACACGTTGCGCACATCCAAGCTCGGGCACCTATGGCCCGGCCGCCGCACTTACTGGACGGTGATGCAATGGCCACGTGAATCCCGACCGACAGAGCGGGCAAGAAATAACCATAAACTGGAAGGGAGGAGAGCGGGGCGGAGGAGGGGGGGGGGGAAGGGGGGTGCAGGAGAAGTCGTGCCAATGGAGGCAAACACACCGAAATGAACCTGGCTCGGAGGCGGCCAACGTAACGAAAATCGACGCGACGTAATTTCTCTTTAGGGATGTGTTGCGAAGTGTCGGAAAGGAGAAGAGAGGGAAAGACGATGTGGGAAAGAAGGAAGAGGTGACCTGGCTGAAAGAGCGAATATGGTTCGGGCAGGGACGGATCTGGCCGTACCCACAAGTTATCTTATTAAAACCGTACAGCACTGCGAGAGCTATAGTCAGGTCAGCCAATCGGACGAACCAGCGCGCGCCGAGGTGCACTGTATTCCTCCGCAGCTAACACATTTGCGGCATCGCATCGTTTGCCCTAGGTGACCATCAGTAGACAACAATCTTCGAGACGTGCCCTAGTCACACTAACACCTGCTTGGACGAACATGTCTTTTAAGTAGCAGCTAAGGTGCATTACAAAAGCAGTAAACGCACGGGACCATTTTCATATCAGTACCATTGACCACCGCCGGAGTTTCTGGTGGCTTTCCGCAGTGATGCATCGTTTTAGTTGGTTGGCGTGTGAGCTTGGATTCCGGAGGGGGTCAAAGCTTGCCCGTGGACGAAGCGCGGCAGCAGCAGGCCGCGTCGTGAGAGGCAATCGGAGCGAGAAACAAGGCCGAGAAAGGAAGCGAGTTCGCGGGGAGAGTAGCGGGGGTAATATGGCGACGGGCTCTCTCCTAGCGAGGCCTCCTTCCTTCCCCTCTTCCTCGACCTCCCACGCGCGGACGACCGAGCGCTGGCAGCCAGCAAGAAAGGTGTCCACTCGCGATTTGTCATCCTCGGTCCATTTGGTGCACGCGTCTCTCGGGTGCCACTCGCTGCCCATTTGTCACAATGGATTGGGCTTGTCCCCAGGACGCGGCCCTTCCCTCTTTCCCCTCCGCTGTCCCCTAGAAGTCCCCCTTTTCTTTTGCTTTCTTTCCTCTCACCCCACACTTTCTCTTATGTTTTGCCCTCGCGCAGCTAACCACGCGTCTTCGGCGTTGCGAGCGCTGCCGCTATAAATGCCACGTTTCACCGCCTGTAACGCCCGTGCTCGCCCTGTGGCTTTTATCGCGAACGACGCCGCATGTCATCGCTGACGCGAGCCAGGTCGAATGTACGCAGATGCAGTTACTAAAAGGCCATACTCGCACATCTGATGTAACTCAGCTCTGGACATTCCTATTGCGTGCACACCTCGTCGTTCTACTGTTTTTTTTTTACTTCAATTTCTCCATATAGATGAACCAAATTCGAAAAAAAAGATGTACACAAAGTGGCTGAATGACGCTTTTCCATATCTTCCCCTCGATATTGTTAAACTAATCTCGAAGCCTTTAGCCACCGCGAGGTCAAAAGATCAAAATGCCTTACCTTCTTTGCCTATTCAAAAAAGAAAAGAAAGAGAACGTCGCAGCTGAAACAGTTGCGCAAGCAAGTTTCATTGAGGTGTAGTTATAAATGACGCAGTGTATTCTCCTCTCCTTCCCGAATTCTCTGTTTTATTTTTTGGGTGAGTAGCAGGAATCAGGATAGATTGTAAACACTTGCTTCTTACATCCACCATAAGTACTCTTCTGCCTTTAGATGCACTCGTGCTATCCCAGTTTACTTTTCCTTTGAGGGCCAATGTGTTTTTAAATACATCGCTCGTTTCACGCAGGTTTTTACTGACACGTTTACCATTGACTGCTTAAGCGTGCGTGAACATAGGTCGCCATGTCTTATGCAGATAAAGCAATACCTTTACTTTGGCGCCAGCTCGCACTACCTAGGACCGTCCTCCAGACGGAATACCTTAAAACATCACCTAATTTGGTGCAAACACTCCAAACAGTCGAAAAAAAAAGATATGCTGATTATTAACAGTAGATCTTCCTCAATAGCGTCTTGTGGACAGAAAGATAAATTTGTTTAAACACAATCTACGGGAACCTTTTCCTGTTCCGCTTACTTGTATATGCTTTCGTCTTGCAACGCGCTCTGTGCATGTACTGATAAATGCTACAACGTCGGGTTCGCCGAATTGGAAGCTATAGCCCGTATATGTCGATACATCCGGCAGTGTCCCTTGCATTTGCTGTTTGTGTCGCACTCGGCTGGCGCCCTCGATGCAACCGGGAATCGGTGCCTCTCTCCTCCTCGCCGCCTCTCTTCTCACGCTCAAAGCACAAAGCGCTTTCCCCCTTTCCCATGTCCAGCTGCCCGGCTGCTCGCGCCCGACCATCAGGCGGACAGAGCAACAACTCGGTTGTAATGGTCCCGGCGACGAACGTGTTTTGTCGCGTTTTGTTCTGTGCCTCCCACGTGGCACAGTGGCCCGCGCGCGCAAAGTGGGACGCAGCAGCTGATGCCGTGCGCATGCACTGCGTGGCTGCCCATGGAAAAAAGGCCTAACAGCAGAATTCGCCGCCGTATAGCTTCCTCCCTCACCCCGCCCCTGGTTGTCCCAAGCTCTCATTCGGCGACCCTTTCGAGTCTGACGGAAACACGTTCCCGCGGGGCCGGAAGCAGGTTATGGTGTCCGAGAGGACGCAACCGTTATTATGCGGCGGCGGCTTTCGAAAGGAGCCGCGCAGAAGACGTATGACGATGTCGCGGTGGCGATGTCGCGTTGTCCTCTGCGGGGTCGGCTACATAGCTCTTTTCCGGGTTGGCCTCACAAAACAGGAGTTACGCGCACAATTAGGCGTGGGCAATGCGGTTCACTTCCTGCAGACCGAGGTTGACTGCAGACCCACGTTCTGTCAAGGTCGTTGAAGCACTACGATTGCAATGGTTATAAGAAGGAACGCGCGTGAACAGATACCGCGAGTTCGCTGCACGGCAAGTGATGTAGAACATTTGTAAACCGGACAAATTTACTACGCTAGCTTGTGTGGTTTGCGTCAAACAAGTTATGGGAACAGGCTGTTAGCGTTCCATGGTATCACAAAGTTGCAAATCAGAGCGCGAAAATGGACAAGGGATGAGACGGGACCATGGCTTACACGTCATTCAAAAACCACGAAGAAAATGTAGCAGCACCCTGTTATCAAGAACTGAGCTACGCCAACGCCTTCTAAACAGCACAAGGCATGTGCGCTTTAATAAATGACGTCTTGCTGCCTAGCCCGACTGCCAAAGAATCTAATGGAGATGTTCCCGAGTAAGTCGCGGTTATCTTGGCGTCATCGCTTTCGTCACGCTGGGCTTGACAGTGGAAATTTCGTTCCATGTAGCATGACGTCGTAGAGAAGAGCGCAGAGGCCTGCTATCACGGAGGTGTTGGGTACATGTAGATCCCTTCCCCACGCATCTCAAAAACTATATAATCCTTTGTTTGAAACAGCTATAGTAGGCTAACAGTAAGCAGGCCCTGCGGCACTGTGTCCTTTGCAGTAGGTGCGGCTGTGACTATTATTCTGGTTTGATTAATCAGCGCGATTTTCAGAGCTGGTCTTCGTCCCTGGTCCTCGTTGCTGTGCAGTTACGTGCTGTGATTTATAACACGACGTGAAACATCTGTGTTTTTGTTGTTGTTGAGCCCTGCAAAACGTTTTCCAGCAGACTGATTCACAACATAATAATAATAATAATAATAATAATAATAATAATAATAATAATAATAATAATAATAATAATAATAATAGTAATAATAATAATAAAGCGCTATCACTCTCTTTCTCTCTTCTTCGTTTTAATTGTGGACGTGAACCTACTTTTGACGCGACGTCCTCGCTGTGCCTGAATCCATGAGTGCATCTTTCTCTATTCCGTAAACTTGAGGTGCACCACGTGGTATATACGCATTCAGTCATGACGACGGCGTGGCATTTGCGCGGCGTGAAGCAGAAACTCCTCCTACGTCGTCCGACATCATCCCACCTAATGTACACGGGACGTCATAATGAGAGGAAACGGCCGCTAGGTATAACGACCACTGCCCAAGCGCGACCTCAGGTCACACTCACTAATAAATCATCATCGCTAGAGCAAGATTTGTGTCCTGTACAACCATGAGGTTTAGAGTCCAACTCATTATATTATATTGATTATATTGATTAATTATATTGTTCTGGAGACGCAGTAGAATACGGAGCCTCAAACCTTAAAATCAAATACTGCTTTTCAAGTACTTGCCCTTCCGGCTAAAAAACGCTGATCTTGTTTTCGAAAACGACAGCTGCGTTAGTCCGTGAAAACTACCTGTAGTACGCAAACAGCTATGTACAGTATGATGTATATTTATACAGGGACAGTAACTGTCTGACCAAACAAACCGGCCGTGAGCCGGAATACATACTCAAAAAGAGCCGCAGTGTGGCCACCCCTGGTAAAGCGAATAATTAAAGAGGTGCATGTGGATGACATCGCCTCTGATGCCACTTCTCCTTCTTACACGTTTTAATGAATGAGATGCGGCCTCATTCCGATGGGGCCGGAATTAAGAAATGCTCGCGTACCGTGCATTGGGTGCAAGTTGAAAAAAAAAAACAACTGTGCAGTCAAACTTAAACAAAAAAAGGATAGCATTGAAGTAGAATTCTTATCTTATTCCAGCCCTGATTGACACGGCCACTGTACCTTCTCTTCGAGTTTCCGAATGATTCGGTCTCGACCTGGTGCCCTGCTTGTCTCCTAGTTAACTCAGACGGGGCGAAATCTCCTCAAAGGCGTTCGTCCCGAGCTCAACCAGACCAGGCCGACTTCTTCTTCAGTTGCGAAACCTTTTTTCTGAGGAAGCCGGGAGGTTTTTCGTCGTAGCTTTATGCCACTCTCTCGTGGATGACTCCCCTTCCCCAGTGCAGGGTACACTCTAAGAACAGTTTACACCCTTTGGCGTGCCCCTTCTGCCACACAACGATAATCGTCATCTGCCTTGATGCGTTTCCATTCTTTAACTCTGCAAGCCCGGAACTTTCCAGTAACGAACGGCACGCGCGTTATCAGCATCGAACAGTTTGCACCCTTTGAAGTGCCCCTTCTGATAACGCGCGTGCCGTTCGTTACTGGAAAGTTCAGGGCTCGCAGCGTTAAAGAAAGGAAACGCAACAAGGCAGATGACGATTGTCGTTGTGTGGCAGAAGGGGCACGCCAAAGTGTGTAAACTGTTCTTATAGTGTAGTAAACTGCATATCTATTCTCCGGTTAACATTCCCGCCTTTCGCATATCGTTTATCTCTCTCTCTCTCTCGTGGATGACCACTTCTCCATTTCACGAAACTTTCGCCACCTCGCGGATCTCGGTAGAACCGATTTTAGCGTGTATCCCTAAATAGTAGCTTTGCGATTAGATAAACACAGTGACAGTTGTCGCAGAACTTTGGCCACTCGCGTGCATACTTGCGGGGGGGAAAAGACAAAACAGCCAACGAAGAGGATAGGCGAGTGGCGCACCCACAGTGGGCGGTTTATCCCATACTTGGTATAGCAGACACCACCCTGTAGAGCCTTATAAACCCGCCTGCCGCGAACCCCCGCGGGCCCTGTTTGGCAATTGGCTCCGGCCCGTGCGGCTTATCACTCGCCCCGCAGCAATCTCGTCGATGGGCCGCCGCGAGTCTTAATCCGCCTGTTGGCGGCGCGCCGGCGATGCATCGGAAGCAATAACACGGCCCGTGGGGCTCGCGCAATGACAAGGCGCAAGAGAAGGGATAAACCCCCGGGCGCGTTTGGTCACTGCCGAATACCTCGCGTAATCCGAGGCCGGATCATCGGCATTCAGCTTACGGGCACGGCTGGCTGGCCGCAGTTATCGATGTGTGTGCGCGTGCGTCTGCCCGTGCGCCCACGCGCTCTCCCGAGCGAACGAATCAATTTGCCGATATATAGAGAGCGCCGCCGCTCAATCGGAATTAATGGCTCCGACGAGAGAGAAACGGGCATTTGTCTCCTGTGTATCGTAAACTGTGCGATTGATTGTGGCGCCCCGAGGAACGTTTCAGCGAGATGTCTCGGACTCGGCTTCTAAACCAGTAGTACACGTTGAGAAACGACGCTTGCCAAAGGTATACACGCATTATGAGACTCAGCTGAGTGACACTTTTGTCGCTGTTTCCAACGATAGCCGACAGCTTCAAGAAAAATACTTCGATACTTTGAATTTGGCAGCGGGTGTATTTTGGAAGCCTTGGGTTCACACGTATATCCATGCCCTTGGCCAAAATTTTGCGGAAAGGGTGTAAGTGAAAGTACAGAGAGAGAGAGAGAGAGAGAGCACATGCCTTATGCCTGCACAAGCGTGGGATATACAAGGATGGCGGGCTGTGTATGCGCAGAGGCGGTAAGAAAATGAGAATTCTTCGCCGACGACTTGCTCGGTGAAATTTAGGCTGCGGCTGTGGTCGTTTTAAGAGTAACTGATTATTTTTGACGTGCAAGCGGGTAGACTTTAAATAAGTTCGTTACTTGTCAAACATATCGATATAGGCCACACCACAACGTGGTCGTCCGCAAAAGGGTATAAGTATATGGGTGTGATCGTCCTCATCAGCGGGCCAGAAGTCCTGACTATAAGTCTTTAAGCCAAAATCACGCCCCTTGTTACCCTCAATTTTAAATGGTCACTTATTGCCCAGAATTTCTTCCATGCAACCTTTCATCTCCCGCATCCATTGTACACATTTCCGTATCATTATAGCAATCATCTTTTGCGCAAATAATATTCATCTTGTTGAAGTTAACCAAAAGATACGAGGCTTTACACGTTATAAACACACAATATTCAGCAGCATAACTAAACGTATTATATCTGCATGCAGTTTATTGCGCCCGTTTTAACGCACCTTGTGATAGTACGAGTGCTTCACTGGCTTTATACACCGTATGCACAGTGGACATGTTGCCTCTTGCAGATACTGCAACCATATGTCTTCTGTGTTCGACTACATGCAGACGTAATTCACGTCCAAGACTAGTAATCATCGCGGTTATGCCAAGCGCTCTTTCGACCCTACGCCCCCCTCGCCCCCTTCACATAATGAAACGACTTCTGTTAGTATCAAGACACGAACATAATAGCGCGTTACGACTTGGCAGTGCATATATACGAAGGGGGAAAAAGAATTCCCATTATGGAACAAATGCCGAAGGGAATCCAGCGAACCTTCATTTCCGGTTCAGATGATTCGCAAACAAAGACCAGGGACAGAGACACTCGAGGGAGATCCTCTGATACATTCTAATCACTGTCTTATTACACGCGACAAAACAAACAATTTTGAAAAATGGTGCCGAGTCTCTGCAGAGGGAATGGCTGCCTTCTTCGAAGCCATCGTTGATGCCCTTTAATGGTTCTATTTTCTGCCCTCCTCCCTTTCTCATCCCTCTAGCGCTGCTTTCTTTCCCCCCCTTTTTTAACCCTCCCCCCCCGCCCTATCTTCTCATCTTCCATTGTTTACTCGGCGCGCGCGGAATGGCGTAACGAAGGGTTTTTCCAATATGCCATCTGACCTTCTCGCGCTCTTCTTAATTACGACGTGACGTCTCGGAATATTAATTAACTCCGGGACGTGATTGTTAATTGAGTCGCTATTAATTCTCTCAGCTCATTAATGCGGCCCCGGTGTGGACTATGAAAGGAGTGTCGGCTCCTCCTCCCTTCTGATGAGCAGGATGAGATAGGAACAAACCAGTTATAGGGGCAACGCGATAAAAGAAGAACGAGAAGTGTAAATGATTCGCCGGGCACGCAAAAAATAAAATGAAATTAGCAAGAACAATATGCTGGAGAAGTGTGGAAAGGGTGTTGAAGTGTCTGGGCGTTGCCGATCGCACACGTTGCATAATACAATATGCATATCTCGCCCGCTCTTTTGCCCTCCTCCGCCTCTTCAACCCTCTCCTTCATTTTCCCGCTTTTTCTTTCTCTCCCCTCGAGTTTCTTATTAGCGCCGTCCACCCGAGACCGTCGGCAATAATTGTTCCTCCCTCTCTCGCCATTGGCCAATTTCTCAGCGGCCGCCGAGGATGCCGGCTGTCGGCATCTGATTGGCCGAGGCGTCTGACTCAGGCATCTGACTTTTCTCCGACGCTCCCCCCCCCCCCCCCCCACTCCATTCAGCAAGTTCACTAATTTTCGGCACCTTTTCTTCATTCCTTTTCCGTCCCAAAGACAGTCGTCTCCTTAACCTGTCGCCCAATGCGACGCGACAGTCGTCGCATTCCGCGTTATTTTTGGCCCTTGCAGCCCATGCCAGTAGGTGGCTCGTACTACAACGTGTGCGCGACTGACGCCCCTCTCGGTGCGTGGGACAATACTCCGCTGCTTTCAGGGCGAGAGACAAGCCCGTGAACTCCATTCGCTCGGTGTCAACGCGTCACTACGACGGCGTACATGGGCGGTGTTTGGCGCACGCGCGCGCGTTCGCGAGAACGCCACCTGGCGACTGTCCCTCGGCTCATATGCATATGGGCGTCGTCACCGCTGCTGACGCCGTAACGTCGGCGTAACCTCTTGGTCCGTCCCTGACTCGCGCGCCCTCTTGTGTCGCCCGCGCACGCGAACTCTCGCCCACGAACTGAGCCAAGGGGGGAGGGGGGTATAAAAGGTGGCGTAGGTTGCCGGCAGGGCCGTGTAATTTAGCGACGATGGGCTTAAAGCAAAGTGCAGCCGTATAGCTTGCCGGTGTGTGTTACCCGGCAGCCGACAAGAAAAAGAAGGGCAATTTCAAGGTGGTCCTCGATTGCGCATGCAAGGGCAGAACCGGGGAGCAAACAAGCCGCTTTCTTTTCTTTTTCCTATTCGACAACTGCGGCGCCACGGGGGACAACAGAGTGTGTGGGATGCATGATGGGAAATTAATGAAGGCCTTTAGCAAGCGGGCCCCAGCGCGTCATGTCTCCAGCGCGCGTGAGGCGGAGTCGAGTAAAGTTTCTCTCCACAGCCGAGCGCCTGTTTATTTCTGCTGATGGATGGAGTCGCCACCACCGTGGTGATGCAGCTCCGCAGAACAGCTGCCGCAACTTCAAGCTGGCGTTGTAGCTGGCGCTGCTGTTGCCACCGCTTATTTCTCGTTTTCATTAGGCGTTCACGTTTTGTCTCGGAACTTGTTGACTGTCGGTGCCTGTACGCTCTTCGACGAGGGAGAGCCGGGTCCATTAGAGCAAAGTGCGCCATCCAATACGCGTCTTCCTCATTTGCCGTAGTCTTCTTTCTCTCTCCCTCTCGGAATAAAATATCTCCCGAATGGCTGCGGGCGAAAGAATTGCGCGAACGTAGCTTTCATCGCAAATGAATGTGTATCTCGTGTTACCGTCTTCGAGTCCATGCAGTCATTCGTTACTTTCCGGTGGTTACATTGTTTCGACGTTGTTCTATGTTCGGTGGCTAAAACGAATTGAAATGTTTGCACGGGTTCCTTTTAGACGGACAGACGAGCGAGTGAGAGAGACGCTGAGATTAATAAGGAGCTGGAGACGTTAGCCCGGTTGACGACCTGGCATGCTTCGCATGCTGATCTCGTGGTGATCTGGCTTAAACTTACGGTGATCGCCCACACAAACACCTAAAGAGCACCTGTACGCACACACACGCACGTACACAAGAAAACTATTCATAAAGCTTTTGTCAAGGTCTGTGGACTTTAGAAACACCAGCGATGCTTTTGTAGTGCGCATTGCGCGGGCGGTGCTTCTCCACTGGCCAAGAATGTCCCGCAGCTCCAAGCTCGAGCACAGCTGCAAGTACACTTTGACCTTCAAGGATGTCTGTATGACAATTAAAAGATCGTTCACGAACTAAAAGTGGACGTGTCGTCGCTGCAAATATTGGCATGTTCTCGGCGGAATAAGAATACGGTTATAGGGTCATGTTTTGTTTATTGATGATATATGAAAGTTTTTTTTTTTCGAGAACTATAACTGTAGTATACTACTGTTTGGAACCGAAGAAACGATCTCCTGAATTAGACGCTTCATTTCTCCGAATATAGTTTTGTTGTGACTGCGGACATGTGGCGCCACTGCTAATATTGAAACGTACCTTCTTTTTCTGGGGCGCGGGGGGGAGAGGGGGGAGAGGGGGGAAGGCCCACGCATTCTGTATAGCTTTCTAGAGTGGCTGCGTGTGGGAGAGGACTAACGGGATCCGAGAGACTCGACACTTCGTTGATGATAACAGTACGAAGGAGCAGACAACGATGAATCCAGAGAAAGCAAAGGAGAAATTTATCTTCGTGGTTCCGTGAAATGTAGAACTAATAAAGTTGCCGCATGTAGGAGCCGAACATACATGGGAGCTGAACCCAATATTCAGCAAGAAGTACTCCGTGATATCATAGGGGCGGTTGATGTTTCCAAGAAAGACATTAGCTGATCAGCGAGCTCGAAGAGCGATCGGCTCGTTCCCATCGCAGGCTGCAGCGAACTAAACAAGAACTATTCGTTTTGGGGAACCTTTAATTATTTTCTTTCGGTCTTTCTATCTTCCCATATCGCTCCCCTATGTGTACAGGATAGCGAACCAGCTGTACCTCTTCCGTTAAACACCCCTGCCTTTCCTTTCTCCTTTATAACACCGTGCACTGGACGAATCAATAACAGTCACTGTAGTATTACATCGACACCTCGTATTCCCCTCTTCCTTTCCTCGTCTCTGCCCACCCTTTTATCCTAGTTGTCGAGTAGCTGACAAGAAACGTATTTCCTCTGGTCGATGTGTCCATCTTTCCAGTCAATAAGCTTTTCTCTCTCTTCCTCGAACGCCCAACTGGCCAGAGTGGAAGACTTGTTAAAAAATGGCTGTGGCTTAGGTAAGGTTAAGCCCAGGATGCGAAGCATACTAGCCTTTATTTTAGTTGTTGAACCATTCCTGGTGAATTGCTGTTGCTCGGCTATATTTGGTTCGGCTAGACGAAGAAACAACTCATGCGTTACTCTGCTTCGCCTTCAAGAGTGGAACGCGACAGCGTTCCCGTCGACCCGCCAATGGGCTACAATGGGCTACGGCACAGCGACTACGCGCCCCGCATTGGACGCGGTGAGCGTCGAGCAACGCAGCGTTCGGCGCGGCAACGAAATGTGCGCCTGAGCAAGCGACGCACGCCTGAGCCTTAGAAACAGCTCGTTTCTAAGGCAACACCGCATTCACTAGAGGCGCTTTTGTACCGCTTTGAAGCATCGTACTCGTGGCTCAGTGGTAGCGTCTCCGTCTCACACTCCGGAGGCCCTGGTTCGATTCCCACCCAGCCCATCTTGCAAGAGTTGAGCCAAAGCCACTTCTCCTCTGTCGTGACGTCACGGTGTCACGTGGTATTGGAGGCGACACCGCCGCGCCTGAGAAGCTGGGTTGAGCTCTCGTAATATGCTTCGCATAAAAATGCTCCTCGAATTAGCGCGCACTTCCGCTTGGTATCTTGCATCACGTACCAGTATAACCATCGTAACGTTCAGCGTGCCGTTCGTTTCTATACTACTGTCATAATCGTCAACCCCTCGAAGTGTGATCGCCCTTTATTCTGCATTACAAGCTGTCCTGTAAAACAGTCGTGTGAACAGCTTTGCAAGTACTGAAGTTTTTAAAAAGAAGCCATTAAGTTTTCATTGATCGCGCTCCTTTTGCTTAATTTTTAAAACCAGACGATAATCGCATTTTATTGTGTATTCCACAGGTTGGTACTTTCTTAATATATCCATGCCATTCGAGAAAAACTTCGGTTTTCGCACAGCCCTCACTTTTCTTGAAAGTTATCTCGCGACCTTTTTTAATACAAAATAGCCGTGAATGTGTTTTTATTGCAGAGGAACAGCTTCGACATCGCCTCGCGCAGTGGCGGCCACCTTATAATTAAGAGACGAGAAGCTAGGCCTTGCAGATGCTCGGACTAGAACTGGATGGTAAAACTTTTCCGCATGTAAACTAAGTAAGGGGGATGAGCTCGTACTCAGCACAGACGCGTTTGTTGCGTTGTAAACGTAACATAAATCAGCCGAGAGCCAGTTGGCGTAGGTATAAAAAACCTTATCTATACAATGAGCCCCCGTTAGCTTACGTCGTTACGTGTATATATACTACACGACAGCGCACCTAAGCAAGTTTGTAACTTTCGCATTAATTTGTACGACTCCGCGCGGGGCCCCGACGTCGTTATTATCGCTATAGCAATTACCATGCTAAGGCTAACTACATTAGACGCGCACCATACCCGCGCATGCCGGCGGTTACGGCTACACTACACGCGTGGACCATATGCTCCCCGCCTCTGTCATGCACCGCGAAATTGATGCGGTTCGATGTTGTTCTTTCCGGAAGCGAAGTGCGTGCGCTCGCGCAGCAGCGCCTCCGGCTCATTACGAAGCGCTCGTTTAGGCTTATCGCGCGCACCACGAGCTTATACATTCCAGTCGGGGGGCCCGAACAAAGCCTCAGCCACGCGGCCGAGAAGCACGAGCAAGCGAAACAGCAACAAGAAAAAACACAGGCGAAACCTCTTTAGAACCGAGCCGACAAAAGGCGTTCCGCGAAGAGAGCGCGCCGGGCGTGCCACGAGCTCGCGTTGATCGCCGCGCAACCTGACGCTCGCATCTACAATGGCCTACAGCCTACACGACGCTTTGTTCGGGACCCCGCGCGAGGCAAGGCACAAAACGGCGTGGCCTCTTCTTCGGCGCGAGCGCCAGACGACGCCGAAGCCGCGCGCAGTTTGCCCGACGTCGTCTGCGTAACTATCGAGCGCGGCTAAATAGCGAACGTCCGGCATTGAGTCTGGCTCGCTGGCGGGCGCGACCGAGCCGAAGCCTGGCGAGCGCTTTTGTTCGCTCGCACATAGCCCCCATCCAGTCCGGATGGCGGCAGCTGCCGGGCCAATATGGTGCCGTCTCGCTCGGCGGACTCCTCTTAATTAACCGATTCGGAGCGCACTTGTCAAAGTCTGCGCTTCCGAAGCCGACCGCCGCCTTCGCGTGGGAGTCTGTGCGTGCGTTCTGGACCATATCGCGCCCGAATCGCGGGCGCCAGCAGTTCATGAAAGCTCGATCAGCCCGCGAGACGGAAGGGAAGTGTGCGTTTCATTCCTTCCTCAGACTGCTCTCCGGTTCTCTTATACTCGGTTCTTTCGGCGAAGTTTTAATGCGCACTAGGCGCAGGCGATGGTGGGGGAGGGACGCGTCCGATATTTCTGCACGTGTCGTCTTCGCCTCCGCCGCCGACGCTGTGACGTCGCGTTGCGCGGATCTACCACTCGGCTTTCCTGACACTTAGGATGTGCCGATGGCGTACATTTTATTTTCGTTTTATCCAATTCAGAGCAATGCGCTCATTTCATGCATATATACGACGCGAGGCTAATTTGTGTGGATGTATATGTTCCCTTCTCTGTCGTCCTCTCCGCGAATTGCCCTAGTGCAGCACATAGAATATATCTGTTTTTATTTGGCTTCTAGGTAAAAAATTTCCGTAGTAACAGTGAAAATGGTCGGAACGGCTGCCTAAAGAGGAGTTGGGACAAAGGAGACGTTGAAACAAACTTTATTAAACGATACGACGGCGTCCTTGTGTATGTCGCTCTCATGTGGGTGGCTTCCTTAGTTCCGGATGTCATGGCCCTCGGCTGTCCGCCTTGCTCGGTCCACCAGTCGTCGCTGGTCCTCCGGGTCAGCACTGGTCAGGAGGCCCTCCCACTGCATGCTCTTCAGATGCAGCTCTAAAAGGAAGGGGAAAATTAATTAAATGTACCGAGACAAAAAGAACACAGGGCAGAGTGAGAGATTCGCGACCGCACTCTTCGCAGTTTCGAGTCATTTTCTCGACCACTAGCCCAGCTAGAGGCATGCTGCAATGATCAAACAGTGACCATTTCTGCGTGATATAACGCGGTAGTGACAGCGCGACCTGCGAATTGTTACATCGGTCGCTATCAAGAACCGTGCGCGAAAAAGATAACGGCTGCTTTCTCATGGCCCAATACGACGAAATGAACGCAACCGACATCCAAGAGGAACAGAACTGCTACGGTGGGCAAAAAAAAAAAAAGAAGAAGAAGAAGAAGTCGAAGAATAGCAAGTAGATAACGACGGCAACTGATTTATTATTCTCTTTTATTATTGTTTTTATGATTCATTCAATCCTTCTCTTTCATCCATGTCTTCTTTTTATCCATACTTCCTTTTATAATGTTCTTAGGCGTCAATGGGACCGGTTTGCGTTTTCGCATCTAAATCTGGCAAATTCCGCCTCGTACGTGCGTGCCAGAGTGTGCAAAAAGACAGGAAATAGCTACGATGACACCGACCCTTCGGCTCTGGTTGAAATCAATGCACTAAGAGAGAGAGACAAGAACATACAGAAAGGCAAGGCTGCCAACCGAAACGTAAAATCCGGTTTGCTACCCTACCTTGGACAGTAGGGCAGCAGAGGTTGAAAGATAAGTAAATAGAGAGAAAGAGAGATTAAGAGAGCACAGGTACACGATCGTATGCGTTTACGGGCACTGCACACAATCACAGCAGATGATCAAAATTACCATGGATTGTCGCTAAAACCCGTTTGCACATGTCTACCATCCTTAAGGATTGCGGGAACGCCTTCGTCACCTTCTGCTGCGACAGATTGCGAAGTGGGTTCTCCGAAATGACCTGTTCTAACAGCGGTCTGTCATCAACGTGAGCGAACGCAGTCGCGAGCGATGTTCTCTGTTCACTTTATTGAGGACAGCCACACAGAACTTGTTGACACTATGCACACCACTTTATCATGGACAGTCGTGCACACAGAACAACGTTCCCACTATGCACCGAGGCACAATCCCACGGAAGGTTTTCACCAATGCACACAAAACAGTCATCCAAAGTGTCGGTCGCACGCTGCAGGATAAATTTCGCAAAGGTAATGTGGTTTAAAGAGCGAGCAAAATCGTCAATCCTGTACAGACTACTTTTGAGGTCCATCTCTCCTCAAGTGACCGACCTTCTCAATAGAAAAAAAAATGGAAAAATCTATAATGTCAACACGTAAGGAGAAAGGTATCCATTTACAAGATGTAAGTGGCAGGCAGCACCGCTTTCCAGCAAATATCTTAAACGCACTCTCTCTTAAGCGATGCAATATGTTTGCTCGAACGACGTGAACATTGGCGTACGCTAGGGCGGCACATAGCGTATGCTGTAGAATGCAATGAGTAATTGCAATATGGATAGTGCTATTGGTTTATTCAAGGAGAAATAGTAGCCAGATTCAATACTTTTGAGAATTTACGTTGGGTCAGCTATAGCCGCCAGTACTCTACCATAATATCAAAGAGCTGGCCGGAATGATTCAGTCGCCGCGATTCGTTCCTAGCTCATGCGCTGCACGAACGTTCTCTTTAGACTACAGTCGGCAACGCACACCCGCGCCATTCCTTGCCCGCATTCCAGTCCTCGCGTCGACCCGTGCAGTCTCGCGCGCGCAGCTTACACGGGCATTCGCTCGCTGCTGACCGCGCTAAACTCGTATTAAAAACTCGCGCAGACGGAGCTGCACGTCACAGCCGAAGCAGAGGAGTGCGGGGTCCGGCCGGTTGGCCCGAACCATCGCTCAACGGCCGGAGGTTGGCCGGCCACAAAGGACGTATACCGCATACCGCACGTGGCCGCACGACGGCCGAACGGATCGACTACACACACACATATATATAGAGCCGGGCGAGCGGCCGCTTTGTTCTCATTTCCGGCTTCTCCGTCAGGTAATGCTGCCGCACGTATGGTACGGTACATACAACGTACGCCCTTCGTCGCGCATTGATTCGTGTTTGCTGCTGCTCTATAGCGCTCGGCGTTCTCCTCCCGACGGATCCGGTTGTTCGGGTAATGCGGGGGATGACTACGTGATGCGAGAGACAAAGAGCATCCGATCCGATCTTATATGGCCGCGCCGCTGCAGAACAAACTTTGGGCTGGCCCTGCATCTCCATCTCTCTTGCAATCTGGGGCCGAATTTCACGCTGCTTTTCTTTCGCAAGTGCCTTCGCCACTTCGTGGCACGACAAATGTCGTGAATATCTGACATCGACGGGTCGAATTGGCGAAGCTTTTCTCTCGTATATGTGTTCGTTCTCATTGGCCGGCCACCTTAACCAGTAATATGTCGAACATCATGAACGTCTGGCATTTTAATTTTTACGAACAATGCTAACGCAGAAACTTCTTGTGACTACGGGAGACCGAATTCACGAAGCTTTCCTTTCGCAAGGGCTAATTGCTATTGGCCCACCCCCTTCGCTTAGAATGTTTCCAATATCACGATTCACTGGCGTCTGTTTTTGTGAGCACAAGACGACGGGTAAAAAAGACACTTTTGAACGAAACACTTTTTGCATTAGGTCCTTTTTCAGCCATCACGCCTACAGAAATGAAAAATATAGAAAAGAAAGCGTGGGGTGACCGAGGGCGTCATATTAGTTACAGAAGCTACCAGCTTGCGCCGTTATCACTGTCAGTTTATGACTAAATACAAATTCTGCAAGACATGTCTAGGGAAAAGCAGCAGGAGAAGATGGAATAACAGTCGATTTATTCAATTATGAACGGGATATTATACTTGAAAACCTTGCGACCCTCTCTCTATATGCATTGCCTGCAATACTTCAAGAATACCGGACAGTTAGAAGAATGCCAACATCATAGTAATCCATGAAAATGGAGACATTAAAGAATTGAAAAATTATAGGCACATTAGCTTGCTTTCAGTATTGTATAAAATATTCACCAAGATCATTTCCAATAGAATCAGAGCAACACTTGACTGCAATGGACCAAGAAAACAGACTGGCTTCATGAAGGAATATTCTACAATGGATCACGTCCACGCAATCAACCAGGTAATTAAGAAATCTGCGGAGTACAAACAACCTTTCATAGGTTATGAAAAGGCATTTGATTCTGTACTGATACCGGCATTCAGCCATGGAGGCATTGCGTAATCAAGGAGTACAGGACGAATACGTGAACATCTTGGGAAATATCTACAAATATTCCACAGCCGTCTTGCTTCTCCACAAGAAAAGTAGATAAATACCTATGAAGAAAGGGGTCAAGCAAATTGCCACAATCCCTCCAATTCTATTCACTGCCTTCTTGGAAGAAGTTCAAGCTATCAGAATGGGAAGGCTTAGGAGTGAGAATTAACGGTAAATACCTCAACAACCTTAGGTTTTCAGATGACATTGTCCTGTCCAGCAACGCTGGGGGCGAATTGCATCAAATTATTGAGGTCCTTAACAGAGAAAGTGTAAGAGTGGGGTCGAAGATTAATATGCAGAAGACAAAGGTAATGTTGAATAGCCTGGCAAGGAAAAAAGAATTAATGATCGCCAGTCAGGCTCTAAAGTCTGTAAAGAAGCACGTTTATCTAGGTCAATTACTCACAGGGTACTCTGATTATAAGAAGGAAATCTACGGAAGAATAAAAATGGGTTGGGGTGCACACGGCAGACATTACCAAATTCTGACTTGGAGCTTACCACAGTCGTTGAAAATAAAAGTGCACAATCATTGCACTCTACCTGTGCTAACATATGGGGCAGAAACTTGGCAGTTAGAATACAAGCTCGAGGACAAGTTAACAACCGCACAAACAGCGATGGAACGAAAAATGTTAGGCGTAACGTAAAGCGAGAGAAAGAGAGCGGTGTCGATCAGAGAGCAAACGGGGATAGCCGATATTCTAGCTGACATTAAAAGAAAAAAAAAATCGAGCTAGACAGGCCGTGCAATGCATAGCGCAGATAACCAGTGGACCATTACAATTACATATTGGGTGCCAAGGGAAGAGAAGCGCAGATGATGACGCTAAAAAATTAGGTGGGGGTGATGAAATTAGGAAATTTGCAGGTGCAAGTTCGAATCAACTAGCGCAAGACAAGGGCAAGCCCTTCGTCCTGCAGTAGACAGAAAAGTAGGCCGATGATTATTGTGATGATGAAGATGACGATGACGAGAACGAAGACAATGACGATGACGAATTATCCTGCGGAGATTCCCTTTGTGGAGGAGGCCGCCTGCATTAGCTGCAGACTTTAAAGAAATATGGGGTTTTACGTACCAAAACCACTTGCTGATTATGAGGCACGCTGTAGTGGAGGACTCCGGAGATTTTGACCACCTGGGGTTCTTTAACGTGCACCTAAATCTAAGCACACGGGTGTTTTCGCATTTCGTCCCCATCGAAATGCGGCTGCCGTGGCCGGGATGTGATCCCACGACCTCGTGCTCAGCAGCCCAGTACGATAGCCACTGAGCAACCACGGCGGGTAGCTGCAGATTTCTGAAGCGGAATTTGAACATGTGGAGTATTCAGCAATGTGTTTTCTAGTGACGGGGAAACATCGATAGGAAGCTAGCCTGTATTAACAAAAAATTGTCTTACGCCAAAACTGTTCGTATACGTGGCAGATCCAAAACGCAATCGTGATGTTGGCAAGTATTAGCGAAGGCGTCAGGTCAAAGGCACAGATATGTTAAGAACTAAAAGCTTTGTGAATGTGACATCATGACATCACTGGTCATTTTTTGGAGTTTTTTTCTCCCCTTCCCTTCACGCATGTCTGACCCACCCAGTAAGCAATATTTGAGAGAGCAGTGGTGCTAACCAAGTAGAACAGCCCAAAGTAAGAATACACTGGCGATACACAATGTAACGGATTAGCTTAAATGTGTGAATCTACTACAAGTGAGGTCAGGTTCAAGGTAAAAACGCGACATATTTTTTATCAAGACTTCGGTATAATGAGGTCTGTGAAAATCAAGCAACGGCTAGAGACCAAAAGAGGAACATAAATTCTTAAGACTTTTTAGTGAACACATAGTTATATCAGCGTTTATGATATGAATTACTTTACGGTTATGTAACAAGTGACGCACTTGTGGTCTTTACTGTGGACAGTACCTGGACTGAGCTGCGTTTGGACCTACCGTGGATTTAGAAAGCGGAGGACTCCGCACCAATGGGTGATGACTATAAGAATGATATATACAATTCGGTTAACGGCACGAAGAGATGTCTAGTGAGCCCTTCATTGTGGCGTTATCGTTATCAGTTTCATTGGCGTCTTATCATTTAGTAAATCAGTTCCGCGGAAAACTTCACGGTGGAGGAAAGTCCATGAGAAGTAAAAACTGTCATCCACTCCATTGAATCATGAAGCTACAGTCGGACCGGGAGCAGGAGGAATATTTCCTCAACTGCAGCGCTTTCTTTCTGAGAAACCCGTAGGGGTTCCCTTTCTACCTTCGTTCTACTGTCGGGTGGACTACAATTTTTGCATATCATATCGTAATTTATTTATTTCACCGTTATTTCTTTGTTTTCTTGCTGCAAAGCAGAGAGTGGAGTAGTGGGGGTACGCCCACTGTCTTCGCAGCAACCCGCGTAAACAAAACATAATCAAAATAAATTTAGACGTGTGTAGTACGTGCACTATAGTCTGCCCGTTGCGCTTACTTGTATATCTGGTACTATTTGATCAGTAGTGCACTTGGTATGTTGAGATAGCCGACTCTAAAGAGACCAACATTCTCATTTTTCGGCATTTGCAGTATAGGCGTACGAGGCAAGACGTCGTTAGAGACCTGCGTCCTTAACTTCTGTCATGCATTTATTTTTCATAATTAACGCAAGAAGAAACATTAGGAGAGAGGCAACGACGCTATCAAAAGTTAGCAGTATGGGTGAGCTTACTACAAAACACTTGCCTGAAACGCGATATCTGGAGAACGGCTACGTAGACGCTTAAACGTGTGTATGGGATAAGACCCAACTAACTTGAAGAAGCGTAATGTTTGATGTCACAACGCATCCGGCTGCGCATGTAGGCGTGAAATTACGGCACACGAGGCAACAACATTTAAAAAGAGGAAAAAGGATGTTACGAGAGGAGACCGGAAGCGTTCGGGTGGTCTGGCTGTTTTTAGTCCCAGTTAGTGTTGTGCTTGCTTATAACTCTGAACCATCTTTACCAGCAGCTCGGATACTATAGCTGCAATGCGTGAAAGAATGTGGAACACATTGCCGTGAACAGTTGCCGGATTCAGAAATAGCGATTCTGGTTATCTTACGGTGCACTGTGTAGTGTATGCCGCCGGCTCGGGATAGGGCTGCAAGACCCATCGTACAGGTACACTGTGACCCGTGTAACACAACAGACGCAATCGTCTTTTCTATAAAAACGTACCGTCGAAAGAGCCTCCTTGCAATGGATTCTAGAATGCGGTTTCTTTGAATGGTTGTAAGCTGCTCCACAATGTAGTAGAAGTTTGTGACTTTTAAGGAAGCAAATTGAATAGAGAAGTGCAGCTCCATAACTGTCTCTCACTGTGAGGACACCTGGATGACAACGCCGCTGCAGCGGGGAGGAGTGAGGATAATAAGAAAAGCCACGAGGAAGGACGCCTCCCCAGTCGAATGGCAAGGCCGACAAGACTGCTCCACAATTCGCGGATAGCTTTATGACACATGCCTTAGAGTTCAGGCGGCTGATGGAGCTGAAGATCAGCTACAACGTAAGTGGTGGTTTCTGATTACTGTTTCTGCCATCATTGTTCTTACCACGAATTGGTATGCCGCAGCGTTTTGCCAATGGTTTCCTCAGGCTTGGTCGGTTCTTGACTATGTATAGAGGTGAACTATAGAGGTGAATCCAGCAAGTAACCCAGACAATTAACAAATTATTAAAGACAAACTTCCTGTTCGTACCTCGGCCCGAATCACGACCGTTTCCCCAAAGTGGGTTGGGCCATTTCACTAAACAACAGCCATTGTGAAAGAAGGGATATAGAATCCTTAAATGTATTTAGACGTGTGTCGTACTTCTCCGTGCGCGCTCCACTCCTCGGCGTCCTTTTTGACAAGCATGACGCATCGCCGTCGCGAACATCGCTGCGACGACGTGCCGTCACATACTGAGCATCCACCTAAACTGGTGTTTGCATATCGGCATCGCTTGTGAGCAGTGTAGTGCATAAACTTGGACACTGTATGAGATTACGCGTTGCATATTTTCGTATATTAACCACTTCATTAAAGCTGTACTTCACAGAGATTCTGAGACGTGCGTTGGAGCTGCATAATAATTTTTCACAGACGCCATTTTTTTTTTTCAGGATCCATACGCATTCAAGCAGGATATAACTCTCTCCCTCTCTCATACTCTCTCTCAGACACACAGGGATGCAGGAACGGACGTGATCACAGTGTCGTTAAGTCGTTCCCGGTCAGGGGGCGCGCCTTGCGCTAAGAATGCTGTCATCACTATAGGCGCTCTTCCCCCCCCCCCCCTTGCCCCCTCTGCCCTTTGGTCTTGCACGCACTCGCATGTACGGCTCGTTTGCCGCCTGTCTGCGAAGCCTAAGCACGGGGGCGGCGAGACCACAATTCGGTGGGTGTTTCCACACTCGGCCAGACTGAGCCGTATACGTCGCCCGCACGCGTGTGTTGCATGCTTCGCTTCGGCTCCTAACTCGACCAACTCGCGAGCGCGGCGCCGCCCAATACACCCACGCAAGCGGCCTGCGTTGCAACGTCCGCCCTCGTCCTTCCATCTCCCCCTTCCTTCCTCCCCAACCCCCCACACTCCCACTACACCCTCCTCCTGGCTATCTTTACCTGCGGTGGCGCCTACACGACGCACGTCACAAGGCAGGCGCGTGCGTATAGTCGCGGGAGAAACGCATTTGCCGCCGCCCAACGCTGTGCGCGCGGCCGCTGGGGCGCACGCGGGCGATCGTCGCCATTACGGCTAATCACCGCGTCGTCACAAAAGCGCCGCGTATGTGCGAACACGCCTCCACTTCCTGACATCCGCTATCTCCGAGCGCACTTATACGTGGATCATGCTCGTTTATCCTCCATTTGTGCTATCGCGGAATTTCGCTCGTTCGCGTTGTTGATTTTCTTTTCTCTCTCTCTCTCTTCCTTGTGTTACGTTGCAAGTGAGAGAGAACAGAGCATTAGCTCCGCAACCATTCGTTCCGTGAGTCGGTCACTTTGTTCGCAACTATTACTTTTGACGCAGGCCAGCATGGCGTGCGCCCCCCGCTGCCGGCGCGTAAGTGATCGTGTTTCCATCGACGGCGCTGTTTCGCTGCAAAGACGGAAACTGTGTTGTTTGCACGAGGGGCAGGAGGGCGCGTGCGGTGAGCGTAGAGAAATGCAGGGCGAGTGCGCACAGTCAGTCATGCGTTTCATGCGTTGGGCGAGGCCTAGGAGGGGGTCCTCCTGTTGCAGATTGCTGACGATAACTTTTGGGCACCGGAAGGCGGACGATGGCGCCTATCCCGCCATCTGGGAAGGGAAGTAGAAATTGCGCTCACAGCTGGGCTCTGGGGGGGTGCAGGAATGCGGCGATCGCTCACAGAGGACGCCGATAATTGATTACTCCCGAGCTGGGAAGCAGCGGCACTGTGGAAATTTGTTGCCCGGTTGCACTGTTATCGTGCGAGAGTCAGTGTGCCTGTGTAAATAACATCACGTCATGCTTTCCTTTCTCGCCATTTTTTTTTTCTTTTTCGGACGCTCGATAATTCAAACAGAAAAAGAAGTTCGGGATATTAAAAATAACATTTCTTTGCATGTCTAGAGTTAATTTACGAAGGCATGAGCCCGCACAATTTATTAAGGTATTTGCTCCGGACGGTAACTGTCCGTGCCTCAGCACGTTGTACTCGCGAGGTAATGGTATAGGAGATAGTGTTTTTTTTTTTTCTTTTAGTATGGTGTTAGTCTTGAAGTAATCGCAGAAAATACGACTACTTTTTAGTCGTGCTACATTGGAACTGTGGAATTACGCTGAATTCGCCAATTCCAGCCAAACCTGCACCTATTGTCACGAAAAAAAAAAAGAAATCCTCGCTGCATACTGAGAACACGACACAAAGTTGCAAATGTACACATGTAATGCATAACGTATAGCTATAGCACATGATCTGAGACAAGCATGAGTGGTCTCTAATGAGAGGTCTATACTGCAGAGCATAAAAGAAACCGGAGAGTGATCGTAGCATGAAGTTGAGATTACAAGCAAATATCATACCAGAGCCCACACTGTCAATGACACAATTATGTCATCATGACGTTACAGCTGGATAAAAAATATGCTGCACAAATTGTACATCACTACAAGTACCTGGATGTCGAGTCGGCTCAAGCAGGATCTATCTTTGCACGCCAACAAGACTGATCGCGAGGTCAGTCTTGTTTTCACGGTCAGACAGGCACTAAAGTTTACCTGTCCTCAACTTTGCGCACTGGGCACACTGACCAGCATATGTGCTTAATTTTGGGCGTTACGTACAAGCGGCGTTTTAAGGCAACACGGGTCGTAGAGCTGGGTGAGCTGCATGCCATGGTGGCCGCCAGCCATGGTCGTCAATTTCATTAGCGCGGTGCCGGACATATGTTCGGGCATGATGCTGAGTAGACATCTATGCTCACACCACGACAAGTGAACGTCTCAAATGGAGGGTCTCTCTTCGCTGACCCGATGCCGTTCCAGACAAAACATTCTCACGGTATTTCAGTACACATTTCGCGCAGCAGTTTTTTCTAGAGAAACGAGATGGCGCTATCGGCGCTCAGCGACAGCGCACGAATACGAAACTACTAGCGCTTCCACCTTGCTTCTATGCGATCAGCTGTCGGAAATGCAACCGAGTTTTCGCTAACGCACTGTGCTTCAATCATGCTGTATTGAATCATGTAGATTGAAGACGTGTGCAGCATTTGGCTGCAAAAATGGTGACTGACATGTTAAGGAATGGAATGAATCTGTGTGGCCAAGTTCGCGGACCGCTGCTGCAACCGTCCGTACGTGTTGCTGGCATTTAGCGATATACCGCTCTCCTCAAGGATACAGAAATTTTCTCATCCGTCAGCGTTGTATAGCTAACCTTAAAAAAAAAAGTGCATCAGCTGCGGAACGTCGGTAAGAGTGAGTACCGTTCGTTAAACAATGACAAAGGGAATAGCGCCGCTTCCTGTCAATAAGTTTCGCGAATAGTATCAACACATCTACCCCAACTATAGCACGGAAACTTACGCCCACTCTAACACCAGCGTTTCAATGAGTGAATGGGCGCACACTTGAACATATGCGCCCCATATACGTTCAGTAAATGTCGGACTACACCGATAGCGCACGAATGGTCGAAGCGAACTGTTCCGTGACGGTCCACAAGGGTAAGCGAATTATTAGCTATGACACGTCTTTGCTACAAGGTATTAGAATGTACAAGACGGCTACGTTTCAAGCCTTGCGCATAGCAAGGACGAATCTATCGGACGTGAGCACACCTGCGAGGGATTAGGAGGAGGGAAAGAGATAAGAAGAAGGCAGGGAGGTTAACCAGAATCACGTCCGGTTGGCTACCCTACACCGAGGGAATGGGAAAGGGGGAAAACAAAGATAACAGGGAGAGAGAGGAGGGAAGGAAAGAAGAAAATTGCAGTGAGTTCGCTGCAAGGGATTAGGCAGAAAATAAACATATTGAGACCAAACCGAGGAAGTCAGTAATGTGAAAAGCTGCTGCTTCAAAATATTTGCCAAATAAAGAATGAAGAGCAAAACATACTAATCCTGATTCGGTTCATAAACGGAAAGTTTGAATATCTTGGAATACATATTTGGCCCCGCTTTTAGAACAAGCACGATATACGCTGCTCACGCCGTTTGGACATAGCTTAATCAGCTCCGAAAGCGTTTTCGAGTGTTCTTTGAAGCTGTGGCTTCGCTTCGTCTAGCCAGTCGTCGACTACGATATCTCCCGAAATAGAGGTTTGCTACGCCGCACCGGCGTCATACAAACCCATCGTAAACTTGGAGGCAACGGAGGCAGTTGAGGCAAGCGGTGAATGCGTCACCACGGGGTCAAAAATGGCAGCGCCCACGGGATGGCCGCGAAAAGGGTCAATAACGACGCAACACGTGAAGGCGAAAGCCTGTTGCACATATGATAATGCATTAACCCACACTATCGGAGAGGTCAGACTTCTTGCGAGACGTAACGAGCCGCAGTGTGAAGTACACGTGTGGCAAGCCGTTGTCTGAGAGCGTCGTCGTCGTCTCTACTTTGCCGTCTCGCATCGTCGCGTTGCTGCTTTCGCTGTTCGGCGTCTCCGGCTCGTTTTCGACGCTTAGCTGCGGCATCGCGTACTCGTATAGCGGGGTCAGACTCGTGCCAACGACGTTTCTCTTGTACTTTACGTTACATCCACTCAGCAAGGGAAAGCAGCACTCGTGTTCGAACGCCTTGCTTCCGCCACTTCGCACGTTCTCACCTCGTTTCTCCCTTGGCGAGTGTCCTCGGCCGTAGCGTATACTTCAAGGGGGGGGGGGGGGGGGGGGGGTATGCAATGCTCTTGGTGGTTCGGTTGCTTGCTTTGAACTTGTTTTTTATTGAAACGTATGCTGTTTTGTGTGTTGTATGGGTAATTTCAATGAAACGGGGGTGTGAGCCAATGCTTATGAGCCTGCTTATCAGCCATGGCATACTTGACAATGAGGATATTTTGTACCACTCCACTCGACGAGCCACTTAAGGTTGTCGTCTTAAAAAAATAAGACGTCAGCAGCCTTGAGCGACGCCTCAAGCAGTGGACTATCTGCAGACTGTGGCGCAGCACGTTCTTAGCACGGACATCGTGCCATCTTTTAAAGAACACTTTTGCGATACTGACGATGTCGTTCTCGTTCCCTGCCATATTATCTTACCCTGTCCTCTGGAATTCATGCACTGGCGTCACCACTCACAAGGTCCGTGCGGAGCGCAAAACATCGCAAAAACCGCGAAGCACCAAAACATCGCAATAGGACATTCCCTTGTTTTCTTTATGGTAGGTCATTTCGGGTCACATGTTACTCTTGGTGAAAACGTAAACAGACAAACGAACTAGTGAGTCTCTCCCTCTTGCCCGGCAACGCGGACACATACATACATGGTGCCTCATCAAGTTCGTATTCATTCCTGATGCATGCTTCTTCATAAACTTCAAAAAACATCAAGAACACGGTAAGGATAAACGCCTTATCAATATATAAAGTACCATTCTGGATAAAATTCAGTTTGTTTATATAGATCCTTCAGTTAAACGGTCATTTCACTAATATAAGTTTAGCAGGACGTTCTTGAGGGCTAGTTGGTTCATATTTACTTGAAGGGAGGTTAAAACTGCGCGAAAAAACGAGGACAATCGAAGGAAACACCTGCCCTCGTGGTGTGTTGCGTGTTTCTTTTGGTTGTCCACGTTTTTCTTTTTTTTCGTGCAGTTTTAACCTCCCTTCAAATAAGTTGCTGTGCACTGCAACTTATGGGTTCGGCGCTTCGCTCCTACATGCATGCACTCCTTCTCCGGCTATGCATCTCTATAAGTAAAGACATATATCAAATGGCATACATCATCAGAACTAGTCATGTTTTCGCACAAAATGAAGATTTAAATCAAATATTTCTTTTTTATTTCTTTTTAGGAGTTTATCCAAGTATACCTCCCAAAATAACATAGCATCTCTTCAGCTTATAAAATAATGTTTAAAGGTTTCGGGTGTATCACACAGGTGAAAGCTAACGGAAAATACAAAATAAAAAAATGCATGTGTAACACTTCTGTCCAACCTTGCAAGTAGTCTAAGCTGGTTGCTGAGAAGATAGTTTCGAGCCGAAGTATAAAGGAACGCATCTGGAAGACGTTTCTGCGACTTCACACTACCTCGCGCCATCAGAAAAAAGTTAAGGAAAGCACATATTATATCTCTGTTTGAACACTTGGGTGATCGAGCCTTTGAATAACGCTATGCCGCTTACATTAGGAGCGCAAAAGAGACAAGCTAGCACAATCCCGCTTCCTCGTGCTCCGGCGACCTTACCGTCGAGTTTCCAAGCACTCTTCTCAGCCGTTATCTCAATTGGACATAAAAAGTAGCCCACATTCATTTTTTTTTTTTACTTCAACGCTGTCTTCGCAAAAGCTGTGCTTCTCTTGTTCTTTGTTATTGTTAATTTTCTTGCGGGCTTCGTCGGAATGAAAACCAGACTTGAGGTGGCCGCTGTCCGCTTGGCAGTCTCTTTAGCCATCTACGGCGATCATTGGAGCGCAGCTTCTATGTCGTTCATTGCTTGTACAGTTCTTAGCTGCGTGCACATCGCCTCAGAGACACTAGTTCGAATCCCAACGGCTGTGGTCGGCAATGCTCTGTTTTCTTTGCCCCGCGTCCAGAGCCAGGCTGACGATGTGGAAGTAGCCTGACGACGAACACGACAGCACAACGACGAAGGCTTTGTAGGCTAAAGGAAAATACAGGCTGACGGGCACATCCAACTTGAGCGTTTTAACTGCTGCCGCAGTAGAACGTCGCCTTCGGACTATCGCACCAAACCTATTGCACCAGTGAGCTGTGGCTGAGTAGGCGATGTAAGGAAAAAGCGGCAAAAAACACCAAAACTGGCCCGCCAGCAAAATGAGGTCCATCCCTCCTGTTACGTCAAGCAGCAGAGCAGCTCGGCTATATGTAGTTAACGCAAGCGATTCCGGTTTTGTCCTGGAGACAGCAAAAATACAGGGTGGCGAGCCCGGTCCCCGTGTATACCGTGGATTCTTCCTCGGGCAGACGTGCAACCGTTGCGCTTGTTGGCTTCCTTGTTTGCGCTGTCCGCCATGGGTCGCCACACTCGGCAGCGCACCAGAAAGCAGGGAAAATTCGCTTGATCCCACGACGATGCAAGCAGGGAGCGGATGTTCCTGCGTCATATCGAGTTCCGAGTAATTCTACGCAGCACTGCCGTAGGTTGTACATAGAGCTGCACGGACTTCCAGGGTGGTTCAGCGCGGCATGGCAGCAAAGTGGTTTCAACAGGACAGTCGATGCTAGAGCAGCGTTAAACGCAAATTTGTTCGGCGTACGCTTGAGCTTTTGCATGAACCTAAGCAAACCATGCCTGAGTTCAATTCGCTCGCTGTGTGTGGCATGTGTGTCATTTTGATATTTCCCCTTCCGTCGCCGGCAGTTCGAGCAACATGCCAGGCCTATTGTTGGCCTTACCTTCTCAAGCTTCGTATAAACAGCAACTCAAATGTGAAGGCTAATTGTTTCTGTAGAACACCAGGAGAGACAGGAGAGAAACCTCTACATTCTTTTGAACGAGCAGCGCGGAGCGATACCGTGTCGTCTTATCTCTGCATCCGATCTGGTTATTACGGGGCATCTGCTTCGCTGCATTGAACTACATACCTAAGCGTCGAGGTTGCTCGTGCCTCGTCCATGACGGCTGCCGGGCGGCGTCGTTTGTAATTTGGTGGGCCGTGCTCGCGTGTGCCGCAACAGCCCCCCCCTCCCCCCCCTCGCCCCCCCCCCCCCCGCTATACCTTCGGCGTGACTCTGAATGTGTGTTTTATACGACGGGCGGCGTCGACTCAGACGCTGTCGGAGGCGCCCTGTAATCGCGCGCGCGACAACGCACGCACACACACACACACACGAACACGCACACACACACGTAGCCGCCCGCCCGCCCTCCTGCGCCAACACGGGGACTGGGCGCCACGCGGTGCTCGCAGTGAGCGGGGGGAGTGGCGGACGACGAGCGAATTAGCCTCGCAGAAGCGTCCGCCGGCCTACGAGGACGACACGGCGTGCAAGGCAGCCGGTGCAAGCGAGACGCGTGACGCCCTTCTCGTTTACGCGACCACCTCGCGCCGTTTCTCTTTATCCTGCGGCGGCAGTCACGTACGCGAGCGGAAAGAATATTCCGCTGGCGCTCCGCGAAAGCCACCTATTTAGGTGTACGCGTATACTAAAGCAAACTGCGTGACGGTGCAGCAACCATGACGGTCGCGAACGCATTTTTCATTCTCACGTTACCCGGAATACGCTTCCTCGCGCGCGCGTGAGTTTGTGTTGGGTGCGCACGAAGGCTCTCACGGGTCGTTTTGTCGCGCTGCAGGCGGCGACGGTGATGGCGGCTAAGGCGATGGAAGAAATCTCGCTTAAGTCCGAAGACCGCCGTGGAGCGTGCGTGGAAACACTTAGGTATACTGTGCGTGATGTCATCGTTGTGTGTCGTGCTAGAGGGAGGAGCTCAGGGACGTGACGGGCTCTTTAAGTGAGGCTACAAAGGAGGTCGACCACCCCTGAACGCAAGCTCAGCATAGGGAAACTGACGTGTTCTTTAATTTAAGGGAGTCTCGGAAGTTATGTGTTTGGCCATATTACAGATAACGTGAAGTAAAAAAATATCGCAACAGAAGACAGCACGCAATGGTGAGGACCATACGCAAGAGCGCGGATGCGAGCAAATAAAACGTTCGATCTAGAATAGCTACGTCATACGGCGGCATAACCTGATGGGCTTGTACTGAACATAATTGAAAGAAGCTGTCAAAGGCGCCCACACTTATGTGTAAGCCGTGAAGCATGTACACGCACATGTGCTTGGCAAAAAAAAAAGAAATCCTATTTCCCTTTTTTTCTTCTACGAAAGTTGTGGTGACTTTATAACTTTCCGACAACACCGCTTGACAACGCAGATGGTTTTTTTTTCTTTACTTTGTTCCGTCTTTATTGTCCCAAGTGATTTTGATAAAAACTTCACACATGCAGTATAACAGACACGAGAGCCCAGAGCCGTGACGTGATGCTAGTACCTAGTTGGATTTATATTCCTAATCGCGAAGCACGTCATGACGAAAGTGCGAAAACAACTATGTAGTCGTGTGTATGTACAATGCCGGTCCAGTGGTGCAACAGAAGGGCGGAGGAAAGAGGAGGGGAAAGGTAGACAGAGATTACTGAGCAAGCGGACGCCAGCGCCAGTTTTCTAGATGTTTAAATTATCACAGTTCGTCCAGCGCTATTACGGTAATGTGGAGCTTCAGCGTATGTTACCGCTGTTGTGTGGGGAAACGAGGAGACAGGAGGAGTGCACGGTAAAACTTGTCCGTTCTTTGAAACGATTGATATAAAACGTACATATAAAAGGGGACGACGCAGTGAACCGATGAGTTCCAACGCCTTCGGAGCAACTATAGCAGTACATAGGGAAAATAAAGGAACTTATGATGTTACAAGAGAATCAGCTCGTTTGTCGCCGTTTGCATAAAAAATAAATTGCACTTTCTCTGACGCATTGTGACGCGAAGTAAGAAAATCCAATGAAATAAGTAATAGCGCTATAGCATAAGGAGCCCACTGTAGAATAAATGTAGTTTAGCAGAGTATTATCTTGGGCGAGTCGCTGCATTACTAATCAGACGTACCAAAATTTTGTCCCTTAATGCATTTGATGCATCATATCCTATACGGTCAGCCGCCATTTTAAATCAACTTTTGTTTGATTTTATGGTCCTGCTGAAGTGCGACCAGTGAACGTCGTACAGCTAGGTGAAATAAACTGATTTTATACAACGGCAATGGCTAATTTTGTTTGTTCAACGCGCGAAGCGCGAACAGCAACTGCACATCGTATAATATGAATATACTGCATCGTCTCGTCCATGCATTCTGACACTTCTGGCGTTGGCAAAGCATGCGGTCGAAAAACTATTTAGTGATAACTTTTAGTTTAACAATCTAACCTGCATGAAAGGCGGAATTCTGCCAGAACGTTGCCAGCTTTCTAAAATAAACTGAAATTTAGGAAATGTTGGCAGCTTTAATGCCGCACCAGCTGCTCCTTCCAAGATCTATAAACACGCCAGGAACCAAAGAAACAAACTAGCGCTGAAGAAAGAAGTCGCACAATAAACAGAATTTGCGTATTTATGTAAGCCAACTTTGTCATTTGCTATTTGCTCGCCGTCAATGCTTGTGAGGCACAAATGTGCACCTTAATTGCTGTCTCTCGAGCTTATTTATTACACGCCCGTCACCACGCACGCTTTTTCTTCCTTGAGAAACGACTTGTTTCAAGTTTCATATTTTTTTTTCGACAAGGGTATTTGTCCTGGCACTGCGACTTCAAGCTTAATTAACGCTCGTAAATCAGAACTACGTTGACCCGCTGAAGTTGACACGGTTGATAGGACCTAAAGCACCGCGCTCGCTGCTTTCTCCGTACGCACGTGAGCGATATTGCCAATTACTCGCGAGTACAGGCAACCTTCAAGTTGGCGCCTTTATTGTGTGCGACTTACGAGCGCTGCCTCGCACTTCAGTAAGGCTTCCCAGTTTCCGCACTCACCTTCGTTCCTGCCTCATGCACCTCAGTTCCTTCCGACTCTGCGCGTACTTCTTCTTTTCCTTTTTTCTTCTTTTTTTTGCATAAAGCTCAAAGTTAGCGCTCCGTTTCTTCCGACGTTCTCGTCAAAAGCTCCATCTATCAAGCGTCTTACGAGCGCGCCGCTTTTTAAAGCGCTTTGACGCTGGAGCCGAGTTGAATGATTGACGTCACAAGCTGTGGCCTGGCGTGAAGTTTCCCCATTTAGCCGCAACTCGCGGCGCCCGTTTTAGGCTGACGTCACAGCATGGAAAGGAAGTGAAAATTTGTTTGAAAAAAAAAAGCGCAATTATTCGTTTAGTTAATGAACTAGGAGTTGTGCACCGCAAACATTGGGAACCTTCTTCGTTTTTTTGTTGCCCGAGAGGCGCTTGCGTGCTGCTTAGGTTTCTTTCTATTCATTTTCACCTGATATGATGTATTTCAAGGCTAGAAGTTGTTGTTTTCCGTGATCTTGCATTCTTGCCAGCTTCGAAAAAGAAACTTCCAGAAGAGCCTGTTCGGGAATTGTTTGTCAACATATTGGCCACATCAGACAAGAACATACTAGAGAGGAAAGACAAAAATGAACAAATTGACACGAGAAATAGCTGCTGGCTGAATTGAAAATATCCCGTAGTAAAGACTGATTAGCCGCCACTACATTTACGCGTGCACACACGCAAATGCACAGAGAAACATATTATATTTGTTAAATATTTAAAAGAAACGATAAAAACGATGTGAATTATGTTTTGGCTTAAATATATAACACTGTCTACGTTAGATTTGTCGATTTTGCGTAGTGGCACACCTAACGGCCGAAAGAAGAGCTGCTAGCGAAAACACGAATGTGGTGGCTGCCGAATCGGAGCATCTTTAACTTGCACGCGCCAAACGTCAAATTTGCGGAGCGTACAACCCCACACTGCAAAAATTACAAGCGCTTGTTCTTTTCAATATGTTTGTGAGAATGTATTCTGCATTATGAAATTGACCTGGTGTACAGTTGTGACTAGTGGTCCCGTTTGTTCGAGTTGATAGTACAGTCGTCCACACTTCTGACCGGAACACTGAGGCGGTGCGCTGCGACATATATGCGTTGCTGGCCAATTTGAGATACAATGACTGTAAGCAGCAAAAGCCGCAAGAACGCCCGACCAACCCAACACACTATTCAGCCCGGTGCCTTCAACCCAGCAGCAGCTGTGTAGTTACGCTTTGTTTGCTCTATACAGCCCAGCGCTCGAGTGCTCTAGACAAGTGTGGACAACTGTACATCTCTTGAAGCAGCATATTCAGTAGCGGTAAATGGTTTTATTTTTGCATATGAAGGAAAGGAAGTTCGGTTGAGTTCAGTCCAGTGTATCTTTCTTAAGCACATCCGACTTCGGGGGTACTATATATATATATAAGGGGTAGGGATAAAGAATTCGACATCACGAGATTGAGTAAAAAGTAAAAATTCACGCACAATGTAGTTGCAGGTGCAAAAATGTGGATGGGCAGGTGATCTCAACAATACTAGGAAGGAGGCCGTTCCAGTATGCCGCCATGCGGAGAGAAAAAGGAAGCTAAGAATGTGGTTGTTCGAGTTGGTTCACGTGAAGCTTGCTGGAACAGGGTTGTCCGATATATGGGGTCCCTCACTGCGCTCAATCAGCTCAATGCGAGTGCAGTATAAGATGCATGATGGAGCGTGCAGCATTGTAAAGGATTTGGTAAGGACAGACGCTATAGCGAGCCGCCGACGCAGATCGAGTGTTGGAAGGGCGGATTGTAATTTTAGTGGCGTAGCGCTGATGTTGTAAGTGCATGAGGAATGAATGAGCTGAGCAGCGCGTTTTTGGACTGATTTTATTTCTGACCGCAATGTAACTGTCTAGCTACTTCTACTGTTGAAGAAAGACAACGCCAGGAGAAAAGACAGGACAAGACGGAAAAACATCGCAGGGCTGGTTACCATAAAATTGCACTGCCCTGATAGTTCTTTCTGTGTATGCACGATCGAAACAACAAATTGCACACTGACAAGCCATGTCACCCCTGTTTTGTCACGTGCCTCTACATAAAGGCTAAATCATTTTCGCTTAACAAAACTGACAGAACGGTGAGCGTACGTAAGTATACGTCACGTGTGCTCCACCTTTGCAGGCATCTCGGGTCGCCCGATGAATGTATTTGCTTTTATTTGCAGGTTTGAAGTTCATTGCTATCGCTCGAAGCAAGTATAAACTTTTTTTTTTTCTCCTATGCTCGTGTGCGGGTCTCAAACAACGCGTTGGTTAACAGAATAAGTGCCGCGCGTACCGCGTAGGCAAAGATAATTGGCTTCCATGGCTATTTATCCTTTCGCAAATCTATGAAAGCCAAGAAAAACCGCCACCTTGCATTTAAACGCGACTTGCCTTTACACGTAAACGTGCCTAAGCTATTCGTTGCGCAATCTAAGATAGGTCCAGAGCACACGTGCCTCTTCTATTCTTTATTGACTTTCTTTTTTCTCGGGCTTATACGAGGCGCGTATGCGCTCGTTGGCTTGGTTGAGTTGTCTGCCTCTACATGTCGACGACACGCTAAGTATCCAGAGGCGGGACTGGCGCAAACAGCACGCGTCCTTTAACGCTGCCTCCTCTATTTCGAGTGGAGGCTTTCTTTCCACAGTTGCTTTCTCTTTCTTTCGCTTTCCCGACCGACCATATTTCTCTATCCTCATTTTCTCTCCTGTCTGTTTCGCCGGGTCCCTCTTCGTACGGCTGTGTATCTTCTGCGCGCGGCCGATTGCATAAGACGTCGTGCTTCCGAAGTAATACATTTTTTTGTGCGATCGACAGCATGTCTTCTTTGTTTCGGAGACTCTGAAGTCAGACAAACACACACAAAAAAAAAGAAAGAAAGAACCAATCGGCAACCGCGTTCGCAGACGCGCTCCCACGTTTTGCCACAGTCCACGCTCAGCCGCCATTTAGAACGAGTCGCCGAGAAATTAATGAGCCGAGGCAAAGCAGCCAAGAACGCCGTCGAGCCAGGGGAGGTGAACTACTGTGCCAAAACAAAAGAGGGTAATGATCAACGCGCAAAAGAAAGAACGAGGGTAGCTCGGGCAAGTGTACACAGGCGCCCTTCGGAACCACCGAAGAGTAAGAATTAGGTGCACGATGAGCAAGAAGAGTAAGAAAGAGAAAAAAAAAGAATATAATGCAGGGCACCAGACGGTCTTTGGTCAGGCAAGTTCAGTGCGCAGACGAAAGGGGGCGCTGTGGGCCGAGTGAAGGACTTAGGGAGGGGGCGGTTGGGGGGGGGGGAGGGGTTGAGGTTCCGAGGCCACTGCCAGCAGTGCTCTGCACGCTGCGAGTTTGGCAAACCGCGCAAGCGTGAGCAAGGCTGGATATGTGGAGAGGAGGGAGGAACGGGCTTCATCGCGCGCGCCGCGGAGACGTTCGCCCCCTCCTAAATTAATGAGCAGCACAGCTAGCAAGGTAAACGCTCCCCACCAAAGGTCACGGCGCTTCAAGAACGCTTCGACTGCGCAGCAACGTGCTGTGCGTGCGTGCGTGCATGCGAGCGCGCGCTCGCGGAACATTGAAAAACGGCGGGAGACTTACTGCACGTTGCGTGGACCCCAGGGTAGTCCTGGAGACCGTGCCCTGTTTGTATACTGCACGAACAAGTTATACACGCAGCCGGCTTTTTCTCCTACATGCGCGCGTGCGCAGGGGTAAGAGTGCGCTTGTTCGTATGCGTTTATGAAAGAGCGGCGGCATTATAAGGAGCGTGGAGAGGGGATCGCGGGTGCTTCTGCCCGTGGATTTCTCCTGCTTTGAATAGAAAGAAAAGGTAGTCACGCGCGCAAATTTCGAAAGACTTGGAGGAGGGATATGGAACGGAAGTAGTCTGACCCTGTGGGGCGCTATACTTTTAATTGTATTTCTTTGTCAACATCCCCGCCGTCTTTTTACTCGCTTATTTGTTTGACATCAGTCTCTAGCTGCTAAAATCCACGCACGCAAATGAGGAATGTGTACATTGTATCTGGAACGCGTAAGCGCTCCCGCGCAACAAGCAGAATAACGTTATTGCGGACTCGCGCAGTCGGACAGGATATTCGTCGGCCTGGAGACACCAGCGAGCTACGAAAATATCGTGTCGATTCGAAGTGCGCTCAGCAAGCGCTCCCTGTCAGTGTGCGCAGAGGTCGTAAACATGGTCTGAAAGAGATTACGCTGCCGGCCCTTCTTGACTAGCGATTACTTGTGCTCGAAAGGGAGTGTTCGTTGTAGCCTGGCATTCGTTATAGCAGCAGCTGATGAATAGGGCTCGCTTGGCGGGCCTCATTACGGAGCTCGATGGCGTTTGCTTAAAGGGATTCCCGTGGACGGAGGCGAAGGCAGCGATTAGTGCTCTTCTTGGCGCGTTCTTCTCTCCAAGGAGTCTTACTGCTCTAGCACGTTTCTTCGCTGGCCAAGTTCCGTCTTGAATGCGTAGGCTGTCTGGCTGGCGCCCGTTGAAAGTGAGATCTCTGGCAACTTAATTTCAGCGTGCCGACGTAATGTTGTTGTTTTGTTTTCTTTCTTGCAACAAGGATGTGGACTTCTCATTTAGGTTCGAGCTACTCTTTTGGGTCTTGCTTGGTTTTTTTTTTTTTTTTTAGTATAGCGCCATTCCTTTTAGCAAAATGGCAGAGGACATGTCAAGGCTCCGTGTACATATACGCGCAGCTTTAAATGCCTTTTTTTTTTCTCTCTCTCTCTTTCTCTCTCAGCGCGAAGCCTCTGAAGTACTGCAGCCTGAAGCTCAGTGCCGGCCCTCGATTTCGGACTGAGAGCTCGGCGCCAGGTGTAGTAGACATGTCCTACTAATCCATAATTATCACTCTGTATTAATGGCTGCACTACGACCCACAGAAGGCGTCGGCGCTGCTTCGTGCGAACAGGATCAAGCAAAAGCTTTTGAGAGAAAGCTTGGTTGCTCGGTCTTTTGCAACCCTCGATTGCAACTATAAATGTCGCCGCGAACAAAGGTGACTATGTGGAACTGTGGGAGCCTGCACCTTTGTGTGTGTTCGGGGGGGGTGGGGGGGGGGGGGGTAGTGCGTTGGCGAGTGGTTGGGCTGGTGGGTACGCGCTTTCTCATGCGCGGTCTCGATAGAGCGGGTGCTGAACCGAACGAACGTTTCCGAGGCAGCACAATGTGCGCCTCCATCCATGACGTCATGCTACCTTGCCCAACTGCCACAGAATCTAAAAATGCTTAGTAAGTTCCCGCACAAATCACTAGCCCTCATTAAAAACTGTGGTATAAAGTTTATAAACAGGGATAAGGTGCCTCAGAAAGGCTGGTCGTTATTCTGAGGCACCTTATTCCTGTTTATAACCTTTAGAGCACAGTGTGCTATTCCATCTGTCAGCCCCATTATTGAATTTAGCACTCATGAAAGAACTCGTCAACAAAGGCTTCACAGTAAAGTTTCAGGGAATTCCCTGCTACCTTGACATTGCTGGCAACGAAAAAGCTGATGATCTTGCATACGCATCGCTCAATCATCCTCCCAAAGTCAAGGGCCCAAAGAGTAATCAAGTTAAGAAATCCGACATTCGAAATCCCCCCCCCCCCCCTCTTTGGGTCACTTTGGTTTCCACCACACATGCCGTGCGTAACCAAGAGATATCCTCGGGAGGAAGCCTCAGTTTTATACCGAATAAGGACAATATCTGCTAGTTCACCAGCATGGTTATTTAAGACGTGGCGTATCGCTTCCCCGAACTATAGGACATGCGACGAGACAGGACACACTGAACACTTCAAGCCACGGTGATTTTGACGTCACCGCTTTCGTCACGCCGGGCTTGGCAATGGAAATCGCGGTCCAAGTAGCATGACGCCGTGGAGCACAATGCGCAGGCCTGCTATCTAGGAGGCGTCGACTTAACGCGCGCCGCAGCGATGTACGCCAGAAGCATGAAATTAGGAAGGAACAGCGCCAACTAAGACGATCACAAGTGCGGAGAACGACACAGGACAAGCGCCATCCTTGGCGCTGTTCCTGTCTCGTTCTCCACACTTGTGATCGTCTTAGTTGGCGCTGTTCCTTCCTAATTTCAAGTATGCACCATCTAGCCCAAATAAATGTTCTCATGAACTATGTTTCGAAAACACAGGGCCCTTTTTCGTGTGACAGCCTATCGTCGGATTTTCAACTGAAAGCCATCGTTTCCATCATCGTTGCATCAACGTGCCGTGCAAGATACGTTTCGTTTTGCCTTCGAAAGCGACTCGTTCCAGCAGACGTGAGTGCCCTTTTTGGTTACTTGCGACCACCCGTCGGACTGCTAAAACGCATTTGCAGGTTCTTGAAAGCAGAGTTGTGGCGGCAGATTAGAAGATGTGAAGACCATGTGCGTGCGATTTGTTACAAGGTGGATGGCAGGCGGAGAAGAAGCTTCGTGCAATTCGACGCCTTATAGGAAGTATGACTGGGTTTTGATGGGCTCAAACACTGGAACCAGTGTTTACAGTCGTCTTCTCTGAAGGACAAGAAGCCCCCGGAAAGGCTGGTGACGGTCATCGGAGATGTTGATCTTCCCAACGATGTCAGGCATGTGTTGAACAAAGGTCCGAAATTCAGCCACGAGCCACGGATAGAAGCACATGAGTTCTTGGCGCTTAATAGGCGCATAGCTGGAAAGGCGTTGGAAGAAAACCGTGAAAGATGCCTACTGGATGGCGTGGATACGCTTATAAGACCTACGACCAGCACTAACACGTTGACTAGCAAAGATTCTATGGGAAAAGTCGTGTCGTATTTCAGGAAGAATAGACTCCGGCTTCTTGAAGCTGACAAGGCTGGTGGGTTCGCGGTGCTCACCGAGGAAGAGTTTCAAAAAAGATCCGGCGAAGAAATTGCGAAGAACTTCATCCCTCTGAAAGCTAATGCGACGCGAGTGAAAGGCAAGGCGGCTGCGATGTGCAAAGAATTAGATCTGAGCAGGCTGGCCAATGACATTGATAACAGCAAAAGCAATGCCCTTTCCGTGTTCTTTGCAGCCAAAACGCATAAACTGTCCGTGCCATTCAGAACAGTGGTCAGCGAAAATGGAACTTGGGAAATTGTGTTAAGCAAGTTTCTTCAAAAGCACCTTACATCCCTTAAAGTTCAAGATCCGTACGCCACAAAGAGTTCAAAAGATGTTGGCGCTTGTCCTGTGTCGTTCTCCCCACTTGTGATCGTCTTAGTTGGCGCTGTTCCTTGCTAATTTCAAGTATGCACCATCTAGCCCAAAGGAATGTTGTCCTGAACCAGAAGCATAGCCAAGCCCGACGCAGTGTGTTCTCAGCTCGCGGTCACGTGCGTCCAAATTGTGTGGCCACCCCGTCATCGTGACGTCAGCAACGTCGGCGGCACGGCATCGACGACGCTTGTAACTCGCTCTCGACGACGGCGGTTGCAACGAGCTGAGGGAGAGAGAGAGAGAGAGACGAAGAAAACGGGCGAGGAGAGCAGCGACAGAGTCGAAAGAGGGGCAGGGGAGCCGCCTAGCGATCTCGGAACCGTCCTGTAATTAGCGTCACTTTACGCTTGATTTATTGCCTAATTAGTCGACGAGTGCGCCGGCGTGCCCGAGAAGAAGATCGCCCTTCCCCTCCTTCATTGTCTCCTCGCCCTCTTCTCCTTCATTGTCGCGCGGCCCCAGTCTGCACTGCTCCCTCCGCGCTGGCAACCTTGGAGACGGCGGGGTTGTTCAGGTGTACCCGCATACTATAAAACGCACCCACGCTCGCTCTCTCTCTCTCTCTCGCGCGCGCACGCGCCTGTTTATTCAGGCTGCGGCGCAGGCATGCACGCTACAGCTGCAGTGCAGAGCTTGTCCTTCGCCGCGACCTGCATCAGCAAGCGACGACAGGTGCGGGCGTCTTGCCACCGGCTCGGACCCGTCCCTCCCCCGCCTCCTCAGTGGCGGCAGCTTGGGCTCGTTTCCGAAGCTTTCCGGTACGCGCGCTCCGAGGAAGAAACCTCTTCGCTTCGCGTTCCTTCTTGACCCAGAATTGCTCCCGAGTACGGTGGCGAGAAGAGATCAGCGCAGCACCCGTGTCTGTGGCCTACGCGCAAATACTGAGGAAGGAGGAAAGAATCACGATGCGCGGAGTGCGTGACTATAGTTTGCATCGGTGGGAGGTGGCGCTCGCATAGCAAGTCCGAAGTCGCGAATGGGTATCTGTCGCGCCCTTAAAGAACAACGACATCCGTGGTTCGCGTACTCACATGAACTACAATAAAGAGTCGCGTAAAATTATTTTGTGCAATGTTGGAGTACTTTTACGAAATTCTGTTTTTCACTTTTTTTTAACCGAATGACATTGATTATCAGCCGAGAATGGGTGGATGTATCATCCTTAAAAGTTCGGGTCTTAACGCGGCGATGACGACATCAGCGTAACATTGCGAATTTTACTGCATTTCGGTGTCTCTGGGGATGGTCATTCGATGTCAAAAAGTTTATGGAAACATTCCTTCTTGAATCTTTTCTTTTGTACTTTTCTAACTAAATGCAATCATTCACCTATTAACTTACCGCGATTAGGAGCTGTAAGATATCCATGACGTCATGCAGTGAGACTGCCTCATTTAAAGGCGACATCCCCACACACTCTCCATCTATGTGTCTCTTCTCTTTCTTCCTTGCTTTCCAGCTCAAGAGTGCGATGCATTTAGCTTGATTAAATTTTTGTTTTGTCACTACAAGGTGTCGACTTCATGCTTACTTTCCCATGGCAGAGACCTTCGTATTGGCTGTTCCGTTGTTTTGATGGGCTAAACATTTCACCTGCACTTCAGGGCTTTTGGACAATCTATTCCTTTCCGTTTCCGCTACCGATAAGTTATTCTCCAGCCGTGCTTTTAATTTTCCTTACATGACAACGCTACTACAGCCCCGTTTTCTTTGTTCGTGTTTGCTCACAAATGACAACAAACTTCTCCGACTTACTTACTTCGTAACTACACCGGCTAAAAAGAATAATTGGCTGCAATTATCTTTGTACGTGCATTGCGATTTACGCCTAATAACATCGCTTTGAGTGGTGCGAACTGAGTCATTCCGTGCTAATTGCATTAACAGACAAGCGAACACAATGTATTTGTGCCCCGTTAGCTGTGAAAAACCGGCGAGCTTACAGTGGCACAGCAGAATTCGTCCCACATTCAACAGCCCTCTCCAGTGTCTGAGTCCCTTTCGGCAACTCCTTTCTCTGGCTGGGCTATATGCTAAACCAACCAATGCTCCACCGTCTGCTACTCGTGCTGGCGGTCCCAAACGGTCACTGATTTCGTACTGCGATGGCGGCTGAAAGAAAACACAGACGGAGAAGCCGAACTTGAGTGCAAGTGTAACTCAACGTACGAGCATGAAACAAAGTATAGGAATGCTGGTCAAGTTAGGTGTTGGTGCACCGGCATAATTTATGGCGGAGTCCTTTAGCGCCGGACGTACGTACATAAGCCACGAAAAACGATGCCTCGCGTTATCACCCGGCTATACGCAATAGAGAGTCACGTATACCGAAGCGAAAAAAGAAAAAAAAAGAAAACTCGAAGGCACGGCTCTACTTCGGGACCTAGCTTGCTTCGTGCCGCAGCGCCCTGATCGGTCTCGAGGGAGGCTTTCAGCGACGGCCGCTGTATCGGCGCCGGCCGAGAAGAGGCTCGGCCCGGGAGAGTGTACGGCCCCTGCAGCCGGCTACGACGTCCTCGTTCTTGCCGCGTCGCGTTAAATATACAACGGACCCGGTCGCACGTGCGTGCGCTGCTTCGCTCCATTGGTCGGGCACTTAGTGGGGGGAACGCGTGCGGCCGCTGTTCTCTCCCGCAGCGCCCGTAAACGACTGCCTTGTTCGGTTCTTAGTCACGGCCACTCTGCTCAAAACAGAGTTCGTACTCGCAGCCGAACTGCATCGCTGTTTTTTTTTTTTTAACATCTACCTTTCGAGCGAGAGAGAGAGAGAGAGACGAAATAGAGAAAAGGAGAAGGACAGGATATAGCTAACGAGAACTGAAAATCTCCTCCACTATAATACAACGGGGGACGGGGGAGCGCGAGTAGAAAAATAGGAAAATAGAGAGAGAGAAAGAGAGAAGGCGCACGATCATAGCCATTTACGATCACCGCACACGATCACAGCAGAGGATCACAAATTGATCACAAACTTGTTACTTTTAAGGATCCGATGCTGTTTTCTCGTCGCCTATATTTTTGTCCTGGACAACTAGCGTTAGAATCTTATTCCATTGTATAGACGAGCGAAAGTTAGCATCATGCGACCTAACAAGGCCATGGCATTCTCGAGAATTTCGCCTTCGGGTTCAGCGTCCAGTTTTTGATAGCTCTTTCTATTGGCTACGTTTTTTTTAAAGTGACTTTTAGATATTTCGTTGCATCTTCTGACGCACAAGTGGCATAAAATTTGTCTTTTTTAAAGTTTATTGAACGATGCATCTGGTGCACATTCATACTTCTGTATTTTGCTATGTCTTTCTTATCTAACGTCACAGACGTTTAGGATTCCTCAAGCTACCTTGCGCCGGAGTTTTTGAAGCAGCCTTCATTTCTTCCGTACAGTTTGGAAAGTGGGAATCGTCAGCTGTAAGCCTAGAATCTACTAAAATAACAGTTGCAAGGAACATTGTGGCAACATAAGTAGAAGAACGTCACAGGTAGAGAGGCAGGCATCTGGCATGTACTCACGGAGCCATGGCACCCCCTACAGCTGGCGTCTAACATGGGTTTGTGGATTTGGATGTATAGCGACTTTCAGAAAGAAGGCATCCCAGGGACTCCCGTCATTGCTACGTACCTCCCTAATGACTCCCTGCATGCTTTTTAGGCTTGATAGAGCACATAATGTGCATGTCGAGCCGTGCGCCCACCGATCCACAGTTGTTTGGGGTGTGTGCTTGGTTGCAGAAAAGAAAAGAACAAAAACGAAAAAGGCTATTCCAGCAATGACGCCGCTCGTGACGGCTGTGCTAAGTATATATGCGTGGGCAACATGCGCATCAGCAACCACACACTCAGCCTGCTTGTTAACCTGAATTAGCGGGAGTTCTTCGCAAAGGGCAAAGCATTGCCGAAGCTGATCACCCATCGCCAGTGCTAACGAACGCTTGCAGCGACATTTTGTCGGCGGAAGTAACCCGAGTCGAGAATTTAACCCTCATCGGCCGTCATCTGCTTTGGACTAGAAGTCGGGCTGCTCCCACAACCAACATAGCAAAATGCTGATTATATCTATCAATCAGCGAATCAAAAACATGGCCGCTCACCAACAAACTGTTCGAAGGATATACAAGCTATACTACTTTCGACTAAGTTAACTTCCTGTATGGAAAGTCTAGATCTCAGCAAATTGAGTAAAGGCCAGGCGAGTGATGTCGTGTCGACGCTTGTCGCAAAGGTCATGTTGCTTAACGTGTACAGCATCTTCTTTTTAAAATCTTTTTTCCTTTACATTTGCACAGACCGAACATAACAACGCCTTCCTGAACAAAACAATGGAGTGATGACCAAATGACTGTTTCTTCCCCCACATCTCCCGCCCCACTCGTCACCTTCGTCCACCCTGCAGTTTTTATCTGTACAGGCGTGTGTGTGGGAACATATGACACGTGAACAAACACAATGAAGCTCGTTTTCTAGAGATATGCAATCCGGTAATGCTATAGAATATTAAGAATAAAAAAATAAGGAGCCGGACGTGCTAAATAGGTGCACAGGGAGTGATCATATTGAGTATTATGGGGTCTTTAAGTATCGCCTTTGGCACGTAGCATAATTCTTGCTCTTGAACTGAATTATTCGAAAAAGCGGACATTATTAGCATGATAAATCGAAACACATTCAAATAATGAACGAAAATACACTAATTAACTTAATTACTTTAGGGTGCATATTGCAATTTGCGGATTGTAGCCGGTGTGTTTACAAGACGTCTGCACTTGAAATGTGTTTCCAGGATGGCGCCAGTCTCGATGTCCTAAAGTGTCTGACGAGATACGTGGGCGTTCCGGTTACTTGTACTCCAATGCATAAACATGAGTTTTGTTAAAAGAGTGCGTGAAACGACAGTGGATTTTTTCGGCGATATTATTGCGCATATCTCCAAACTGGTGTCATTCTGGAAATTCGTTCCCAGTGGTTTTACGCCTTGCAATCTCACCGGCTACGATTCGCAAATTGCAATACGTGCCGCAAATCAATTAATTCGGAAGCTAATTAGTACATTGTTGTTAATAATTTGAATGTGCGTTTCGATTTGCCGTGCAAGTTAAGTCCCGCTTTTCCGAGTAATCCAGGTTCAAGGACTAGAATTATGTTATCTGCAACAGCAAATTTTTTTGTAAATATTCCGTAAAGCTTAAGTACACTCCACACACGGCGCACAACGTGCGCCTGTGCGAAGACATCACGCACTGATCCAAACTGCGCGCGGGATAGTGGAGCCAGTGGAGATGCGTGTACCTGCGCACAACAAAAGGGCACTGGGGCGCCACACGACGGAGGTACGCGGACACACCCGAGACACTGATATCAATGCAGCGTGCCACCGACCTGGCCTCACGCGCATTAGCTTCGCCGCCGTGCTCCCGGCACGCTGCGTGTGCCCTGCGGTGCGTCGCACGCACGTAGAAACGGATTGCGGCCTACACCGTGTGAAGACGTCTCCACTGCACAGCTCCGCCGCGCGGCGGGGCAGTTCTCGACACACTCCGTGCAGTTTGCGTCTGCCGGTGCAACCAACGGATCGATGGGTGACGCGTGCCCTGCCTGCCTGAACAGAGAGCGGGGGAGGCGGCAGCCCACCTCGTGATCCATTAGAGAACGCGCAAGGCGTCCGCTTTGTGTGTGTCTGTACGTGCGTGCGCGCCACCGGGGGCATCCCGTCTCCTCATCCTGGCTGGAGTGTACACCTATAGGTCCGGCCGGGTCCCCCCTCCACCCCTCCGGACCCTTCCCACTCACCCTGCCCTCTTTTCTGTATTGCCCTTCACTGTGCGAGCGCGCGGGCCAAATTAAATTACGACCAGTCCGTCGTTGTCGTCGCTGTCGCCTCGATCTCGCTCAGACCTCGGCGTGCTTGGAGTGGAGCTGCCCGTTACAGCGTCGAAGTCTCTCTCCCGGCTTTGCAGGGAAGCCTCGTCGACGGAACTTCGCGCATAACGTGACCGGCTGCTTTTCGAGCCCAAAAGGTTGACTCCGTGGGATGGACACGTCCCCTGGATCACATAAATCTTTTTGTGAACTACTACTTACGAACAACACCATCTCGTCCGTCGGGCCAGAGCACCGGGCGAAAGCTGGGGGCATGCCAAAATCAAATTATGCGGTTTAACCTGGCTAACGCCGCAGAGCAATTCACTGGTAATAAGATGCCATAGAGAGGAACTCCTGATCTTACGCGGATTTCTTTGCATTGCACCAAAGTTTAAGTACACCGGCGTTTTTTTTTTTTTTCGTTCACTCCCCAATGGAACGCAGCTGCCGGAACAAGGAATGCAACCAGCTACATCGTACTCGGAAGCAGAATGCCATGTGGCCACTGAATCTTCGTATAGAGTGTGTGCTCGTTTTCGTGCGCACTTGTAAATCGCACATTTTTAGGCTGCAGGAAGACTTATATACCCATTTCACTGTATACGTATATTACCGAAGCAGAGCGTTGCATCTTTAAGTATAGCAGTTCATCGGCAAGCACTGTCTGATGCGCTTTCTTTGTCAAGTGGCAGATTGGCCAGTGTTTTCTTTCTTTCTTTCTTTCTTTCTTTCTTTCTTTCTTTCTTTCTTTCTTTCTTTCTTGCTTTTTTTCTTCCTTTCTTTTTCTCTTTCTTTCTTTCTTTCTTTCTTTCTTATCACGTCTGAAGTGAGAAAAAATCTAACTGCGACGGCTGATCGACATGGATTGACCGATCCACCGCGACTACCGACCACCACGAGCCGCCAGTCTGTCTGTAGGTCGAACAAAGCTGCATATATACATATATATATATATATATATATATATATATATATATATATATATATATATATATATATGTATATATATATATATATATGTATATATATATATATATATATGTATATATATATATATATATATATATATATATATATATATATATATATATATGTATATATATATATATATATATATATATATATATATATATATATATATATATATATATATATGCACAGGGTGATGATACTGCCTTGCTTAATAACTCAGGAGACCAATTGCATTGCATGCTCACTAACCTGGAGAGGCAAAGGAGAAGAGTGGGTCTAAAACTTAATCTGCAGAAAACTAAACTAATGTTTAACAGCCTCGTACGAGAACAGCAATTTACAATAGGTAGCGAGGCACTGGAAGTGGTAAGGGAATACATCTACTTAGGGCAGGGACGGCTGATCCGGATCATGAGACGGAAATAATCAGAAGAATAAGAATGGGCTAGTGTGCGTTTGGCAGGCATTCTCAGATCATGAACAGCAGGTTGCCATTATCCCTCAAGAGAAAAGTGTATAATAGCTGTGTCTTACCAGTACTCACCTACGGGGCAGAAACCTGGAGGCTTACGAAAGGGGTTCTACTCAAACTGAGGACGACGCAACGAGCTATGGAAGGAAGAATGATGGGTGTAGCGTTAAGGGAAAAGAAAAGAGCAGATTGGGTGAGGGAACAAACGCGAGTTAATGACATCTTAGTTGAAATGGTCATGGTCAGGAAATGGAAATGGTCATGGGCAGGACCTGTAATGAGGAGGGAAGATAACCGATGATCATTAAGAGTTAAGGACTGGATTCCAAGGGAAGGGAAGCGTAGCAGGGGATGGCAGAAAGTTAGGTGGGCGGCTGAGATTAAGAAGTTTGCAGGGACGACATGGCCGCAATTAGTACGTGACCGGGGTTGTTGAAGTATGGGAGAGGCCTTTGCCCTGCAGTAGGCGTAACCAGGCTGATGATGAAGATGACATGCCACACCTTGCCATAAAACATGCAGTATATGCAGTTTATGTTGCCATACCATTATATCCCAAAAATTGCTAATAACTTGTTGTACATTGTTGACAATCTTATTCGTAGGAATTTTTAGAATGACAGCCTACAAACAAATGTCACGTAACAAAATACCGGCAGCACATGCCTTTTATGTTAAATCTACGCGTCGATGGCACAGAAAAGCACGAAAGCGCTGTTACAGTACCTCAAGTCGCAGCTCTTGACGGCGGTGTGTAGACTCTGTGCGAACCTTCAAATGTGCGCGATACTCCTCTCTCTCTCTCTCTCTCTCTCTCTCTCTCTCTCTCTCTCTCTCTCTCTCTCTCTCTCTGTTAATCCCTATAACCCTTCCCCCAGTGCAGGCTAGCAAACTGGATCTGCGTCTGGCTAACCTCCCTGTCTTTCTTATCTTCTATTTCTCCCTCTCTATCTCTGTCTTCTCAGGCTTAAATATTAAAAGTGCGAACAATAACAGAATCTTGAAAATGATGCAGTTGTTTTGGCGCGGCTGTGCACTACCTCCGGGATCGCCCCTGCTAGAAGCCGCGTTTCTACCAGAAAGCCTTTCTTCGTCCATAGCGTTCGCCGCCAGCATTTCCCGGTAAACATTACGGTTGCATATGCTGCTGTTTCCGAGCACCGTGAGAGCAGTCAGGGAACTTTGAGTGCTATCGCGCTCCACTCTTAAAGGCAGCATCATCCAAGTTATTTTGTTAAAAGTTGCATCTCGCTCAGGCGTTTGCAACTGCTGAGCTTCAGGACCGTACTGAGGAAAAAAAAATGCTGGCGCACGCCTTTGGAAACTGGAGATACCATGCTGCAACGGAACAAAGGATGACACTGCACCAGGCTATATAAATTTCCCCTCTCTCTCCTCACATACTTGCTTTGCGCTCTTCGTGGTATGGTAAGGGTGTTTCTCTGCGTTGCTTTGCATCGAAATTGTACAAATTTCATTACTATCCTTGTTCCGCATAGTGAAGCGCTAGACGCGACACTGCTCAAAGCATAAACGATAGATCGATGGAAAGAAACATCTCATTTGAAACACGGCACCCTCTGTGGCTTGAGCAAACTGAAAAGAAACTGCTTTAATGAAGAACTTAGATGGAGAAACTTAAACGAAGGAAATACGAGTTAACAGAGATATATTGTCTCGTTTGATTAATCGCTTTAATCAGCGTGCTCATCGTTATAATGCGCGTTCGCTGTCGCAATTAGGAAATGTTGGAGATTTACTTCTGCGCCCTCGCGAGTCCTGGGAGGTACTCACTCTAAGTACTGCGCATTCTAATTTGGAGTCCCGTTATAATGCAGCCACACCGCTATGCTCAGTGTCTCAGTGTCCCGTTATAATGCAGCCACACCGCTATGCTCAGTGTGTTCGCCTAGAAAGGGAAATTCTCTCGCAGCTGAAGCCTCGGGATCTTTGATGGCAAATCACCCGATCACTGAAGCGATTAGAATAAATCGATGGACTAATCAATCAATCAATGTAAACAAAAACTCAAGGGACAGTGCGTTATCCGTACATGGATGAATGCGAAAGCATTTAGGCCACGTCGGCAGAAGCTCGGTGACGTCCGGTGGTGCCGCTGACGGAGTCACGTAACTCAAGCGGCCATGTCAGCAGAAGCGTCGCCACATGACCAACAGAGTTTGTCACAAGGTGCGCACAACACAATGCTAGGCCGTGTGTTCGACTCCCACTAAAGGTCGAGTGCACGCCTCCTACAAACGGTCGTGAATTCGTTTGTCTTAACTCTACCTTAATTGTATGTACCTTAATTAACACCAAATGCTGTGGGTTCAACCCCGACCAAAGGTCGAGGGATCGTAGCCTTAATTAACACTAAAGTTCGTGGGTTCGACTCCCACCACAGGTCGAGAGTTCGTAGCCTTTTTCTACCATATTTTGGTCATGCCACCAACGCCGGATATTGCGCTCCATGGGGCATATAATGGTTTCGCATCAATAACGAATTCCTTTGACAAAGCTCCTGCCCGTTGTACCGATTCGAAAACAAGTGTAGCACGCACACGATATGAAGAATGGTAGAGCAAGGAATGCCGCTGGCGCCAACATTTACAAAAGTAGTTACGCCATTCTTTTCAGTTTCTATTCTTTCCGTTTCATTGCATAAAATTTCTGTTAAAATTCAATTGAATGTTATGGTTAATTTTTGCAGGGGATACGTTTGTACAATTGGACTGCAGGAACTGCTTTTCCTGACATCGTTTACATAGCCGTCTCTGACATCTCCAAGCAATGGCTAGCCATTTCTATAGCTTTAATTACAGCGTTTATCTGTTTCTTTACGCCGTGCTAACATAAAACAATGCTGTATTGTGGATCGGTCAATTTTGGCTGCCACATTTAGAAGGTGTTTTTTTGTTTTGTTTTAGGCAGCAGAATATTGTGGTGCATTCAGCTTGGAATAAAATACATAAGCCCGTGCAGACAAGCACAATTGAAATTTGACGAGAGGAACGGGGCGTATGCCATTGAGAGTTATTTTTTTCTGGGTAGTTTTCGACCTCTTTGTCAAATTGCCCCGTCGCTTTAGCTAGGCATCGCTGCGTACCTAAGAAAACTCAACATAGAAAAGTATCAATGCTAGTTTTACCGATCGACACTATGGCCCCAGTCGAACCTTGTTAAGCAGAAATGCGCCAGTCTCTGCCTGTTTGTTCTCCATTTACGTCTGTTCACTCCCACTTATTTGAAGGTGTCAAAAATTTCGCACAAAACTTTTCTTTCGCTCAAGCCACCCCTTTTTGGAGTAAACTCTCAACTGCTGACAGCTCTGTCCACTGTTCGCCAACTTTCTCTGTAACAAAAGACCGAGGCTCAAGAGAGAGAGGGAGAGAACTCATAAGGGAAATACATTGAGGTTAAGGGAGGGTAGCCTACCAGGCTGAGCCCGATAGGCTAACCTGCACTGGCGAAGGGGGAAAGTGGATTGAAAGAGGAGAAGACTCAGGCTCAAAAGAACCACGATACCTGTGTAAAACCGTGGAGCAAGAATTGAAGTGTAAAAAAAAAGAAAAAAGAAAAGGAAAGTGCGATTTAAGACCGACCAAGAAAAGGGAACTGTTACGTTTCCAAGACGTGCCTCAGACACTCCGCGTTACACTTGGTGCAACTTTGGCGAGACAGAAACGCCCCCTGTACACGGAAAGAGCGCCCCGTGGTACGCGAGGGGAGGGGGTAGAGTTTTCCCGCAGTGCAAATCCCGATATCGAACAAACTGCATTACACGCCGCTCTGTGCAAGGCGAATTGCCAGAGCAACGGGCAGCAGGCACGCAGTTGTTGCCGAAGCGGCGTCGAAATCGTGCTCGCACCCTCCTGCTCTTGTTCGGGGTCCCGCCCGCCCGCCCGCCTGCCTGCCTGCCTGCTTGCCTGCGTGGCAGGAGCGAGTCACAACAAAGCCAGCAGCAGCAGCAGCGGCGGGCTTCACTTCGTTACTTCGCGCCTCCGAAGGGGCCGGACCCGGTGCAGGGACCGGAAACTCGCGCACCGGATGCCAGACGCAGGAACAGAATTACGCAGCTGGACCGAACGGCCTCCTCCGGTGCGCTATAGCTTTGACGTTGTACCGTTAGCGCGGCACAGCGGCTCGGAGGGCTGACGAAGGTTTCCAACTGCTGGGCTCGGGTGCGCGGGCGCTGCTATGGAAGCGTGGAAGCTGCTGCTTTGCTGCTGTCGGCCGCTTTGTGTGCGAGCGAAGGAATTGGAGGAATGGAGGCGGGAGCTGGGCTTCCGCGGCGCGTTCCGGGAGATAAACAAGTTTTTGTGCTGAGTCACACGATGCCCGGCTCGCCCCAAACCTCTCGGGCGTGTGCGGCGGACGAATGCGTAGGGAGCAAGCTGCTAGTAGTGAACGCGCTGTTCCCATCGATCTTTGTATGTGTTTCTCAAACACGTGGACACCGGCTAGATCGTGGTCGAACTCTGCCTATACCAGCAGCCCAATATTTTGCATTGGTATGCTATTATCATTTTTTTTAATGTGGTGTATAAGATATTGTAAAACGGTACGGCCGGGTTGTTTTGTACCTGAACCTCACCACAGCAACACAACTAAAAGGTCTGGCTAAATAAAGCTGAAAGATATTCACTATGTAAAATTAACCCCGTCTGTACAATGCGGGTGCAGACGGTAACGGCAACTCAGGTTAATCGCACAAACCGCGCATAACTCGTTTTAGGTGCTTCTCGCAAATTCTTCTTTGTAACGAGTCCCTTCGCTTGTGCATCAAGCAGTGCAGATATACTGTATAGAGGGTGCTAACAATGATTCAAATAGTTTAAATGGCATAATTACGTAGCAGAAATTGTTAGACGCACATGGGGGAGGGCGAAGGTGATTATTTACCTATTCCGCTAACTTCAAGCCTTCTTTCTTTCTTTTCTTCCTTCTCTGAAACAAATGGCGAGTTACACTAAAGGGAGCGAGCCGAAGGATAACGTGTACCCCGTACATCGGAACTATGTCGCGATGGTTGACAAGCTGTCAGGCACTTCGCTGGATTGCAATCAATATGCAGGCATGACCCTCCTTCCCTACCCTCCTCCTTATTTTTTCTTATTTTTCTCTCTTTCTTTTTCCTTGCCGATGGCGCAAGCAGTTCACGGAATGACCAAAACTTTATCTCCGTTTGTCGCGAGTGGCTAGCTGGATGGAGCAGCCCTGGATTCGGAGGAGAGAGTTTTCAGAATAAAATGCAGATAAACAAATGCTGGCAAAAGCAATACACCGCTCGTACGTGCCTCGTCAACTGCATTTCGGAGCTCCGTGAATTATATCATGGTGATCCCACTACGTTGTTACGTGTCTGCAAGTGACGAAAAATAAAGGTTCTCGTTTCGGCTCTGATAGGTCTCGTATTACATTTGCCCATCACATAATTTGCCCACGATGTTCCCCAGCACGAGGTAGCCAGGCGGTCTCAAAGTTGGCTAACCTTCCTGTCTTAGTCTCTCTCTTTGATAATTTTCGTTAACTAACACAGTAGGTAACTATACAACGTGTCAGAAAACGTACCCAGTTTGTCATGGCGCTGCTATAAGGGCTGTTTCTCCTCAAATTAAGTAGCTTAATTGAGCATGTAGCACTCGCGAACATGTGGTTAAGGAATAGTTAAAGCCATTAAAGGGATGGCAGTTGCCGTGGCAGCTCCACTGATGGACAGGGATTTTGCCTCCCGCTGGTCAGCAGAATATCGCGATCGTATCCGGACAACTCACTGTTCAACAACATGAACAGCTGTGATAGATGACTCGATATATCACGACTCCTTTCCTTTTTTTTTCTCTCCCCACTGTCAGGTTCACAAACATTGCTCGGAGAGTTATCGCAGTACGATCTGCGCACGAAAATTGTTATCTGCATCTGCGGAGCAGTGAATCTTCATCGCGTCTCGTACGCTTCAAAACTGCAATTTCATACGACATAGGCAGCCCGCAAGTGAAGCACGCCCGAGACAGATATGAAGGTGCACACAGAGAGCAAGCGTTCTCGCCATTTTCTCTTTTACTCGGTTCTTTTCCTGCTGCTTGGCGGTTACTCGACTCTAGTTTCTCGACCTTTTATATACCGCAACGTTCGCCACGCCGAAAATTGCTCCTAATGACGCACTCGCCAGCATTGGCCCCTCGAATTCTTCTCGCGAGGCAAATAAGAAAAAAAAATAGAGCGCGCGAGCTGCTTTATCTTCCGGCAAGTGCGTGTGTGTGCGCGGCAGACCCAGTATACAAGGCGGGGGGAGAGGGAGATCGGGGGGGGGGGGGGGCAGCACACGCAAGGAACAGCGTCTGGGCCGGCAAAGGAAGAGGAGGCCAGCGCCGCCGCGGAAGTGCTCGGCGCGGCCAGCGCGAGTTGCCGAGGGTTATTTTGCATGGCCCTTATCTGACACGCGCTGGAGTGTAAGATGCGTGCGCGTTGTGTGCCACGCTGGGCAACCTCCGATGCCCGGGAAGAAAGTTTCCTCCACAGCGGACGAGGCAGGGGGGCATCTCGCGCTCGGCGATAATGGCTCCCTCGTGGGGTCTCCGAGCGCGGGAGAAAGCGGCGCGTATGCGGCCAAAGATAATCGCGCACACTGGCGCGGCGTCGGGATCCTCGGCGGCGTGGCCACGCAAGGCCAAGTGTGCGTCCCTGGTAAACGCGGCCGCCAGAGGTGCCCCCCGAGAGGCTAAATAACAGGCATCATATATGGGAGCAGCCAGGGATACGCGCTTGCCGCATCGACGCGAACGTAAGGAGTACGTGTGTATACGCGGGCGTCAGGACGATTCCCGCGGGGGATGCGCAAGGAGGTGTACCGGGAGCGCGGACGGTGACTCTGGGAGGAAAACGCTTGTAACACGTCGGCGATTGCAACGCTCGCTGCGCAGTGTTTGCTCTCGGGAGGTCTGGATTTTTAGATTCGCTCGAAACGTGAACAAGGACGATGAACGGAGAAACGAGAACGAAAAATAAAGCCAGCTAGCTGTGGTTGTACCTTTTTCTTATATGCCTTGCGATCTCCAGTTGGTTGCTTTTGAAACTTAGCTTATTGTTCACGCTAATTTTAACCACTATGGCGTGGGACAAAATCTGTGCGGCTCAAGGATGATGCTAGAACAAAGCGCATTCAAGAAGTAAAACAATTACAGACGAACGAGAGAATAAGCAGTCCGCTAATTCGTCGGTTGCATACACTCATCACCATTATTTTGCGCGGTAAACGAGCGCCTAAAGTTATCCCTGCTTTGTTACGCCTTCTATCAATAGCGGAACGCGCAGGCGTGGACCGCGGCTTCTGCAACTACATGAATCTCGGCCTGCGTTACTGGCCCCACAAATTATACACATGCGTGAATCCGAGCACGATGTCTATCGTTAAGAGTCGCAGCCGCAATGGCTCCGCCTTTCACGTGGGGCGAAATGGCGTAGTATGCATGCATGGTGCGTGCGAAATAGCGTGGTGAAAACCTTCAAAATTTGTAGACTGACCTGGAGAATTTCGCTGCATGCAGCGCCTTTCATGTCGGGCCCTGTATAACTCATTATTTGCCAAGCGCTCTCGTCGCTCTGCTTTATCGTAACGCAGCGTGCGAAGGTTTTCGTGACGCGGTCCTCGTCTTCGTACCACAACTTCGGAGTAGAACGTGCAGCGGAAGCTCACGTTGGCGCACGAGATCGTACTGGAGAGTGGCTTCAAAGGTAAGCAGAAAACATTCTGACTTGTACGTACACACGACGCAGGGAAGGGAACGCGTCCTGCAAGGGCACATTCCCGAAGCTTGTTTTCCGTAAGACGTGTTTATCCTTGTAAATTTGCTTACGATGTGTACAACGTTACTAATGGCTAGCAACTGCTCTTACGAACAGTTCAAGTGAAAGAAAATTTTGTTGCGGATACAGGGCCTGAATGTTCTTGTCTGCGTAGGTTCTTGTGAGCGTATATATAGGTAAACTCTTGTGCGCAGTACGAGAAGGCTCCACCACGGTCGTCTCGTAAAAGCAGAGCGATCCATTTCTCTGTCTCTCTCTCACTCTCTCGTGGGCGCCACTCGAGTGAAGCTTCGTGAAATAAAGCGCGAGTTGCCCGGCGCCATCATGGCGAGACGAGCGCTTAAATTTGCGTAGATACGGCACACCGCGAGCTCTCTCTCCGACCGCAAGGTGATCCATCGCGCAAACCGCGAGTGGTGCAGGAAACGGCCGAACGAGTTGACTCTCTCCGCCCGAAGAGCGCGCGCGGGCCTCTCTCCCGCGTTCTCGGCCGAACGCGGTGATCGTTCACGAAGCCAATCAATCCGCGAGGGATTAAGGCGGCCGCGCGTCGAATAGCTGCGCCTTTGGCGGCTCTCGACCACCCACCGCAGCGACGCCGCCGTGGCAGGCTTCGCAGGGCGAGGGGAGAAGGCTCGTTGTTGTTACCGTTATGCCCTGCGCCCACACCGTCATCGAAGCCCGAAACGGTAAATGGACGATCGCCAAGGTCGAAGCGGAAGGCGGATGTTACACAGCACTCCGAGCCAAGGGCGCGATGGTGCAACGGTTATCCCCGCTCACCATGGGTCGTATTTCATGAATGAAAGGGTATTCTCAGCATGGCGTGATTCGTCGTCGTTATACCCTGTTGGAAGAGAAAAGAAGAAAACGTGCGAAAAGATAGGAATCGGCCATCAGCACGATTCTTTCTTCCGGTTTGAAACACCTGAAATTTACACACCTACGAATAGCATAGAACCTTCTTCGGCAGAGATGGTGTGTAAAAGCTGGGCTTGAATGTAGAGCGCTGAATTTTTGTCCTTATTACGTCTGCAAATAAAAACGAACTCGTGGTTGGTTGCCAACCGTGCTCTGTTAATGCCCTTTTGTGAGCCCATCTGACCTATTGCTGTGTTTTCCTTCGTATGTACGTGTGTGTGTGTGTGTGTGTGTGTGTGTGTGTGCTTGTGCTTGTGTACGTGCGTCTACGTGCGTATGTGCAGGTGGGTGTAAAGAAAAACAGGAACAAAGCAGGATAACTGAGTACGTTCCCTAAATGCAGAGATTGTGAATCTGCATCAGTGCGAAAAATGGCACTGGAAACAGTGCCATTTTTTTTTCTCATGAGCTCCCTTCTGATGCACGCGTCTTCTACCACTGTAACAATGTCTCACGTGCATTGCCTCCGAAATACGTGCACATGCAGACGCCACTATAGGGTTGCTGATCGTCCCATATTTAGTGAGACAGCTCCGACATATGAGCATAGATATCTCGAGTCCCGACACGACACAGTCGGGACGGCGAAATGTCCCGACTTGTGCGGTTTTTTTTTTTCTACTCGCTTAGCATTGATAAACCAGTGACCGAATTCATAAAGCCTTTTCTTTTCACTTGAGCACTCTTCGCGAGTGCCTAGCCGCTTTCACCATTAATGTACGACATCGCGATTGACTATACCATATGCTTCTCGAACAGTTCTTGCGTGAGAACGACTTTAGAGTATGCGGGCGCAAATGCCGTCGGAGACGAAGGCCAGTCCTACGGCCGGTTATTCATAATATATGCCATAACGTTCGTCTTTCTTTCGTTCTTGATATATATATATATATATATATATATATATATATATATATATATATATATATATACATATATATACACGCACACACACACACAGCAAAATAGCAAAGCAAGTTTGACAACCCTTATTTTCTAACTTGCTTTGCTATTTTATCTATCACCGACGTTACTGTAACTGGTCTGTGCGAGCTCTACTTATCCTTATCAACTTTGCCTTTGCTTATGAGGTTCAGGTTCATGTTGTGTTCACGCAAACCAATCAGGGTGTTTTTTTTTTTTTTTGATGACATGCCCTGTGTACAGGGCATGGGATGTAGTCACTGACATTAATTAGAAAAATTATTTCGGTAAAATGCTCCTTAAACAGCGTTTGGCAAATTCCAGTGTAAAAAAAGAAATGCAACGGGGCCTGGTCAGGAGCCCTTCAAGGCTTCATGCATGGCCACAGAACTTTCTTTTATCGTACGCGTGATAGCAAGTACGTTTGTCATCTTTGTTTCTCCGGTTCTTATATCTGTTCAATTTATTATACACAAAGTCGTCCCCGGATTGAAAATTTCAGGTGCATAAGAAGCAAGCGTTCGCGTGCGAAAGAAATGGCTACAGATGAAGCTCGTTCAAGAAGGTGACGACAAAAAAAGAATGTGCCCACGTATGCGCTCTCTCACGAAACAAAACGTAAGGTAACCCAAGCTGTCGCCTCTGCCTAATGCCTGCTTCGGTGGAATCCACTTACGGGAGCATGGTGGATTACACCCTCTCCGGGTAGCCGTTGCCGTTGCGCGTTAAAGTCATTGTTCCCCATTACCACGCGGCCCATTCCCTAAAACTCGCTCGCATAGGCGCGCGCTGAAGCGAAAAGTCATTGTTCTTACGATCCTTTTTCCTGTATTTCCCGTCATTGTTGGACAACGAAACTCCCGGCTCCCGTTTCGAGTTTGCTCGTCCATTTCGGAGAGCACTCACGCGACTACATCGTGCTGGGCGGCAATAGCCATAGCGTGACTTTGCGAATGCATTCACTCAGATGTAAAAGTACGTCTCTTCCTTGCAGGCGGCTTATACTGTTTAGCGGCAGGCCCAATTTGTGCCTGCTAATGCAGAAGCGATTATTATATGGCACCAGGCGTCGATTGCAAGTGCTCACATCGGAGAATGGGTCCGTTCCGGGCCTGTAAGAGCGGCCGCTTCTTCTAATATGTCTATATGGTCTGCAGTACAATCGAGCGTCCCAATGTTTAGAGCAAGCAGGGAAGGGAAAGGTGTAGCGGGAAGACGACGGGGTGGAGAAGGGGGGGGGGGGTAGTGACGTGATCCGTGCGCTCGTGTTCGCGCTTAACGGGCCGCCCCTCTCTCGGCGCGGAGGGTGAAATTGAAGCGCTAATGGATGGAGCCCATTAATGGATTCCGAGTCTGCGCGGGCGAATTATCTGCAGGTGCACAAGACCGGGACAGTGCGAGAGCCAGAGAGAGAGAGAGAGAGAGAGAGCCCGCGCGAGGGAATGCATGGAGCGACGACGGGATCCAGGGTCTGTTGGGGATGACAAAAAAAAAATAAGGAGAGCGAGTGAGAAAATCCTCGGATGGGATGCGGCGGGGTTTCGACAGGATATCGAACGTTCGGATTTCAAGGAGATGGCGAACTTCGTGGCAGATGGTAAATGTGTCGGACCGATGCTGCGCGCAACGCTTAATAGCAGCGAGCGGTCGTTAGTAGCAGCGCCGTCCCGTGGTGGTCGATGGTACTTTCGACGTTGGTTTCTCGCAAGCCCCAAGACCAGTTAGCTAACAGCGTAGATGATGGTACAACTGGTATACGAACAGGATAAAAGCACTGTCCATACCTCTTGTTCCGTCTTCTTCTGATGACCGTAAGGTAACTATAGCATACATAATTAGAATTCCCAAGATCAGAGAACACCGATCACGCTGAGCTACGTGATTGAATATCTGCAGTTACAGACATACTGAAGTGTGAAAGAACTGACCGACGCATCAACCTATCCCCCTTCCACGGACGCACGCACATTTTCTCCCCTCCCGACCACAATCCCCACAAAGTGGCCACTGATGCGATGTGAACCAGGTAAGGGCGCGTCTTGCAAGCGTCGCAATATTTGACGCGCGTGTTGACTTGCGTAGGAACTACAATACTAAACAGGCAAAAAAAAGTATTGTGGCTACAAGGCTACGTCGGGCATTTTAAGACCGATGATTCTGAAGAGTGATCAAAGCGCACGCCCGCGCGGGCACACTCCAGCACTCTTCACATCATTACAAACTCGACTCGCCGCTCGACTTCGCTCGACTTTGTACTGGCTTGACTTGAACCAACACTAAGCAAAAATTGTGCTCGCCCATTTTCTGTTTTCTTTTTCTTGAGCGCGCGTGCTTGTCTTTTCGCCCGGCGCTTCGTTTGCGTTGAACTTCAGAGTTTGCGTGCCTCGTTTAATTAACGACCTCCCGCTAATTAGAAACTGAATAGCGAGGAGGGAAGCGGAGAAGTATACTAATCTTTCTTTTGTTACAATGTCCTGCCCCTTGTCATCGTCGGCCTCCTCTTGCCTCCTACAAGACGCCAATGTTTGCCCAGCGTACGCCAGCGTGTTTTCCGAGTCTGTGCACGCATCGGTGACTTTCATCGTGACGTTGATTAGGGCAACGACGTCTTCTGGGCCCCCTCCTTTCTTTTTTCCTATCCCAAAGATTTTGCTCCGCCCGAAGCAAATTGCGGCGCAAACGAGTCAGAAATTGCTCGGCGGTCTCCGACTACGTGACCATGCAGTGGCTGGATCTGAGTGGCGTAGCCACAGGCGGTAGTACAGCCCAGCTTGTTGAGTTCTCGCATGGTAAATTTGGGACTGGTGTCGGCATTCGAGAAGGGTAATTACTTTTTTTTAACCTCCCGTGAACCTCGTTACTCCGTGTCAGTAATATGTCGCGACAAGGAGTGGTGTTTTAAACTGCACTAAAACATATATATATATATATATATATATATATATATATATATATATATATATGCACATTGTGATACACTCGAGAACTTCGTTGCAACACCGGATTGAGCAGCACCTCACTTTGTCTTTGAGCAAGTGGCCTTTTAAGCTTGCGTCTGGTTTTGCTTGCCTTCTTGTATAAGGACGCATGCTGCGTTCAAAAATCATGTATGTGTAATACAATCGGCCTCTGCGCATATATTACCCTATAGGAACTTTCTGAATAAACAAATGTAGAGCTTACTTTCTATTTTGATCATTCTGTACTTGGTTCATAAACCAGCAGATATGATCTTTCTAGTCAGCATGCATAACATCAGCAAAGCGTGTGACTTGTGGCGGCAAACTTCTTATGTTAGTTCTTCACTATAGTATTATCTTACAAATGATATGTTTAACACTTTTAGCCAAAAAAAATGAAACAAGTTTAAGAAATTGCCTGTGTGGGGTTTCCTTGTGTATCAGGCACCCTCACACTACTGTTCTTGTCCGCTTCTTATTCTTTTTTTAAAAAATAATTCTTATTGCTTTTGATGATATTCCCATAGACTCGTGTTCTTCTCCGAAGGGAGTGCCTGTTATTTGCTCCTGTGATATGTGTGGTTGCAAGAACAGGTAAATGTTTTTTTTTTTTTAATGCTTACGCCTCTCTATGATTACCCATCGAGGAAAACCGTCCGACCGTCACGTAAGACGGTCACTTTCCAGAGAGAGCCAGCAGCAACGAGGGACTTTACCTTCGTGCTGCCTGTCACTTCGACGCGAACGAAGCAGCGAGATCACAGCGCTCACAAGCTCACGAAACACAGCGCGCGGAGCTATCAGCAGTCGGCACTCCATCCCCATCGCAGATCGCTTTCAGGATACGGTCCGCGTGGCCGTGCCATACGCAGCCGCCGCCGGAGTACGTACGATAACAATCCATGATGGTTCGACGTAGATGGATAAGGGGCTAAAGACCGATAACGGCTTATCATGATCGGAACGTCGTCAGCGCACTTGGCTCCGCCACCTGCGCGACTTCGCTTGAGTTATCGATGCGCCTTGCGCCGCCGTCCGCAGCAGTTCGAGTCGCCACAGCATTGTCTTTTCTACTAGCCGGATCTAGTTTTATAACACTGATAATGACACCGGGCTGGGTGGAAATTAGCAAGTGTCACGGTGCTTACGCATACTTGGACAACTTCCAGAGGAGTGTCTGCGTGCTTTTTTTTTTTTAGGTTGTATTCCGATCAGTCAGTCAGTCTGAGGGGAAGAGCGTTCCACATGATGCTGAAGGCTGGCTGAACAGCCGTTTGATATTGTAGCAGATGGATTTCTGTCTCACGCTCAGGCGGAGTTCGCGCTATGCGTTATTGTGAGGCAGTATAGAAAGGTTATTTAAAGGAAAGCGCATAGCCGCTTTTTCCGCAATGCAATGTATTGCAGTTAATACGTTGCTACAAAAGTGACAAATTGTGCGCCTTCTGCATTGTATTTGCTTTCCAGCATTTTTCACAGTTATGTCCACGTACGAAAACAATAACAGTGCAACCAGTTGTCCAGTAATTACCGTTTTAATCACGCGATGGCCGCCATATCTTTACCCAATTTGTGTACTGCGGGAAAACCAGCTTGGCAATCTTAAGAAAGGTTGCATTGCGGGAAAGTCTGTAGCAGCTGTCGGAAACTGCCACACAGTGGAAGCGGTACGTGCGGTTGGCGGCCTTCTGTTTGCATCCAGCTTATACTATAGCACCACCTAAGGGCATGTAGAGAGTTCCACATAACATCAACGGCATGTTTTGCAGTGTCAGGAAAGACAAAGGATTCCATTTTTGGGCACGGTCGCACTTTTAAAGCTAAGTTTTGTTTGCCTACTTTCCCGAGTTTCGCGTGTCCGCCGGACTGCTTGGTGCTTTTAGGTTTGTCGCTATCTCGGCGGATACATTTGTGCGGGTCGGGCACTGTCTCGGTAAGTATAGATATCGATATATAGGTGCGGATGTTATATAAGACTACCGGCGACGTGGCTTATACAACTCTTGTATGACGACCAAGTATGTAGATAATAGTTATATTATTATTATATAAAAGTATAAAGGCGTGAACATATAATGTCGGCAAATATGCATCTATAACGAACACAAATCTGTTAAATAAATGGTGAGTTATATTCAACGATTTCTCGGATTTACCTTATTTTCCTTGGTTTATTCACAGAATATGTGTATGCCTCTTCTTGGTCCTCTAGAATGGGCATGTCCCACAAAGATTCCTACACGAAACCTGACAATCTCATGCCGGCTCACAGATATCTCTAAATCACATCAACTTGTTAACAGAATGGTGAATTATGTGTCGTGGATTCTTTGATTTACTTCATTTTGTTTTATTTAGCCATTCGGTATGTGCCCTTGGGAAGGTGTCCGTTCTTGGTCACTCCTCCAAAATGAGCATGCCCCACTGTGACACAAGAGGTGCAGAATCTCTATGTGTTGCTTGATACGGGACGTACCTTTCTGTTCATGCACCTGTTATCACCATTCTGCTCTCAAAGCTTCATAAATCGCCTTTTTCCATATGACGTCTCTGCCTGCATCCGTCTGAATTGGAGTTTGCGTATGGGCGTAGCTTCTGCACGATTCATGAGTTCGGAAGCTACGCGTCTCAAGTCTCATGAGTTCATGCGTCTCAATGCAGAAAGGGAACGCTCCACATTCATCGAAGTTATAGGTGCACATATTTGTACCGCATTTCCTGGACTATATTCCACGCCAGCTGTATAGTCAATAGGGGCTAACTGAGGTTCAAAATAAAACGGTTTTCTTACATAGTCATCACCCGATATGTAGACCGCAGGGAAAAACTTCGACTGAAACTAGGTATTCTCTTCTTCCTTTTTTATGTCTTTTTTTAAGAGCGTCTGCAACCGGTAAAACAAATCACTTTCGTCGGGGCGGCCAGCACAAAAACCAAGCATGTCGGATTCAACGAATGCCTTCTCAATGTCGTCATTGCCTTCAGAATCTTCATTTCTCGCACACGCTCGACTTCACTGAGCTTGAATAATGCCGTCAAGGCTCATCGTCTTTTCGGTGCCGTCAAAACTGCTCTTGTGTTTTAAGCATAAGTGAAGCCCCTTATAAACGCCCTTAGTATCTTGCAACGAGGTTTTGTCCATGTGCTCACAAATCGAAGCACTTAAAAGCAGCCACATGAAATGTCGCGAGCCACCAGCTGAAAAGGGTTGCTAGTGTACCGCGACGATCATTTCGGAGCTAACTTCGCTATGCGTGATTTAGCCCCGGAAAATAAATATGCAGGTTCCCTCTGGCCTCGTTATATTCAAGCGTGCCTCCGGTGTGAAGAAATAAGATTACGTATAGTCCGCGCCCTGCGAAATCTGAACTTTTAAAGTTCTATATCCCCTGGGCTATGGTATGGAAGAATAGGATAATTCGGAAGGTTGAATGGTCCAACGCCGTATGACTGCAATTTTTTTTTTTACTTCATCACTCCGTTTAATCCCCCTCCGTATTTGACTTCGTTTTGCTCTACGCATTGCGTAACGTTTATGCGACTACATTACTCTCCCTTAACCTCAACTATAGAATATCAGCGTGTGGTCGCCAATACATCAAATGCTTGACCCTGTAGCTTTCTGTGGCGCATGTTTCGTGTGCACTGTCGCAATGCGAACAAATACCAACTCGCACAGATTACCATATTAAAGTGCTTCTTCTTCTTCTTCTTCTTCTTTTTTTTTTTTTTGCCTTCTCCCTCGGGTTCTTGCGTGGATATTCGGTACCTCGCCGAATAAGATGGACCAATCCTGGCGACAGTGCAGTAGCAAACTGGGCCGACCCTGGAGACAGATTCATGAAAACTGGGCTGACCCTGAATTATTGCGTAATTAAAGGCTGTTTGTTAAATAATGAACAGCAGGAAAAGTAGGCCCTCGAAGAGCCGGCTATCCCATTCGTTGCGACTTCGTGGGCCGATCTTGGCATCATCATACCTTGAGCATCCTGGAAAGGGTTAAAAAATGCGATACGATTCTGAAGACCACGTAACCCGGATAGTCATGATTATGCTATCGTGTTTCAGTTGCTCAGGTGTTGCGTGATGACCTATCTTTTCTGTGCCTTTCTCCGGCTTTGCTGTCGGTGTATCGTTCTAGCGGGGTGTTCTCCCGCACAGCTGTAGTGTGGGAAAACATTTACGTAAGTTGGAAATAGTACACAGTTGCACGTATCGTGTGTCTTTATTGCATAGCAGTTAATCGAAACGATTCAAGAAAGCTTTGCTTAACGTGGATTCCAACGATTGTGTTGGATCCGAAGTGATATTTTTTCTTAACCCATGACCTGTGCGGTTAAGAAGTGTTGTCACAAACTATCGCCATTGTGTTGCGTGTGCAGTGGTGGGTGGCTCCATCGGCCCATAGTCTGGCCACCGCTCGCGTCACCTTTTGAGCGAAGGAGCGCCGCTTGTATTTGCGCCGTATTGTTTGCCAAGCACACATACCCAGAAATAATTAAAACCCACGTCATACGTCGAACGCCCACGAAGAGACGACCTCATCCAGAAAGCGTCCGGCATGCAGCCGCCGCCGCCAGCGGGCGGGCCAGCTGAACGAAGAGGCCGCCGCCTGCTTCACCGGCGTCGCTGCTAGAGGCCAGGAGGCCGGGAAGCCAGCCAAGCAAAGGCCGCAGCAGCGCACCTTCTTCGCTAGCGTCGTCGGCCATGCAGACGCGGCGTCGCCCTCTCTCGCCCCCGTCCGCTTTGGGCAGCCGCCGGGGAGGAGGGGCTCCCGCGTGCCTCGAGGCGGAGCAGCGCGGCACCGGTCGTTTGTTTTGGAGCCTTTGGGTCTGTCATCTCCTCGGTACTTAATAATCATCGCCCTCCTTGCTCTATCTCTGCCTCCTCCCCTCTTTCCTCGCTCTCCTATCTCCTCTCTCGTGTTCCCCTCTGTCTGCCCTCCCTCGGCCTTCCTTGCCTCATCATCACCGTCTGTGCTCGCCTCGCATCGCCGCCCCAGCTGTGCCGTCGCCACCGCCACTTTCCTGCTTTTTTTTTGCCTAGTTTTCTTACTTTTAAGGTGTGCGCGTGTTCTTTTTCTCTCTCGATGGAGCGCTCCTCTTTTGAGTGGTACTCTTGTTTCACAATACGCGCTGGTCGCTTTGTGTTTCGCATTGCCTAACCCTATTCGTACCTCTTGTTACTGCTTCGTTCGTCCAGGAGCTTCGTCCTTTCTTTCTTTCTTTTTCCTTAGACGTTTTCCTGTCGGGCACGCGTGGTCTGGTGTCTTATGCACGTCTGCTTCCCCTATTACGGTGCCGACGGCGTCTCGGTTCTTTAGACGATCCGTTCGACCTGCCATGCAGAGTTGCGCAGCTGCATACGTTCGGGAAAGCATCGGCATTACGTGGGATGAGCCCTTGTCCGCGTTTCCCAACCAACTTAAGAGCAACTGCCCTGAGCGAAAGAACATGCCGAAAGAGAAAAACTGAGAACCGAGAGCGAAACGGGGCACAGACACTGCAAAGTACGAGAGGCAGGACTGTTAAATGAACGACGCGGACAACATGGGCCGGCGACGCACACGCCGCGCCGCAGGCTTGCTTTTTGCTCGCTGAAACCAGTCGCGTTGAGCAAACACGAGAGTGGAGGAGGTGACCAGCGGTTTCGAATGGAGGGATGACAGAGGGTGATTAGAGAGGGAGAACAAAAGTGAGAGAGAGGAGCGCGGGTCAGGTGGCTCCATCCGTCGGAGAGCTCGGGAACGTGATGCTGTGGTGGTCGCAGTTTTTTGCTCACCGACAGCGGCTTTACGACTAACGTCACGTGATATGTAGGTTCTTAGAGATTATCGCCCTAAATGTATGTACATACGCAGCCATGTGGGGAAACGCTTTACTACAGGAGATATGTGAAATCATAAACGTTAGTCATGACTCACATCAGATATACCCAATTGAACACTAATACAAATCTGACAAATTAAAATAAGCAACCAATTACTGACAAGCACATTTATGAACTGCAGGGATAATGCAACTTCACTTCTTTAGACTCAACAAAACCCTAGCGACACAGCACATTTTAATGTCAGTTCATATTGCCAAGTGCTCCCTTACGACCTTGAAAAATACTTCCTTGATCAGATGCCAGGACACGTGATTACATAAGCAACTTCGTGAATGTAGACAAAAATGTCAACTTTCCTGGTTTGTGCAGATAAAAGCCCCTTCTCCCCCCCCCCCCCCCGCTTTTTTTTTTTTTTGCCTATACACATGCCTACTTGTTTAACATAACGCCGTGGCTCCACGTTCACTTTTCATCTTGCACTGCCACTTCATGTGGTGTAATCTGAAATGTACTACATATTTATATATTGCCGCCGATGACGATTCAGCTGTACGTCTGACACCTATCAATCATCGCGAAGACCGGTGGAAACAAAATGATTAAACACGTGTCATACAGTGCTACCTGCATCTAGCTTATGGTGTACTACAGACAAATAAATTATCGTTAATGGTTAATTTTTCTAAAGCATGAAAGTTTTTTGTCCGCACCGATCCTGAGTAGGTTAGTTGTGCTTAGCGGTGTGCATTAAGGCCTGATTGTGCAGTAGTGAATTAGTTGTCTGTGGAGTGTAATGTGTTCAAATTGAGCCTGGTGAAAACAGCGTTTTAGAGCCCTGTTAAATATCTTACATAGTGTACATCGAATATGGGGGTTTTCGTGTCTGGTAAATAAGAGGAGAGTGACAAAGCTTCGCTGAAACGCCCTACTGACAAAGAAACATTACCTGATGTATACTTTAACGGCATCCTAAAGGAAGACGAAAACAACAACAACAACGATATGTATATCTAACGCACATTTTGGCATCTATGCGAGACAAAGCTTAAAGTGGTTAATGAAATACTTTACAGCTAATAGCGAGGTGTCCAGTTTCATTTACTATCATCCATGCAACGAGCGATACCTTAGGCTGTTTTTTTTTTCTTTATCAACCACAAAGATATTTCACAAGTTTATTGGCATCCAATTTTTATGTTTATGGCCACTGCATCGTGCGCAAGTCATGCCGGAACAAAAACTCCAATTCAGGCGGATGTACGGTGCGAGACGTATACAAGCAGTGCTGTCACATGGACAAAGGTGGTGTGTGACGCTTGTTGGGAGCAAAATGGTGATAACAGGTATATGCACAGAAAGGTACGTCCCGTATCAAGCAACGCACAGAGATTTTGCACCTTTTGTGTCACATTGGGGCATACTCATTTTGGAGGAGTGACCAAGAACGGACACATTCCCAAGGGCCCATACCGAATGGCTAAATAAAACAAAATGAAGTAAATGAAAGAATCCGCGGTACATAATTTACCATTCTATTAACAAATCGATGCGATTTAGAGGTATCTGTGAGCAGACATGAAATGGTCAGGTTTTGTGTAGGAATCTTTGTAGGACATGCCCATTCTACAAGATTGACCAAGAAGGGGCATACACACAATTAAGTGAATAAAACAAAGAAAGTAAAGTAAATTTAAGAATTCCTTGTGTGTAATTCACCATTCAGATAACAAATCGGTGTGCTTTATGAATGTCTATAAGCTCACATTGTGTGTTCGTGCTTTATGCTTTAATATACTAATTAATATAATTATGATCTGCATACTTAGTCACCATACAAGAGTTGGTAGAGAGTCGTCATTGGTAGTCTCATGTAAAGCTTCGCATATGTATGTATATATAATCGATAACAACATACCTATATAGCAACCGACACAGCAGTCAAACAACCACACGAAATTGGGAAAGTAGGTAAAGAAAGCTTCGCTTTAATATTGTGACCATGTGCGAGGAAGTATTATTTGTGTTCTTTTCACAGTGCAAGAGCACGTTGCCAATATTATTTTAAAAACGCACACATTTCGCGGGTTTAGTGCTTAGACCAAAGCAGTTCTGTGAATCTCTAAAACATCTGTAAGCACGCATTCGGCGAAAGATGAGGCAGAAGAAAAAGGAGGCCGCAAAGCCATTTCTAGTCTTTGAAGGAAAGTAATTCTACGAAGGCAGTTGGTCACCTTGGAATAACCTTTATAATTCTTAGTATTCCTACGTAAGGAGCGCTATACTCTTGAGTACTTACTTTCAGGAAGTTCTTCTTGATCTGGAGTAGTTTTCATGCACTGCAAACAAAAATAATACGAAATGGGAGGGAACCGCTCGTCCCGTATAGCAATCCTGTTTCTGTTTTTTTTTTAATATATACTACGTACCAATCGAGTTAGACATTCACTCCCCTGGTGGCCATGTTTCTGCATGTAAAAAGGGGAGTATTTTTTTTTTCATCCGTGTGCAGATTGTTGCGGAGGATAGCTGGTACATTTTTTTTACTCCCCTCACGAAGTTTTTGCGGCTATTCCTGAGAATTATTCCTGAGAGCTTACGGTTACGGCGCTAAGTGTCGTGTTTCCGAGAATACGTCGCCTCATCTTGAATCGATGGAACCATATTTCCTCGTAGCGTGGCAAGAAACAAAAAAACGACACAACGTTGCGATGGCTGGCTTGCCACGGCGGCTGGAGCTTCGGTGGAAGTGAAGCAGGTGTACTATTTGCATGCACGCGTAAACAAACAAATATGGCCATGCTCCGTACACAGCTTTCACTACCCGGCCAACTGATAATTATAAATTGTTCAGCTGTGCGGCCAAAAAAGCACTTACAGGATCCGCGCTGCCGTACGTTCAGCTCTACGACCGCCGCTAAATTGAACACAACAATAGTTTGGCCGATGGGCCGCCATGCACTGTAGAGAGAGAGAGAGAGAAGGGAAGACTGAAAGGCAGGGAGGTTAACCAGACTGAGTCCAGTTTGCTACCCTACACGTGGGGAGGGGAATGGGGAGTGAAAGAGGAAGAAAGAGAACTTAAGTGTAGGATGTCTATAGTCGGGCACTCAAACCATGTTTACACGCTTGAGGGTGTTTTCTCGTCGCACTGGTTAGGGCCTTACCGTTGGGGCCCTAGAAAAATTTATAGAGGCCGATGATGGAGCTGTAACTAGACGTGCGACGAAAAAAGACGTAGTTTAAGACTGTGCAATCATTCTGACAGCATTGGGCGCGCAGAAATACCCGATAACAGAGTTTCATATCCCCCCCCTGTAATATTCTCTGGCCAAGTGTACCGCTGCAAGGTGCACTTGCTTTTGTCGTAAAACGCCCCATTTGTGGAGCTCGTTTGCTATTGTCGTATTGACACCGATAATATTACGGGGCCTTCTTCTTTTTCATTTGCGGCCAGTTTAAGGCAAAACTCATTTTAAAGGAATACAAATGCAGTCGCCCCCCCCCCCCCCCCTGCTTTTCAGAGGCTCATTTTCTGATGCGCTGATTTATTTTGATGTGAACCAATAACAGTGCTATTCTCTCATAGAATCAATGGGTAACGACAACTGAAATTTCAGCATCCGTTTTGTGAATGCACACTTTCCTTCCTTTGACTAATGTAGCAGTTTGCCTGCTTACAGTGTCCCAGATACCAAAGGCTGCAATTTCTTTAGTACATTTCAACTAACATTTAGTGTTACTTTTTTGGCTTCGACTGCAGTATTTCTCAACTGCTAAAGCTGGCAGGTCTGCGAATCCAACTTAAGCTATGATAGTACAGATGCATAGAATAATGAGAGAAGTATCTTTTGTTTGGGTTAATGACATAAGGAAGAGCGAAAGTCTCAAAAGTGAAAACGGGACAATTCTATTGGTTGGAAAGAAGCGACGACAGTGGCATCCCAGTAGTAATAAATAAATTTACGGGAATAGAAACAAACCAATGCGAGGAAAATCGATATTGTCTCGTTATCAATGAGACATTCATACACATCTTGACAAATAATGCTTCATAGTCAAAGAACCCAGGCAGAGGCAGGCAATCTTTTGGTGAAAAAGGAGAGAGAGAGAGAGAGTAAAGACAGCAAGGTTAACCAAATGCGAGTCGAGATTTCAGTTTGCTACTTTGCGCTGGAGTGGGGAAAATAGGGGTTGGAAAGAGGCCGACGATAGAGAAGAAGAGAAAGAAAAAGAAAATAGGAACAGGTAACAAAAAAGGCGTTCCAATTCCAGGCGTTCGCACAGGCAGATGGATCTTAAGAAGTGCAGTAGCGCTTGCACGACCTTCCGATGTGATTTTAAGTCCCGTGGACGTTGAAAAAGCAAAGCTGATTGAACAAAGCAGCGGCTCCAAACATACCTAACAACATACCTGAAACCAACGTGAACGTATCTAAGAACATATTTCCAAAGATACCTGAGAACAGAAGAACAAAATGTTGAAAACACCGAACTCTTGACACCCGGGGCTACTGCGCTCAGCATAACGAGCGAACATCCGTTTTATCATTTTTATGGCTGCCATAATGTAGGAAGAAGAAAATAGAAAAAAAGGAGAGTACAACATCGCCATTCAGCCAGCCTCGCACATCACAGTGTAAGTTTTTTTTCCTGCGTCGCCAACTACCCCTACAGGAAACTTCGCATCTCAAGCGTTAGATAGTTATAGAAAACAGCTCCACCGCAGCCGTTAACGTTACGACCCCTTAGCTATCCGAAGTTGCCCACTGGTGCACATTAGGGAGGACGTGCTGCGCGTAGTATCCACCATCATAACGCGTGCCGTACGAACTATTCCCTCGTATAAATATACGTACATACTGTACAGTATGGTGCCCGATGCTCGTCCGAGGCCCTTCCAAAGCCAATAACTGTCCAGGTTTGCACACATCGCTCCTCTGAGCCACTCGTCGCCGTCCCCTCACCCTTCCCTATCCTTTTCCCTATGCTGCCCTTCTCGACCTCTTGAACGCTCCCAACTTCGCTGTCGAGCGCTTCAGACGCGTTACGACCCCAGGCTCGCACACCGCGTCGCTCGCATGCAGCGAGCACCGCGCCGAGGCCGACACACTCTGCTGCGCAGGGGCCGAGCCCTCATGACCGAGGGTTCGTGCGGGGGGAGAAGCCCGGCGCGAACCCGTGCTGCCGACGCCGCGTCCTCTCATTTGGCTTAACCCATGAAGCCAATTTAATGGGCCGCCTTTTCTCCCCAAGGGGGAAGGTAGGGAGGGGGGGGTCGTAATATACAGCGCGCGCGCGTTGCTTCGAAGGACGCGCTCCTCGCATGAGAACCCGAAGGAGTGCGCCGGGTCTCACTCTTCCTCTCATTCTCTCCCTCTTCCTTTCTCTCGCCTCCAACGTCTGCGTACGCAAAAGTTCAGTGCAGTCAGGAACAGCTTACACTGGCTTAAAATCGCAGTTTCCTACCCCCCCCCCAAAAAAAAAAAAATGTTTGGGGAACTTCGGTGCTATATATAGTGTCTACTAGAGCTGCAAGTATATGGTGCTTCAGCAAGCATGGCGAGAATGGGTAGTATGTCGACCCGACTGAAATTTGCCCTTTTTATTTCGAACGAGTGGCTCACGTTCAACAAAATATCGCATGTGTTATAAGTGCAATAATTCGCAATGGTCATGCGTGTGCATTGAAACTTATGCCATTCATGCGTTTAGAACAAAAGGTATGGTTTCTTAGAACTTTTAAAAAGATAAAGCACAATAAGTAACGCGTCAAGAATGTCTCATGCTTATTTACGGAGATTAGACAAACCGATCGCTACTAACCGTAATTTCCGTGGTATCTGAACGATCGCAGCGCCAAAATTCCCTCTAATAATTTTGTAGAAAGTTCTACGATTGAAGACATTCCTGTCTGACTTGTCTGGCTGGCATGGGTGTCGTAAGGGCTGTCATCGAAGGCCTAGTGTCTGATAAAGCTAACGTGCACCCATCGAAGAAATAATAATATAATATTTGGGGTTTTACGTGCCAAAACCACTTTCTGATTATGAGGCACGCCGTAGTGGAGGACTCCGGAAATTTTGACCACCTGGGGTTCTTTAACGTGCACCTAAATCTAAGCACACGGGTGTTTTCGCATTTCGCCCCCATCGAAATGCGGCCGCCGTGGCCGGGATTCGATCCCGCGACCTCGTGCTCAGCAGCCCAACACCATAGCCACTGAACAACCACGGCGGGTCCCCATCGAAGAAAGTCGACTCTAAATTTAAATGGGTATTCAGGATGATTATAAAGTTTATAGCTTGATCAGTAAAATTGCACTTCTGAAATTCCAAAAACGTTCAGTCTTGTCTTCAGCGGAGAGTCGATTGAGACAGAAAAGAGGCAGAAACCAGAGATGCGTACAACGAGGCGACTTTGAGGTCCTTGCACACGCTGTTAATGGTTTCCCAATAAGCATTGATTGCGTTGCTTTGTGAAAGGACTAAAGACTAGATCAAGCGAGTTTAGTGAACATTTCCTCCAGAGAAACGGCTGAAATACGCGATAACACTAATATTCGTGGTGTCACGCTGATGTGCACATGCGCTGCACCTTCAGCGCGAAATTCATGAAGGGGTCAATTTTGACCTTGCTAATATTCTGTATAGTTGGTCGCAATAAAATAACGCAGTGGCAAATATACTGCAGTACAGTAAAAAAAAAGGCGTTCGTATAGATCCAACAGTCAATTATGTCCGCCCATTCCTGTGACATCACGGAAGGCCGTAAAAAACAGCGCGAAAGCGGACCGTAGATAGGCAGGCGAGACGGACATAGGCACTTGTGTCCCTTTCTCCTGTCATTCTTCCGTGCGCTGGTGCGCTGTTTTTACAATGGATTGCCAACTATAGCGCAGTCACACACCTTGTCGCTGACACGGCGAACGTCACTCAATATCAGCGTCTCCCAGGAACTATGTTTTCGAGCGCGGAGGAACAAAGGTCAAGGTGCAATTCGGTGTTGTGGGCGGAGCTTGTACTGAATTCTCAGGCTGTGACCGAGTTATGGTAACCAACCTTTCCTCGCCGAATAAGTGCAACCAGTTCTATATGTACAGAGCACTTTACTTACCTATAAGCTTGTTTAGTGTTTCTGTTTGGTGTCCCTTAATGACTTATACGCATAATTTGTTGTTTACGTTGAGGCGGTCGCTACTCGTTTCGCAAAAACAGAGGTTCACTGGCGCTGCACGCAACTTGTTCGGCAAAGTTGAGCACAGGGACGGCACGGGAAGGAGAGGGTGCGCGGGCAGAAGTAAGCAAAGGCCACACGACGTGGAAGGAAGTTGGGAAAACTTCAACGGGGCTGTGGATAGCTTCCTAAGGAAGGAAAGAAAAGGAAACTCCTCACGACGAAATTGCAGAGGCCGCTGTCTAATTAGGCGGGCCATTACAAAACGGCCATCTAGTGCGAGGCGCAGTATACGCTTTGCCAGAAGGCGGGCATTACGCGCGGCGCTTGTGGCCCCTGACTCTGACCTCTCGCAGCGCCTTGGCAGTTTCAGACAACGCTGTTCCAGCGCTCTTTCTCTTTGTTATTGTTGAACGTGCGCACGGCACTAAAAAAAAAAAGAAACTATATTGCATAGAGAATAGTCTAAGATGCTATACTCTGTAAAGTCTATACGGATTATCTACGGAAACCTGTTGGCAAGATTATACTATTTTTGTCAAAGAATATAAGTAAGCTTGCTCTGTGTATACAGGTATACACAAAGGGTATGCACAACAACAAACAAAAATAATGTTCTTTTTGTCGAATCATTTTCATGAGGTAGCAATGTCAGAACAGAGTAGTATTAGTTGCCTCTCGCATGTGTACCACTATTTATTAAACGTTTGGATTTTTCTTACACGTGTGCCCTCTTATAGCCACCAACAGTGGACCAGCGCAACCATGCACCAACATCGTTAGCGATAAAGCTACAGCTCCGGCGCTACCGATAAAAGACGCTACCGCTTTCACGCGACACTCGTTGACATGAACTGGTTTCCTAGCGACGCGAATGGCTTGCAGCTTAAGTTAAAGACCTGGTACCAATCCGTAGTTATTCCTGCACTATTTGACTCCGAGAGTATAACAAGCAGAAAAAGAAAGTTAAATTCTGGGGTTTTACGTGCCAATCCCACGACATTATTATGAAGCACGCCGTAGTGGGATTTCATTGGATGAACTTTATTGAAGGTCCTGCAGGACGCACGTCAGCGCGCAGTGGGCGTCTCTCACGCAGGGACCGACAGGGAGTATCTGGCGGCCGCTGCATGGGCCTGCGTAGTGGGACTCCGGATTAATTTTGACCACCTGCGGTTCCTTAACGCATACACGATGCACAGTACAAGGGCGTTTTTGCATTTCGCCCCCATAGAAACGCGGCCGCCGTCGCCGGGATTCGATCTCGGGCCCTCGGGCTTGGCAGCCATATATACTACGCCATCACGGGGGATAGCAAACAGGAGCCAGCGTTGACAACCGAAACTGACCCAACTTGTATCTCGTTCGCAAAAGAGGAGAACCGAAGTAGCGAACCGCAGGGGCGAACACACACGTACTCGCACACACAGACACACACACGCACCTTATTGCGGCTGTGTGACTAATCTCTCGGCGCATGGAGCATACGGTTGTTTCTCAACCACCAACCATTATCAGAGGCGTCCTCGTAATCTTCCTCGATAGACCACCCCTCAAGAACCACTGTATATAGCTCGAGCTGAACTCTGCCGGAGCCACATATCTCTTATGGGCGCGCACTGCAGAGCCAAGTATGGCAGCGTCGGCAGCAAGCAGGCGCCGGTGGATGCCATTCACTTCCGCACTTTTAAACGTGCTCCCTCTGCGGTGGGTTGCGCCGCTGCCGTGCCGATGTGTTTAGGGTGAGAGCGAGCAGGGGCAATGATACACGGGGACGGGTACCGGCGGCAGCAGCGGTGGGCGCTCCGCACGGCATTGCGGAGCGGAGCGTATCTGATGCGTGTCTTTCTACTTCTCACGAAGCCGGGTGGGGGAAGCCGGGCGGCCGTCGATGAGGCTGATTGCACGAACCCGCTCCATTCGCGTAGTGGAACTTCCTTGATCCACCTACTGTGACGCCTCGTTCTCATAGAGCACTGACTGAAATAGAACCGATCTCTCAGGGCCCACTGGGTTGTGCTGTTAAGTGCAATTTTTTTTTTCCTTGCGCTGTGTAGACATATTTAACAGACGAGGAAGCATGAGAGAATGAACCAACTAAATCATTTTCATCGCTTTCGAACGCGTGTGTACACCGACCTAGAGACAAACTTATTTGGACTATCGCAGGAGGCCCCACCGTCGCCGGTTATCAATGAGCGTGTGGATATAGGGCTATTATAAATCTTTGAGAGGAAGCTGCAAATAAGAAGGCGCACGGATGCGGATAACTGGTCGTAGCGATGTGTTCCTTTCTTCTCTTACGTGCGTCGGTGTACGGTTAGTTTATTTATCATTGCCCCATTCGTTACTCGTGTAAAGTTCCTGTGAATGCGATAAAAAGCTCTTGAGACAGATAGTAAAGCAAGACGGAGAGGCAGGCAGGTCAGCCAGTGCTGCACCGATGGTTGCAGTTGGTCTCTTAAAGAGTGGGAGAGAGAAATTTATTCGTGAACAAATGAATAAAGTGTATTAGCCTAATCCGGTCTGCTACTTTACGTTATAAAGAGGAAAGAAGGGGTCAAAGGTAAGGAGAAAGAAATTTAGCGGCAATCATTGCGCGCGCTCACACTCTTGGGCGTGCAGTACTATTTTAGGTTCGTTCACATGCATCCGCTGTTTTTATAGGAATCGCAACGGTGTTTTGACTAAATTGTGTAAAGATGACGCGTGAGAGTGCTTACGAGATACCATCGTAATAATATGCACAGTGCAAGTATAAGTACAGGTTTTGGGGACCCCACAGAATATTTTACAAATGAAACTGACACCCAATCGAAATCAGAAGTAAGCGTAAGTGCAGAGGAAACTTCTTCAGGACTGTTGAGATTAAGAATATAAGTAATCAGGCATTTATCATGCTGCGTGACTTTTTTTTTTTCTTTGAGTCTCGGTGTAGCTGACTGGCTTAATCTATATAGAGTACATGAAATGACATTGAGATTCCTGTTTTTCTGCTCGGTAAACAGCAAGGTGAACCGCCAAGGTCAAAGGAGACCACAACCCGCATTCGTAAATATGAGTGGTTCGTAAATCTATATAGAGGCGCCTACTAAACGCGATAAAGAACATTAGCAGCAGCAAGTCATCGTCAAGCAGCTCATACGAAGAAAATGTTTTATTAATCTGGTCCTGATAGTGATAATGGAGAAGGACCTATAAAGGCTCACAGAGCTGAGAGACCAGATATCTTTAGGGCAACATGTGCGCTTTAAGTTAATAAGAAAGAGTGCAGGCGCTTCTGGCCGCGTAACTGACGCACTTTTATTGCTCCAGCGTTCACCACAACCGCGAAAGTATGCGCTTTCGGTTGATTCAGAGGCGCGGATAGCACTGACCTTTTAACACCCTGCACGTGTGGTACGGCGGTGGAGATAGTAAGAGATAGTGAGAGAGACGAGTCGCCGCAAAGGTAAACAACGAGGTATTTGTGCAGCTGTTTGTTCAAGTGGTTCTATTTTTAAGCACCTAAACTTTGCTCCACCCAAGCTCATGACTACACCTTTTAAGTGCGTCACCCACTGCTCCCTCAGCCCCTGCAGACGCCGTTGCACCACTGAAAGGGTGGCGGTGACATTACACGGTAGAGCACCTGCTCCTCGGAGCGAATTCGGACGCAGTAAGGGAGTGCAGGAACAGGCTTTCAGTAGACGGAGTAGCCGAGACGATTAATGGCGGTAATAAAAGGATTCTCTGATACGGTACGCGTCGGAGCAAAGAGGACGGGGTGGAAAAAAAGAAAGGGCAGAGGCACCGAGCCTTCGTCGTCGTCGTGGGGGCCCGACACGCGGCCGCACACGTTGAACCAGGGTTGCCCGACCTATCGCCACCGAGCATCGCTTGCACGCAGCACTCTCGGGGAGATGGCGCCGCGCGATACGTATCCGCTACCATACACCCGGGCCGCGCGCTAGTAGGTGAGGCACTCTCGCGTGTGTGTGTGCGCGCACAGACACACACAGACGCAGGCTCACCCTGGAGTCTGCTCCACTTGGGCGCCCGCCGTGCCCTGCGCGGTGTGCTATTATTACTGTCGGTCGTGTTCGCCGAAACTGGGCTCCCGAAGGCGTGTGCGCGAGATGGCGGCGCAAGCGTGCGCGACGGGGATGTATGGCAACGAACACGCGATGTCGCTGTTATAACAGTTGGCTAGATGTATGGTATGCGCGTCGAGTCGTAAACGGTTTGCGTCTGGCCCGTCTAGGTAGTTAGGTTGCGAACATCCTCGGAGTTCGCGGGCGTACCTACGGCTCGGCCTGGACGCTTCGCGTTATAAATATTTCCGTCCCGGGTGATAGAGCGGCAAAGTGACGTAGCAAATGCAACGGGGCTCGGCTTGTCCGGGAATGCCTGCGTCGACGGATCATTTGAGTCTCCCTTCTTTCTTTCTTTTCGTTTTCGGCTACAGAATTGCGAGTGTACACCATTCATAAAGTGGGTGCTTTTAAAAGCAAGCATGTGTTAGTGTGTCTAGTCATGCCTACACGTCCTTGGAACTAATATGAACCCTCCACTTCATTTCGTTTGATCACCTTAAAAACACTTCTTTAAGCTATAAAGGGTGCGTTGCATAAGTTATTACATTACTCCACTTAAAATATTTTGTCTTGCAGTTTCGCATTGACGGAGAGTTCATGAACACCAGTGAGGTGTTGAAGCTATCTCCAATTTTATGCGTTTTAAAGACGTCACCTGCTGGGTATTATGCACTTTTTAATGTAACAACAGGAAAATCGTTATCCGCACGAAAGGAACCGTGTGTTCTGCACCACCTCAGAGCACGCTCTGGTGACATATGGTCTCAGGCTATTGTGATCCCTCATTCTCTGTGAGTGATGGGTAACAATGCGCATTCAGCAAAGCGTACCACATATACAAAAAAGGAATTTAGCCATCTCTCCTTTTCCTTCTTCAAGGAAGGCGGGCAAAACGCTCACGAAGGGCTGCCGAGGAGCCCGATATGCCGAGAGGCCTCTTTGTGAAGAAGTCAACCACACACACTGGCGACGTAACGTGAAAGAGAGTGTTCTTTGGCGTACCTTTGCTTTCTTCGAGTCCGGGCTTCCTGCCCCTTTATGGCCCGTTCACAACCCTCCAGTGAACCCGCCAGGACCTCCTCGTGTCATCCTCGTCTCTTCGTCGTTCCGCGCGACACTGCGAGATGCACACGCACAAACACACAAAATAAGAGAGCCAGCGCGACAGAATCCTATGCGGCTTCGCAGGTAGGTAATTTGAGGGTAACTCAAGCGGGTCTCCAAGCAAGTCGCCCCTCCCCCACCCCTCCTCCTCTTTTATTCTTCGGGCGTCCAATCTGCCAGCTGTCACGCCGAATCCCAGCCCACACACCCCCAGTGACACTGCAATGTGCTGCAGCCGCGCGCTCTCATCGTGACCGACCGACCAACCGACCGTTCCGGCTGCTTGGATGACGGCGTTGTCGGGCGACCACGAAGCCTCCCTCGTCTCGACTGAGACCGCGACTGCGGCGGAGAGGAATCTCAAACCATGCGCGACACGAAATCGCGAATGGAGCCCGCAACAGGGGAGGCTGTACGGACGCGACTCTCGCAGAAAAAAATGCGGGGCTTCCACCCCCACCAAGACCGCACGAGCCAGCGATAATGACAGAGCGCCATTCGCGTAAGGATCCAGCCGAGTCCTTTCGGCTTGGCGTTCTTCCGTTCCAGCCTCCTCTGCGGCAGCGTGACGTTTCGCTCCTGGACAATGCCCATCGGTTCCTGCTGGTGTCACTGGACGAACTGCTGCTGCCAGTGAGGACGTGGTGGCCTTGTCGGACGTTCTTTTCGGGCGGTTTTTTTTTTGTCAAGACTGACTTCTTTAAGTGCGCGCGACAGAGCGGAGCAAGAGAGACGACGTCGCTTTGTTCAATATGGCCTCAGGTATAGTGTCCTGGTGCTGCCTTGGTTAACGCACCGAGCACAGTTGCCTGCTTCAGTGACCCCGGCAATCATGAACTACAACTGTAAACGGCTGCAAGTTAGGGTAAATCGCTCAGCTTAGAGCCAGCGATATTCATGACTCTGTACCTGGCTTACTAAACGACTGATGATCAGGTTCTGGTGCAACAGCACATTCAAGCCGTCTACTGACAGACGATTTTGATATGGTACCAGAAAGGAAATGTGTAATTAGAACTTGCTTCATCGATCAACTACATTTAGAGAGATCAGCAGGTATTTCTTCTTTGTTATATATAGATCTGGGCCAGATGTTAATGACTGCTACGGCTCTTGGAAGAATGCGAGTCTGTAAGCAAACCTTTGCTATAGATGATACCGACGCCGTGCCGTAGTGGTGCGGATACCAGACCTCGACATCGGGAGGTCACTGGTTCAATCTCAGGAGTACCAGAAATCCACCCGTAAAACGGGTACAAATGTCTGCCTTTACCGAATTATGGCTCCTATTTGTGGGATAAGCAATAGCAATGTGCCGGAAGATCCGCTGCGTCATTATTTAAGTGGCTAGGCTATGATAAACGTGCACACCCCAGAAACACACTCGGAAATTGCCAGAAGAAAGGTAAACATCTTCAATAAATCTGCATTCACTGTGCTATCACTTTGCAATTTGTCGTTTACAACAAGCTCTTCGAAGGAAGTGGCCATCTTTCTGTTTCTGCTCAAGTGTAACCATGTTGTTGTGGCTGTCATCGTCATCGTCCCCTTCCTTATTCAATCCGTATTCATATACTTCATATTCCACCCTGACTACAATGTCTGTCATTAGATATCATAACTTTAAATAAGGAGACTATGTGCGTGGGACAGATGGGAGGCGCTCGTACTGCGGCTGTATGGAAGTTAAGCCCCTTAAAATATTGCAGGACGAACTGCTGCGAAAGTATGTTTTCAGAATGTATGTTTAACGTTCAAAGGCGACCAGTTTCACCGGCGTAGCGTTGGGCATCTGTAGTAAGGGCTATGCCTGGTCACTACAAGTGATTTACGTCTTTCGCATTTCAACTTCCTTTGTCTTCGCGTCTACTGACATACACGATGCAATTTGGATCACACAATAACTACTACATTTTTCTCTGTGATAAGAACCCCCTTAAGTAGGCCCCTATGTGCGAGGCGCATGCATGCGGGCGAGGAATTTATCGTACACGCATTTATGCAAGTCTTGGATGAGGTTGTTTGGCCGGGAACGCGACTTAACTCCTGATTGCAGTGCCTTGCGCCGGCGTCCACATCTTCGGTTCCTTATCGTTTATGACGGGACACGAGGATGCCTGTTGAATTTGCATACACGCAATGCGGCTTCGTCGTAGTCATGCTGTCGCGCCTCGCTGTATTCCCTTGACACACGCATACGCACGCCGACGGCGTTTAGACTTTCAAATGCGCCGCGCCCGCAGCACCTCCTCTGAGACGCATCGCCTGGAATTGGACAGCGCCAGGGAAACAAACACGGTCGGACAGACTTGTGTTCTTTTATTTTTTTCTCGAGAATTAGCTCGCGCAACTCAAGAGGAGCAATCTGGCGTTTTCGTTTGCGGCCGATGGCGTGGCTTCGCGTTGAGCACAGCGAAGAACACGCGTGCTATTTGGCTTGCATAGTCACAACAGTGATGCGATGGGTGGTTCCAGCATTGTTCGCGTATTTGCAGTACAGGAGCAAGCGCGCTTTGGGAGCCTCGTTATTGCTGCAGGTATAGATTGACGCTCCGACCTCCTCCGCCTAAAAAGAAGGATGATATTTAATTGACACCAAAGAGACTCGCCTGGCCTGACGGTTATAAGTAGGTTACGCAATTATGATCCGACTGAAGTGCGAATCTACACAAAAATACCCAAATGCGCACGCGCGGCCTATACATCAGCGCAGACTTTCAGAGATAACTTGAGTGTCAGGTCAAGATCGACGCCCTGGAGACGAGTGAGAAAATATTTGTAGCTGGCTAAGTGCCCTTAATATCATTCCCATAGGTGCAAGTGCATCGTGCACTTCAAAGGACTGCCCACGAGGTATACGATCAAAGTGGAAGAAAAAAAGCTCAGGAATAAAAAAACCTCTTTATAGCGAAATGATATATAAGGAAATAATAGATATAACGAAATGAAATTCTCCTTTAAGTTCCCATAGGAATTCATAGTGCAGTACATGCCGTAATCGATGCAACGAAGTGATGAATATAACGTTCTAATTCTGGATCCTCCCCTTCAATTTCGTTAAAGCGAAGTTTTATTGTATATTACATTACATACATAGTATTACGTAGGCGACATTAAGCTATATGCATAGTGCAGGCACGTATTGTCGCTCTCCACATATATATAGACGCTCGGTGGAGACACCAATTATTGAGCTGTGCATAACCAGGCAACGAATTATTTGTTTCGTTTATAACTACGAACACGTGAGCTACTGTGCCACAGGGCAGTGTTCTTACGCGAGAAAGTAATATGATGTTTTTAAATGCTGATGTTCACAATTTTTGTGCAAAGGAACAATATGATATCATTGTCATCTACCTCACCCTCTTTCTGAAAGGGACAGTGACGACATTCTCAACATTATCTTCTGTTGCGATAACATTATCCTCTCCATACCAGATAGCAATACGTTATCGTCAGGCCACCAAGTCGCCATCAGCTTCACTCTCGCCATTGGGCAAAAATGAAATTATGTGGTTTTGCGTGCCAAAACTGTAATATGATTATGAGGCACGCCTTTGTGCAGGATTCCGGATTAATTTTGACCCCCTGGGGTTCTTTAACGTGCAACTAAATCTAAGTACACGGGTGTTTTTGCATTTCGCCCCCATCGAAATGCGGCCTCCGTGGCCGGGATTTGATCCCGCGACCTAGAAGTTAGCAGCTTCGCTGTAAGGACTTTGTCGAACAACACTAGTGGTATTTGAACAAAAGCCTTGGCGATAATTAACGTATGGTTTAGAGCTCGATGCGTTAACCACTGTGCTACTCGGCACATTCTTTTGTTCTTCTTTTTATGAGTTAGCATTAGGAGTGTAAAAGTGGAAAATGTGTATGTGTGTGAAGTGTGGGAAACGAGTCATGTGGCAGAGGTTTGCAAACACTCACACACACACCAAAGAAAAGCGACGTACGTAATCCTAATGCATTTCTCTCACATTTACTACTAAATCGCCCCTGACATGTTTTTGTTTAATTCCATCAAAGTTTACGAAAGCACACAGTACAAACGCAAATTCAGACACATTGCATTTTGGAAACAAGATACCTAAAATTCAGGCGAGCTAAGGATGCATTCAGTTCTGAGAAATTACGACCTTTCCTCCTCCTTCAGCTTACATTTCTTTAGCGCTTTGCTTTTCTTGTTTTGCTGAAGGTTCTGCTCCCATGTATTGAAGAAAAAAAACTGCTCGTTAGCTTGGATTCTTCAGCTACCGCCCCGAAAAGGCGTTCATCCCGGGTTCGAATGCCGGAACAGGACGCTTTTTTTTTTTTCAACTCCAAAGCTTTCTTTATGAGGAACCTGTGTGGATTTCCTTTGTAGCCTCAGCCAACAGTCGGTTGGACGACTTTTGCCTTTGCTAATAGACATCTGGGTTGCTTACGTTTCCTTTCGTTGAAACTCTGCGTTCACTACTTTTACCGTCAAGAAAGCAGTGTCACTGCACTGGCACGCATGCCATTCGTGACCTGAAAGTGCAGGATGCACTGCATAAAGAAAGGGAAGGCACGCGAAATTAATGACTATTATTGTTTGAGGACAAAGTAAACACCAAAGGGTGTAAATCTTTATTAGAGTGAAAGAGGACGACGTTGTGTGCGTGATAAAAAAGATGACGCTGTTTGCTGTAAGAGCTTGATTACTTTGGGTGTCTGGTCATAGGGGATTTACATATGAACCAAATGACTGACAGTCTCGCGAGAGCGCTGTACTATCATTACTTCCGCCATCAGCATATACCTAACTACTACTAGATTCAGGACATATGCAATTTTTCTAGACTTTTTAAACCCAGCGCTAGCAAACTTTTCAGAAAATCGACTCCTCCTATTCCCTTGGCCGAAAAATTCCTTTCACACCAGAAAAATTGAAGTAAGTTTTACCCGGTTACGCTGTTGAATACCATCAGTAAACTTTTATCGTCACAGGGCTGGTCTGGCATTCTCCCCTCTGCACCCATTCTGTGCAGTAGGTGAAACCATCGATCATTTTTTTTTCTTATTCTGCCACCGTTTCTCCGCATTAATAAAAACGGTTTAGAACCAACGTTCACTCAACTTCGTTTAAATTTCTCCACTTTAAGCATCCTTTCTTTAGGAGCCTCCTCTCTTGGAGACTACCACAGGGATGTCTGCTCAGTTGTGGAGGAATTCATAGTTGTTTCAAGACGTTTTTCTTAAGTAAGTTTTTGTAATACTAATATCTTCCTAATACCATCCATATTTTGGCCGAACCCCCGCAGTTGGTACGTGCCATCGAAGAAGGATATCTTATCCTATTCTATCCTATCCTATCCTATCCTATCCTATCCTATCCTAAGAGCCTGTTACTGTGGCAAAGAATGATTTCAGAGCCAACTAGGTTTATGAAGTGTGCTAATTTTGAAGCGAAGCTTTCTTTGCCTGCCATTCCATGGCTTCGACGGGTTCGGTTGGTTGGTTGGTAGGGTTACATAAAAAAAGAAAAATAAAGCGCGTCACACGGTGGAATTTGAAGCTGGGAACGCCAGCGCAGCAACTCTATTATCCAACCCGCTAATCTAACCATTAGGCCACAGTCGCTTTCTTTTTTCTTTGTTGCCGGTGTTTGACTCCTTGCACTAATGCTCATCAGCGGTCAAACAGAAAGGATTATGCTAAAAGAATGCACGTACACTTCTGTCGCGCTGTCGTGCGAAGTCCAACTAGCACTTTGTCATGTCATTGCCACGTGTTCTTGATTACGATTCTCATACTATGGCGCATAATACGCATAATACGCATAAGAAGCGCACAAGAAGCGGTTTACTTATCGTGCCAACGCCAGCATAGCTATTTCAGATGATCACCGTGTGTTGATGATGATTATGATTTCGAAACTGTGGCACATGTCCACAATGGGGTATGAGTCAGTGAGTGTTCCCAAGTATTGATTATGATGGTGGCGGTAATTTCCATACAACGGCACACACCCGCAACGTACAGTTGGACGAGAAGTGGGCGATATAATAGAAGATGCCCACAACGGGGGAAAGGCCAGGAAGACGAAGGTACATATCGTGCCAACGCCAACATCTCTTTGAGATGGTAGCCGCGTGTTGATTATGAATACGATTTTCCTACTATGGCGCGTACCCACATTAGAGAACTGTCGAAGAAGTGGCCGTTATTGTTAAAATAAGCAGAAGGGAAGAAACACAAGCCTGCATAAGATATGTCACATTGCACAGGCGCACGCCAGTTCCCTTGACGCCAAAGAGGCTGCAATGAAATATGTAAATTTATAACATAAACCGCTTCGCGATACTTTCGCTTTATATAGATTCCAAGGTGTGCATTGGATATGGATATCGCTACGTAAAAAAATGCATAAGATGAGAGCAGAAAATGCGGAAATGCGTGCATGGAGAAACGCAGCACACATGAGGCGACAGTGTGTCTCGCGTTGTGTTACGTTCATCTGAAGAACTTATGAGTGTGCTGCACTACACGCACAAGTGACAGACCTGGGGAAGCGCAGTGAGCATTTGGGCTACGCACCACCGACAACGTTAGCAACAATACCGTGGCGTTAAGTGGTAGGAAGGGACGACAGCGGTGTGGCATTGGAGAGCAAACAGGGGTTATATACGTTAACAGAACGAAATGGAGCTGGACCGGGCATGTAGTGCGTAGCGCAGATAATCGGTGGTTTATTAGAATTACGGAATGGTTACCAAGGGGAGGGGAGAGGACGGTTGAGAATTAGGTGGTGCGATGAAATTAAGAAATTGGCAAGCCTAAAATAACGTCAGCTGGCGAAAGACACGGTCAATTGGAGATCGCTTAGAGAAGCCTTCGTCCTGCAGTGGAAATTAAATAGCTGATGAAGGTGATGGCAATGATTAGGAATACCAAAAAAAAAAGCAAGGACAAAGCTGACAGCCTCTCTTGTACGATTAAACTCTTGTACGGTATTCAACTTCATCTTCTCGAGTTGGAGTATGAGAAATCTAGAAAATTAGTCAAGTAGCAGCAGGTACAAATGTTTGCGGCCGCAGGGGAAGTTACCCGCACACACCTTGTGATTAGAGGGTAAATTCCTTTCCCTTTCCCTCCTACCTCAATGAGTGGTAACGATAAAACCACGAAGTCTTTGGTATAGTGCGTATTGTGCTCGGAGGGAAGGAGCGACGCGGCAGTCTCTTAAAAACCCAAACGCACGCTGCTTTATTTGAAGCACACCTCGATGAACATGGTAACATCTTGCATGAGAGTGCCACCCTTGCATGATAACACCTGCATGTTTCTTTAGTGCTTGTCACCTTGATGGTTCCGCGTTGGTAGTCACGTGGTCTTGTTTCTTCTGTTGATTCGTTTTCTTGAGTGGACCCAGCTCTCGGCGGCATACAGCTGGTCGCGAACGCTGTAGCTTCTTCCATCAGTTTCGTCCTAAGTTCATGGGGAACACCGCGGGAGGGAGAAGCCGACCGGACAACCGACCAACTCACTTTAATTTCGCTCACTGCCATAGCTGGTGATCTCACTCATTTCACTCATCTCGCTGGTTTGATTGATTGATTGATTGATTGATTGATTGATTGATTGATTGAATTTATTGATTGTAACCTTGCAAAGCAATCCCAATGGAGTGGGTGGGCGACGCAGTAGTAGAGGACTTCAGTTGCGGTGGTATAAATGTCTTTGTTGAAATATTGACCTCGGGGCTTCGGAATAATTTAGGGAACATGGATGTTTTGCAACGTGCTCATAAATCTAACTGCACGTGCCGTGGTTGGTCAGTGGCTACGATGTTGGTCTGCTGAGCACGAGATCGCGGGATCGAATCCCGGCCGCGGCGGCCGCATTTCGGCGGGGGCGAAATGCGAAAACACCCGTGCACTTAGATTTACGTGCACGTTAAAGAACCCCATGTGGTCGAAATTTGCGGAGTCCTCCACTTCGGCGTGCCTCATAAACAGAAAGTGGTTTTGGCACGTTAAACCCCATAATTTAATATATAATGAATCGAAATGCACGAGCGCTTTGCATCTTGCTCCCATAGAAAAGGGGCTTCCGCGAGTTCAGTCAGAACGCCATAGATACGCTTAGTATTTGTGGCCAGTACCCTACCAACAACCAAGCGCTCGCTATGTGCAGAAAGTGCGTTGACCTCGCCTGCCAGGCCGAGAATGCAACCGTGATTTTACGTCCCCCGGCGCTTTGCTTTTCCATAGCCTTCCTGGCGTCATACCACCAAGAACGCGCCACGCCTCCCGTACTAAGATTATGCAGGAACGGCTAAACGTGACGGATCGGTTCCTGCAACCACGCTCACTCGCTCACTCGCTAATTAGTAGATTCCGGGCACTGCGACTTCAAGCCTTAGACGCGTTGTGCCACCTCCGGGCGGTCACAAGCGCTATTAAACGACATTAGCTGCTGCAATAGCTTCAGGCTGCGTTTAAACGCAACTACGCTGGTCGAGTATTTGTATACGGGCATTTTATTTGAAGCCATCTAGAAGCTTCTTGCTTTATTCTTATATTCCAGCATCCTGGGATGTTTTTTTTTTGCTTTATTTGCCTGTTAAACTTCATTCTTCATGACTCGCCTTCCATTCGCTCATCGAGTAGGTAACCGTAATTGCGCATTAAAGTCATTTCCTTATTGTTCGTCTTTTATACGCTTTCTCCTTGGCCGTTTACAGGGAACACAACCAAACATTTCCGAGTCACTCGCTATTTCTCGTTCGACTGTTGTTCCCTCTCTCTTCCTCCCCCATCCTATCTCTGCACAAGGCTAATATCATGGTGAACCTAGGATCAACTATGGTAAAGGCGATCGTAGACCGATTACAGGTGCCTCCAAAGTGGCCGCTTCACCTTCATCTATCTCACAGACGACACCGTGGATGCTGGTGTCCATTTGCAGCATTTATACGTGTCCATCGAATGTTTGTCGCATGGCATAAAACAAGTGAAACATGCTATATGTACATCTATGATTTGTTTGACAGAACTTGGAATTGGTCAGCTCAAGACAGGGGTAGTTGGAGATCGCTGGGTGAGAGGCCTTCGTCCGGCAGTGGCCATAAAAATCGACTGCTGCTGCTGCTGATGCTGGTGCTGCTGCTGCTGATGATGATGATGACGACGACGACGATGACGACGATAGTTTGTAATGTACTATCAAGTCCAGCAGGGAACTATGCGTCGACAATGATGTGGACCATAGATCCTCAGACGGTAGTAACGTAGGCGGCTTGCGTGTAGCCCCCCCCCCCCCCCTCCTCTGCCACTTTTTGTCAGTCCATCAGTTCGTAACTAACACGAAAATATGTATTTGCAGACCAGATACGTGAGGAAAACCGTAACCAACGTCACGAAACACAGTGTGGCTGGAAAATATCTCAAAGCTGTATACACGAGGGCCGGCCAACAAAGCCAAGATAGTGGCACAAAGCTCAACGAGAGCTATATGGAGTGTAAACCCTTCGTTGTGCGTTCGGCGTATACCTTAGTGCAGATGCGTAAGAAGAAAAACGTCATTTTGTTACTCTCCAGTCGTCTTCGCGACATACAAGTATAAGAACCGCAGGTGTAGCGCGGAGGAATGGTCTTCTAGTCCAGATTCCGTTTGGACGTTCGCATCTGCAAAACTCGGCGAGCGAATGACGCCTGGCGAGCGAAGCTAAATCGCCGAAACATTCGGAGGGTCTTATGTACGCTTCGAGCATGACTGCGCTTAACGCACACTCGAGGATTTCACCACCGCGCTTTTCCTCGCGAGGCGATGGATTAAACAAGAGGGAGGAAAATATTCAAAAAAAAAGAACACTCCTGTATCGAGAGGGTGAGCGATAACGACGAGGAAAAGGCGAAACAGCGTGAAGAATCGAACATCAAGAAGGAATGAAACCGGGACCGGAAAGGGGGAGGAAGAAGTAAGTAGCGAGAGCAAGACCGAGAGAGAGACAGAGAGAGAGACCGAGTGAAATGAAAAGTAACCCGACTCATCGTATCAGCGAGTGCCATCTGATGCGAACGCCTCAGCGATGCAGCGTTCGTGCGTCGCGGGCACTCAGTGGCTGCGGCGGCGTGTCGGGCTCAACGCGGGACCGGCCTGCTCATTTCGCGGTTGGTGGTCCGCTTGCTCCGCTGGTTTCCACACTGTCCCCCCCCCCCCCCCCCTACTTCCATCCATTTCTTTTTCCTTCCCCCAGCACGGCAGCAGCCGAGTGTGCGGGCGCAGTGGCTCTTCCACGACGTCGTCTTCGTCGTCGTTGTGAGATATGCCGAATGATTGCGAAGAGCGTAATTAATGGCTCCTCCCCCCTCTCGAGTCTCACCATCGTCTTTGCGGCGCGACGACACAAAGGAGGTTGTGAGAGCGGTGGAGGTATAAGTCTGCCGCCTGGATTCCTCATCTTGCGTTCGCTGGGCCCTCGTTCGTCCTCCTCTGTGCATGAACGTTATGCTGGGTGTGTACGTGTACGTGCTCGTCTGGATGTATGAAAGAGCGAGAGAGAGAGTGTGTGTGTGGGCGCGCGCCTGTGCATATGTAAGCGTACGTCTGCCGCAGTGCGCGTTTTTCGTGAGATTGAACAGCGTTCGCGACGCTTTTGTTTTCTTTGCTTCCCGTTTTCTCCTCACGGGCGGATGCATACCCGGAAGAGAAATTTAAAGAAGGAAAAGCGTTTAAGAACGACAGACGGACGGGTGCTGCCTCGACCAAGTGCTGTTCGTTTCGGTCGTCTCATCTTTTCGATAATGTTTGAAAACCCCTTATGCAATACTTGCTCCAGCCCACTCGTCTTCGCGATATAACGCCTGGTCGCTGCTGACGACGCATTTCTATAATTTCTTTTTTTTTTTTGTCGTCTCGTCCTTGCTTTCCTCTGCCTCTCAGGATATTAAGCGAGAGCGCAATCAGTGATTAAAATCTTAAAAGGACAGATCGATAGAATCTGCGTCTTCTCGAGAGAACTGTTTTGTTCCCTCTTTTAGTACTTTTTCTTCTTCCATTTTTTTCTTCTTCTTTGTCTTCTGTGGCAGTTCTGATGGGGGCCGGAATGGGTTTTGGCGCACAGCATGCAACCTCCGTTTCCTGAATCATCGACATAATTTATTTTCCCACTGGCATTTTTCCCACTGGCGCATCCCAACACCTATTTAGGATGCGCGAGAGCGCGCGCTTATAGAATATCTAGAAGGACACCTGCCCGAATAATGCAAAACCCTTATAATAATCCTGTCTGGTTTCACACACACGCACACGCACGCACGCACGTGCGCACAGACAGTAACCTATCGAGACAGAACAATGCTTTAGTAATACTATGATGAATCGTACAGGCATGCACGAAAAAATGGCCTTGATTAATAGCTCCGTTTTTTAATATTGCTCAATTTTTAGATATCTATAATATACGACTGCTATTTAAGCTTACCGGCATCAAAGCTATATCAACGAGTAAAGTGGACGTATACATGCACGGAATAGTTCCCCAAAAAATGCACTAAATCGCATGAATGACAAGGAACAAAGCTGAACATCTCTAACGGTTGGCTAGTTATAGTTCCGATCTATAATCATGGCGTAACCGCAGGCTGTCAGTGCGCACTGTAGCCTTGGAAATAAGCTTCTGTAAATAAATCCTACACGTCGCGGGAAGGGGGGGGGGGGGGGGGTTATGCCTTGCGAAGTCACAGCTGCAGTTACTATGATTGACCGTCTCAATTTACCTTCCGTCAGGTAAATATGCCACAGCGTTAAATGTGGCGTAAGCATGTCCCTTAGTTCTAACACTGTTATGAGGGCCAAACACAGGGCCGAAGGGCAGCAAAGGTCGGATGCCTTCACTGCACAAAGTCCATTATTGCAACATCAAGCGATTGGTTCAACGGATCCCTTCTGTTAGGAATTCGTCGAATAGCGAACGACCCTCCTTGATGGGTTGAAACGTAGAACGGCTCCTTGTGGCGATCACGGATAATTATAGAGAATTTCAGTCGCTCTTTCGAGCGAAACGCTGACACGAACGTGAAGCCTGAAAGTTTAGCTTGGCGAGATGGCCTGTCTGTAGGTACTGCTGATTATTTCCGATGTCGCATATACTAGAAGAAAAAATATATAATTTCTGGAGTTTTACATACCACGACCTGATTATGGGGCATGTCCTAGCCTCGCGACCTCGTGCTTAGCAGCATAACAGAGAGAGAGAGAGAGAGAGTGACTGGGAAGTTAACCAGAGGTAGTTCCAGCTTGCGACCCTGTACGATGGGAAGGGGTAAGGGGATAAAAAGAGAAAGAGAGTGTAACGGGGTGGCGCTGTCTATTATGAAGGCCCTTAAACCACAGGAACCTTTGTAACACGAGTAACGCCTACAGCGTGGATGTTCCTCGGGAGCACTGACCTAAAGCTTTTGGTTGTGATGATGAACGATTATCCAATTGATCTGTCACTCTGCACGTCACTTGTCTCACATGCATCTGTGTTCTCAAAGAGATAATGTGTGCGAGCGTCTCATCGCTGCTACGTGTGCCGCACATGGGCCTTTAGGACATTCCAATAAGGAAGGCGTATAACGCCTAGCCACAGACGGTACAGCATGGTCTGTTCACGTCGTGGCAACCAAGGTGGTAGCTAGATGCATCCGTATATCCGGAGATAACGAACGCAAACGACACGTGATGAAAACGTTCGAGACCCACAGGGCCAAAGTACATTCACGGGACATCAATCACAGCCCAGCAAAAGCGGAATAAAGACACACTAAGCACTTTGATGTGTCGATCCGGTGGCTTCGTCGGAGTTGTCATTCCCGCTGATGTTGCAATTTCCTGGAAGCTATGGAAATATTATGTTGAGTCCCTTATCATGGCTGCGATGATATATCTGTCGAATTTCTGAGGCCAGTTGTTCAATGGGTCCGAGGCGCTCTGGGCTTTGTCTGCTTTGGAAGCAGTAAAAACTGCTTATTGTTGCAGTTGTTCCTGATTAATGAAATCAAATGCAGCATGGACTGCCACGAATTCTGCATCCCTCGAGGTGATAACACATGAAATGTTTAACTTGATTTCATCAGATTTTCCCAGGATGACGACTGCAGCCGCCGAGCTGTTGAGTTTTACCGAACCATCTGTGTGGACATGTTGCCGGAATCTGTACACGTTGTAAATGTGTTCCAATGTTGCTTGCTTCAACGCTTGCAACAGTGCTACAGCTTTCGTTTTCATGCCCGGAATTGTCAATGGCACTTGCGGCCGGTGCAGACGCCACAATGGGTCTGATAATCGTGAAACAGGCGTGAATTGTGCCGGCAAGTAAGACTAATGTCTTGCAATACTTATGACAAATGTTGAATGTGACTTCTTTCCTGGTAAGCAAGCAAGATTACGTGAGGGAATCCGAGTCATGTGTCAGATGTGTGCTCTCGGGACACATGTAGCAATGTAGCTGTCTCTGACAGTGTCCACTCTCGCAATCGATGACGTAGCTTTTGAAAAACCAAGACAAGTTCTGAATGCTCCGGATTGCACACTCTGGAGTCTGCGGATATTTGTAGTGCACGTATTTCCTAGTACAGGTAAGCTGTACTGCAGGAAGCCCAGGAATGGTGATTTATATAGCTGCAGCGTTGATGGTACTGCTGTGCCCCAGCACTTCCCGCCGAAAAACATGAGAAGGTTCGCAATGGCGGCCAAAAGCTTCGTCATGTACGAGACGTGAGGGCTCCAAGACAAGTCTCTGTCAATGATGACGCCAAGAAATCGGTGCGTTCGTATCTATGGTACATTCTACTCATCAATTCGCAATGCACACGGGGTCATAGCTTTGCGAGTAAAAGCAACGAGGGCACACTTCTCAGATGAAAGCTCCAGGCCTTGCCTTAGGTATGTTGGCACTGCCTTTGAAGCTTTCTGAAGTCGTGCGCGGACTTGCGCACGTGTCACTCCTGAAGCCCATATGCAAATTTCATCTGCTTATATGGAGAGATGTACGGTTTGCGGTAACGAATCGGTGAGACCAACGAGCAACATCTTGAACACGGTATGGCTAAGTACTCCGCCTTGCGGTACACCAGGATTGGTAAAAATAGAGGGCGTTGGTCCGTCTTTAGTGAAAATAAAGGAAGATCTCCCATTGAAATAGCTGCGTATTCAGCGAAAGAGAAGTCCGCCAAACCCTACAGCTTCTAAGGTGTCGAGAACTTCATGATAATCTCCGTTGTCGTAGGCACATTTAACATCAAGGAATAAGATCGCAGTGATTCGGTTCAGGGGTTCCTGGTGCTGTACATACGTTACAAGGTAAATAATGCTATCTCTTGACGAGCGTCCACGTCAAAAGCGAGCCATTACCTCTGTACAGACGTTGTAAAATTCCAAGTACCATCCTAACAGTGTAAGGATAAGTCTCTCCATTACCATGTCGACGTAGCTGGCCAGTTCTATTGGACGGTGAGATGACAAATGCGATGGAGATTTGCCAGGCTTGAGGCGTGGAACGAGGCCACTGGACTTCCACGTGGTAGGGACCAAGCTGTCGCACCATGATGCGTTGTATAGGCCAATAATTGCATCTCTGGCCTCTTGAGCAAGGTTTGCAAGAGCATAATATGTGGTGCCATCGGGTCCGGGTGACCAATATCGCCTGCACCCAGCGAGTGCCTCCTTATGTTTTTCGATGGCGAAAGGGGAGTCCACATGAGGCTCTCGGGAGCCAGGGGTGACAATCGGAAGAGCTGTGCAAGGCTGGAACATAGGGCCCGCGGTCCTTGCAGAGTAATCTTCTGCTACGTCGACCTCTCGGCGTCCTTGATGGATGACTTGATATTTAAATGGACGGCTCCGAGGAGCTGTTCCAACTCCACGGGCTGTTCTCCAAACAACCGGCAGAGGTCTACGCGGATCGATGGACTCGCAAAAAGATTTCCAGCGTTGATTTTGCAGTATAGCAATACGACACTGAATATCTTTTTGAATGCGTCTGGCCTCCCTAAGGTCGTAAGCCGATTTGGTCTGTATCATCGCTCCGTTCACCGGCAGATTTCACAGAGGCTCTGTATTTCGGCCTCAAAATCCGTGTATTTCTCCAATGACCAAAACGAAAGCATAGCATCCTGCATGGCCTTTTCGATCTCAATTTCCACTGTGGACGAAAAGCCTTCCTGCCATACGTCTTCCATAAATGATATAAACACAGAACAGTGTATTGTTTGTTGAAAATTTGATGAAACCGATTTGTTTAGGCCTTTTATCTTCAGGTAGGTAGGAACGTGGTCGCTTTCCTGCGCTTATATATCTGCGAACCAATGGACGCAGCGAGTGAGGCATCGTGGACAAAAACTAAGTCTAAACAACTGCTGTACGTCCGGCCGCGCAGAAACGGGGGTCTGCCATCGTTTAGACAGCAACGTTCATGGTCGCAGGCCAAGAAAACGAGGTTTCTTCCTTCGTAATTTACCTTGATGCTTCCCCGAAGCAAATCATGTGCGTTAAAGTCCCCAACAACAATCCATGCACCAGAAGTTGTATCTAAAATGTCATTGAGTCTCAGTCCGTCGAAACGACTTGATGGTGAAAGGTAAG